>NC_134368.1:12975625-13631250 GCF_035582795.1 Mycteria americana
GGTTTTGGTATGTGAACTTGCCATTACTATTGTTTCCATATTACCAGTTATGGACTTTCCTTGAAAAGTATTTATTGAGACATGAATATCCAGCAGCTAATATTTTATTTAAAAACGAAACCTAATTTCATGACTCTTAGCAGAAAGCAAAAACTGTGAGCAAGCATTTTATTACTCATGGGAGTTTAATTACAAATAATAGTTTGCTATTAAATTTGAGCAAAAGTGTAAGAGTTCCTATAAATACCTTTTAAAAATTGAGACTGTTTAAAGTGCTATAATTAGATTCAAAGACTTAACATGAACTCCATGACCCATTCCTAATTAATGGGATGCCTTGCATACTTCTTGGCAAGCTGAAGAGAAACTTTATAGTACCCTGGGATGCTTGTACCCCATATTCTTTGATGTCAGCAGAGTTGCAGTTGTGAACAGAAAGACATTGTCTAAGCCATAGGACATATAATTTAAAATGAAATAGTTTTTCCACGATTGCTTTACTTATTTTCACATTCAGAAACCTCTTGGGCCTATTATAAAGAGTCTGGCCACTGGTTTTGAGACGCAGCCACCTATGCCACTCCACCCTTCCACCCAAAAAGTGTTTCCAACTTGCATGTTTTTACTGCATGAAGTATGTTTTCATTTGCAGAAAAATAAAGATAGTATTACATCTTTTGATGAAAAACAGAAACCTAAGAACTTTATTAAAATAGAAAGATGCAGTCTAACTCATCTTTGCTTCTGAATCTTAGAGATTATAGCAAAAAGTGCTAGACAAAGAACTTCTATTTCAGTATTCTGGCTCACATGTTCTGATAATTTTCATCTCAGCTTATCTTAACTAATAGATAATCCATTTGTCTGCCCAAAGTGCATTTCAATAGAGATCGTTTAATAGTCCAATCTATGCAGCATTGCCATGGAGGAAATGCAGCTGTTTGTTTTGTCGCTTTTAACAGTTGTAGATGTATTTCAAAAAAAAAAGCTCAGCTGAAAAACACGTGACAGTCCTCTGCTTGTGCACAGCAAGCAATGTTTAAAGAACACAGTAATTTAAACACAAAGAAAAGTCAAGAGCAGAGTGACCAGGATGTATTGATCAAGGTCTTACCCATTTGTTCTTGCAGCGCGTCCATCATGACTCCGTCCCTGACCGTGCTGATGGCAGCACTGGCCTCCGCACGTTTCCAGTCAGACCTGCACCTTCCCTGCTCCATTTCTTTCCTCTCCACGTTCCTGTCTTGATTTCCTTCCAGACTAGGTATGATGGTGTTAGCGCTGAGCGTGGACACGCTGCCTGCTGCTGCCGAACTCTCCATAATTTGCAATTCCTCACAGTGATGCAATTAACATTATCAATCTGAGGGAAAATTCAATAATATATTTTTTTAAAAAATCAGAATACATGCACATATTCAAGAGCTGTCCCACTCCTGCAGGAGTTATTTTTTAATTGTAATACACATTAAAGTATTTGGTTTAGACTTGTTGGAGAGGAATTGTTGTGTAACACCCAAATTCATCCCAGAAAAAGCTCCTGCAATCAGGTGGCATCATTGCTTTAGCAACAAAGCAATAGATTTTACTAATAGCAACAATCTGAGGCCTGAAATGAAATGTACTTGTGCCCACTGCTAATTATTCATTCTGGGCCAGCTTTAATGCAGAGCCTCCAAGGGATAGCATTATTCACATGAACAGAGGCAATGCAGGGGAAAAACATCATTTTCTAAAGGTGACAAAAATGGAATGGGTACTGCATGCTTAATTCAAACAAACAGGAAGGTTTTCATAAATCCAGCTTTTTTTATCAATCAGCCAATGCATCCGCAAAGGACGTGACTCATGTAGCCAGCACATGCCCCACTGATATTTAGACCCTTTTCCTCAGTGGGCTCTCACGTGCCTCTAATTAGTTTCATAAAGCTACAGGATAGATTTTGCTTTAGTCCTGTCACTTGGACTTCTTCCAAATCCCTCTGTGCTTACTCCAGCTATACTCATTAACGAGCTGTATTCATTATGAGTATACAAACTTGTAATCTTTGTGAAGTTTCCTCTCTCATTTGATTTCCAGCAGAAATTGGTTAAAACTGAAGCTGTTGATGGAAGATTACTTTCGCTCTGCCAAAACCTCAGACTAGTGCCTGGTCACCTAGTATCCCCTTACAATCTGCCTTCAGACCGCTCTGGAAATTTCTCCCTTCTCTGTTCACCATGCAATAGGGCGTCCCGAAGCACATTGTTCTGGCTTGCTCCTTCACATACATGCCTTCCAACACTTCTTGCCCTCCAAGCTTCATGTCATAGATCCCTAAACCTGAGCAAACTGAGCGCCAACATGAGTAGCAGCAACAGCTCCTAGCTGTCTGCCATGGCGGGCAGGTACACAGGACAAGGCAGTTATCTCTTTACACAACTTTCACACTCTGTTTTGCAGACATTGAGACCTTTAGCCCATGGAGCACTTGAATAAGCAGTAAACTATGTATAGACAGAAGCATGTTATGCAATTATAAAAAAATTATAGCTATACATACAGGTATACATACATAAAGGTATACATACAGGTGGTATGACCAGCTCAGAGAATTAAACCATAATCATATCTACCACAAGCATATAAGTTAATGAATCTAGGCTGGATAATGTTTTCCTTGTCCCATTTTGCCATCTATTCGAAAGTGCCTACAGAGTGGTGAGGCTGATTTTCAAAAGATGCTTAGTGGTGTAGCATTGCAGTTCTCCATATAAAGTTATGTGTATAAATTCATATATACCTATGAAACACAGATAGTAACTCAAACACAAGTGATTTTGATGCCTTTTCTCAAAAAAGAGTATTTCCACTAACGTATTTAGTTAACATTGTAGTTCTGACTTCAGATCTCTTGCTAACTTCCCTGAAAAACTGCCTATCAGACTTGATGACCTAGTTATAAATGATTAAAAATAAAAGCCTGCCAGAGACCAAACTCACTTTGCTAGGATATGCTTTTCCATTTATATAGCTGATCTTTTCCTTAAAGTAATGACAGGAGCTAACACCATTCTTTTCAGTACTGTCCCAGGATTATATGTAATGCATCGTAATTTTCACACTTAAGAATTAAACACTCTTCTGCATATATTTTGTAAATACTGGTATCTCCTGTTGATGAAGACAAATATTGTGATATTAAGGATAATAAAATTCCAGAGGTGGTTGTTTAAATTACATTGTTCTATGAATCCAAAGCCAGTTGATATTTTTCCTTAATCCCAGAAATGAAATTCAGTGTTCAGAACATTATTTTTTTCCATCAGCTCCTATCTACAAGCAGAAATATCATCTTCAACAAAATTTAGGAAAACAAATATACTGCGACTTGAATTCTTAGAATTCACTTGAGTTGGAAAAGAGATACTAACTTTTCATGTCTTCTGCATCAGTGCATGTTGGTAAGGGTAACATAGATAAACAGGGTTGTGAATGAATCTATAAAGCCTGGTGCTGCAAGAGCAAGTAGGACACCTGCACAAATCAAAATGGATGTGATCTGTTTAAGAAGATTTATAGTATCCCAGATCCTAAGCCAAGGGAAAAAAATCAGAATGAGTTAAAGGAAAGCAAAAATGGTATGTTCTTATCGATGTTTTCTCTTGGCTCTTCCAAGATACACAGAATGAAAATTAAAATCTCAAAAACATTTAACAGTCGTGCTCTCCTCTACAGATTCCTTTCCCATCTTTAATGTTTGCCTTAACTATCAAATGTCAACTCATGCAGCTGTATAAGCACTGAGAATAAGACAGTAAATAATTTTCCTGTAGCTAGGCATCTAGTTTACCTAGGCCCTTTTGAATGTTTATTTAGCATCTAAATGTATCCCAAGTGATACAAGTTTGGTCCCAAGTGACAAAGACTTCATAGAACTTTGCACCACATCTCTGTCCTTCTACTATTCACCTTTGACTATCATATAAGTACCCCAAGGAGCAAAACTGTAACACATAAGCAATGCTATGGTATAATCACCCTATCTATTATGCTGATGCTTTCTCATCAATTATTAAACCATTCCAGTACAAATTAAAACAGATTCAGATGCACCAAACCAGAGAAAAACATTCATCCACTATAAAACAGATTTAGAGAATATTAAACTTCAGTGCTTGAGTCACTCTCATCATTAGAGATTTTTCATAAACCTCTAATGCTAACTTACCATTATACTTACTAGCAACTAGCCATTAGTTGATAGCGACAAATGCAAGATGAAGAAATAAATTAATCACCTAACACTCACCTTGTAAAGTAAGTTTGTCTTCTATAACTAGTTCTTACAATCTACATTTATGTGCACTGACAAAGCATTTTATTTATTTATATATTTAGACAAAATTATTGTATCTCATGCTCTTTGAGACTTGACCAAGAAATTCGTATTTGGTGCAGGATGTTGGCCATAAAACTTAATGATCTGCCCATTTTTCCAAACCAGGAGCCAGCCTCTACTCAAAAGCCGTGCAGGCAAGAGGTGGCACTCCCCGCTGACCTGGGGGAGCCTCACTGCCTAAGGCAGGAACTCCCAGTGGGGATGAGCAGTAAGAGAGGGGAGGCAGATGCTGGACAGCTCAACAGCTCCTACCGGGGCGCTGCCAGGTTCACTGCTGTCACCCCTCCCCATGGCCTGAGCTCCCTGGGGATGCTGCCCCGCACAGAGCCATTGGTAGCACCTGTCCAGGCTTATGAGGCTCAGAAGGTCACTCCACCTTCCCCTTGCCTTCTCACAGGGCACCGCAGGCTGGAAAGGTCTGTGTTCAACAGCTGTTGAACACAAGGTGGAAATAAGACACTTCTTTCTTACTGGAAGTTAAATAGAACAATTCCGTTATCATGCTTGTCCCCCTGTTGCTGCTTCCTTTTCATTGAGCGCTTGTATCTCGGTTTTCAAAACACAGCTAACAGGAAGAAAGAAAACATATAGCTTGACATTTTCCATTTCCCTAACTATGCAGGTTGAGCGTTGGCTTTTTCCCCCTGCCTTTTGTCATTGCTTTAGGAGGAGTTGTGGATGACAGGAACACTGTCTCTCCCCCAACTCCTTCCCATTAAAGGGGGTTGAAGAAGAAAACTAGTAATATCCACTGAACAGATTCTGTCTCTCTCTTTAAAAGTGGTTTTCTAAGTATGAGAATAGGACCCAGTATATAAAAATAGGTTATATTTGAACTAGTTGTCTAAATGCTGCATGCAATACAATATTTCTCTTTCGTTCATCGTCTTCCCTCTAGGAGGCTCAGGACAACTTGTTAACACCTACTTTAAAGTTATCAGTGACAAGTACAGTTATTCTAGTTTTACAGAGATGGAAATCGAGACAAAGATTATTTGCTGTCATATAGGAGTGCTATAGAAGTGCTGGAGAAATAGCCAAAGAGCCCAGAGGTGAATGTAAAATTGAATTAGCTTATCCCAAGAGGATTATTTACACATATTGGAAACCTCCCGGATGGTACAAGGTTACTGCCGTTGCTCCTCTGTGCATCAGTTCCCATCTCATCCAAAGAAAATGAGCACCAGCTACTGTTTGTTTCTCTCCTCATCTGATCTCACCTGAGCCCCTGGTGGATCAGGGGCAACTCTTCCGAATTTAACGTCTCCAGACTCTTCGAACCACTGCTGCTGTACCTGAGACAACAGAACTCTGGTAGCCCCCAGATTTTTACTCATCTCATGCGGTGTGTTGCATTCCTCCAGGGCTCCAAACCAAGCAAGGCAGCTAGTGAAGCCTGCATTGCCTCCATGTAAAGGACATTTGACTGTGTGCACGCCCTTGATCTTCTGCTCTGCTTCATCTCCTGTACATCCCACATGTCATACAATACCTCAGTCTTGCAACTGTACTGCCATAATCTAGGTCATTTTCCCAAACTGACGCTAGAGTAGTTATTTTATTATTTCTTCTCCCCAGTTTCAACTCACATTTGTTTCACATTTTCTGTATTAGTCCACAAGCATCTTACAGCCAAGATAATTATAAACTTTGTCCTCAGAGAGAGTAAATCACAGCCTTGATCTCTATGAAATTCAGTCGCAGGCATGAATTTAAAAAAAAAAATCCATACTATGTACTGTGTAGGCACTTAACTTTTTCCTCCAGTGCTGCTATGTGTTACACAGAAAAGTAAAGCAAATCTGTAATCAGGGTAAATGGACTTAGGAATCTGAGTACTCTCCAAAAATGGAAGATTGACTCCTTTATCACTGAAGTAACTTTAGGTTAGTTAGCAATTCTTAGTAAACTGTGTTGCAAGCAGTATCATTGTTCACGGTTGGTCTACAAACAAAAAAGTCCTAGCGAGCTTAAAAGATGCAATAGATTCCTGTAGAAGTTTTAACCCTCTCTTATGATTAATTTTCTTCATACCTCAGTAGCACTGAAACATACTTTCCACCCTCAATCCAGCTCTGAAAGCACCATAAGTCCAAAATTTCCAAGTTTAGATACTGAAAATTGTAGACTAAAATCCACAATTTCATAGCTGATTAAAAAAAAGCATGAACTTTAGGGGTGCGTTAAAAAAAAAATCAGATCCCTGTTGGAAAACTATAAAAGGCACCTGTGAATCTCAATACTTCATTTTGAGTGCTAGATTTGACAGAGTTCGGCCTGTGGCAGCTAATGCAGAGGAATAAAGTAGGAAGAATGCTTTTGTTACTGAACGGCAGCTCAGCTCACACAACATTACCTAGAAGAGGGAACAGAGAGCAGCACAGGAACTCCCAGCACATTCTCATAGCCATGACAGATCACATTTACACATGTTTTCCAGTTACTTCATTATTGGCACACCACTACTGAAATTATGCCCCTTTGGCTGCAATTCTAACACACTGATGATAAACCTCCAGTCAAATACCACAAGTACCTAAAATACAGCAAAAGATGGACACACAGATACAGAGCACAGGAGTTGTCCTACCTTTTCCAAGTCTGATTTGCTATAACGTGCCGGTAAGGAGCAGACAGATCCGTGCCTTCCTCAGCTCTGCTCAAAACTGACTCCAGCACAGCTCTTCCTGTTTGACCTCCTTATCTTTCCTGTTGATTGCACAACCTGGCTTGGATGTGGCAAGTACAAAAAGTTGTCTATTAACCGATAATGTTAATTCAAAAACTTCTTTTTTTTAAAAAAAAGAAAAAAAAGAGACATATTCATGAGCATGGAGTTGAGATACTAAAGCTCATTAGGCAAAGCAGGAACGTATCAAGTGTGCTGGAAGGTTCATTGACACACTCCTGCTTTTCAAAGCAATAATTCATGTTGGCATTTTGCATTAGTGGCTAAAAGGCTCCATGGGACACATCCAGGCCATTGTGCTAAGCGAGCATTGTTCAGACAAAGTAACAAATAGTCCTTCGATGGAGTACCAGGCTTTGTTTCCCCTTTGCTTTTGATCACAGAATTAGATTTCTTGCTATCATTCCAGCTACAAAAAGCCTGATGAAGAATTTTTTGACAGTGAATTTGCTCTGATACACTTGGTTTTAGATTGCAGAAGTGTAGAGTTTTGCAAATCTATCATGCACTATGCAGCCATGAAGCATTAAATATCAGTTTTGGAAGTTAAGCAAGTCTGTTGTGGAGTATGTGCAGAGCATATCTTCTGTGTCACAAGACTTTATCCAGATGCCATATCCTAAATGACCCACAAATCCATCATATTTCAAATCTGCTTGCTTTTTGCCCTCCATACCTTGAGATGTTTTTGTATTTTCTTCCTCCCTAACATACTGAAAATTTCACATACAGTTAATCACAGTTATGCTACTCTTCTTATAGGTAAGCACCGAGTACCCCGCATGCCATCAGTGCTGGCTGCGTTGCAGCAGGCACTACAAGAGAACAGAACAGTTAGACAGTGTCCACCCCAAAGACTGTACATCTGTTAGCTCAGACATCTCTAGTCGGCAAAATCCCAACGTTTGAGATACCAGGCCATTGACCAGTTGTGTGTGTGTTGGCAGGGGGGTGTTGTCCGGAGACACATCAAACAGTCGGAGAGCCTGTAGGAGTGGGCAGCACCTGGAGAAGGTGGTTTGAGGCGATGGGTTGTCCCGCACAGAACTGCTGCCCTCCTACAGCTCTTGCCAGGGGGAACAGAAAACACTGACCCTTCAGATGCCTTAAAGAGCTTAGTTATGACTCCTGCTAACGTGTCTCAAGGAACACGCAACTTAAAAGTTGTTTTTAGACTTTATAAACTAGGTATTAATTACAAATCATACTCTCATTTACCTTACTTCATTCCGTCACACCATGTTAACATGAATTATAAATGCTGCTTCACACTGATCGGCCAATCTGTTCCTGCAGTATGCTTGGGAACTCTCCATCTTTCCAGAAATTATGAAGTTGGAAGGTATTCAAGTCATTGTATAAATCACAACTAACCAATCATCCCACAGGGCTCTCCTCCCACTGGAATTAATTTGATATTGCACTATAATGCAATACACGAAGCATGCCACTTCAGGTTTAATTAATTTATGTAGTAGCTATGCCAACAGCATGATACACCACATTTCTGCCACCATTTTACTGACCAATTTTCTATGAGTTTCATAAATGTCTAAATCTTTTAATCACATTTATTTTATTTGTATATTTAAGGATAATCTTCAGTCACATTTATAACTTCAGTTCTTCACTGGTATTCTTATCACCTCTTCTTTTATGTGGACTTAAGGTACTTTTATGTGGACTTTTGCAAAAAAAAAAAAAAACAACAAACAAAAAAAATCATTAACCCTATGTTTTTCCCAATGAATACCAATCTTCCATGCTCTATTTCTATGGCCTAATCATTGTAGAATCTATCACTGATTAGCGTGTCCCTAAAATCTCAAAAAACACAACTAATTTTTATTTTAGAGAAGTGAAATTAGGAGAGATGCAACTTGCTTTAAGGAAACAAGTAGCAAAATACCAACAACTGAACTCCAGGCTCCTAAGCTCCCTTTCAATACCTACTCCTTCAGCTGTCCTCTACAATTTTACTCCAAAGTGTATTTCATCACACCATGCACGGTACTTCGGTTCTTGAGGGTGTCTATTGACATGTAGTTCAAGTGGAAACAAGGAAAACAAAGTTTTCAGCTTCAGGGTAATGACAGCAAAAGTTGGCCCCGAACATCCTGTTGTCTTATTAAAACAGTACCAATCTGCATTACAGAAGTGTAAGTGAATAACCTTCTTGAAGATGTGAACAGCTGCTCTCATGAAATAACTCCAGAGACCAATAGATTATAGCAAACAGGAGAAACAAAGGCAGCACAGAGTGACTTCTGTATTAGTAATTGTACCCCTCACACTCCATTTTAATCACTAGAAATTGTGCTACCTGTTCAGGTTTTCTTATGCTAAAAAATAGGCTTGGGAATACTTCTTTAACTAGCAAAATTACATGAAGACCTGATGGCCCTGTTTATGTTTGGTTGTCCCTGATCTTTTCAGGATTATCAAAAGAAGCTGCCAGGAGGCCGAGGAGGACATTGCGTGTTGAAACAAGACACTTCCTCTAATTGTCTCCCTCCGGCATTGCTTTTCATCATCCTGTTTGTCTGCCCTTCTGCAGCTGCATGTTTGTCTGACCGCTTTCCCCTACAGCAGCTTGGTTTAGGAAAACCAACACATTGTAATATTCAGGCCAAGTTATACCTTCCAGTATAACTATTATTCCATCACAGCTGGGGACGTACCTATGAAGGAGTAGTCCACTGCCAAAGGGACTAACTTTAACATGTAATCACATTGAAATGTAACTCATTTGACTATTTACTGATAACTGTTAGCAAATCTACGCCAGAAGAGGTCTTCCTACCCGCTTTAGTAAATTCCTGTCTGATCTTTCATCTCAAGTCCACTAAATGTTACAAAGCTTAGTTCCCCTTGATGAACCCTATCATAAAAGAGATCCTCTTCTGCTTAATGTTTTGCTCCAATTAGCATTCTTCACTATTTACAGCTAGCATGGCAAGCTTGAAATCACACAAGATACTGCTTTCTTGGCTGAATTAGTCTCTATTGGTTCCTCTTTCATCCAGTGATTGAGGTATACTCACTTAAAAAAAAAAGTAGTGTAATGCAATCTGAACTGCAAAGCTCACAGCAAAATATCAGTTGGGCCCCCAGATGTGAAATCTATTCAGCTTGAATTGTGAACTTACAGTAGGAACCTTTTACTTAGCAAATTTACCCAAATAATTATATTAATTTTAGCAGGATTAGCAGCATGGATGGATTATTAGTTGTGTTATCATGTTCATACTATGGTTACACAAAACTTTCACAGAAATAGGTTTAGCCATATGTTTCCTTTTGATTAGCATGTTATCTCTCCACAGTAACTGCATATAGACTTAGCTAAAGAGTTAAAGTATTTTCTCATGGAGTCCTGTCGTCTTTTCGTCTGCCCAGTTGGAACCCAGATAGCTTTACTTCCCCCAGGTCTTGAAAAAAACACAACCCCAGATCCACAGCCTGGTTCAGAAAGGAGAAACAGAAAAGATGAAAAGAAAAATATACTGCCATCCATCTGTACGGAAATGCTGTCGCCTTGTAGTCTGCAGGAAAATGCTGAGTCAAAACATCCAGCTGTTACACCGCTTAAACAGTTCCTAAGCTATTTACCCAGCTCACTAAATAATAGCTAAGTTTACTTACAATTACCAAATGTTAATAATAGATGTTACTCAGCTTGTTATTCCTCAGCACAAGCCATAACACGGTACACACCTGACAAAGCTTCCTCCTAAGTTTAGCAGCTCCCAAGAGCCACTGTTACTCACTCGAGGACATTTTTGGCCACAGACCGAAAACCCAACGTGCTCCTACCAAGGAAACAATTTGGGCTCATATCCAAATCCCAGCAGGCAAGAAGGTCGTGATAGGATTCCCTGTTCTGTCTCAGCCATGTCATGGACCATAGGCCGCTGCGCATTAGAGAAAGAGAAACCTAAAACAGTTTCACCAGCTCAGAATAAAAATTGATAATTAGCACTTACCACTTAGAAGATTAATCATCTCCTTCCTTTACTCTCTGGGTCACCAGGATTTATTTTCTGCCCCACAGGGATAACAACCTTCCCTAATTAGGCAGAAACTTTTGAGTCACACATGGCACAGAAAGCTTTTACTTCTCCATGAGCTCAAACAAAAAACATTCAGAGAGCTTGTGTTCACAAACTCCAGTACAGGGAATGAACTTTCTCTATTTTTTTTTTAACTTTGAAAGTGAAGTTGATTTCCTTATATCTTCTCTTGCCTACTGGGATTAACAAACCACCTGGTAAACAAGGCCTACTAAAACATCTGACAAAGCCTTAAAAATTTAGGTAACACATGCTAATATGGAAGCAACAATACTATTCTTCTTCAAACCTGCAACTATTAAAAGGGGAAAAAATGTCTACATGCAATTCAATTTATAGTTAAACTCCCACAGAACACCTGCTCTTTTAAAAAAAAATATTTTTACCCTTCTCAGTCTAAAAACTCACCTTTTATAGCATTGCAGGTGATTTAAAGGAAAATGGGTACTGCCTTTTATAATCAGGTGAATTGATTTTTTATTAAAGGTTAACTTTTTTCAGCTGCTTGAAGTTTGCAGGTAGAAATAAGAGTTTATTCTTAAGGAAAGATTTGTAACCTTCTTATAGATAGCCAGGAAATACTTATATAATGATATATTGATTTGAGATTATTATTTCGTTGTTTGAATTAATTTGGTGTCTCTTTTCCTTCTGAGAAATCTTTTGTTTTCCTTCTTAGGCATTCAGAAAAGGGCACAAATCAAGGTTTTTTCCTGAGTGAGATTTCTGTCACAGTTTTCCTGTTAGCTTTTAAAACAGAGAAAACTATGTCAGTATATGTGAAACTGTTTATTGTGAGGACTGGAGTAGAAAGCCATGGCTCCAGGATTTTAAAGAAGAAGGGGGAGGAGCAGCAGCAATGAATATTTAGCTCTGTTTCAATTCCTTCTCCCTTCTAAGGATTTGCATAAATGTATACTATTCGAAATATATTTTTATATTTCTATATACATGTTCACGCTCTTTTTTTTACTAGGGTGCTAAAGCACTTCTGGGATGGATAAAAAGACTTTCAACAGAAAAGCACTTATAATCCTTAGCTGTACACTGAAACACTTGATTTGCAGTCCTGAAATTTTACCCATCTGCTTGGTGATTCTGCTTAGTGCTAGAAAATGCAGGGCGAGGGAACTTTATTTATGGGAGCTTGAATATACATGGAATACAGATATCTCATGAGCTAGTTTTGGTATTGAGGAAGTAAATTTTGACTTACTTAGGCATCCGAAGTGGAGGAAAGATATTTCAATGTGGATTCAGTGGAAACGAAGGCTTGCTTTTGCCTCTGCTGATGTTCTGTGGAAGAACATGCCTGGAGGAATACCTGGAGGACCCAAAATGATAGATAGCCACCAGGCCAGAAACGATCATAGAACTGCAATTTATCATCCTATAATCTCTGTGCCATTCATGAGGTGCAACACAGTTTAGTGTCAGTAGCTTTTGTGTATAACGGAATGAATAGTGGTGGTAGGCATGCCGCATGAGGGTTTTCCCTTTGATCAAGGCAGACCAAAATGCTATCTTCTTATAGTTTGGGGTTAACATCTCCAGCCACCAAAATGTCTACAGTATAGAAAATCCTATGTTGATAATTTTGACTTTAACAAATCACTGTAAAAGTCCACATCCATGTAAAACTAGCAAAGTAATTGAGATTTTTCCAAATTACTGCTGCCCTCTAGTTGAGACCTGAAGAAGGGCTCACGTGCAAAATGGTGTCCATGTTTTGCAGCTTTATCTGTAGATCAAAGTTACAACTTCTAGTAACATCTTCCCTCTTATATGTATCTTTTTAGGGCACTTGGCCACAGAAACCACAACTAAGTCTATAAAAAGATGGTAATAAACATAACAAGCACAACACTTTTTGCTTCTTAAGCATCCAGCCTTGGCATGCTTGATGCAGTATTTCTTAGAAGAATAGTCTTTAAAAGGTATAATGCAATCAACGGGCTTGAGAAATATGAGGAAAGATTTTCTATTTAATAGAGAAGATCTGAGGCACAGTGGAGTTTTTGTCAATATGAATCTGAAAATTGTCAAAACTCTAGATGCTTCCAATTTAAATTTTAGCCTTTGAGCCATCTTACAATTTCATTTACAGACTTCTGATTAAGTAAAATATACTTTCACTTGCCATCACAGACAATAATGACATTAAGGTGTGAATGTGTAGGGGCATGCTATAAAAAGACTCAATATGTTTAAGAGTGTGCAACTAAAAAGAAAAATTATAATAAGCCTTAATACATTCTGGGCTCACTCCATTAAATGTACAGTATGTGTCCTATCCATGCATTATATTCAGTAATATTTTTTCCATTTTTTCCCATGTTTGGGAAACATGTTATGTTTCCATTCCTCCTTATTTTCTAGTTGACATCTGTGCATACGTTACCTACAGACCTCACCTAAAACCTTGAAGTTATCTTTTAGGTAGGCTTGGCCCAGGCCATTACATACAGACTGGGACCTTCACCTTGTATCATTAAGTCTGGAACGCAATACTGATAGTACAAGGCAGCTTTAATGCAGCTGGGAACACGGACAGGAGCATCCAGTCACAGCGGCATTTTTCTAGGGCCTGATGTCTTCAGGTGCAGGTACGTTCCCTGGCAGAGCGTGCCGAAAGCTTCTGTAAACTGTCACGCATCTTACCAGGCAAAGCCTCGCTTACAGATGGTGCTATGTGAGAATTTTATCACCCAGGAAGAGTCTAAATTCTGCTTTAATACGATACTGTATTTTTTTTTACATAAGAAGAGCGTTAGGAAAGCAATGTAGGACAAGCACAGGAAGTCAGCATACATCAGCCTGTCCTGCAAAACACAGTTAAATTGACTGAGGGCGATGGATTGTAGTATCGTCTACTTGAAGTGAGAAGCCGTAGCTTCACATAAAGAGCAATTTTCCCAGGAGTCGCATTTGCAAGAGATCACAATATGCTTAATATGCGTTAACTCTCCGCAACAGGCACAAAAGGGACAGTATTATAGTTCTTGCTTGTTTACTACAGAAAGCACAACATTATTTACATGTTTACAGCCAGGAGTACGGATATCACTGGTTACACAGACGGTGTTACATTGCACTGAAATCCTTGCAAGCTTCATCTGCTGTTCTCAAAATAAAATTAAATTTTTGCCAATGTTTTGAGAAAAGGTCTCAAGTGTAGTGACTTTTATATTATTCATGCTTTGTCTTGGCTCTTCCCCAAACCCTCCTTTGCATTTGTATTTCTGCACATTTCATTGCTGTAACCTGGGTGCTTGTCATTCTTGTGTACAAATTATATATTGACGCTAATCATTACCTGCTAGACTTCCTGTCATATGCCACGGCCGGTGATATTAAAATGTATTTGTTCTGACCAACTTTCCAAAAGCTGACTGCTGACATGAGAGAACAGTCCTTGATTGTCTCACTGTAACAAAGATTTCTTTCATCCGCAGCCATTGTTCCCTTTGATGTTATTTCATTCTTTCTGTTTTCAAAGTTTGCCTGGGAGTTTTATTTGACCTACTGATCATAATGCATTTAGGTTTGTAATGAGTAACTGATGTCTAAGTTATAACTGCTGATGCAATATTTATATTCCGCCTACGGTGTGAGAGGAGCTTTGCATAAAAGCTGTTACAGACATCCCGATAGTGCGACACAGACATCTCAATATAGTGCTACGTTATTATTTCATTACAGCTGCTTCACACTAATTCATTATTTATAAACACGTGCATTTCTGGCTCAGTGAGTAGATGGCAATTTATTTCCATACCCAGAATCTCATTTTAAGATCCCAGCCTGTTATTCTTCTGAAACTTCAGACCTGACTTTTATTTTATTTACTATCAATGCCATATTATGACAACACAGTAAGGTGGTAGAGAGGTAACTACGGTCACACAAACGGGTTACAAACACAAGCGTGGCTTATTTTGGCAACTGTCCCAGAACCAGTAATTCCCTGATATAGTAGCTTTAATGTCAAAAAAGTCATAACTCAGATTTGAGATTGGACACAAAATTAGACTAGTTCAGGTCTAGTTACAGGACTGTAACCCAGGCAAAGTAGTCCAGCCCTGAATTCCTAAGAGACATATGACCAAAAAAAATAAAGTAGAAATGTTTTTAATATACATATTTTTAGGGAGAATCAAAGAAGAGAATCAGTAAAAAGCAGAAGAGGGGTCATGACAGCATGTCATGACAGGTTCTTAGTCTTCTGTGATACAAAATAATTGCTATTTTTGAAGTAATAGGAAAATGACACATTTCTGGAAAGTTATGGTACCCGTTTGTATTTGGTTTGTGTGGGAAGGTTTTGGAAGTGGGGGGGCTACAGGGGTGGCTTCTGTGAGAAGCTGCTAGAAGTTTCCCCCATGTCCGACAGAGCCAATGCCAGCTGGCTCCAAGACAGACCTGCTGCTGGCCAAGGCTGAGCCCATCAGCGAGGGTGGTAGTGCCTCTCTGATAACGTATTTAAGAAGGGGAAAACACCTGTGCAACAGCAACTGCAGCCAGAGAGAGGAGTGAGAATATGTGAGAGGACCAGCCCTGCAGACACCAAGGGCAGTGGAGAAGGAGGGGCAGGAGGTGCTCCAGGCGCCGGAGCAGAGATTCCCCTGCAGCCCCTGGTGAAGGCCATGGTGAGGCAGGCTGTGCCCCTGCAGCCCATGGAGGCCCACGGTGGAGCAGATATCCACTGCAGCCCGTGGAGGACCCCATGCCGGAGCAGGTGGGTGCACCCGAAGGAGACCGTGGCCCCGTGGGAAGCCCACGCTGGAGCAGGCTCCTGGCAGGACCTGTGGACCCGTGGAGAGAGGAGCCCACGCTGGAGCAGGTTTGCTGGCAGGACTTGTGACCCCGCGGGGGACCCACGCTGGAGCAGCCTGTTCCTGAAGGACTGCACCCCATGGAAGGGACCCACGCTGGAGCAGTTCATGAAGAACTGCAGCCCCTGGGAAGGACTCACGCTGGAGAAGTTCGTGGAGGACTGTCTCCCGTGGGAGGGACCCCAGGCTGGAGCAGGGGAAGAGTGTGAGGAGTCCTGCCCTGAGGAGGAGGGAGCGGCAGAGACAACGTGTGATGAGCTGACCACAACCCCCATTCCCCGTCCCCTGCGCTGGTCAGGGGGAGGAGGCAGAGAATTCGGGAGTGAAGCTGAGCCTGGGAAGAAGGGAGGGGTGGGGGGAAGGTGTTTTAAGATTTGGTTTTATTTCTCATTATCCTACTCTTATTTGATTGGTAATAAATTAAACTAATTTCCTCGAGTCGAGTCTATTTTGCCCATGATGGTAATTGCTGAGTGATCTCCCCTGTCCTGATCTCGACCCAGGAGCCTCCCGTTGCATTTTCCCTCCCCTGTCCAGCTGAGGAGGGCAGTGACAGGCCGGCTTTGGTGGGCACCTGGCGTCCAGCCAGGGTCAACCCACCACAACATTCGAGGGAAAATTTCTCATTTAAAACATAAGCACTTCAAAATAAATTAATATTCTAGGATTACTTTTTGTCTTCCAGAAGATATAATAGTTGTCAAAAGACAGCAGCTTGGAATGAATATGAGCCTAATAATTAGATTTCAGTTTTAAAAGTAAAGAAATACCAAAGTTTCTTAGGAGCTTAAGCTCAGTTTTCAGGACTACCTAACAGAATTTAAAGGTATGAAATACAGAGATGCACAGTAGGATTCACAAAAGGAAATCTAATTTATGTGGGCTTTTTTCTGTTTTGTTTTTTTTTTTTTCTCATGAGATATCCATTTAGGACATTTTTAGAAGGATTTGAACAACTAATAGTATAGCTGGCACAAACTGACTAATTGTTTTTTAAGTTTTCTCCAAGTTGCTATTTGACCTGAATATCTTGTGATCCTATGTCAGCTTTGAACATGAAGCTAAGGGCCAACTTCTTTTCCTTCATCAGGTTAAATATCTACTTGAACTTGTGGTCTTCTATATTCTGGATTAGCATGTAAATCACTTCTGGCAACTGTCTGGATGATGCTTTTTTTTCACAAGTATTTTTTTTGCTGAAGAGACAAAGGTTCTGCTTCATTCCCAGCGCAGAAGTTCTAGTTCCTCTCCCTCTTGCTGGACCCTCCATCACTGAGATGCTTTTAAAATATGTCCCCTTTCGTACTCAGTTGGCCTTTCATACCTAAAAAGCTTTGCAGGCAAACAATCAAATAAAAGTAATATTTTTATTGTGCTGAAAGCCCATCGTCTCCCCATTGTTGGAAAGTTGTGTAATGTTAGAAACAATCCTTTTTGCTTCCTTTAGCTGGACTTTTTCAAGAAAGTCACTAAATAAAAATATTGTATGGCAACTTTGCTGTGAAACTGAATTTTAAAATACTCGTATTATTAACTGAATATTACCCCAATTTAATTCCCTGAATTTTGAAGGTAATAAAAGGAAAAAAATGAAGAAAGGGAAATACTTTTTGATGTGGTTAACTTCACTTAAATACACAGGGGAAAAGAACCCAAACTTTCTGGCTGCTTGAGCTACACCAGCTTCTGCAAGAATGTGTATTTTGTCAGTCCATAAATCGGCAGTATACTTCACATATAGAAGCACACTGTCAAGTGTAAAGCCAATATCTGTTAATGAATATACACTATATTCATAGTTCCATTTTGGTTTACATTTAAAGTGCTCACTCTTTTTTCCTGTACATGAAGCCGTATTCCCTTACTTGTTGAGGGAAGATATATGAAGATATATCCCCTTACTTGTTGAGGATGCATTTCTGATAACTGAGGTGGCTAGCAATTCAATAGGTAGTGAAGACTGGTTTTTTTAATACATCTAATGTAATAGAGAAAGATGCGTGAATGTACTTAAGAAACACATACAGTTTAAATACACGGGGACAGTAAAATACAATGTAAGTTCTTCCATAACACTGTCGAAATAACATTAGTGGAGAAATATTAGAAAACATTTGTATATTAAAAAGTAAACTTTTTTGCCATGCATAGAGTTTTCTAAGCTCTTCCACAAAATAATGATGCTCTTAAAACAATTCAGGATGACATTGAGGATGTGGAGGAAGAAGCAGGATCATCAGGATTGCTACGTGCCAATTCAGTTTCCCATAACGACAGAAGTGGTGCAAAGCGCTGACAGTTTAGAAGCTGACTTTTCAGCCTTCTTTGCAGTGGCTGGACAAGCTGATTGCTTTTAAAAATGAAAATCAAGATATGAGTGACTACTCACCTGAGATTTGAATTGGTAACCTGAGACTGAATCTTACAGCGCCCCGATGAGTGTATGTGCCCATTCTCAGGATGGATCATTGTCCTAAAAGACCTCAGCTGTTTCGTCTATGAGACTGCATGCTCGGCGTAAATCGTTTAATGCAAACCATCTTGCCAACTCTTTCTGGATGGTTTCCTTTTGCTATCAACCCTTTCAAGCCAACTTCCTTAGGAAAAGAGACAATGTCTTTCTGGAGAGAAACAGAGTTCAGAATAAACTCTGGCAACTATTTTTGTCACAGACCACTCATACAGTGAATTGTGACCTCTTCCCAAGTAATGCTAATGTTATCTATGCCATCCATGACATTAGCCTATCTCCAAAAGTCATTCAGGTGGGGCTTTTCCTTACCTCTTATCTCCTGGATAAGCTTGGAGAAGGTCTCTTTTAGACAGTAAGCCTTGAAAGTCATGATTACTCCCTGGTTCATTGGTTGGAGTAATGGGGTCTTACTAGGGGCAGAACATGACTTTTCCATTGGGTCATAGGGTCTCCTAATTAAGCTTGTGCAAGTGGCATTGTCCTAAACAAGGAGAATTTTGAAGTCCATGACCTGTTTCTCACAGCGTTCCCTAAAGTCTGGCATTATGTGGGCACTTCGAGCATTTGTGTAGTAACCTGGGCCTTTCAGTTGTTTCCATGACTGGTAGAGAGAACTTCCAAAATCCTCTTGTGGCCCTGGGGTTCCCACTGCAATGAATAAGCAAAGGCTTTAGCGTGCAGTCTCCTTCTGTACTGCTGCCCAGCAGAAGGGTCAAACTATCTTTTAGCAGCCTTAAAGCCCAAGGCAGTTTCCTCTTCGTTGCATCCAATATGGATTGCACGCCCACCACTTTCAATACAACAAGTTATGTCTAATTTAGCTTTTAAAGCAACACCTCTGCATGGCCACAGGCTTACTAGCATCACTCAAAGATTGCCTTGAACTCATGATGGTTATTATATGCAAAGATAGTTCGTGATTAAAACCACAAATTACGGTGATGTTGGAAGGCAGATCTCATTGGCATGAATGCAGAACAGACAAGATGGATGCTGCTGCATAGCCACAACTGAGATGCTCTACACATTTTACTAGTGCGATACATAACATACATACACACATGGATATATTCATGCATCATCTGCATCTTAATGAAGTTCTACAAGGCCAGCTGCAACTCAGCTGGCATGCTTCAGTACAGCTGTGCAGCTCAGGAGAGCTTTCAATGGAAACTGGGTGGTAGAAGATTGCAGGATGGAAAACAGGTAATAAAAGCGCTTAGCAAAGCATGGTGTTAAACAATTGATGATGCAACTCCAAAACAAATGACAGAAAGCGACGGATAGCAGCATGGTACTGAAGTTACAAGTCGCCAGTTTTAAGGAATGACTAAGTAGAGTGGGAGTGAAGGGTGGAATCTGATAGAGCAGTATAAATTCATGAGTGACACAGAGAAAGTGAATAGGGAATGGTATGTTTGCTATCTCTTCTACTACAAGAATGAGCGGGCATCAGGTAAAGGTAGCAAATAGCAGGTTCAAAACAAAAGCAGGTGGTTCTTCGCACCACACATGATGCTGTAGTTGCTTAAAGCATGCATGGTTCAAACAACTGGACAAGATAATTGAAGAAAATCCATGGAAGGTTCTTTGATACAAAGAACATACATCTGGCTCAGGTAGTCCCCTCAGCAGATATCCACTGCTGGTGACCGTCAGAAATGGGAAACTGGGTTGGATTGTCTGATCCTGTATGGCTGCTCTAAGTGCAGGTCCACATTCTTCCCAGTGGCAGTGATTCTCTCCAGGGGCTCTCAGTTCGCATCTGTCGAATGACATGAGAGCCATACTGTACTGCTATACTTACACAGAGCTGAGGATGATGATTCCCCATCAAATCATGGCACGTAAGCACTGCTACAGAGCGCATCTCACTTCAGTTACTGGTGTAGGATGGGAAAGTTGTGTAGGTTTTTATGGTTACAACTGTTAGTTAAGTTTTAACGTTCAGATAACGGTTGGTGGAAAAGAGCATAATAATCGTGCTGATATAAATGGAAAGCAAGTCTTCACACCCCTATTTCCTCATGCTGTTACTGTAACTCCAAGCTGCCCAGAGCCCAGTCTGAACTCAGCATCAGAGGAGCTGTGCAGTACAACACGCTTATGTAACTACAGCTGGCACCTCCCGGGTTTGGGAAAACAGACGTTTGGGGGTGTTTTTTGAAACATTATTTCTTCCAGCACTCTAGCAGATTTTTAGATTGATGAAAGACTGAATAAGCTGGCTTTAATAAAACATTGTGCGTCCTCGTACTTTCAAACATGAAGGATCAGTGAGGGTTCACCTGCCCCAGAAAGCGCGACCTTCCCCTCCGGAGCAACCGGACTCGCTGCCAAACATCTTCTGTGCGGTGCAGCGCTGCCTGGAGCCTCGGCTGAGCCGAGGGACAATGCCAGCATCCTCATCGTCATTCCCTGGGCGTTCTGGGGACATGCTAAAGCACCTGTGCACCAATTCGCCTTGCTCGGGCATCATTCAAACCGCGCACAAGTAGGGCAGGGAAATGCAGACCTCGCCCCCAGAGCACAGGGGGGCTGGATGGAGAGCTGGCGGGCGAGCAGGTGCGAGCTGCCTGCGGCTCTTGCCGCGACGGCGGGGAAGTTTCCGCTGCGGGGGGGGGCTGCAGCAGCTCTGCCCGCAGAAGCGGCGGGGCCGGAGCGCGCCCCCCCCCCCCCGGCCGCAGCAAGGCACGGAGGGGGATGTAGTCCGCGGGCGGCGGCGCGGGGCGGCGCGGAGCTGCCTACACTTCCCAAGGTGCCCGCCGCGCCGTGCCGTGCCGTGCCGCGCCGCGCCGGGGCTGTGGGTGCGCGGCACCTGCCGGCGGGGGCGGAGCGCGGCGCCGCCTGCCCCGCTGCGGGCTGCGCGGCGGCGGGGATGGTGCCGCCCGCCGGGGCGCGGTGACGGGCGGCGACGGGCGGCGGCGGCGGGAGCGGCGGGGAGCGGCGGCGGGCGCGGCCCCTCCTGCGCGCCATGAGCACCGGCACAGGTAGGCGGGCGCGGGGGGCAGCCGAGCCCCCCCTCTTGCCTTTCGGAAGGGGACGTTGCCGCTGCCCCGCTGGGGTCCGTCGCGTCGCGTCGCGGTGCGGCTCCTCGCCGGGGTGCGGGCAGGGGGAGCCGGCTGAAAATTGCTAACCTCGAAAAAAAGCGGAAAATCCGTGTGTATGCTTGTGCGCGTACCTCGGAGGGGAGCTGCCGCAGCCGCGGGCGCTGCCGGGCGGGAGGAGCTGCGGCTGCCGCCGCGGTGCCGGGACCCTGCGCGGGGGCTCCGGCGGTGCCGCCCCCGCCCCGGGCCTCGCCCGCCCCCCCGGCAGGGAGCCCCGCGGGACAGGCTTGGCCCTGTACCCCCACCGCCGGCACCCCACGGCACGGCACGGCTCGGGGATGTCTCGCCCCGGCCCCGCAGCCGACGTGTAGGTGAGGGCGGCTGGCAGGCTGCTGCCCCCCTCCCCGCCCCGCGTCCCAAGGGTGGGAGCAGGCGGCTCCTCAGACGGGGCTATGTGGGTTAAAACCTCGGCCTTTTCTGCTGGCCGTGATATCGTGGTGATAGAGAAGGTGAAAATCACGGAGGTTTCATGGAGCTCTGGCTAGGATTGCCACCCGGAGGGATCCAGTTGCCCAGGGCGATACAAAAGTAATTTATCCTGTGATACATGCAGAATTTGAGAACGGACTTGGAATTGTATTTTCCAGCCATTCAGCATTCATCTGCGTTGTGTGGCAGCGGGGGGTGGTTACTTCAGAGCGCAGCTGATTGCAAAATATTACAGTCTTTAAGGCAAATACAGGGTTGTGCATAGGGGAAAGAGGGAGGCTTTGAGAGTTGATTGTGTATTTCGTTTCTGAGGGTAACTGTGGCTGCTAAATATACCCGCTGCCACAACAATAGGGAGACATTGAATGGCTACAATTACGTGGTGACTCTGTATGTCAACATGCTTAATCATATCACATCCTCACAGCGAGCCAAATGAGAGCCTAGTGCAAACAAAGATGAAAACGAGCTCCCTGTGAGAACAGTGCGAGACCTGGGGTCAGACACCTGCCAGAGACTTCCACTAAAATGTAGTTTGGCATCTCCTTGTGGCTGGTGAAAATGTAGGTATTTCCATGTGTGCCGATCATCCACGTTCCCGCGTGGTCTGCGGATGAAACGTGCGCTGCCAGCGTGCCGGTCCTCTCTGGGGAAGTGCCCAGGTCAAGGCAGGCGTCCAGGAGTGCAGTTGAGAGCAGAGTTTCAGGGTGACTTGAATCGTGTGCTAGAAATCCTGAGTCTGTCTTCTGTCTCTAAAGGGAATGGAGATGGTTAACGCAGAGGGTGACATCTGCATTGGAGATGATTAAACACCAGCACAGAATCCTATCCTTGGTTACCCGTCTGTAAATTTGAACAGAAGAGTATGAAATACTGTGAAACATTTAAATTCTGTAGCAGTAGAACTGAGGCTGGTAGAGGGAACATTAAAGTCCAAAGTTGTATCTCTATAATATCTTAAACACCAATTAAATAGATTGTAAAGTTATAAATCCAGTAGAAAAGTTCGTGCATAACAGTATAGTGCAGAGGAGACTTGACACAATTCTATCTCAGTAATTGCACCAAACATGGTGTAAATGAAATAGCAAAAATGAACAGTGCCAAGACAAAAATAACATCCTGGGAAAAAAGGGAGTGGAAAAAACCCCTGAGAGTTCTCAGCTCTCATTTGAAAGTATAACCGGCAGTTTTAGGAGTATTGGTTTTAAGTATAGGCTTAGCTTTGATGTTTCCAAATTTTGATTTTGCATGTCTGTGTGGACTATGTAAACAATTTACAATCAATTTTTACAATAAATTAAATGTGAGGACCCCACACCTGCTCTGCAAAATCAATGGAAATTTTCCATTAACATCAATAGGGCAAGTATTATACAGCACATTTAATGCCACAATTTGACTAAAATCACTGTTTCCAAAAGATTTCCACCAAAATTACTGCGGAAAGGCTGTAATTCAAAGTTTGGTGTTTACTGTAACGGAAAGATGTTTCTCCTTCTGCAAAGAACATAAGGGTGCAGTGTGGTATTAAAATCAGCCCCACGTAAGTTTCAAGGAATTGCTGCACTGTTTGGTAATCCAGGAGAAATCCCCAGTCTTCCCATTACTCTTGAGATGGAGTAAACTGTTGCGGGTCTGTGCTTGTTACGCCAGAAACCTTCGCTCAGTCCGTGTGCTGATGCCACACGTCATTAGCTATCTGTATCAAGAGGGTTTCAGGCAATCCTGCGACCCTGCCTTGCCATTTTAACCATAAGATTTGGCTTTACTTATAGAAATGTGTATATTTGGTAAACGTGATTTAGTTTGCAATGTACAGATACAGACCATATCATTAAAGTCGCCCAATAATACATACTTTGAAACATCATCCTTTATTAATGGACTGCAGACTCATGGTATAATTTTAAATCTAGAAAGCATAGGATCATGTGGCATAGTAGAACACAGCTCAAATACATTGTTACATATGTTGTAATTAGATTTTTCCACACGTGATTTTCCTCCATATACTTACCATTGGTCTTGGCTGACACTATTTCTAAGAAAGAGCCCATTCAGTGCTTTTTATACCTAGGAGATTTACATGGCATGGCTGTGCTTTTAGGATTCTAAATGTACTTTTAAGAGTTTATAATACGATTATCAGTCTAATATTTCAGTTCTTTCCCATCTTGAAATCCTAGCAAGAAGTACAGAGTAGGTTAAAAATGTGAGATTGAGAAAATTAGGTTCCCATCAATTCCCAGAAATAGGGTAGCACGGTATCTATTATTTAGGTGCAAAAAAAGGAATCACAGAGCTAATTACATACTAGGTGAATTATCTTAGATTAGATTAAATTAAATGTCATGACACAAATTCACACGGCTCTTTAGCCTTTATTATATTAGAGGGAAAATTTGATTGCGTGGATCAGAGAAGAGCTAATGGAGTGTCACAGCCCAAATGGAGCAGGAACAAAGTGATTCTGGTTACAAAAGAGGTTACGCAGGTTGGTCATGCAGGGTCCTGCTCTGCTTGGGAGATGCTTAATTCCGTTTCAAAGTTCACATGCAAATATGCCGATAGGAATCCTCTCTGGAGACAATAGTACGACTGTGTCAGTCTGTAGTATGTTTTATAGTTTGATACAGTGTTTTACTTTCAGCCCTTCACTTTGAGCACTAGAAGAAGGGAGCATTGAATTACTAGATAGGAGCAGCAAGAGGTCGACTTGCTTTGAAGTTCTCCAATTAATGAATGCGTGCAGATTATAATGTGCAATCCTCCAAGTTTTGTCATTAAACGGAAGTAGAACTACGTCATTTCATTGCCAGTTTAGCCATGTTTCCGTGAAAAAATAAGCAATGACACATATTTCCTGATGGTATTTTCTTCCTCTGAAGTTGAATTGTGTAGAATGTATATCATGTCTTAGGCTGTAAAAAATAAGAAGCCATATCTTAGGATTCTTTAAGGTTTTTGGTTGAAGGTTCTTCTTTACAGCTGTTTAAGACAAGGACTTCATCTCGGTGTATGACATCTGTTAAACGGCATCATGTTCTTGGATTGTAAGAACATACAGCGCAGTTAGGAGAGGATGACGTAGGTCAGAAGAGATGATCAGGTGATGGTACATCCGCTGGTCACTCCTGACTGCAGGACATCCTGGCTGCCACAGGCCTTCACATGCTGCCCCAGCGCTGCAGCAGATCTCTGGAAAGGTGGCTAGTTCTGCATTAAAAAACCCAGATATTTGGCTTTCTGAGCAAGGTCTATTTCTTGCCAATTTGCCTGTTTGGAGCACAGCGTCTGTACAGTAACGAGCATCCTTCGTGGCTGGTATCTGTACGCATCTTACTGCCATTTCAATACGATGTTGAAGTCAGTATACTTTCAGTTTTGCTTCTCAGGACATTAATGGCTTATGTACTTAATGCCCAGTAATCAACTTCGTCATAAAAACATAGAGGGCTAAGAAATGTAAAGAAAATTGAAAAATTAATCAAAGCATGGCTATTGAGGTAACTTTTCCCTCTCTTACCTTCTTCTATGCAATGGGCTGGCCAACATTCAAGGAGAAGTGAGGAAACCCTGATTTTAGTTTTGCCTAATTTGACAAATCCTTCCCCCTCTACACTACACAAATTCAGGCTTTTAGCAGTGGAAATGCATCTCTCTTGACTATTGTTAACTTTAAGCTCACTGCTGCATTTTCCAGTCCTGCTAGGGGATTGCTGGTGCCATTAACTCACCTTCGGACCTTGGCTTCTCAAAGCAAGCATCCAGCACTCACAATAATGAATTACTCGTATTTTTGTGGCAATGGGCTGGGCTGCTTGCGGCTTTTCGAAGCAGAGCTCTGTAAGTGCCGCAAGGAGAGGGGGCACAGCCAGCAGAGCTGTGTCTCTACACAAGCAGGGCAGCGGATGGGCCTTTGAGATTATTGGACAATTTGCTGGCTCGCTGTCTGCATCCTTAAATATAACCTTAAGGCAAATATTTCTGAATTTAGATTATTCCCCATGTCAAGATCCATTAGCAGTGTGTCAAGGTCCTTAACTGTTATCGTTTGAAATGTTGGAATGGTTTTTTCACAGCTTATTAGTTGATGTTCGTGCTCTGAAATCTAGATGGAGTATTGTTTTGCACGAAGCACGGTTATTTGTTTTTCCATTTCAGAAAAGGAATGTGAGAGGAATATAAACTCAATTCAGTGAATATTTCGGTCAGCTTTAGGAGCTGTTTTTCTCCCTTTCTCTGTAAAAGCAAATCATTCTTCTACTGGTGTTAGTCAAATTGATTGATAACTCTGTTTTGGAGGTTCTCCTGATCCTATAGGACAAGTTGCTTGATCTGTAGTTGAAGGAAAACAAAGTCTCAATGCAGTTGGCCATCAAAAATAAACATTCCTGAATTGTAAGATATCATTAGTGATATTTTAAAAATACTTTACTGTTCTTATAATACAAGGGTTTTTTTTGCTATTTAGAAACTGCTAGATTTAAGTAATACTGTCATTGTAAAGCAATAACAGAATGCAGTTGCTGCTCATGGTGGATGTGAGAACAAGTGGGGTATCTTGGTTGTTACTGTATAGCAGCTGCTCACAAATACAGCATCCGGTTCCTTGGAAGTTTTCAAGTACCCTTCTATCATTTCATTTCTAGCATGGGGCACTCTCTGATACTTCAGAAGAGGATGAAATGTAATTGTCCCATGTTCTTCCTCTTCCCTCTTGCCAAGTTCATTTGAGCTTCAGGGGAAAAAAAAAAAATTCCTCACCTGTACTGGTTTATGGAGTGAAATAACTGGGTATAGTAGAAATGTGGAGCACTAAGCATACAGTAGATGTGTTCCTTCAAGTCTGTTTCAGAGGATGACAAAGTAAAATCAAATCCCTGTGACATTGTTCATATGGTGAAATCCTTGGTGAAGTAGAAGGAGTTAAAGTTGATGCATATCATATGAAGAAGAAGCCACAGAACCTGTTCTGCTCGAGAGTGTCACGCAAGAGCTTTTGTCACTTTAGAAAATAGGTCATATACCTCCTTCCCCTCACAGATATGTGACTTGAGGATTCATGGATAGCAGGGAATTTCAGAAGTAATACATAAAGCAGTTTACTAGTTGATGTCTAAATAGATACTGGGATCTTCTCTGCAGACCAACGCTAAGTGGGACTAAATGAATAGGCAGCCTTATATGCGGTGATTAATTTGGAGAGTTCTTGATCACAGTCCACTTCAGTTTTTTCTTGGCTTATTTTTACCTCTGTCAAGAGTGTTTATTGAGGTACATTTATAAATCCCAGATTGCTGCAAACATTGCAGTTCAAAATGATGGGAATGCTCTAGAAGTAATGAAAAATATTTTTACAGTTTCCTCTTTATTTTCATCTCAGCTAGTTTCAGTTACTTTGCTCTGTTTACAAATTCTTTACCTCTCTTTTTTTCCTGTTGATGTTCTCAGTATTGCAAACTTGGCCGGGACCTGCAAGTCAAACAGGTATTTCTGTTCTTTACCTTGTAACAGACCGCTTTTTGATAGAGTTCAGCTGACAAGTTTGGCTTGAGGGAGTCTTGTAGGGTTTGCCTTGCTCCAGTGTTTCTTTTGGCTTTGCAATACCAGCAGCATTAAAGCAATCACTCGGTTCCAATTTTAGATGCAACACAGATAAGGAGGATCTAATCTTTAAGATTGCATATATAATTGTGTAGGGCACAGAGACCAAAGGAAACCATAGAAACAGGCTGTGTTGCCACTATTACCCTTGATGACAGGGAGACGGGAATGGAAAAGGGTTTGCAGCCAAGTCCCGTAACCGGGATACAAGGCAATCGGGAACAGCTGGGGCTGCGTATGTCTGCACCGCGCGTTGCAGCGGGTGTCTGGCAGTGACTCCAGCACCTCACCCCTGTGACTCGCACATATGCTCTCTGTTCTGCTATCTGTTAGCCTGGCTATAAGTCAGGCTCAGAGTGCCAGTGGTAGGTTTCTGCTTGCGGTCTGAGCCTCGGTCTTCTCGGTGGTTCCTGCCCAGCTCAGACTAAAGAAAACCCCGCGCTCTGCCGTTGGCTTTGGAGCAGCGACAGAAGTGTGCCTGTGTGCAGGCGGTAGGTAAATACTGGTGATAAGAGAGCAGCGTTGCTTTGCGTGCTGTCTTGAACCTCTCCATGACTAATAGGTACAGGTACGCTTAGGTACAGTGTTCCCACCCGCTTGGTCAACAGACTCCAGCCCCTAATCCTGCGGGGGCTCGTGCAGCGAGCGCAATGAGAGGAGCTGCTGTGTGCATCCCTTGAGTGTGGGGCAGGCAAGGAGGGGTGGAGAGGTCTGCTTTTGTTCCACCTGGAGAAGAGAAGGCCAAGGGGAATTCAATTGCCATCTTCAACCCCCTAATGGGTGGGTAGGGGGAAGACGGAGCCAAGCTCCTCTCATGGGTGCATGGAAAAAGGGCGAGAGGCAACAGTCAGGAGGTGTAGCAAGGGAAATTCCCGCTGGTTGTAAGGAAAAGAAGAATCGCCATGAGAGTGCCTGAACCCTGGAGGCAGGTGCCCAGAGAGGCTGTGAAATATCCAGCCTCGGAGATTTTCAAAATTTAATTGGCAAAGGGCTGAGCAACCTGACCTAACTTTGAAGATTGCCCTGCTGTGAGTTGGACCTCTGGGCATCTGGTCTAAATTTTCTGTGGGCATCTGAAGCTATCATTAAGCATGGCTGCAGAGCTCCTGTTGAGCTGCTGCGGAGATCTACGGGCAGATTCATCTCGAATGTTTTGCGTGGCCATTTACCAACTAGTCTTCCAGGCTGTGTTTTGATGGCTCATTCCTGCCTTGGAAAACTGTAGAAAAACTAGTATCAGCTTCATGTATGAACATTTGTAAGCTCCCCTGCACCAGGCCCTGTGGAGAAACAGAGTTTAGGTACCACAGATCTGTTGAACAGTTGTCTAAAAGATGCAGACCTCTCCCATGGGTTATGTGCAGCTGGAGAGCCCCTCCTTGACTGGGACGGAGAATTTGGTGTGAACATCTGGCTTCTCCATCACTGCTGGGACTTTGAGAAGTACTAAGCATCCATCACCCATGGCTGAAATCACTGTGAACTGCAGAGTGTTTTGTCACTCTGAAACCAGGGCATTTATTTGTGTGCCTTAGTACAGAATTACATGTAGACATTTTAACATCTTTATTCTAATAGCCATGTCTTTTCATGGTACAAAACTAAGATAACAAGCGTCTCGGAGACTGTCTTAATGTGTCGTCAGCTGTGAGAACAACCAAAGCTTTACCAGCATCTTCTTCAAGGCTTGTCCTTACGAACCGTAAGACCTTTAGAGATAAGCATTTGTGTTTCTATTTGCTGTATGACACATTTATTGTCATTATTTAAGATCATAACACCGTCTGTACCAGCTTAGATTAAACGTGTGCGTGGCCCAGTAGCCTGTGTCCAGCTGTGCCCATCGTCCTGACCTGGGAACCACTGGTAACAGTGGCTAGTTGTGTCCATCGTGGTCTTGAATGTTTTTACAGATAGTACTAAGCGATGCATCACCTCAAATGCCGAATTTTAGCTAACTTTTGGTAGCGTGGCCTAAATTTCATTGTCTGCAGAAAGCCAGCATAACAATAAACTTCTATTTATATCTTAATAGAGCTTAACATCTTAATAGAGCTACCCAGTTACACTGCTGTAGATTTGATTGTGTCTATATTACTAATTGGATTTGACTTAAGACTGAAACCTGGGTTGTGCTGAGGACCCTTCACTCCTGTTATTTCTAAACTTTGGGGTTAAATAATCTTTCTGGACTGAAGTGACATGCTACATTTTCAGGAAAACTGCTGAAGCAATAGGCAACCATTTCATATTTCTTTCCATAGATCTATAATTTTAACTTGTGATATGCCTGAGCTTTTTTCCAAGGTCAAGGCTGATTTTCCGTGGGAACAACACAGTCTGTGTCCTGTAAAGAATATGAGACTGACATTAGGGTGATGCTGCCAGCTCTGAAGAAATGCTCGGCTCGGCTTTCTGCATCTTGTCTCTGAAGCACATAAGGTCTACATAGATCTAGAAGCGTGCCATAGTCATGCCTATTTTAGAAAGCAGCAAACAGCACGAGCTGCAGATTTAAGTTGGCAGAAGAAGCCTGGCTGTTAAGCTAAAGCTGTCAGAAGCTGCCATAACGTTGCTTGGATGCTTGCTTGATTTACCTGTTCTGTTATGAATTAGAAAAAGACAGCTTCTCAGAGCCTTTCTAAATACGAAGGTACTTAATATTTTTGGAAATACATAGGAATGCTATGTATTGGAGGCAGTCCCAGCTTCAGTCCTGGTAATTTTGATCTCATACATGTGTTCCCTAGGTGCTGTAATGATGTATTTAATAGAGTGGTGGATGTTTTCAGTATAGCTGGTTGCACTGTGGACATCAAACAGCTCACCAATTTCAGTTCTGAAATTAATCTTTAATTCTAGTTATTTGTTTAAACTGTTTTTATGACATTATCTAGGTTATAGGTCAAATTCAGTTGCTAGATCGTCTAATCGTCTACTACTTCTCTGTGTAACTGGTTGCTTTCACTCACGTATTCCAATACTGAGTTGTTTGCAAAAGCAGAGCTGTCTTCCCTCAAGATGACAAAAGATAACAAACTTACCACTTCTCCTGATAGTCCACTTCTCTACTAATTACTCCTCTTGCTTAGAAAATGCTGTAGTGGTTTATATTTTTTGTAAAAAATAGTTTTCTATTTTTCTGTAATTGAACCTATTTTCTGTAAGTGTATTTTAAGGAGTTGTGCATGCAGTGTTGCTTACAGAGACCTTAGCAGTGGGTGAATAGCCGACCCTGACGTGTGAAAGCAAGCTTCCTGCTCTCAGCCTGCCCTGTGGCTCTGTGCTGTGGAGCTGGGAGGCAGGTGGTGACTCTTGTGCTGGAAGGCAAAGGACTGAAGTTTAACAGGTAGTCTCTATGAATTTTCTGGGGAAATTATGGTACTTATGCTATAGAAAAAAATTATTATATGGAAAGTATTTCCACTGCATTGATATTATGGTTCTATGAAGAATTAACAGTTACCAAAGAACCTATATTGGTCACAGGCTATTTGGCGTTTCAACTTGACAGCTATGTATAGCACTGAAGCGGGAGGGAGGGAGGACTTTGGATGGGCAGTAAGAGCTGCGCATCCAGGAGAGCTGTTGTACTGACCCACAAAGAAGTCACCCTACGTGTTTCGCTCCTTTTTGTCTCTAGGCTGCAATCTCTTCTGCTGCTTCTTCTGCTGAGATGACCTTTGCATCTCGCTGTCAGTGTTACAGTCTCTTTTTATCAATTTATTTAGGCTTTTTGTTGCATACCTCTGTGTAAGCATCCTAAAATGTTATGCCTTAAAGAAATTGTTAATGCAGTAAAAAATTGGAAAACTCTTTTAAATACAAATAATGTAATTAATAGTGTAATTGCTAATTACCTGTATTATATTAATAATACAATGTTAATATTCCCTGTTTTTCATCTGACTGCAGTTTACGTTGTTTGTAAACTTTTGGGAGGAGATGCCGTCTCTGGCTTTGTGTACTGTATAAACAGCCGTACTATTTTTAGTCCCAAGCTGAAAGATAACATCACCTCTTTAGGAAAATTCTGCCATATTTTGCAGGAACTCCTTAATTTTTTGGTAGGATGTATCACTCTTTATGTTCTCTGATGTCAGGGTTCCTTTTTGATAGAGTTTCATTATGGTACTGTTGGTGCTGTGTATTGTTATAAATATATTTAGCTTTTTAATAGTACTTTTGGTCAATTGACTGCAAAGCTCTCAGAAGAGAAGAGAGTTTGCTTGTACACGCAGGAGAACTGAGAAGAGATTTGCGACTTGTGTTCGGTAGGATTAGTCAAGAGGAAAAGAATCTGAAATGCCAAAGTGTGAATTAAATGTTGCATCCGTTAGGTCACTCTGACTTCACATGTATAAGGCTTAATACATTTTGGGTTATTTTTGACATTGGCGTGAGTGGCTGACATTTGTCTACAAGAGTAAGAAAGGAAAATGAAGCCTAATTTGTTTGCCATCTTCCACTAAGTTTTGAAAAATAATATCTGGTCCTTAGCTCATCCGGCGGCTGAAGGAGGGAGGGAAGAGTTGGGCTTGTAAAAACCAACTGCAACAAAGCCAGTTTCCTGCTGTTAACTCCATGCCCCAGGCAGCCTAAATATTCCGCCTCTTGCTTTTTGTTTCTCTCTGGATCATATCCATGAGATTTCATTCCAAAAAGAAATCAAGATTGCAACTGATGTCACCCATCAGATAAGACTGCACATGTAAAATACTTAAAAAAAAAAAAAAAAAATCCTAACCCTGGAAAATGTTTTTTTATTTTTACATGATAGGAAAAGGCTGCGCGTACTGGCACCCGAGCTGCAAGCGTGCGGCCCCACCAAGGAATCTGTGCAGCCCACAGTGACGCCTGTCCCAGCAGACCCCTGCCAGCAGCTGCCACTGTCACTTGCCAGTTGTTTAAAGCTCTTTAAAGGTGACGTAACGCAGCAAAGAGATAACATGCTGCTCTTTCCTCTAGAGGCAGGCTGAAGTTAATATTTCCCCAAAGGCCAGTGTTATAGATAGTGCAGAAAAGTGGAAAAGCCCCTGCTTTTCTCTCTGCCATCTCCCTTTCCCAGCTGGGTAGGGAAGCTGGGGATGGAGGCAACTTGCCAGTTTCTCGATTTCTGCAGCTTTCATCAGTCATGGTCACATGAATACAACAGCTAATTGGGAAAATATTTGTGATCCATTCCAGATCAGACCGATAACGTGTGTCAGCTTTTGTATCCCTCGATGACCTGAAAGCTTAGTTATTGGGGTGAAGATTATTTCAGTCCTGAGGGTTTGTACTGAGTCAAGCTTTTTTACTGGGTATGCCTGTCTAGGTAAAGTGGACCTACTCTAAGCCACACATAACGCTTCTGTTCAAAAGACATCGAAATGACCAAGTTCATCTTAAGAAAAATCTGACTGAAGTGCACCGTGCTGATTGTCCCCTAATGCTCTCTGTACAGCAGCATCAAGTTCCTATATTCATGTGTTCGTCATCAGATTTTGATCATGTCATCGTTCCAGAAGAGTGTAACCGCTGCTATAATTGAACACTGGGAGGAAGAGCATCTGCATAACGAGAACTGTTCGAAGGAGGCGTGGAGCAGATAGGTCACCCCCGAGGGTGTCCGCTGGGGACCAGCGCAGCACCAGCACAGGGTGGTTATGAAGAACTGCGTTGCTGAGCAAACTTATTTCAGCTTTTGTTGTGTTTGAAGCCTTTTCCCAACATTTGCCTTTGTTCCAGAGGTGGCTCCCAACGGGTTGTGCCTGCTTCTCTCCTGCATATGGGTCGTTGCTGTCTTGTTGGTGAGGAGTGGTTGTGTGACCACCATCAAGTTGAATGGCCCTGGTGTAAACAAAAATGCAGGCAGGTATTTCTTTGCAGGAAATCCTCAGTATTGTACAATAAAGGGCTTTAACTGGGCTTCAAACCACAGAAACGCATGTTTCAGAAGCTATATTTTGAAAAGCGTACTCCAAAATTTCTTCAAATTTATAGTTTATTTTAACAAATTCATGAGGGTTATTTTCAGAGCTGTTGACATGAAGCCGCTGATGCAACAGCAGCCAGCCCTGAAGCCTATAGCCCCCATAGGGAACGCCTGTCAAAATGCGCCATGGCAGAGCATCAGAGCAAAGCGCTGGCAAGTTAAATTTGTCTTATGCGTGCCCAGAGAGTCTCAAGAAACCAGAAGTGCTAATGCTAGGGATGCTGACTTATCAAAGGAGTGCAGCTACGTGCAAGAGGATTAATTTGACTAATACATGCTTTTAGTGTGTCAAGCTAATGAGGCTCCGCAACATCTGATGCAAATCCACAAAAGAGTTAAATTTAGTAGGCATTATATTGTGCCTTTGGTTTGAAATGGACATTATTCATGTTTACGGCTTGGAATTCCTCATTTGTAGTGCTCATCATAATGTTTTAAAAGTTATTCTAACATTGATTCCTTAAATGTTTTTGAGATGAATAATTTTCAAATTCAAGACCAGATACATTCTTTGTCACGTATAGTCCCATTGAAGCATAAGGAACTATGTACTAATATAAGAAAAAAACCTTCATGCTGCAGTTGGTAAAAGCTGCCCCTTACCTTAGAATTGAAAATTTGAAGAATCTTTTTTTGGAAAAGTTTGATTCAAATAAGAATATTCTAGATTTCAGAGATTTTTATTGATAATATTACTTAGAGACCAATTCCAAATATAGGTTTGGTCAGCTTTCTTATGCAGATGTAGGTACTAAAATGTTATTCCTTAAAGTTGAACCCCCAGACCCCCCTCATCTATGAACTATTGTGCTGCAAATTATTAATGGAATATGTTATTCTGGAAGTTCGCATCTGTTTTATGTCATTTAATTCAAATGAATTGTAGATAAAATATGCTAGGACATTAAATGTTTATTTGAGGTAATATATTCAGCTTGAGGAAACTAAAGGTGAAGTTAAGAGTGCGCTTAAAAAACGTACTTAGGAAGCAAGAAAACAAGTTTTAATTATGATTTAAAATAAAATCAATAAGCAACTAGGTCTCGAATAAAACTATAAAAGATTGCTGTAGGTTGCTGCAGTGGTACATTAACATACTAAACTATTTGGAGTGTGACACATTTTCCACATCAGAATTAAACAAATAGCAGCTTAATGCATTAAGTCATTTCAGTGACATCTGCTCTGTCAGTTGCCTACGGGCTGGAAAATTAAGTATTATGGCAAAAGGTATGCGGACGGATCCAGCAGCTCAGGATTCGCTCCAAGCGGTGGGAGGCTGGGGGCCAGTTTTGGGTCCCTTGATACCAGTCACGTTGGTGAGATGCTTTTGGCCCCTGCCTTGGTTTGGTAGAAGCTCAGCTACAGGCATTGTCACCACCGTCCTGTTTCCCCCACCACAGCAGTAAAATCAGCGAGTGGAATGAAGGGGCTATTGCTGGTGTTTCCAAGAGGAACATCACTTTTTTCTTTTTTTTCCCTAATATTTTTCCCTGTCATTGGGGCTACACCAGTGAGTGGGACTGCCCTGCTTACTTTGCTCCTCCCAACACCCTGGGAAGGCGGCTTCACAACAAAACTCTTGTGACTGGCGTTCTTGCTCCAAAGCAAGTGTAGTGTATCCCTAGGACTTTAAACAATCTTGCACTATTTTTTAAAAATTACTGTAGCATCATCAGTTTACCAGATAGTATACAAGCAGAAGCAAAAACCTTATGCATATCCCTGAGATCTATCAATTAGGCCATGTACACACGCAAGAAAATTAAGGGAGAATTCGAAAGCAGGAGCATCTGTATTCATAAACCAGAATACAAGTTGGAGCCTCTTTTGTACCATTTGGATTTTGTTTATGTTGTTCATACAGGAAAGGGATGAGGAGACTTTTTAAAATGTTAAAAACCTTTAACCTTTTTCTGCAACTGTGACAGCTAGAACCAAATTAAAATAATAAAAAAAATAAAGAACAGCTTGCTGCATAATCACTTATCTCCCAGTGATGGTACTTAATTTAAAACGTCAACTATTTCAAGGCTGTGATAAAATTGTGAGACTTAGCAATACTTCTTATATTGCAGTCAAAACTCCCAGAGCTCCCATGTCGAAGAGTCAGCCAAAATTCAGAATGCAGCCAGGTTAGCGGTGTTAATCACATTGCCTGTTCTTTAAATTGCAAGGAACCTGTGCAGGGCGTAGAGGTGGGAAGCGGGATACCTGTGCAGTAATGCCTGCGAGCCATAGGATATGTGGGTGGGTGGGATTGGTGTTTACTGTCACAACAAAACCCCTACTTCTAAGGCAAACTGCAATGTCAAATGTGTAACATTGTAAACCAGGTTGGTTTCTTTGTGTATTTGGTGTACGCATAGATTTAAAAAGACAGCTTGGCTTCTCCGCTTCACTGTGTGACTTTTTGGTGGTGGGATCACCAAGGTCATTGTATGTCTAATATTTGGTTTGTAGGATTGTAATGAAATTCCTCCTGAATTCTCAGGGTCAGTCCTCGGGCCAGGCTGCTGCAAATCTGAAGGCAGGCAGCGTAAATGGAAATAGGCATATTCGTTGTGATTGACAGCACTATGGGAGAAGAAATTTCTTCTGACATTTATATCTGAAAAAAAAATGTCATTCATTTAGCCATTTATACATGAGTGTGCCTAAAATTAGCTTCTATTCTGTTAGAATCCAATGGTCTAAAGCTACACATTCAGATCAGAAATGTTGACCCCCCGGGACATCCCAAGTTCCTTATGGCAGATCCAGAGAGAAAAGTTTTGCTTTATTACTTATGGTATGTAGTACAATATTATGACGGAAGGTGGCCTTGTAAAAAAACCTGGATGGGCAAAGATGCTGCAAGTTAAAGGCATTCAGCAGCACTGAACGCCAGGTCACTTTTCAATAGATGCTAAATATGAGTTTGGAAGGCTAATTTTAATCGCCCTGCTTGGAAGTGTGTGTCCTCACTCACCTGTGGTGATGTTCATGTTAGAGAGGGATTTTAGACAGAAGGTCTGCTTTGCTATCATGCCAGGGTCCTGCCACGGGGATGAAGTGGAGCAGGTCCATGGACGGGCTGCCTGGACAGTCAGAGGCTGGGTGTGTGAGGAGGGGCTGTGGGAGCCAGGCTCCTTCAGGAGGCTTTGTCTCTTTGTGTCCCTACTGGTGGGCTGTAGAGAAGATGGACCCAGACTCCTCTCAGAGGTGCATGGCAAAAGGACAAGAGTCAACACCATGACAGCTTGCAACACAGCAAGTTCTGATTAGATATAAGGGGAAACAAAGTTCCCAAGAAGGTGGTAAAGCACTGGAGCAAGTTGTCCAGGGAAGTGGTGGCCTTCCATCCTTGGAGGTTTTCAGATCTGGACAGGACAAGGGCCTGAGCAACCTGATCTAGTGGGATCCGTGCTGAGCAGGTGGCTGGACTAGATGACCTCCAGAGGTGCCTTCCAACCTAAATTATTCTGTGGTTCTAAATATAGTGTGTGGGAGTGCTAAACTTGACTTTGGCATGGTTAAAATTACATTTAAAGTTAGAGCAGGACAGCAAGGCAACACTTCTGGGACTCTCATACAGCACTTCCAAAAATATAGGCACACGTACATTTTCAATGGAAACTCAGTTATTCTGTAGCATAATGATGTACCAGCTGAGAGTTACATGACTGTTTTAAAACCATAGCAATGTCTCGGGGTGTGCGTGATGCTTAGATGTACTTTGTAAGGGGTCAGATTTAATTCTCCAGGTCATAAACTGAACAGCTGAATGGATTCAAGGCTTCTATTTCCTATTCTGTGACAGATAATTAAAAGATCTAATCTCTTGTACAGCTGACCTGAGAATAAAGACAATACATTTCCAATATTCTGTAGATTTTCTGCATAGTAGAGTACCCAGCTTCTCATTTTTAATTTAATATGTCGTTACTACAACTAGGCCAATTTTAAGATAGTGTCTTGATTTAAAGCTGAATCTTGGGACTGTTATTTTCTTGTGGACTGAATGTAAAATATATAGTGAATTCCTAGATAGGAGAGGTGGAATCGCATTAGTATAAAACTGTCTGTAAAATGATTGTAAAAGATGTTGAAGAAAAGGAGCTTTTTTAAAGATCAGAGCAATTTCAAGTTTAAAAAAGCAAAATTTATTTTATTGCATTTTCTAATTATGTCCATACCTCATCATACAACTGATAAATGGATTGATACATACCAGAGTTTAGGATTAGCATATAGGCATGAAAGCCTTTGAGTAGGTCTGAGTGTGTTTGAAAGGTTTTGGATCAGTGCTTTAAGTAAAATAATTGAATCTTACTGTGTGAGTAGAAGAATACGCTTTAAAGTGATTGTTATAATTCTACCTTTGTACAAATGTAATCTCACTGCTTTGAAAGGGAACGTACAGAACGAATGAAAAACTCTGTCTCAGTAGCTTTCAGTTTGATTCTAATTAGTTTATTTTCTGTCTTTTCCCAGTTTCTAATAATTATTAACAGACCAAATATGGAAGTGGGAAATCTGTCAGTCTGCTGGAGGATCCTTGGGGGCCTGCTGTTACAGTGCTATAGCGTCGGGCACGTATGCTGCCTATCTGGAGAACAAAGAGATGATTTACAGCAATTTTCCTTTACCCTTCCCTTGTGGAACTCACAACTGAAATTGGCCTAATCAATTTGTAAATAAGTGTTGATTACATCTATATAGGTATAACTGTGCTAGCAGTCTGTCAGTAATTGGAATGATGGCGTGAATTAGGTGACAGATTTGACCTGCAATTGGAAAGAAAGTCAAACGGATGCTTAAAAGCAGCAAATTGTAAAGCACAGTAGAAATTGCTCTTGAACTAGAGGTGCGGGGATTCTGCTGCTTTCTCAAGTGCCACGCTGAATGGCACTGTATTAGTGGTGTGTTTATTAACAAAGATGATATTATTACTGTGTGTATAGAAAAACTCCGTGACACCATCTTGACCAAAGAATATTTTATAAAAAGATCTTATCTTTGTAGATAATAGGTAGTAATCATAGAATGACACAGTATTGCTCCTTTTGTCGCAAATGGTTAGCTAGCATTTTGGGCATTTTTTTATTATTTTGGTTAGAAGGAAGAATTGACAACAAATGCAGGTATTCCTTGCAAAATTAAATTTTCTTAAGAAAAGAACATGAAGAAAGACCATTTTTGTTGCGAATAGCAGGGCCAAAGAACAGGAGGCAATCTCCCGATTCAGAAGCACCCGTTTCAGCTGTTTGTCCACTCCAGAGAACCTGTTGCTCTTCTCTTCCCGTTGGGATTAGTAACTGGTGGGGTCTGCCTTTCCCTGGGTCCTTCTTCTCTGTCCTCAGGGCGGTACCTGTGTTTGCCCATGGTTCCCAGCTGTTTCTATGCAGAGGTTTTCTATTGTTTCACAGACCTTACTCTAAAAGAGGCAGCTTTCTTTTTCTTTCTTTCTTTTTCACTTAATCTGAGTCTTTTTCACTTAATCTGAGTCTTTTTCACTTGATATGAGTCTATGTTAAAGACACAGTTTGTGTGTGTATTTAATATTTGGTTATATCCTGAACTTGTGTAATCAGAATCTGGAAATAAGGGTTTGTAACGTTGTGGGAATACTTGTTCAGAAAGAGACTTTCTTCTTCCACTGCCTAATTTTAAAGCTTAATTAAAGATGTTTCATTTTTGTTATAGTGCCACATATTGTTAATTCCTGCCCAAGAGCAATGCTTAAAATCTTATAAATACCTTTGCTTGGAATAAAATATATTTGCACGTAGTCTCAGACACAATGTTCTGGCTAAGAGATTTGGTTTGGGAATTACTAACTTTCTTCTGATTAAACTTGCATAGCTATTGGCAGCAGCATTTCAGCAAACAAAAGCTGGCATCGTATAGACATACAAAGTAATGATGATCCTTCCTCCAAAGAGCTAGCAGTGTGACCCGCCAAACCCATCAAGATAAATATCTATGAAGATCTTTGACTTTATGCATAGGAATTTTTCAGTTCACTTCAATACAGCTGAAATACTGCGCTAATATTTTTCATTCTTTGTTGATGTTCATATTAGTATACGCTCTACTAGTATGAGCATCCAAAAATATGAAAGACTGTTAATGGATTCACGTCTGTAGAGGAAAATCAAAGAAAGAGGCTAGAAAAAGACTAAATAGCCATTAATTGGGATAATTCACAATTAAAAGTTCATAATTATGTAGAGGTACTTGAAGGGGGAAAATATCACAAAAAGGAAGAAAATGGTACCGTGCATTGCTGAAGTAATGGATTGAAAACTTGATACTGAAGTGTTATCAGCCTCACCAAACTGTTAGAAAATCTAACTTCCAGGAAACATGTTTGTTTAAAATTATTATACACAATTCTCAAATAATTTTGGGGGGTTAAAAACCTGTATTTTTCTTTTCCTAATGAAGGATGAGATTTTTACATGTTTACAGGGCTTCCACGCTGGAATCACAAGAAGCATTGATGAGGAGGATCAAGAGAGGTGGCAGCTGAGTGACAGTGAGATCTAGAAGATTCAGATATGGTTTGCCTAGGAAATAAGGAAACTACAATCCCAACTAAAATTTTAAACAAGCACAGAAAACAGTCTGCAGTTGTGTACTCAGGTTTAGGTTTATCTCATCTGACTTTAGATATCTCAACATTAGGTGTCTAGCCTGAGCTAGTCCAACGTTGGGTGGAAAGGAGGCACTTCCAGAGGACGTTCTGTGCCAGCCTGTGGTGGTGGTGGACTTCATGGTGGGAAGTTTCTGTCTCTTTTATGATAGTGGGATCCTACTTTAAATACTTTCCTGATTTTTGGATGCCTGGAGTTAGGTGAGATGACTCCCACCCTAGCAAACAAGGGAAGACTGAAGTTTTACCTGGTCTCTGTATTTGCATAAAGCTCATGTTTTCATAGAGTGAAGAACTGAAGACTTGTTCCTTTGACAATTACAATTGCCATTGGAAAAGGTGCCATGTTAGTCTTCCTCATAGTGCTTTGGAAATATACAGCTGTCTAAAAGCATTGTCATAATGAAATCAGTGATAGAATGCGTGGTGTTAAAACCTGTCTGCCTTGAGTTGACAGCATGGTGTGTGACGGTGAAACTGTGACATGATGGGGGTCATCAAGCTGTATGGCTTGGGGCATAAGTGCATGTCATTCCCATCTTCCAGACTGAAATTCAGACCAGACTTTTCAACTCTATTTCAGCTCAGTGTTAGAAGAAGAGGGACTAAGATTGAGATAGCGCTGGAATTTCCAATGCTTAGTGATACAGGAAAGTATTACTGTGGAGTAGCTTAAAGAGATGGGACTGATTTGTGATTGACAGTATGAAAAATGTTGTTAGAATGACTGAGTCTGGAAGCTAGGTCAAATTAAGGGTTTCTGCAAGTCATGGTGGCTAATTTAGAGATTTATGCTTTTGGCACCTAACGTCTCACCGGCTTGTGTAAGCAAGTCGGTTAATCAGCAGAGAGAAGCACTTCCAGAAGATGTCTCATTTTGCACAGCCCCAATGACAGTTGTAGCTAAAATTATTACAAATGTAAGGATTGGATTGCATTAAGGAATTGCTCCTAGTTCTCTGCTTATTAAATGTGTTAGCCCTTACTGTGTCCTTTTTCTAGCTCTTATGTAAGAAACTGTATTGCTGAGATAATTCAATTGCATCCTGTCATTTGTCATACCCTGAGGTCCTCATCAGTCTTTTCATGGAGCTGGGTATCATGCTTTCAATATGAAATTGATACTCACTTCTTCCAGCTTGATCAGATTAACTTTAATAGACTATGTTTTTCTTAGGTAGCTCACTTAGTGCTACATTCATGTCCCTGTTTTAAGAGAGTACCCAGAAAAGCAAAATAACTTTTTGAAATTCAGGCCTGTTCCTACAGAAACACTATTAAAACCAAAAGGTTTTGAAGTACAGATACTGATAGTGCTTAGCAGTGCAGAAAAACTAGTCATACTAGAGCGAATGTTGATTTCATTCATTACAAAGCAGAATTGTCCTTTTTTAATTCAGTGAGAGCAGGGCTGTCACTCTAAATGATAGAGAGAAATGGGACACCACAGAAAGGGTATTTACTGTCTGAGTCATCATTTACTTTATGAGTATTTGGACTGGGAGGAGAATTATGTTTGCTTATATTCTGTTTTAGAAATAAATACTGGAAATGTGCTGTGGTAGCATGGATCACTTGCTCTTTCTGTGTGTCGCATTAAACACACGTTTAATGCGACACACAGAAAGAGCAACCGTTCTTTGTGTGTTGAGCTTCTCTCTCATTAAAACCAGTATTTTTTGTGTTATACTTTGGGAGTAGAGCAGAGCAGATTGTGCCCTGATGCTTCTTTGATATATGGTCTGCAGTGGGGAGGAGTAAAAAGAGGTCCCATGTTTTACAGCCCTGCAAAACAGTAAGGGAGACTCACCTCCTCCAGCTCCACGGGGAGCTCCAGGGCTGGTACAAGGACAGTGGGATGAAACTGCTCACAGGAGAAGGGAGATGGCTGGGAGAAGGATCAAAGGTGGGGAAAGGAGGCATCAAGGTGGGTTGGGGAGGAGTATTTGTGAGAAAATGGAGATAAATTAGTGATAAACGGGGCTGGCTGCAAGTAAGTCAGCTGCCGGGCAGTGCCCTTGCCTGGCTGAGCCCAGCACCTGATGGCCACAGCCTGGCCTGTCGTCGTCTTAACCTGTGTGGGGGTTGGGTGGGGGGGTGTGTGCCTGTTGGGGACTGGCACCCAGCATCCTTGCCGGCTGTGTGCGGGAGGCATCCCCACGTGCCGTGGTCCACCTGATTTGGCTATGCATGCTTTATCCTGCTTCTGCATGATGCCGACTGGCTGAACAGCAGTCATCAACGCATAGACCAAAACCATATAGAAGCGATCATCCCTTGTGGGGAAGTGGAAGAGAGCTTGAAGTGGTTAAGGAGGAACAACTGTGAATACAAACAGCCTCAGAGCCATACGTAGAGCAAGAAGGGGATGCGGTAAAGCATGTAGGTGGTGTCACGAGCTGAGTCCATGAACCATGGCTGTGTCAGTGATGGCCCGACAGACCGAATCTCGCTTCAGCGGGATATAGGTCAAGGAGTAGCATCCTACATAATTGTCGTCTTAGTAGCTTGTTATTAAAGACTTGAATCGGTAGGATTATTGGCAATTGGAGCAGCTTGCAGCCAGATGAAAGTCCCCGTTTCCTTCCCTTGCGCAGAGGAGGAGTGACCCATATCTGCCCGGTGGGGTGTGTGGTGGGGCTGCCAACCTCTGCGTCGCAGCGACTTGCTAGGCTTTTCTGTGTTAGGGACAGAATAAAGGCTTCTCTTCGGATAGAGGAAAAGAAAGGTTTTTCTAATGCTCTTGCAAAGGTAGCTAGTGTTCACCTAGTGTTCAGCTAGCGGCTACAATTTTAGATTAATTGAATTTTTTGCATGGACTTACCAGGTTCGGTCCCAGTGAAACTAAAAGCCAATTTAGATTAAGAAAGTACCTCAAAACGGTTTATTTTGCTTTCTTTTGTTTTGACTTGAAAACCATTCTTTCGTGCTTTCCTCCAACTATATTTTACAATGTCCCCCCTTGGTGATCAGAAACGAATTTTTGAATCACACTTTCCATCATGCAGGGCTGCATTTATTCACAGAATCGTAGAACAGCTCAGGTTGGAAGGGACCTCGAAAGATCACCTGGACCAACCTGTTGTGGGAAGGTAGCCTAGATGAGATTATCTAGCACCCTATCGCATCTTGAAAACCTGCAGTGATGGGGACCCCATCGTGTCCCTGGGGACGTTGTTCCAGGGAATGATTGCGCTCACAGTAAAAAAATTTCTTTCTTATGTCAAGATGAAACCTCCCCTGGTGCAACCTGTACCTGTTGCCCCTTGTGTTCTCCATCTGGCTCCTTGTGAAGAGGGAGCCTCCATCCTCTTTGTAGCTGCCTTGTAAGTACTGGAATACTGTGATGAGGTCCCCCCCGAGCCTGCTGCTCTTTCTTCTTTTCCCGTGAGTTGCACTAAGTAAATACAGGCAATGTGAAGACTGGGGCAGCTCCTGTTTGTGCTCACCACAGCCTCACCCTGACATAGCACTGGGACCAGACCTCAGCCACCAGTTTCCCTCACCTCCTCTACACTAAGGTATCCATGCAAAAGCAACCTGGGTTCAGAGGCTGGATGGGGACTAGCGGGCTCCAGCATCTCCTGCCCCCACAGAGCACATATCCCACTATTGTTCCCTCGGCACAATGAACATAATTCGTCTGTGTTTCAATCCTGTTGAAATCAGGGGAGTGAGGCTAACTGGGATTTGGCATTGCATTTTCATCCGTCCTTCACTCGATTGCATTTCTGTATTTACCTGGGAAAAACGGCGTGCGATATCTTTCTTTTATAAAATATCAGATGGTGTTGCTTCTTCCCCTTCTATCTGCAAAAGGCAAATATAAAGTGTCAGACCAAAGTATTCACTTTGATACAAAACTCATTTGCTGTCTGAATAAGGTGGCAGGTTGCAAATTAAGGAACCCAAAACTCAGTCAAAGAGCGTGTTGTATAGATGCTTCAAAAATGTATCCATTGACAGTAGAACTGTTAGTTGCAGAACTGTGCAAGAAGTAGCACAGTGGCTGTAGGCTCTGGGGTTGTGTTTGTGTGAATATAACACATTTCTCCTATGAATGCGGTGTTGAAAGATAGTCCATGGCAGCAATTGTGTAGCCTGCATGTGAAAAGGGAGGCAATGTGCTGATGTATCTGATGGGGATGAAGCGCAATTAGGTTCGTATGGGTGTAACTGAATCTGAGAAGAAATGCTCATGCTGTGACAACTTCACCAAAGTTAACTAATTTGCACCTGTTTAAAGTAGTGTGGCTTTAGCACCAGCACTTCATTAATGTCAGTACCTATATATATTTGATGTAGCTGCGTGATTGTAATAAAACAGTAGCTAATCCCCTCTTAATGCCCAATTAAGCCGAGCAAATAAACCAGGAGTTCAGTTTTATATGGTAGTGTAATTATTTGAAACATTTTTATATGCCATAGAATACAGCTTAAAAAGAAAGAACCTTTGGAAAGGTCCTTACATTATTGTTTGTGATCCTTTTTGAAACACCATTTCATACAGCGTTAGTGGACAGTTAGTAAATTATAATTTAATGGTTGGGGGTGAATCATTGTGGCTTGGCTAGCAAAATGAACTATTGTTTTTTACATTATTTTATCTTTTGCTTTTTGGTGTTGCTATAACAAGCAGGCCTTGTTATTATTATCTGTTTCTACCAGGGAATGGAAAGAGAAATGAGCCATGGAAATTCCTTCTAAACTGTTTTTCCCCAGTTCCAAACATTTGCTCATTTCTGAGCCAGGGAATGTGCTTGTTCCCCTCCTCCATTTGATGACACAGATGGAGCAAATATCAGCGTGAAGAGCGGTGCCGAGCAGGGGTGCAGCCCGGTCGGTGCTCCAGGCCTGCGGGGGGGAACTAGCACCGAAATGCCCGTTTCTCATCTAGGGTCATGGCTCTCTGTAGCTTAATGCCCTAAAGATGAGGGGACTGGCAGGAATATGGCTTCAGCAACGGGGGGAGGTGCTAGAGGTGATATGGAGTAGCCAGGGAGCTGCAGAGCAGTAATAGACGTAGAGTCCAGTGATTTTTTTAAATTATTTCTTAAAATTTTGGAGCTACCTATGCTGGAACTGAGCAATGAAGAATATCAATTAATTTAGATGTACTCCAAGGAAAAAAAAACCTTTCTGCTTTATTTCTTGGTATTAAAGTGAGCTCAGAGACATAATTTTGTTTCAGATGTTACTGATGAGAAATTGTAACCTTAGGCAAACAGGGGAAAGACTGAACTTTATGGTAGTGATGAGTAAATCGCTAAGATCAAAACTTGGCTGAACTGAGATCAGAAATTAATGCTGTTGAAAGTCTTCTACTCAGGCCAATAACAGTTTTGCTGGTGGGCTTCACTGGGAACAGCGTGAAGTCCAACAGCATCACATTTCCAATGATGACTTCTTTTTTTATCTTTTTTACTTTCAAAACAGCACTCCACGTTGTTGACAAATTCCTCAGTGATCACCAACCAAAATGAATGTATTTAAGCAGGCTTTGGATCTGATCTGCTGCTTTGTAGCTACATCCCTTTATAGAGAATGTTATTTGGAAAGCAGGCAGAAAAATGTTTTCTGGCATGGTCGCTGTGGGCTAAATGCAAGGATTAAAGCGCTGGGAGTCGGGCGCCTGCGCACGGGGCACGGAGAGCTGAAGATGAGGACGTGTGTGAAATCCCCTCTGCCCTCTGGGGCAGGTTTCTTGTTCAGGGCTTTACACTGGGGATTCACAGTCTGGGTCCTGACCCTGGTGTCGGTGTCTCTCTCCTCACCTTTGCAAACCTGAACAGAGCTGTCTGTGCAAAGGCAGGGCTTAGACTCACAGCCACTCGAGCCCCTGCGCCTCGAATACTGTGTTCAGTTTTGGGCCCCCCACTACAGGAGGGACATTGAGGTGCTGGAGCGTGTCCAGAGAAGGGCAACGAAGCTGGTGAAGGGTCTGGAGCACAAGTCTGATGAGGAGCGGCTGAGGGAGCTGGGGTTGTTTAGCCTGGAGAAAAGGAGGCTGAGGGGAGACCTTATCGCTCTCTACAACTATCTGAAAGGAGGTTGTAGAGAGGTGGGGGTCGGTCTCTTCTCCCAGGTAACAAGCGATAGGACAAGAGGAGATGGCCTCAAGTTGCGCCAGGGGAGGTTTAGATTGGATGTTAGGAAAAATTTCTTCACCAAAAGGGTTGTCCAGCATTGGAACAGGCTGCCCAGGGAAGTGGTTGAGTCACCATCCCTGGAGGTATTTAAAAGACGTGTAGATGTGGTGCTGGGGGACATGGTGTAGTGGTGGACTTGGCAGTGCTACGTTAACAGTTGGACTTGATGATCTTAAAGGTCTTTTCCAACCTAAACGATTCCATGATTCTGTTATTCTAAGTGGAATTCGCAGGTGCGGTTCCCTACTGGATCTAATGGGGTTAAACTCACCTTGCCAGTTCTTCAGATTGCCCTAACTAGGAGATTATAGCCAATTTTTTTTTGCAAAGCGGGGTTTCTGCACGCGTGTTTGGCCATGCGGGCCTGTCCTGGTGGTGCCACGTGTCAGAGACGGGCTGAGCTGCATGGCCTTGCAGGAAGGCAGCCCGGGCTCAGGGGGAGAGTGTCTCTCCGGGTTTCCCCCAACAGATGTGCCAAGGACCTATAGTCATGTTTTCTTGGAAAGCCAGGAAGGTAACTCTTCAAATGGAAGATCCTCATTCCAATGGAAGATCCTGGGTGACGCCGAGTAAAAGCACTCAGTACCCCACACTCGCAGAAAGGATATAAGCTACAAACAAGCACATATAGCTGCTTTACATCCACTACATATGGAAAAGGGGGGGAAGCTGAAGGCACTTTCTTGCAGTCCTCTGTGGACAGCTGGGAAATGGGAAGTGAAAAATCGGCTCGCTCTGCCTTTGGATGTGCCGAGGAGCAGGCGTGAGAAGGCGGCTAAGAAGTGGGTTTTCGGTCTTGCAGCTTTAGACTTACGTGTGTGACATTTCAGGCACAGGAGTCTTTCCTTAGGCCTAGTCCCAGGCCTCTTAACCCTCAAAATCTTCCATTTTTTGGGGGGGGTTTGTGTGTATTCCTTGCTTTTTCTTTTTCTTTATAAGGCACCTCTGAAGTTAAATTTCTAGATTCTAATTAAAACACATGAGAGAGCAGGTTGAATCTTTTTTTTCTACATAGCACCCCACCCACATTATCACTTGATAATCTTGAACAATAGGTAGCTTGTGGTTGCAGAATTACGGCAATGTCTGTGTAACTTTTCCAGAAGAGAGCGAAGCAATGAAGATCCTTTAAGTCTGTCTCATTACTTAGTTGATACTTCAGTTTATTCTCCATTTAAGCACTCAAAATTTCCATTGATTAAAAATCCAGACAATTTAAATTGTAATTTTGTATGTAAAACAATGATAAATTAACATTTAGTGATCTCTTTCCCTCTGTGTGCATGTAGCATCAGCCCACACAGAAAAATCCGTCTTTAAAAACGTACTCCATGCATTAATTTACTCCCAGAAGAAATACCCAAAAATGATCCTGGCGTCTTTGCAATGCCTGTCATCTTTCTTGCACCATTTGTGATCCCTTAAATGTCAAATTCATATTGTAGTTTAATTCCTCCCGTATTAAAGGACATAAATTAGCTTTTCTACCTTTCATGCCTACGACGTGCAATTTTTGGCCACACCAACTGACATTTATTGCTTCGTTCTGCTTCTTCGATTTCCCTCCCATAAAATGCTGAGCTCGGATTCTGGGTTTTATCCTGGTGGTTCTTGTTAAGAGTACCGTTGCTACTGCAGCTGGGATGCTTCCCTCAATACAACACATCCCCTTACCCTGCTTGCTTTCCCAGCTTACCGCCAGGTATTCAGCAGGCGGTTTATGTTTCCCTCTTGCACTCTCAAGTCCTTTCTCTGCTTAGTCCCTTGTAGTGCCTGACCTTTTAGAAACTAATACCTTTTGTTAATTGCTTGCCTCATCCTTATTACATGGCAGTTTTTCTGCGCTAAATGGCACATGTCAGCCTATAACCTCTACTTTAGCAGATCTTTTCTTATCTGACGTCTACTCCATTTGTTACCGGCCATCCCTATCAGTTTCGTAAGGTCAGCAGGTTCCCTGTGCGGCAGGTTCATTTCTGGAGGGGCGTGAGCTGCGGTACCGTCGCTGTGGCTCTCGTTGTCCCTTCGCTGCTAGCCAGACCATGTCCCTTTACCCTCTGACCTGTGTCCCTTTGCAAACCACTTTCTGAATGTGCCGGTACTCTGTCACCTCATTATGAGACAGGTTTGGGTTTTTTTTCCTCAGTCCTCTAACGATTTTCTTGCACCCTATTTATGAGTTTGAGGTACCACTTTTTCCCGTTATAAAATCTCTGCTAACGGCTTTGCAGGCTTTATGTTTGATTTCTGCTCAGTATTTCACTTGTACAGTTTTCTGAAGAATACTAGGTGGTGCTTTTATTCTAGTTGGGGGAGTAAAAGGGGATAACGCACCCTCCAGCCTGGATCTAGGTCTGCTGTAGAGAGTTTCCCCCTGGGAGAAAGGAGGTAGGAGTGGGAGAAGTTCTGATTTCATTCATCCAACTTGCTGGCCAGCAGACAAGGGCTGTCATCACGAATTTCAGGGCTGAAGGAAGCTCTTTATTCCCAAGAGAGAGCAGGGAGCAGAGGAGGACTCATGACCCAGTTACCTCTGGGGCAAGCGCAGCTGCCTGCTCTCCGTTATGTAGAGCTCAGAGTGGATTCTCAGCCTGATCTCACATGTTAAGTTTTCCCGCTTCATAAATATGCAGCGTTGTCAGTGTCCTATACTACAAGAGCCCATAAATTGTTATTTTTCTCTGACCTGCTTGTGTGTGTGTTCCAGTTAAAGATGGCTATGTATACGGCTCATTGCTGTGCAGGTGATGAGAAATGCTTTCCTATGTGTGGACTTGGGGATGGAGGTGTTTGAGAGCCAGAAGTTTCAATTCAGGCTGTTTCTGAGCGGGACAGTTTTTGGTAGGGTTCAGCTGGTCACTGAGGGCATGGTTGCGTGACTGCAAATCCGGTCACAGCAGGGATGGGATTGACGCAGGAGAGGCTGGGCGGAAGGTTGGATGACATGGGTTTATTTGTAGAGCCACCATTTATCCAACTCTCTCTCATTAAACCTTTACCCTTTTACTGTTTGTTTTCACTTCTACCATGGGTTCGTCCTCTTTATTTGGATCATAAGTGCTTGCGGGCAAGGACTGTTCAGCAATAGTGCCAACTTTGAACAAAACCACTAAGGAATACATCAGTTCAATTAATAAATGATGATAGTTAAAAGGAAATAATTTTATTTTTATTTTTGTCCTAGTGATCCTAGTGATTATTTTTGTTAATTTTATTTTTGTCCTAGTGATCAAGCATTGCCAAAATCTTTATCATTACATGCAGAGATATACTTAATTTTGTTGCATTTTTTTGTTTGTTTGGTTGAGATCATATTATCCTCAATAGAAAATCCAAATAAACACTAACCTGGATCGAAACCACGGTAAGTCAAAAAGAACATGAAGCAGCCCTACAGCCAGTTTTTGCAACTTAGAAGGAAAGATACCTTAAAGCATACTGAGAAAAATCTGTGAAATATGATGATTTCTTGTATTTTCCAGCATTTTCAAAGTAAAGTTCATTAATAACAGATTGTTTATGAAAAGTAAATGTCTTAATCTGTATTGAGACTGGACTCTGTAGTCTCCATTTGCTGTTAAACGGTCATATAGGTTAGTTAGAAACTTAGTGAGCGACTTAAAGTCCAAGGTCATAGCTTCATAGAGTCATAGAATATCCCGAGTTGGAAGGGACCCACGAGGATCAGAGTGTCCAGCTCCTGACTCCACACAGGGCAACCTAACAGTTAAACCAGCGCGCAGTCCCTGAGCAGCATGAGAATTGCTGTATGCAAGCGGGTACATACATGTGTTGCAAAGTCCCTGAATCTCAGGTGGTGTTTCAGCTCTGATTTTTAAAAACGTATCGATTAGGAAGTAATTCATGTTTTACAGTGAAGAAAAACATCTACAGTCTTCCATATTTAATAAAATAAATAATTGTTTCTAAACATTTTCAAAGACAGGCTATGGGAAAAGCTCAAAATGGGTCTAGTGAGGTGCTGTGAGCATGGGAGAAAGGAGCAGGATTAGAACGTATACCATTGCCTTCAGTTACTATTGACATTAACTTTTAGTGGGAAGAGAGATGCGAGTACAGGAAAAAACATGAGTTAATTAGGAACAGATCTGAAATCTTTTAAAAATGCCATTGACAACCAATGGTACCATAGGCTATGAAGAGTTCGCAGCCAGCTAATCCATTTCAGCGTGGCCTAAATTCGTTGCTAAGCTGCCTGGCTGCTGTTTGCAAAGACATCAGTGAAGGCGTTGACCTCGGTAACGTAACCTTGGTGCAAAGAAACCTGAAACAGGATGAGTGAGGGCATTGCTGCGGCTACCAGAACTTCACTTGAAGTTGTAAGAGGAGCCAAGTGCCTCATCCCTTTCTATAGCAAGGGCAGTGTACTGTTACTACTTTTAAAACAGGGGAGTTACAGGTGTTTGGCTTGTGTTGATTTGAGAAATCAGGTTAAAGCTATTCTGCTTTCATTTGCAGGAGGAGTGTCAGCAGGCGGTGTCTGAGCTGTCTCGCCTGTGCCGCTGTCACTGCTGTCCCTTGTCATGCTCCCCCGAGTCAGTCCATCACACTAATGAAGTGCAACAGTCTCGTACTTTGTGCCCGTGAAGCCCATGACTGGTGCTGGAGTTTCACAGCAACACCATCAAAACCCTCTGAGCTCTTCGAGTATGATTTTTCTTTTGCTGTAGCCAAGTGGTGAGACCGCAGGGGAGGCTCAGGGATTACACCTAGAATTGTAAATACAAATTAGTACACTATGTGACTGCATTATGATCATATAACATCAAAATGTGGGTTATATAGCATTTAGCCTTGAAAAGGAGAAAGCCTGGCAAGCGGAGGGAAAGGCTGTGTTAGAGTGAAAGCGCTTTCACTTTTCTTGCCTATTAATTTACATTCCTTCGGAGCTTTGCTATTTAGCAAAGTGCCTTCTGCGTTTCTGCCAAGCTGAAGTAGCCGCTGGGAAAAACTAAGTAGGCCAAATCCTGCAAATATATGGAGAGCACAGCCAGGGTGGCTGATGATGATCCAAAAGAGTGCGGGAACGGATTTGACCTCACACAGACAGCACAACAGTACTGAATGAAATATTGCCATAAGCTTTTAATGCCAAAAGCCAGTTGCTGCAAGGTAGCACATATGTAATCATTTTTTAAAATGGGATAATTCTTAGTTTTGATTCAATGTGCAGAACCTGGGATCTCCAGATCTGCTCTCTGGGTCTCAGACCATGTCAGCCAGGGGCTATTTAAAGTTACGGGGCCACGTCTGGCATAGTGCAGCATAGTGGTGTACTCACCATATGGATTTCTGCAGTCAGAGCTCCTCAGCTGTCCTTATAGAAATGTTTGTTCTGTTCCCAATAGTCAGTACTGGACAAACAAAGCACATGGTCATTATTGTTTTGTTTCGTATCCATTACAAAGTGTAAAGATACTTTCTGTAAGTAAGAAACCAAAGGGAAACATTCTGAAACTCGGGGCAATTCTTGATTTCTGCTTTAGTTGATGGGCAATTCTGTAAGATCTACAAACTGTCAGCTATTTCTGGCTTCTCATAGTGAAATATTTTCAAACTTGATCATAATTGCATATAGATGCGTTTGAAACATTGATGATTTTTGTTTTTAAAAAAAAAAATAAAGAACCTCCACGCCCTCTTTATATAGTGTTTATAAGAATTCATCCATAGTGAGCTGGTAGGAGCTTAAAAAAATTCATACGAGTTTCACTAAGCCGTAACATTTGCACTTTATTCTGCACAGATAAGCCCTTTTTTTTTCTTTTTCAAACAAAGAAAAAAAGTGGTATTTCAAGTTTTAAAAAATTGTTTTTTGATGGAAATTGGAAGGTATTGAACTTTTTGCGAAATGATTGAGCATCGACTGTTGAAGTCGATGGAGACTCAGCCTTCAACAGACACGCAGATTGGATCGGTTCAATAGATTTTAATACGATTCAGTGCAAAATATTCTTCAGCCTGCATAGCAGAGTGAACTTACTGTGCTTTTTGTGCACGGTGCTACACAAGCTGTGTTGCTTTCACAGCCTTCCCTCAGCAGTGTCAGAAGCTGTGGAGACCTGTTTTCACATTTGCACCCCTGACTAGTTTCCATTTGTCAGAAGAGAGAAAAAGCTGTTTCTTTGCTGCTTTGTAACCAAGTAGGCAATGACTGGATAAAAGATGGTGAGCAATGGAGGGGGGAGAGTGTTTTGGCTGCTGTGACACCTGCAGGGAAAAAAACAATCCGCGTTGTGAAAAAGAGAGGTGCAATCCTGTTCCTATCCCAGCACTTTACTCTGGGTTTAGCCAGTTTGTTCTCCAAGCCATCAGTCCCCTTTCCAATGCACAAGCCATGTTACTACCTTCATACAAATTTAGTCCAAAGCAAGTAAGAGCTACAGATTTTAATCCTCGTGGAGTATTCACATGATAACTGGGCAAGCAAGTATTGCTTTAAATAGCTCAACACATTGCTGCTGTTCCAGTGATATGCAGTCCAACTCTATATGAGGAGTCAGGGGAGAGATTTTTGGCTGCCAGGTATCTCACTGACCACCTTCAGGAGTGAGACGTGCTTACAGCATCTCCTTCCGAAATCAGTGCTGTGCCCTCTTGCACCAGGGGGAAGGGACCGCCTGGATCTGGGGATGGCTAGAGGGGTTTCCCAGCTACCCCAGCCTGTATTTTTAATTTGTGGCCAGGCAGTCTGCAGGCTTTCCTTCTTTAAGCCTTTTTCCCCAGGTGCCCGGCACCACCCTGCAGTGGCTACGGAAGGTGGCATCACTCAATGCAAGGACAGCTGTCGCTGGCACGTCCTGCGTCCGGTCCCTCCGGGACCCTGCCAGCGGTGGCCCACCCCGGGGACGTGACAATATTTAGGCTTCTGCAGGACGCTATTTTTACGTGGCGGCGAGGTGTTGGCTTGCCTCCCGCCCCTGTGTGGGTGCTGCAGGAGTCATCTGACCCCTTGGGCGCGTTGGTGTCGGAGCGGCTCCGTGACGGCACGCTGCCGCAGCTCCCGCTCCCCCACCGCTCCGGCTGAGCTCCTCGCCGCCGGCCAGCCACGCAGCGGCCAGCCACGCAGCAGCGGTGCTTCTGGTGGCATTTCCCCTCTCGAAGGGAATTAATGCGGGAATGCCAGAAGATACAGGTACGGTGTGATGACTCCACATTTTGGAGAGCCTAGACCTGAAATGACTTGGTTTTCATCCAGAGCTGCGGTAACAAAATCACTGATACTGTCATGAGAATGATTATTCTGTGTTTATGTGGAAACGCAGCAGGGTGGAGGAAGATGGTTAAACATTGATTTTAAATTATGCTTCATATTCTTTTAATTATATGAATAATGATTTGGAAATTACAATGATACTGACACTTAGCTGACAGCTCAATTTGAAAACTTTCCTCATTTTATTTAATTTAAATTGGCTTTAGAGTTTATATTAGCTTGTAATGAAAAAAAATACCTATTGCTTTATGCAGATATATTGGAGTGCTGTTCCTGTACCCTTTCTCATGGTAATCTTGCTAAACCCATACAAAAAGAGCCTTTACATTGCTGCAGTAAAGGTTCCTAAAATTCAGCAGAGATTTTTACTAACTGCCTTTGGATTTGGTAAATATTTTATTATAATAACGAGGGCAGGAGGTTAGCTCATGCTAGGCTTGTTTATGTGATGTGAATTTTGCACTGAGCATATGCTGAGGTTTGGAGCTCTCGTCTGCTGGGTACTTGTACCGTGTTGCATCTCTTATGCATGGTTGTATTCACATTCTGCTGGATAACACCTTTCCTTCGTCTCTGATCCCATAAACTCTGTAATTAGCAGTAAAAGCACAGGTTGCTTCAGTTGTGCTGCCTGCCTGCTGTCCTGTATCAGCTATAGGTTTCTGGTTTGATTATTATCTGTAGGAAGTGCTGGAAAAGGCATGCAATCCTTTCCTCAGTGCCAATGGAAAGGCGCTGTAAAAGCTGTTGTTTGTAAGTAGTAGAAGCACGTATACATTTCAAAAAGGAACGTGATTCTTGAAGCGTGTTATTTTGTATTTCTGGACTACATGAATGAATTGAATTAAATAGAGACCTATTGACATAAAGATCTATTGAATTTGCTGAGTTGCCTGTCTTATGGTATAGGAACTAAAGAGAGAAGCAGTAATAGTGCTTTGCAGCAGGAGCTACAGCAGAGGTCTGGAAAGAGCAGCGAGCATTTCTGGGGGAGCGGCTGGACCCGCTCGGTGCAGAAAAGCCCCGTTGGGCGAGCGAGCGAGCTCGTGTGCGCTGGCGTGGGGACAGCTCAGCCCTCTGTATGGCCAGCTGGAGAGCTCGAGGGACTACGTAACGGGGACATTCAAGGCAAAACTTCTTTAGCTTTCCCTTTATCCTTGTGATCTTCTGCTTTGTCGTGAGATGTATGGAAGAAAAAGGTATTGCGTTATAATGACAGGCAGCGTAAAGCATGCAGACATGTTTGAAACGGCTTTTAACACAAGCTGCTAATTGAGAAATACGTAAAACAGGTTACCACTAGATACTTAACATGCTGTTGCAGAACATCTGCTTCTAACACGGCGGCTGCCCGGGCAGGTTTGGTGCCCGTCCATTTGGGCACATGTGCTCCCTCCTGCCCGGCGCCTGGACCGCCGGGGTGCACGGCTGGGTAATTGCTCTTGCCTGCTGCTGAGCATGGTCGGAAGGATGGATGGGAAAGGCTTGTGGAGTCCCTGTTTCACAGTCGCTCTTTGTCTCATCCGTTCAGTGGAAAGGACCTTTGAGGTCTCAGGCCCCCGCAAGGCTCCATAATGAATCACCAGTTCTTAGGGAAAAGAAAAGAAACCAAAGCCCCTTATCTAAAGTAAATTTATAGCTCACACCCATGTAGTTCTCTGAACACCATATGTATTACCGTATTACTTATTACTGTGTTATGTTATCCTTACCCCCACGCCAGCACTGGAAGAACTCCTAGTCACTGTATTTTACACAAAGACACAAGGCAGGGAGGGAGCAGGGGCCAGCTATAGGCCCTTAAAAGCAGAAATAATGCTTCACGGGATATTTAGAGGCACTTAAATTCTTGTTTCCTTTGCTTTCATCTGGGTGTTTTTAAATGCAACCCTTAGTGTTTTGACTGAGGCAACACAAGAAGGGTTTGGCAAAAAAACAACTTGAACTCCAATCTCTAATTCCGGTCGGGTGCTGCTGCGCTCATCTGCTTCTCCTTTAATCCTGCTCAGAGAAGATTGCAAATTTAATTCCCCTCTGGGCTGCTGTGAACCACACCCTCCCCAAATCGCTCGGTACAGCATTTCAGCAATCAATACTTTGTCCTCTTTCTCAAATCCTTAGTGAGTAAATGGCATTTGGGTCGCATATTTGTTTACTTTGATTTTCAGTCACCACCCTTAGCTATAGAGATGAAAGGTTTCAGTGTCAACACAGAGATAATTTTCTGCTAATTCCTTCATGCAGAATAATACCCGTTATCAGAGCTGTGCATTTTTGGTTCGGAGTTGGAATGGGGCCTGTGTCTTTGTTGAAAAAATGGAACATTTTTATGAGCTAAACAGCTGATATTGGTAATTTTAGATATTAATGTCTTTTTGCTCAAACAAAATGTTTCCATCTTATAAAGTGAATGTAATGGGTTGTGAAGAGAGCTGTTCCTGGTGAATTTATAGAGGAGCCAGTAGTGCTGATAGTTGCTAAAGAAAATTGATGTAGATGCTGATGCTTTTCTGCTGATGGCTGTTGAAGGCAAATGATATTATATTTGTACGAGCCTGAAATGAAAGGCTTGCACTTTTTTAGCCCAACCTCAAGAACAGGATAAAAAAAGCTAAAACAAAACACAAAAAGAACGGGGAGGGGAGCCACCCCACCCCCCAACCCCTTTGGTTTTCCTTTTACCGTTGTCTTTAGGCTCTGGTTCTGCACTATCCATCCAGGAGCCTTGGTGAGGAATTAGCACTTTCCCTGGATTGAGAGGTAATGTTGGGGATTACAAAAACTTGTTATTTAGGAATAAAATATTTATTCACATAAATGTTGTCTATCCATTCAAATTACACCTTAGTTTAGTTCACTGTACTCTTTAAAATGTCCATATGAAATATCACAGAACAGAAGGCACCTGTCAGACCTGGTGTTCAGCTCTGGGGCCCCCAGCATAAGACAGACATGGACCTGCTCGAGCAGGTCCAGAGGAGGGCCACGAAGATGATGGGGGGCTGGAGCACCTCCTGTACGAGGACAGGCTGAGAGAGTTGGGGATGTTTAGCCTAGAGAAGAGAAGGCTCTGGGAAGACCATATAGCAGCCTTCCAGTACTTAAAGGGGGCCTACAGGAAAGATGGGGAGGGACTCTCGATCAGGGACTGTAGTGATAGGACTAGGGCTAACAGTTTTAAACTGAAAGAGGGTAGATTTAGAGTAGATATTAGGAAGAAATTCTTCCCTATGAGGGTGGTGAGGCACTGGAACAGGTTGCCCAGAGAAGCTGTGGATGCTCCCTCCCTGGAAGTGTCCAAGGCCAGGTTGGATGAGGCTTTGAGCAACCTGGTCTAGTGGCAGGTGTCCCTGCCCATGGCAGGGGGGCTGGAACTAGATGATCTTTAAGGTCCCTTCCTACCCAAACCATTCTAGGATTCTATGATTCTAATATTAAATTGTGTCGTTTGGCCCTTTGTCATTTCAGGCTTCTGTAATCACCAAGAGCAGTAAATCTAATAAACTGTTTTTTCAGAACGGGGTTAAACAATGTGGAGCAAATGGGATATGTGGCCTTTTTTGTGTCCATCTATTGAACACAGCAGGTGAAAGTCTTTAAGCTTCATATTTGAGGTTTGATCCAAGACTGAATGTTTATTCTTAAGCATGAGACTTCTTAACTTTTCAGTACTTGATTTCTAAGCTCAGTAACAGCTTCTGTGGGTCTTTATGCTAAGTTAAACCAAAAGGCACCAAACTGGAAAAAGCATTAGGACTGTGTCGAATTCTGCAGTTTCTGGCCATATGTTTCTTCATCAGGTCTGTAATCTACTGTGAAGATTTTTCTCATTTGGCTACCCGAAGCCTGATAGCAAAGGGGTTTGTCATCCTCTGCGTGGACTAGTCCTAGACAGGATCTTTTGCCAAGGGTTTGATTTCCCTTAGCAGTTTGCTCACAGCAGAGAGAAGATGATGAGAGCGCGGTGACATTTTCCGTCCCAAGCTCCGGAGTGGAGCATGACCAGGGACTTGTGAATCTTCTCCCTTCTGCCACTGCCATCAGCTGGTCTTGTGCTGTTTCCAAAACACTCTTGTCTCGGCCAAGTCTCATCCTTAACACATCCTTAACACCTCATCCTGGTGCCCACTACTCTTAAATCCTACTTCCTCTAGCAATGCCGAAGGAGCTGTGTTTATTCAAAGGGGGATTTTTTTGACCACATATTGTGGATTTTCATGGGTCCAGTGTGCCTTTCACAAAGTCCATCTCTGTCAGGCTTCAGCCTTTACTCCAAAGTACTTCCAAAAACAAGGTGCTGTGCTTTCTTTTTAATGTTGAAAACCAAGATATTTTATCCTATCCTTTTTTCCACCTTTATAAAAGGCTTAAACAGTTTGTCTGAGATTTTCCCTAAAGAAGTGAGCTCAAGAACACCAAACATGAAGAATGTCAATATAAACGGTTGAAGTTTGGCAAAGTTATAAGCACACTGAAAACATCCTTTTACAGTTGCCATAAGGTTGATAACGAGTGACACCACTCTTCCCCATGATACTTATAGCAAGTGCATATGTCTCAAGCAAGCAGTGTAGAAGTAAATCTGAGGAATGTATCACATTTGACAATTTGTTTAGCAAACCATTGCTAATTCAATAAAACCTACTTTATCCAGAACTACAGAATTATGTACTGCATAGCCTGTTGGAGAGAGGTTGAGTCTTGACATCGGAAATATGTGAGCAGTGGACATTCGGCAAGATTATCGGCAGTGATGTCCCCAGCAGACAGGTCTTGTACGCTGATGAAGCGCTGGGGAGAGTGTTTGCTAGTTCCTTTCTTGCCAGTTTTTGTCCTTGTCAAAAAGTATGTGCAGTCAGACCTTTTTAGCTTGTAAGGATTGGTGGAGATACCTCTGGTAGAGCAAAATGCAGTCTGGGAGAAAGGGAAGTTTGGAGAATCAGGCATTCATTTGTATTTCTGTTCAGAAAAAGTCATTTAAAGTTAAGGAAATTTCTCGTTTCGTTAAATTCTGCAGATCAGGGTATAATGTAAGTATTTAATTTTTAATGAGCTCTTTAGTCATTTATGATCCTGTGAGTAGTCTCAGATCATTACATTCTATCAGTAATTTGCTGTTTCACTCGTTAAATATGTTGATTGTATCTTCTGCTGCTTCAAAGACTGATTTGGATACATAAAGGCATAAAAGTAGAATGCTGAAAATTGCCATGTAAACGTATTTCCTTAAAAATGGCTTGAAACATAAGTTAAAATTTTAAATGGACTAATAGAGTTAGCTTGCCAAAATTGTGTCAGTAGTTGCAATTTCAATATAAAGCACAATATATTTTAAAATATTCAAACTTGAACTAATATATCATTAATTACATCATTTTGTTGTGCTAGATGAATGAATAAGTACTTAAAACTGTCTTCAGAAACACAGTTTTATAATGAGCCCAAAGGCACTGCATTCCCACTGGGGTTTTGTGTGAAATATTGATTAGCTTAGTTCTGAACTGAGAGGAAAGCATAATAATTATTCATCTGTCTACCATGCATATTTTAAATATGATTTGCGTGACTTCAAGATTAATGGAAGAATTCCAACAGAAATACTACATCTTTTCCTTTTTAATTTATTTTATAGCTGAGTTGTTAGGTTTTTTTAAATTCTAAATCTTGATCCAGAGCCCTGAAGAGAAGCAAATGCGCTAAATAGTCCTGCCCTGTAGCTCTGGACACTGAGCACCACATACAATGTGGGAAGCAAAACTTTGTTTGCTGTCACTTTGCAACAGTTTTCAGTTTGCAACAATTTTTGCAATTGTTTCACAATTCACAAAACAAATTTGCAACAACTTTCAATTTTCTGCTGCTTTGCAACAAGTGCGGCATTGAACTCCCAGGTGCAAGAAAACAAACAGAAAAATGAAGTTTTCTCTGGAAATGTGACAATATTTTCATTTTAGTGAAAGGGGGTATGTTTGGCTTGGAGGGCTGCCCTCGAGACTTCTCCGGCGGTGCACCTGGGTCCCTCCAGCACATGCTCTGCGCTGCGGCTGGGACTCCTTGGCCAGGTTACTGCCTGCCCATGGGACACAGCACGGCACGAGATCACAGCCCTGTGCGTGCCTCCGCACCGGCCAGGCGCTGATGCCTCTGGAGAGATGCTCAGAAAGTCTTAGCCATGGGAAGAGTCAAACATGAAAAAAAGTCAAATGTTTAATCATTCCAATCAGAATTTTGTATTTCAAATGTAACTTTTTAGGCCAAAACATTCTGGGTGTGGTCAGCTGTTTTTAAGTCAAGTCTTCCATGAATTAAATGCTACAGATTTGATGTTTGTTAGTATTCCTGGAGGGAGCAAACCTTTTTTATCTATAGTTATAAACTTTTAGCACCTACTTTACTAAGTAACTCAGGAAAATACTCTGTTTTGGTTTCTTACAGGGTTGATTCTTTTTCAGGGTGGGGAGTTTGTTTTGGGCAGGTTACAATAAAGAGAAGTTGTCGTGTCAAAAGTTAAGTATTTGCAAAGTGCAGAGTTTTCTCCACTTTCTTTTGAGGAATAAGGCAGACGTTCATATTAGCTTGAACTGTGTGTGCCGTTTGCCCTGTGTAAATTTGAGCATCTGCCTTTCCATAAACTTCTAATTGCCTGTCATGCTGTGTTGTTTTTATTGGAGATGTACTTAATTATAGCCAGGGCTTCAGTAATAGCTCCAGAGTTCACATTGCCTTGAGCAGGACTTTTGACAATCCCAGAATGTGTAATTTCAGCAGACAAGGCAGAATGCTAATGGGTGGTGAATAACACTATGGACAGCTCAATCCCATGTATTGCCTTGGGGGGAAAAAAAACCGAACTGCTTTACTTACAGGAGTAGAAAGTGCCGGTTTGGGCAAAACTTGCAGAAACTCCCCTGGAAGCCTGGGTGGGAGGCTCAGCACCTCATTGAAATACTGGCTCCTTAAAGTGGGTGGATGTGGGAAGGCCTTTTAGGTATCACCGCAAGGTGCTGGCGGTGGGGAGGAGGTGAGAATAGAGCAGGAAGAGCAGTAAGGTCGGATATTAGAGCATAAAAGCTGGACAATGCTCACTTACTGATTTTGGTATCATTTGTTATCATATGTGTTCATAGTGACAGTACCATCACTGCCTCTCTATATCATCCCTACCTATGGTGAAGGTATAGACATTACTGTTTTTCTTTTTTTTTTTAATTAAAATCAATTTTGTGGGGTTTTTCCCCATCTTTTTTTCTTTCAGAAGCCTTTTTTCTGAAACAGCAACTCTGATATTACAGTAGGAATAGAAACTAGAGGTCTCGGCCAATCTGAGTTTAATCCAGCCTCTTATAAATTGATTAATCATGTTGCAGCAGTCTCATACAAAAAATTACTTCCCAATTTGTTTTTGAATGCTGATGAAAGAAAAGGGTTACACAGCAGTGGTGTTATCCCTTGACTAAACCCTGAAGGGAAACACATCTGATTCCCATTTATATTTAGTGTATTGACCTATGAGAGGTTGCTCCATCTTGACTGGTCGGTTGGTAAGTTTATTTTGAAGCTAAAATTTTAAAAAATTCAATCACTTTGAAATAAGCAATCCAACCTTAGAATAAGCATGCCACATTAAAGAAGAAGAATGTCATTAAGTTTGTAATTTACTTAAAATGCTTTATATATTTTCTTTTTATTAGTTCTTCTTCACATAGGAAAAAAGCCAAGTCTATTGAGTTATAGCACAGCCCCTTTATAATTAACTGCCTTGACGTTTGCTCTCTAGACTCCTAAGTACACTGCGATAAAAAATTGATGCAAGTACTACAGCAGAATTGCAAGAATGAAGTCATATCTCACCTGTTCCAAATAGTACTTTGGGATGCCAATTTATATTGTTGTTATCGACAGCCCAATAAATGCAATTTCTAATTTACATCACAAGATGGCAGCAAATTTTTAATTCACTTAATATTTTACTAACCTAGATAAACCTAGTATCCTGAAATCATGGTTTTCTTACAAAATGACAGAAATCTTTGTTTAATGATCAGATGCATGTGATATTTACAGAGATGTCAATGTTTCAGAAGTATGAAGTCAAAACATCTACAGAAGTGTATTTCTGTCTTAAAATCAATTAAAAAGGCAATTACTTTGAACTTTAAGGATCAGTAGCTCACAGTGTAATAGTTACTAAAACCTATTAAAGGTATTTTTGGAGAAAAACAATAGCTTTTTTCTATAGTCTTTGATTTCTCGAAGAGAAAATGTAACAAAGCATTTTTTTGAAATTCAGGTGGAGGCTCTCAAGACTTGTTCATGTGGATTCTTTCCTCTATAAGGAGTTCTGATTTATGTTTGAAATGTTTGCTGGCATGAGCTTTGAAAGTTATGAAATGAGAAGCTTGGCTCAGCTCCTTTAGCAGATCTTTTCTCCTGTGCTGGCCAATACTAGAAGTTAAAACTGTTTTATGTGCTTGACCTGTTTTGTCCCAGATGTTGTCATTATTTGTAGGTCTTACAGAAGATGCATCTGACAGCCTTTAACATGCTCTACCTTTTGTTTTCCCTTGCAGTTTCACAACCACAGGCTGTACATAGCCAACTGGAGAAGCCATCAAGTACTGCAATTCTCTGCAATAACTGTGGAAACCCATGCAAAGGAGAAGTTTTGAGAGTTCAGAACAAATATTTCCATATTAAGTGCTTTGTTTGCAAAGGTAAGTGTTTGTCACAGCTCTTCCTATGAGTGAGGCATTAGCACTGAGCGTGTGACTTCATAGTCCTGGAAACTTCACAAACATATTTTACAATCCAATCCATGCGTGAAAGGATTTACTGTAAACTCTATGATTGCTTACTGTAAGATTATAAACATCCTAAATCCTAAAAGTGGAGTATGTTTTGAATGGATATAAACCCATGGAGTTTACCATGGAGTTGGGACCTGAAGAAGAACAGGTTGGGAGAACTGGTAGTGAAACACGGTGCGGGGTTAGGAGAGAATTAGCATTTACAAAGAAATTTGGAGGGTATCCCTCTCCCATGGGGTGGGCCATGGCCACGTCTGTTCAGACCCTCTTGTGTTGGACTGTGATATTTGAATCCCAGTGTGACCCTCTGTGCTTTTCCATTTTTTCGGGGAACTACTTGGTTTGCTCCAGGTTGGTGCCTGGCTGTGACCTAATATTGACACATTGTGAATGGCAGAAGGATGGTCAAGGAAACAGGGAATTAACTGGTGCAACACCCCTTCTGTAGATACTTGGTTGTTTGAAAGATTATCTGGAAGTTGCAAAGATCCAATTTGTTTTGAATGTACAGACGAGTAAATGTTAACTGATGTTCACTGGGCAACCTGCTTACTTCGTTATTAAGCACTATTTCAAATGACATTTATTAATCCTTGTAGCACAGCCTAGAAACATGAGCATGGCTCTGGTCCCAGCTGTGTTAATGTGACTATTTCCACTTCTATTTAGAGGAAACTATCAGAAAGAGAACTGTCATTATCTGTCAGCTACACTGATATTTTTATAAATGCCATGGGATTAAGTATATAGTATTCAATACCTGAGTCAATCTTTAATGAGTTAGATAGACAGGATTAAATGTTCAGCTCAATAATTGTGTTCTTTGCATAATTACACAGCAAGAAAAATAAGCACAGTGCACTATCGTAAATAGCAAAATATTTTGGTCGCCTATTCAGAACCAGAATGGTATTTAAAACAGAACACAGGCCCTACATACATCTTTCAAACTCTTTTAAAGCCACTCTTATGGCAAATTTTATTATCAAATTAGTTTTTCGCACCTAACTCAGGAAGAGAGCAGCTAATTTGTTATTCAGGAGTCTTGTCTCCTGCATGAAGTCTCAGTAACATACTGGTATGTGCTCCATATAATTATCTTGATGAAATCCAAGCCCCCTTTTATACAGATCTGCTATGAGAAAACATTGACAAGTCCTATGGAAGGAACGAGACACAACTATACATCCACGTTTTCATTTTATAGGACATCTCCTTTCAGAGGTTGCCAGGTCACCCGCAAATGCAGCAAGCGGATTCTGAAACTATTCACTGATCCCAAATTTAGGCAGTGCGGAGGCTTTTTTTCCCACCCACACGCAGAAGAAGATGATGAATGTACTGTAGAAGCTATATTACCCCTACCTGTCTGTAAAAGATAAGAAGGAGTTTGTTCGCTTCAGGCAAATCTTGGCTAAAATGAGAAAAAAAAATCACTATGTTAACAAGGAAGAAGCAGGGTAGCGTCTGCCAGCCACCCATCCGCCTCAGCTGGCACAGGAGGTAGTGTCAGAGATGCGTGGTTAAACTGCTTCTTGGTGTCAGGGCTCTTGGAGTACTTCTATTCCTCCTTAATAATCACTTTGCTAAGTGCTAAGTTTGCACCCATGGTTGGGGTTTTTTTTCCCCCTCATTATTTAAATGCCGTAATTCCTTTTATCACTTTTCAAGGGTTTCCATCAATTTACTGGTATCCTTCTGGTATCTGTTTTTGTTTTGTTTCTGGGTTTTATTTGTTACTTAAGAAGCATAAGTTGCTTTCTAGTGTGGATTTACCACATTGTTACATGAGAAGAGCTTAGGAACAGAACAGAGCACTGAACATACATTTCACTAGCTAACATAAAGGGGAAAAAATCAGGTTAGGCGAATGTGATTTGGGGTTTTAATCATGTGCTCAAATCAATGGATGAAAAAATATAGTTAATGTGTTAGGATTTAGCAAAAAAATGGTACTCAGTTCTCCTGGTCCATTGACCACTTACCTCCTTTCAGCCTTGGAGGAGAGGTTCATACCACGACCCCTTTTCTCGACCCCTTTTCTCAAGCCCTTTTCTGTCATGCTGCTGGACTGTTGTGCATGGGCAGGGCGACGATCCTGGGAATATATTTACCTTACAGCTGACTCCTCCCTGCGGTGCATTTATTTTGATGGTACTCAGCGATGCAGTTTGCCCCCTCTCACCTCATCTGCCAAAGATAGCACCTTGACAGAGGCAGCGTGTCCAGCGGCCAGCAGAGCCGCAGCACAGTCCCAGGACAGATAATCCCATGTGTGGGCTGGCTGCATTGCCCTGCTAAGCTGCCTGCCTGCTTAGGTTGACTGCCTCTGTATTAAACTAGCTCATAGCCTTCATTAGAAAACCTTAGATATTTCTCCCACTGCAGAAAATTACGTTCCTTCTCACAGTATTTACAGATGTATGATGGTGGAGGCCACAAGCTGGCAAAGAGCCCATGAAGAAGAATGACAAATGACCATGCCTTGAGAGGGTGTCTAGAGGTATTTGAGGTCTGTTTGAATGACTTGATCAGTGGCAGATGATATTACACTGGAAGAAGTCCCACTTACCTTTTGAATATGTGTGAAATGTGAAACCATTTCTTTGATAGTGTTGGATAAATTATGAGGTTTCAGGGGGTAGAGACATTTAATTGTTTCCTTTTTTTTTAGGGTAGAAAGGTAGTTTTGTATATTGCCATACTGCTGCCTAATTATTTCTGTGGGGACTGTGAGTTTCAGAACGGTAACACAAAGCATGTAGGTGCCTTTTGTATTCAAATTAAATTATACAACCAAGGAAGGTTAGTATAAAGTCACTCATTCCCATCCAGTTCTTCTTACGCTCCCCAGATAAAGATTCTGAAGAATTCTAAGAAAAGTTTTGAAAATCAAATAATTCTTATTATTCAAGATTGAGATACACATCCAGATTAAAAATTTTAATAGCAATACTGTGAACATCTGCTAGTTTTGCTCAGTATCAAAGTTTAATAGGATTTATGGAGGTACATAGGCATTATAAATAAGGTTTATACTTGTATCTATTCGTATATATTGTTTCTTGTTAAAGTGCACGTCTAATCTGCTAGTAAAAGGCTGTAGGGAACACGCCATCTAGTCTCCCTTCAAATTTTTACTTAGTCTTTACTTTAAAATATCTCCCATTTTAATTGGGTTTAATAAAAATGCAGTTATAATAGAAGTAGATGTCTTTGAAATATAAGGCAAACATTTTATTCACTAAACTTCAAGGGCTTTGGTTCCCACGTTTGCATGGGAACCAAAAGAGAGGTTGTAAAAAGAGAATAATGATTCTCTTATTATTTCTTACCGCTGTGATGAAAGCACCAAGGAAAATGACAAAAGGTGATAAAATATTGATGACTCAGACTATCAAATTAAAACGAATTGTGTTGTCTATTTCATTCTGAGGGTGTCTGTCAGGTCAGGACTGCTTCTCATACGGGGTATGGTATTAGGCAAATACTCACTTGGTGCTGGATTACAACAGCATAATTTAGTGAGCCAGTAGAGACACAGACTAATGTAGAATTGTAGATGGGAGAGATGTAGGTGCTGCAATTATATTATCCTGGATAGCCTCTTTGATCTTTCATAAAGATAGAAATTACCTTGTTTTAGCAGTGTTTGGCAAGTATTTCTTTTTCTGTGATGTGATTGCATCCCAGCATTTCCAAAGTAGCAGTAACCTATGTCAGATACAGTAGTTAGGAAATATTGGAAGCGTGAATCAAAGCCCAATGCTTCTAGGGGGTCTGGATAACTTGATTACTATAGCTTTATATAAAATGAGAAAGTACACTTTCCAGTATTTTGTATAGTCACTCTAGCAGACCAAATAATGGACAATCCATAGTATGTTTGCAAATCTATTTGCATGCAAAAATCCTGCAGCCTTCACCCTAGTTAAATGGGAAAAATCCATGCAATCCTGCAAAAAACTGTTCTTTCTACAAGATTACTCATATGTGAGAAGAACCATAGTTCATATCTTTGTCCTTCACTAGTTTGGTCTTGATGAATTGATGTAAGCTTGCAATCTGAACCACAGATGTAAAAACATGACCATTGTGCTACAGCAGTGTGGTGGGTTGACCCTGGCTGGACGCCAGGTGCCCACCAAAGCCGGCCTGTCACTGCCCTCCTCAGCTGGACAGGGGAGGGAAAATGCAACGGGAGGCTCCTGGGTCGAGATCAGGACAGGGGAGATCACTCAGCAATTACCGTCATGGGCAAAATAGACTCGACTTGGGGAAATTAGTTTAATTTATTACCAATCAAATGAGAGTAGGGTAATGAGAAATAAAATCAAATCTTAAAAACACCTTCCCCCCACCTCTCCCTTCTTCCCGGGCTCAGCTTCACTCCCGAATTCTCTGCCTCCTCCCCCTGACCAGCGCAGGGGACGGGGAATGGGGGTTGTGGTCAGCTCATCACACGTTGTCTCTGCCGCTCCTTCCTCCTCAGGGGAGGACTCCTCACACTCTTCCCCTGCTCCAGCCTGGGGTCCCTCCCACAGGAGACAGTCCTCCACGAACTTCTCCAGCGTGAGTCCTTCCCACGGGCTGCAGTTCTTCATGAACTGCTCCAGCGTGGGTTCCTTCCAGGGGGTGCAGTCCTTCAGGAACAGGCTGCTCCAGCGTGGGTCCCCCACAGGGTCACAAGTCCTGCCAGCAAACCTGCCCCAGCATGGGCTCCTCTCTCCACGGGTCCACAGGTCCTGCCAGGAGCCTGCTCCAGCGTGGGCTTCCCACGGGGTCACAGTCTCCTTCGGGTGCACCCACCTGCTCCGGTGTGGGGTCCTCCATGGGCTGCAGTGGATATCTGCTCCACCGTGGGCCTCCATGGGCTGCAGGGGCACAGCCTGCCTCACCATGGCCTTCACCAGGGGCTGCAGGGGAATCTCTGCTCCGGCGCCTGGAGCACCTCCTGCCCCTCCTTCTCCACTGCCCTTGGTGTCTGCAGGGCTGTTCCTCTCACATATTCTCACTCCTCTCTCTGGCTGCAGTTGCTGTTGCGCAGGTGTTTCCCCCTTCTTAAATATGTGTTGTGGTTTAACCCCAGCCGGCAGCTGAGCCCCACCCAGCCGCTCGCTCACTCCCCCATGGTGGGATGGGGGAGAGAATTAGAAGAGTAAAAGTGAGAAAACTCGTGGGTTGAGATAAAGACAGTTTAATAGGGAAAGCAAAAGCCGCGCACGCAAGCAAAGCAAAACAAGGAATCCATTCACTCCTTCCCATGGGCAGGCAGGTGTTCAGCCATCTCCAGGAAAGCAGGGCTCCATCATTAACAGTTCCTTGGGAAGACAAACACCATAACTCTCAACGTCCCCCCTTCCTTCTTCTTCCTCCAGCTTTATATGCTGAGCATGATGTCATATGGTATGGAACAGCCCTTTGGTCAGCTGGGGTCAGCTGTCCCAGCCGTGTCCCCTCCCAGCTTCTTGTGCCCCCCCAGCCTCCTCACTGGTGGGGTGGGGTGAGGAGCAGAAAAGGCCTTGACTCTGTGTAAGCACTGCTCAGCAATAACGAAAACATCCCTGTGTTATCAACAGTTTCCAGTACAAATCCAAAACATAGCCCCATACTAGCTACTATGAAGAAAATTAACTCTATTCCAGCTAAAACCAGCACACAGGGGAAGCTTCTAGCAGCTTCTCACAGAAGCCAGCCCTGTAGCCCCCCTGCTACCAACACCTTGCCACACAAACCCAATACAAGCAGCTTGGCTATGTATGTGTCTGTCTTGTTTTACCTCTAATCAAAATTACCTGGATGGCTGTCTTGCTATGGATGCAGCACGTGCATTCTTCCATGCTGGCATGGCTAGCAGTTCCGAGTATACTTTTTTCCTCATGAATTTTCGTCTATTTGTTTAATTAACCTGTTAGAACATATCACATCTTCAGCTAGAGTTGGGTACGTGTTTCTGTGGGTCAGCGTTCCTGATTCTTGTGGCACTACAGTTTCCTGGGAATTGTGGAAAAGCCCTGGACTGGGTATATCACTTTTATACCATTTTTTGAGTAGAACATACAACACAATCCAGAGTTATATCATTTATTTTGAAGCCGTGTTAATGGGAAGGGCTAACACAGAATATTTGGTGAAATTGTTAAAAACATCAAGTAACTTGGTAATAGGAGTGATTTGTTTGTTAGATCAAATGCATCTGCTAGGATATAAATATGTTAAAAGCTATGCTGTGTAATCTGAGGGACTCGCATTTGAACATAGCTACGGGGTTTCACATTTCGGAATTGGGAGTCATTTACGGGAAGCTCACTGGTAAGATTTCTGAGTTCCAACTTTTGGCCAAGCAGTACTTGTTGCTGGCATGTGTGGTATCTTAGGCACTGGGGATGCAGTGTAGGGGCTCTCGTTCATCAGGTGCTCTCAGCAATGTGCCCATCGCTTCCCAAGTACTTCAGGAGTTTGCGATCCCAGATCATATTAACTCAGTATAATAGGAAAAACTGTGCTTTCGGTGCAATACTCTCCGAGTCTGGCTTGGACAGTATGGCTGACTTACCAATGTCACATTAGCTTAATATTTTATTTCATTGAAATAATGATAATAACAATGACAATTATAATCACTTTTGCCTGTGCCAAAGAGATTTAATGCAGTGGCCAATGGTTCTATGTTGTGGTTTTGAGGTTTTTAAACTTAAACTTTAAAAATCATTAATCACTGACTTTCTAAAAGCAACTCAGTAATTAAAGCGTGAAAAAAATTTTCGTTGGTAAGCTCTCACAATCACAAAGTAATTGTTAATTTTTCTGTTGTTTTGATCACATCCTTGTTAGTTGCAACATTTCTTTGGATTTATGAAGAACTTTCTGCAACTCCTCATGTCTTGGTTGTACACCAATCACATCAGCACTTCAGTGAAAGCTTTATTTCATGGCACATATTTCATCCAGAGTTTGATGAATTTTTTAAAGAGTATCTTTCATGAATTTACATAATATTAGTAAAGTGTGGGAAAGGGACAGGGGAGGAATCACAGTTAAGAGTATTGGTAGAGGAATATCTTCCTAACATTTCAATAAAGATTATCTATCTGTCCACCACAGGAAGCCAAGCTTCTGTTATTTCTGGTTTCCAACTTGATTTATCTCATTGAAAGACACGAAATTTCTGGGATTTTAGGTTTTTAGGGCATAGTAAAGCTATACATACTTACTCTCGTCTTTATACCCAGGATATTACATAGTACCCCTGCTTTACTTTCTTACTAATAGACAAAGACAGTTTTCTTTAGTCTTTTCATTGCCTTGCTTTTCTCCTTATTTATATCCTTCTAGTCCAAAGGCTGAGAACGTATGCTATAAAGTTAAGTGCTCACTGAAAACATGGATAGGATTTTCAATAAAGTAATTGCTGAAATTTCTGGGGGATGATCCAAACTACAGATACAGCTGTGTGCAGAAGATGTTTGCATTGCGGAGGGCTGGTTCCTCAGTGGGAAGAGCTACCTGGGAGAGGTGCTTAACCGTGCTGCGAATGCTGAGATAGATTTAGACAAAGACACCAAATAAATGGAGAGTAGTAAAACTCGCCTTGGTTGAAATCAGAGTAGAACTGGGACAAAACTGAACGAATTTAAAAATTATGCCTGGTGTTTGTTAGATAAAGTTTTGGATTGAAGCATAAGCTTTGCAGGCAGTAAAATTATTATTCATATAAAGTAGTTTTGAGCATACATAATTCCAGCCCACATTAGTGTCACCCCCATGAAGAGCCTGTAATTCTTTTGAATTACTCAAATTCTCTTCTGTCCTCGCTTTGGCTGGGATAGAGTTTATTTTCTTCCTAGTAGCTGGTATAGTGCTGTGTTTTGGATTCAGTATGAGAATAATATTGGTAACACACTGATGTGTTAGTTACTGCTGAGCAGTGCTTACACAGAGTCAAGGCCTTTTCTGCTCCTCACCCCACCCCACCCCACCAGTGAGGAGGCTGGGGGGGCACAAGAAGCTGGGAGGGGACATGGCTGGGACAGCTGACCCCAACTGCCCAAAGGGCTATTCCATACCATATGGCGTCATGCTCAGCATATAAAGCTGGGGAAGAAGAAGGAAGGGGGGGACTCTGGGAGTGATGACGTTTGTCTTCCCAAGTAACCGTTACGCGTGATGGAGCCCTGCTTTCCTGGAGATGGCTGAACACCTGCCTGCCCATGGGAAGCAGTGAATGGATTCCTTGTTTTGCTTTGCTTGTGTGGGTGGCTTTTGCTTTCCCTATTAAACTGTCTTTATCTCAACCCACAAGTTTTCTCACTTTTACTCTTCTAATTCTCTCCCCCATCCCACTGGGGGGAAGTGAGCGAGCGGCCGTGTGGGGCCTCGTTGCCGGCTGGGGTTAAACCACAACATCTTCTTAGGATAAAGTTTTTCCCCACACAAAAAATGTCAGTGCAAGAATGCCTTTGTGAAGGGAGACTTTCTGTCTGTATCATGCTCTTTCACGTGGGGCTACAGCAGGGATACAGGCAGCACGCTGGAGTAGTTACTGGGCGCTTCGATGCACTAAGGTGATGCGAAGCCTGCATGGAGACCCAGAGAGAGTTGTTGCATAAAATTCATCACAGCCACAGTGGTGTTACTCCACCTCCTGCTTTCTGCCACTCATTAACACGAGACCATCTGCCATATCTGTGCATAGGCAGAGCAGGCACTTGATTTGCAAACCTGTAACTGGCACCCAAAGCATCATTATGAAAAATCAGAAAATATTTGATGTTGTTGCTTTATATGTTTTTCAAAAAAAAAAAAAAGGCAAACTGCTTTAATTAATCTGGCAAATGACAGCAGTGTTTTATCATAAACACTTAAGATGCTATTAGGTTGCAAATGGATTAAAACACATTACTCTGTTTCTTAAATCTCTTTAGCATGCTTCTAAATTTTAAATAACCAGACTGATTTCTTAAAATAATAAATCAATATAAACTAATCAACTTTTCCAGTTTTCCTGGGGGTTGTTTCGGCGGCTTGGAACAGCCATATACCTAGTGCTGTGAGGCTCGCTCTCACCCTTAACGCTATAGGAGAGTTTTTATAGGGCAGTAACACTGTCTTTAAGCTCCTGGGAAATTCTGCTTTCCAGAAGGAAAATAGAAAATGGAAATGCACTTTCTAATGCAAAAATTACTAGATGTGTAGTTCCCATGAATTACGGGAGTCAAGTTACATAATGCACAGGAAACTCCCCAAACTCTCCTTCATTTTAATTAGTACACCTGAGTCATTAATGTTTTGTCAGTCTCATAAGAGCACGCTAAATCTCTAAGGGTTTTCCTGCACTGAAGTGTGTACTCCGCAAATTATTTTATGGGTATTATGGCCAGTCTAGCCTGAGAGCTTGTGTAGATGTGCTGTACACTGGATCCTTTATAGCTTTATCAATGCTACACGTGCATGGTGAAGTCTTGTAAGATAGATAAGCTATAGCCCACAGTTCTCTGTATCTTACCCACTCCTGAAAGTTGGTATGGTTTTCCTCTGGCAGAACTCTCTGCCTTCCTGCAGTTCCTGGTTGGGAGCTGGGGAAGGGGCCAGCAGGTCTGCCCCAGGCTTTCCTGGTGCTGCGTACTCCTAGCTTTGTGTACCCCAGACTGTAACAAACTGAAGTGGGATTCCAGTCCTTGAGATAATAGCTGGTATTTCAGATATTAAAGTTAAAATTGTGCCAGTGACTGACAGGCTTGAGTATTCTTGATTTCATGGGCATCTGCTTGGAAAGACTTATGTATAATCACTCCTGCCTAGGAAGAGTGATTGGATTATATGGATTATATACCATCGCAAGGTTTCTTCTGTCTTGCCGCTGCCTCACCTGTAGGCAGAAGTTTCAGGTGTGAATTGTCCAAGAGGGTGAGTGAGATGATATTCCCATGCAGACTTTGCATGATCAGTAAACTTCCAGCTGGGGAAGACTTCCCCAAAACCTTCGTGAAAAGCTTACCTGAACTCATCTGCACCAGAGCACACAACAGAAGGAGTATCACAGTGGCAGTTAGCTTCTGGAAACGGGCTTAGACTTCTTCCAGTTACTTGCAGGTTGGTTTGAAGTTAAGTCAAAGCTGGAGCGGTGGAAGTTTGCCAGGTGGTTGCTGTTGCTTCTCACAGGCATAGCGGCCAGGAGAAATGTTCCAGATATAATTGTGGGCTTTTGGAGAATGGGCTCCCAGACTGCATCCGTGGTGTATGAAGACATGCAGTTTAGCTGCCAAAAGAGAATTACATCAACAACATACTACGTGTCATTCTTGAGATCTTAGTCAGCCATCAGCATCCATCTCAGAGATGGAGGAAAATACTAGAAATGGACATAAAGCTGCAGTGCTGAGGAAGAAAATTTTTATTTAGTTCTGAGCAAGCAGAGATCTTTTTCTTGTTTTCTCTGTAAAAACGTTATGAATGGGTCTTTGTTCCTTCTTTTATTTTCAGGGGCTCTGCCTCTCTCTCTCCTGTGTTGGATTCACGCCTGGTTGCTTACATCAGGCAACAAATCGGCGAAAAAAAAATAGACTTCATATATGCAGTTGCATGTAAGCAAACCGCTTGATTGTCTGGCAGGCTGAAAGCAAAATGGCACTGTTTGGATGACAAGACCAGTGCATTTTACTGTTACAGCCTGCTGTAGTGTACAGCAGCACAGCGAGCGTAGCATCTTCCGAACCTCTCAGGACACAGCTGATTTTCAGGCCCAGCACACAGCCAAAAAATTAATCTACTTTCAGTAGGCTCGTTTGCCAGCAAGGAAGATAGAGATGCATTTTATATTCGTACAGTGCAAATGGAATACTGATGACATACAATAGCAGGATAGCAACATGCTTAAAGTGCATTAATTAATTGCTATTGCTGCTATTTATTTTTATAGGCTGTAGGCAATAAAGAGTTATGGAGTTAGATTGACTGAAATCACACAGCATAAATGACAGTGCTCCAGGTGCTGTTACAGACACCGGGCTGGAGGAAAAGGTAGCCTGTTTCTAAGCAAGTAGAGGAAGCCCTCAGATCTGTATGAGCTATTTTGGTGTCAGGTAACTGCAAACCATCTTAATGAGTGGAATTAGTGAGTTGTAAGAGAAGCATCCTGAGGTACCCTCCTCAGAAATGGTGTGGATATTTTCTGTCTCAAGTCCCATAACACATCCAGGTACTGGCTTGCTGCCAAATACCATAAGAGGAGACAAACACGTATTTATTCATTACTTTAAAATTACTCCTAAAGCTCGTAACTGTTCAGGGTAGGGCATTGCCTTGGTATGCAGGGTAATACCAAGACAATCAGCTGAGTTACTCAGTGTTAGTCTCTTCATTATCATAAGTGCTATGTTTGCAGTGCTTTTCTTGTTTCACTAAGATGAACTTCAGTAATGGTTGGAAACTGTTTCTAAGTTTTAAATAACCCTACCTCCAGATTCTCATTTTGGATGACAAGTGTTGGGTAGGAGTGGATCTGTGACATAACGCTGATTTCCTATCCTAGGAGAGTAAGATCTGGTAGTTGCCTTCAAACATGCTCCCTAGACTTGCTCCAGCTTTCCTTTCCCTGATTTCTTGTTTCTGCAGGTGTGCAGGATCATCTCAGCTGAGCAGTGTCTCTGTCCACGTAAGGAGCGGGCAAGGGGCACAGCGTCTCTCCCGAGGGATGGCTAATGGGCCTGTTTTCAGAGCTACTCTTCTCAGCTTTAAATTGGGACTATTTTAATATCCAAGCCAGTATTTAACTGGAATCCCTGTGTTCTCCTCTGGTCAGCTGGGTGTTGAGTTAAATCGTATCAGGTGGTTCAAAGAGTGCAGGAGCACACAAGGGTTCGTGACTCAAGTTGTGGCTGGTGGAGCATAGCTGGTGATGGAGTGATGTGTGAAGAGCAGGGAAGGAGGATTTGGATTTTGGAAAAGCTGTGACTTCCCCCAGCCTGCAGAGCTGGTGGGTAAGAGGAGAGACTCCCTCCTGTGCCCAGGATTCATTCATGAGCTAGATTTTTCTTCATTCATGAATAAATATAAAGATTTTGCAGAGGGGAGCACCTCGTGAACTGTCATATATGTGGTCTCTGTTATGAGCATATGCCAAAACAAGATGGAAAGGAAGGGCCGAAAGCCTGCCCTGCTCAGTTTTCTGGGCCAAAAAATGCATTAATGGACTTTCTTTCTTAGGAGTTTTGCTTATAGCTAATCAGTTTGGAGGGAACTCTAGAAGAACTAATGACCATTGACAAGAACTGAGATTAAGAGGCCAAATGTGGCATCAAGGTCTGATACAAATGATTTTTGAAGCTTTTTGGAATGCTAAAACACTAAAAACCTATATCACTGATACAGATAAAAATTTGTGTCATGGCCTGTTTGAAATCTTTTCAACCCAGCTTTTTTCTCTGAAGAAATATTTTACAGTGTACCTAACATTTTTGCATGAAAAGCCCCTGTTTTTGTTTAAAAGCTATAATGAAAAAAATATTTTTCTTTAATATGGCACATGTAAGATTGCTTCAGCTAAGATCTTCACAAGTTATGTTTTTAGTGACATAAAAGCGTCTGGCTTTATGAAAGAAATATTTAAGAAAATTACAATTCTCTGCATAAAAATGTTCTTGCGCTAAACTGAATCAGTAGTCATACTAATGTACATCAGGAGATTTAATAGCCTTGCTGAGCGGAAGAGGTTATCAAATCTCCGAAGAAGAAGAAGCATGTTGGCCACTAGTCTCAATTCAATTTGTTACAGATCTAATTGGTTCCAAATAAATTTATACTGTAACCTATTTATATGTCAGTTTATTTCTACTACTGTATTACACAGAAAGTAGTACTGTCAGTGAAAAAGAAAGATCTTCTTTCCTTATTTCCCATGCATTTTCCACTGTAACCATAGAGTTCAAGGACTTGAAATTTCGTGCAGTATCAGGGAACAGTTGAATAAAACTGTTAGGTATTTGTTATGTTGTAATGTTTGCTAAGTGCTGATTTTATGGAGGAAGACAGGTGCATCTGCTTAGTTAAGTAGAAGCATTAAATGGAAGAACTGTATTTTTGAATGTTGATATTTATATTTTATGGATGGTATTGGGTTTAAGGTACTCAAACCCTAAGAAATATTAAAAAAACCATTTTTTTTCTCATTTCATCCAAGCTTGTGTGACATTTGATACTTTTTATGGTTTTGTGATCTCTCTGTCATTACCCTTTAACAGATAGTCTCTTTAAGCTAATATTTTAACCATATCTCATAATCCCTTTTAATATTGCTCAGACTTCATTCCAAAGCTATAGAGATTTGAGGCCTTTTTTCCCATCTTTCTTCCTTCTTAATGGGATGCTGTTCCACAACCTCTTTCCTGTGATGGTTAGAAACACTTGTATTAATTTGCAGCCTCCATTTATTCATGACCAGGGTTTCCTCACTTGTTCTTGTGACAACATTCTCATTGGGTTTAAATAGCTCTTCATCTTTTCTTTAACTCGCTGTGTTTAAACCTCAGATGTATATGGAGATACTAGTTGTTTCCTAAGGTTTATTTTTTTTTGTTACACTAAACAAGCCAAGCTCTGCTTGTCTCTTAAAATAGGCTTTTATTCTTTATGTCATCCTGATAGCCCTGCTCTGCTGTGAATCAGTCTTTTGTGAAAACAACTGAGCAAGATATACCCTGTGTGTGCTCACAAGGTATACTGTCTTTAGTACTAGCTAGCTCTGTGCAACCTGCTTGGCCCAGTGCATCCTTACTTATTACTTCAAACCATTAATGACTTGTAGTTGTCCTGTGATCGCCAATATTTCCAAGTCTTTCTTTCCTTCTGCCACTCAGAAGGGAATTTCTTTGTTGCTCCTGTTCGAATGAAAGGCGTTTCACCTTGTGCATTTAAAGTAAATCCCTTCTCTATGTCCCAAGGTATCCAGCTCCCCTTCTATCCGGATCCTCCTCTGCACCGACGGTGCCTATGGGCTTTGGGTCATTAGTGCACTTCATTGCCATGGGTCTGCTTTGTTGTAGAAAGAACATTATTCCTACTAGCATTTCCCATAGTCATTAATCAGCTGTACTAATTGCCTTCCTTGAGGCTGTGCTTCCCCCTTCTTCACAAACCGCTGTCATCTCCGCCTTGGCCAATTACCTAATTAAAATCTTATCCTGTTAATTTTTTTTGTCCGATCTATTGCTCTAGAGCTACAGGTAGGTGAGATTTACAGCACTTGGTTTACCTGGAAAGTGATGTATCTTGCAATAGCTCGGTATTGTGGAGCAAGTATGTTGGTAAGTTGTTTTTCCTTCTCATGGTCCACTTCATTTCTTGTATGAATGCCGCCATAGTGTGGTGTGTAGCAAAAGCCACTAGAAGAAACCATCACTTCAGCATGGAGTTCACTTGCAGCGTACCTGCTGTGACTGTCAGGCTGAATTCATTAATATTAATTGGAAAGTACAGTAACGGGTATTAGTGCAACTTAGGTAGAAAACAATCTTCATTCTGCTGTTCAAATGAACGCGTGCTCTGCTTACGCTTGCCCATGCTTAATGGAGCAATTTGTGTTCCTCCTGATGGAATTCAGGCACTCTTTGGGTACAGGGAGGCTGAAGTGATGGCAGTGCAGAGAGGGGCCTGGGTAGATGATGCCAAGCTCAGCTCTTATTTTGAAGTCCAGGTGTCTTGTTTATCTGGCTCTCTTTGGGTAAACAGTTGCACTGCAGGGCTTCGTGTGAAGCCAGGATTAAGTGCACTAGCGCAAACTGCTTTGGGGGTAATACACAGCAAGCCATAGTAATTGTAACCTCGCTGGCAGCAGAGGGAAAGGCAGATACCTTCAGGGTGGGACAGGGTCCCATCAAACACCAGTGACAGGGCTGTCGCCGGCCCCAGCTGCCCCGAACCTCAGCTCCGGGGCCCTGTTCGCAGTGAGACGGGGCCTGCGGGGCCTTCCTTAAGAACCCGTGTCAGCAGTAAAAACATATAGATTTGCTTGTGCTTACCGCTCATTTTAGCAGGTGAGTAGTGGCACGAGTGCTCGACAGAGCAGTGGCAGGCAATTTGTGGGTACGCCATCAACTCTTCATCGTCCCCTTGTTATGGAAGCCCAGCTCCGAGTCCCTCTTGGATGGCACAGACCCAAACGCGTAGGTCGGTGCCTGCCCTGTGGCTCAAAGTGGTTCTTGCTGGCTTTGTTCAGCTGTGCTGCAGTAAGATCTACCGCTACTGGCATAAAGAAATATTCTGTAGGGACGTAACCCCTCCCTGCTCACTTCAGAAACCCAATTATGTCCTTTAACTTTTTTCTCTCATGATCCACTCTGCAAGTTTAAACACTGTATGATACAATTTAGAACTGCTCTAGTGCGTCATCAGTATCAGCTCAGCATGCTGGTCAGCGTCATCTCAAATCTGTAGCTGATTTGTGCTTCTGTCACACCAGTAGGTACCCGAGTGAAATATATAGACTGAAAGAAACTCACAATATTCAGCAAGTCATGCCATATTTTTGAAAAGTCTGTGCAAAAAGCATGTCCTTAATAAAAAATAGAGCAAGGATGAGAAAGAAGAATGTTAAAGTGAATGTGTTAAGCCTGTGAGATGAAGAGCATGAACAATGTATTGTGAGATAAATCATCTAATCCATAGTTGTCTAAAAATGCAATGCAGTATAACTGGAATTATTTTGACTGATAAGAAATGTTAATTAACCCATGGTTCCTCAGTTCTTGATCATATAGTAACATAATTTCAGCATGATTGTTGTTTTCTGCCACTTAGTGGTTGGGGCCATCTCCAGGGAGAAAGATCAGGATTTAAATGCCTACTCAGGGTTTAAAGAGGGCCTTGAGCCCAGGCCTCCTGTGCTGTGGTCTCTAACTACTAAGAAAGATGTTAAAAAAAGGGCAGGTGATTGGATGTGTTTTTGAATGAACGTTCAGAATCCTGTGCTTTCTTGGGGTTTCTGTGTTGTGAGTATGTGTGATTTTGTGCCTTGAACATGCCTGCTGGATTCATTTCTCATAGGTTAGATGCAAGGTGACTGATTCTGGCATTGCGAACAGGCTTTGGTTTGAGTTGGGAGGCTTTACATTTGAAAACCAAAGTGCCTGTGGACTCTCAGGTACCTAAGCAGAAATCTTAGTCTTGAACCTTAAATGTTTAGGTACCTCTGCTAATGCGGGTCCAAAGCACTGAGCAGCTCTGCAGTGTTTTGTACATCCAACCCAAATTTGATAAGCAACATTCCCACTCTTCTTCTGTGTGCCGCATGCGAGGAGTGACACTGCCGTGGTCGTCTGTTCAACCTCGTTTGACTGTAAGCACCGTTTGCTGCTGGAAGGGCTTCCCTACATGCTTATCCCCAGGAGCAGAAGTACGTGGTAACAAGTGTGAAGCTGTGACTCAGAGGACAGTAGTAGTCAGCACAGCAGCAGAATCACCATTTTGAATTCTAGTTCTCCTTATAAATCAATTCAAGTCTGTTTTCAAAGATCCTGGCCTATATGGATGAGGATCATCTTCTACATGTCTGTCTACGTCTGTATGACTTCAGCCAGACTGTTGTATCTCTCCTTTCCCATCTTGTATGTTCTCAAAATGCCAACCTAGCTCCATCCCTGGTGCAATGGAGAAAGCCGCTGAAAAGTCTCATAAGCCTTTGGTTAATCAACTTTAACCCTTTCCTACAGATTTAGCTTAAAAAATAAAAATCGACAGATAAGATTAAAAACTCTATTTTTGCCAGGAGCAGGTGGTTCTGGAGATCCCTCCAATTCATGCTTGGTGAGTGACGTTTATCAGGTAAACGTAAGATCTGATTAAAAAAAAGGATCTTGTAAACTTGTGGAAGTTTACAGTGGTTGCCATGCGCATCAGACGCCGTGTTTAGAGAGCAGTATTTTAACCACTTTTGTGTCCAGGAGCAATATCAGACAATTATAATCTCTCAGAGGCGTTTCTTTGTAACATTGGTGCTTTAGATTTTGAAGGTTTATATCCTTTATGCATTTCCTTTAACCTATTAAATATGACAGGTGTTGTATGTGCTAGCCCTGAACTCAACTCCTAAAGACTTAACTCTGTACTAGCAGCCTCTGCACTGAGGTTAATATTTTTACATGGAATAAATCCAAACTATTAGTGTACAAAATACATCACTGATGTAATTTACTATAAAAGTAGTGGGTTTCAGATGTATAACTGTTCTGTGATCATAAGCCCATATATTGAAGTGCTTAAATACTCCACTAGGAACCATACTCTTCATAGGTGAAAAATCAGCATCGTCTTAGAGAGTGAACTTTGCTTTTCCAGCCTTCTGAGTCTGCCTTTTCTCTTCCTGCAGCTTGTGGATGTGACCTGGCTCAAGGAGGATTTTTTGTGAGACAGGGAGACTACATCTGTACTTTGGACTACCAGAGACTCTATGGCACACGGTGCTTCAGTTGTGATGAATTCATTGAGGGAGAAGTGGTCTCAGCACTGGGCAAAACCTATCACCCAGACTGTTTTGTGTGTGCTGTCTGCAGGTATGTTTTCTACATGAAGTTGTGTTTCATTTAAAAACTAGATTTTGAAAGATGGATGCTGGGTGTTAAAACTTACAGCCTATAGATGGAAAAAAAATAGTACTGTTTTCTATTGTCCACTCCTTCAAAAGTAGTAGAATTTTTTTTTAAAAAAAGGCAAATTCTGAATGCCTCTTTTTGTTTAAAATGCTTTTTCTGTGTTATGATATCTTACGTGTGAGGTTTTCAAAGTACTTGAGAAACTGCCACTGCCTCTACTGTCAGACCTTTAGCCTCAAATGTTGCTTTATTTCTCTGGTGTCTGCTATTTTGTCTTTTGTTGACTGAAGTTACAAAGGATTCAAATGCCAGTGGCTGAGCCTTTGGCGAGCCAAGTGGATACCATATTAATAGATTTAAACCGAAGTTTCACAACGCAGCTTCCCAGAAACTCCAACAGTCATTTAAAATAGGACAGAAAGGTCCTGGACTCACAAACGCTTATGTACATGTTGGATTTCACCGAGGGTCTCCAGCAGCTGTGGAGGTGACAAGTGACACAGCACACAAGGTTTCCTCCCGCTCCCAGCAGCCTTGGTGGAGTTCAGTGGGATCATTTCCCACGTGGGTACCTGCGACGTTGTGACCCAGTGTTGGTGGGGATGTTTGCAGGCTCTGCAGGCGATTGATGTCCATTTGACCTGCATCTTAATCCTCTTCTGTGAAAACAGCACAAACAAATCTGTTGAAGACTTCAGGAAGAAACTTTTAAGTCCACCAAACCTTCAGGAGACGCACTGTTATAGCAGTTTGGAGCAAATGGAAATGCTCTAATAATTTTTCTGGCTAAACTCGAGCCTTTAGCAGTACAAGAGAAGTAACCCCACGTTCAAAGGGAAAGCACAACGGGGCACTGATGCAGCACATTGTAGATGCTGTATGTGCTGGTGCCACGTTCAGGCGACTGTGCAGTCCAAACCAGCGTGTCCCTGTCACTGTGGCCGTCTGCCAGCTGAATCTGCCCAGCTTGTAGGGCTGCTGAGCTCAGATGTTCTGCTGTGCTGATGCAGAAGCAGGACTTCAGATTCCCAAATAGCTGTGTTTCACGGGAGGATATCAATTTAATATATCAATTGCAGGAATAATTAAATAGCCATGTAAAGGGCAAGACTCTGAGACTGACAAGCCTGTATTATATTCAATTCTGTCCAAGTTTTGCTATGTTTAATAGATTTTTTCCTTTTGAATATTTTAAAGAAACATGAGTAAAGATAACAAAAAACCTAAAAGTTGTTTGTTTTTTTTTAAATAGGAGGAAAAATTATTTCATTGGCTAATTGTAGACCTCTTGAGTTAACTGCTGGCTGCACATGCTCTTGGCCTGCAGCCTGTCAATATTACAGCTCTTCTGCAGATGAGCACAGCTAATTCTTGGTACCTTTCTTCTTAGCACTAGTACCTTTCTAAAGTGAGGTACTTCTTCATTTAAGAGAAGAAGAAAAACTGGTTGATTCCATTTTCCTGCTAAATGTGCTTGTATCCTCAGCCACACCGTTAGGGTTTAGCATTGAGGCATAGATTATTTACCTGTGTGTTACTGTACTTAGCAGCTTGGTACCTAACTTACGTTTCAGTCAGGCCGTTGGATATACTAACCTCTTGATGTATTTAGTCAGTCCTTCAGCTGATAGTTTGGAGCTTGGTGGTACAATTTGTCTTGTTTCCCTGCAAATTCAGAACAATTTTCTATATGACTAAACTACTTATTCTTAGGTACCTAACAATTCAGGTGAGCTGAATTGCAATACAGTGAAAATACTCACTAGAACATGCTGCATATATCGTGTATTGAAGACATGCTAAAGCTTTTAAAAATGAAGTTCCTGATACAATAGTATTTCATATTAAAAAAAAAACATTAGAGATGTTCCCTAACCTTCAGTATAACTAAATAGGTGGATTACAAGCTGTTTCACTGATGACGTTTCTAATTGTTGCTATCTGAAACGGTAGTAGAAAGACCCAGATTTGCTTCCGTTGCTTTCCTTAGAAGGACACACAAATTCCTGTTGTCTTCATCAGAGCCAACTAATGCCCTGCTGACTAGCAGGATTCAATTAGTGTCTCCCAGGGGGGTTGTAACACTGACTTGTGGTGCAGAGCAACAGAAGAATTCTGTCATCTGTTTGTAGCAAAAAAACTGGACCAGGTCCTCAACTGCTTTAAATCAGCATTGCTTCAATTACCCCAGTCTTTGCAAGCCAGACATAATTTATGTTTTTTATGGGAAAGAGTGTTGTATCTAAACATCATCAGCATTTATTTTATTGAGTGATATCCTCAGTAAAAATAAGGTGGGTAGACTGTAAATACATGTGGTTTAAGCAGAAAAAAGAACTTTTTGTTTAAAAAAAAATATTAAAAGGCAAAAAATAGAGCTCTTTGTTTTGAGGTACAGGATTGTAAAGCACTCTACCTTGGCATTTTCTTTGGTAGGAAGAGTCAGGACTACCATTTGTGTCCTCATTTCTTACACATGAGCAGAAACCTTAAATAACGGGCCAAAAGCACGCCATCTGAGGCAGTTGGCTGATCACACTGCATCTGACGTTGCCTTTTACAGCCGGACTTTAATGTGGGTGCTCTGTTAGAAATCTGACTTCCAGAACGGTGTGAACTTGAGAGGTGGTGACTGCCTGACAGTGGGGCTGATCCTGCTCTAATGGAAACGAAGCAAGGCTCTTACCAACTTCAGCAGAAAAACATTGGCAGCAGAAGGCACTTTGCACTCATGACAAGGGTCTCCAGAGTGGTGCAGGATCGTTAGGTGCTTTAAATGAGCACTTTTATAACCTGTATTTCTGTAGCTCTGAACTAACGCTTTTAAACTGTTCCTGCATTGAGTAGTAAACCAGTCACGGTAGCAACTCCTTTTTTTCTTATTTTCAGAGTAGATAAGATTTGAATAGAAACTGGTGGGAAGTGTATATTGCTTCAGATGGTAAAACCAGTGAGAAAATCTAATGTGCATATAGCTAGCTGGAGCAGCAGGAAAAAGCCAGTAACACAAGCCCATTTGTTTTCTGAAGCTCCTGCTATTACTACTTTTGAATGCCACGTGGCCCAGTGTCACAGAAAAGAGCTGTATTCCCTGGTGCCCTCTGCACTGCGGAGATAAGCTGCTGTCCTCCTCTGTGAAAAAGCTTGTCTGTCAGAAACCCAGCTCATCCCTGGGCATCCCTTGGGACTCAGATGCTATTGCCCGGGGCTGCCACAGGTCAAAGTGTGAAAAAAAAGAATTAGTATTCAGAGCAAAACTGACTAGTAAAAGTACAGTATAACGTATCGTCCTATGTGATTGTTTCTCTCTATCTTGCATTGACCAGTTGGCTCTTAAACAAATTCAGGTTTTAATTGCATGTTTGCTCTGCTCGCATAAAGATTGAGGGTTTAGCCCCTTCTTCTTCCAGTGAAACCGTTTTCTGCTGTTGTGTTTCATGATGATAATGCCTAAAACTAGGAATGAGTAGAAGAATAACAACATCAATTGGAAAACATTGCAGATTAACTGCTTACTCTGAATTCCCAGAAAGCAGGTGAGCAATCTTAGTCTTACAGTTTCGTAAATTGGAAGGGGCTGTGTCCTCCAGAGGGTTGCCAAAGACATTTCCTCCAAAAGGTTCATGTGTTTGTAAAAGTGAAATAGAAAGAGGGAGAAAATTAGGGCTATCTGTATCAGTAGAAGCTGAGTTTTATTAAAATTGTGCCTGCAGCTCTTATATGGCTGTCAGAGACAGGAGTGTACGGCTCCCAGGAATATCTTATGCAGGAGGGGAAGGGGCAGGAAATTGAGTCTTTCAAAATGCAATGGGTAATCATACCTGTGATAATACTTTTGAAAATTGAATTTTCAGGAGAAGTCTTAGTGTGATAATAAGTTACATAAATGTATTAATACATCTGTGCAGACCATACATACATAAGATATATGGTCTGCATAAGGTTGTACTATACAAAGACTATAGTTGATTTCAGTGTTACTGATGTGCTGGGTGTACATAGGGTATCAAAAATCTGGGTTATGGTTTTAAGGGTTAATGTGATTGGTAAAGTTGCAGGTGTTGTTTATTCACCCAGTTGGAGGAATGTGTGTAATCGTTATCCCTTTAATTTCAGTATTTTTGTAATTAAAGGTGGGAAAAATAGAGCTTTTTGTGACATGTAAATGATGAAGAGAGAAGGACAATTTGACTCTTACTTAGCTAGGGGGATAAATTAGCACATACGTTCCAGGTTAATAACCAAACAGGTACATGTTTGCTTTACAGGATTTGGATATCTGAGTTCCATATTTTCTCTGAATTTAGGAAGCTTTGTCTTGAAACAGCATATTGACAGAAGTTGAGTATGTGTCATGCAGAGGTGAATAATGTGTGGAGGGGCAAGAGGCAGTTACATATTCTTCAAGGGGTTTTGTGCCAAATCCAGATCTAAAACTTCTCTCAATCCATTTGTATTTCTGTTATCTTCAAGAAGGTAATTCACTGTGGCCAGGCATTTGAATGTAAAAATTCAGAAACCTGAACGTTTTTTTTCCAACAAAGGGTTTTATAGTCCTACATACAACACTGCTATTTCTAGAAAGAAGCTGACGGCTTTTGTGTATGTATGTCTTAAGAAATTAAGACAATATTAAAAATTGGAAGTTAAAATTCAGTTTGTTCTGGAACGTAGCAATTATGTCAGACTTTTCAAATATGCTAAACCTTTTTAATTGTTCACTTTTTTTAGTGCTGCTGAATTTTGAAAGAGTTTGGGTCCCACTTAAGCACTACTGGGTACTTCTTAAAGCATCTCATGAAGCAGGCTTCTTCATCTGGATATTGAGGCCAATGTTTTGAAATCAGACTGAGTGTTCTTCTTGCCATTTTGATTCTAAAACAAATACAATTATCAATATATGGTGCTTCCTGAACAAAGGAGTCTTGCTATCCTGCTCTTCAGGTTTACGCATGGAGCATACCTATAGCCCTAGAGTCATGTAAGATGGAGGGGACCTGTGGAGGTCCTGTGGTCCAACCCCTGGCTCAAGACAAGTCCAGTTCGAGCAGACTGCTGAGGGCATTGTCCAGTCACATTTTAAATATCTCCAATGATGGAGATCCCACAGACTCTCTGGACAGCCTGTTCCAGCATTTGAGCACGCTCATGGTAGGATTTTTCCCCCTTATATTGAGTTGGCATTTCCCACGTTCCAACTTACGTCTGCTGCCTCTTGTCCTTTCACTCTGTACCTCTGGCAAGAGCCTGGCTCCAATTTCATATACATGTCATCAGGTAGTTTTAGACAGCAGTAAGATCTCCTCTGAACATTTTAAAGCTGAACAAGTCTATCGCCTTCAGCCCTGCTCACGCATCCTGTGCACTAGCTCTGGACCTAGCTACCTCCGCCAGTCTCCCTCCAGTAAATCTTGTCCTGAGGAGCCCAACATGGTACACACTGCTCCAGAGGCAGTCTCTCAAATGATGAACAGAGGGAAAGATCACTTCCCTGGACCTGCTGACTACACTAGTGCAGCGCATTATGCAGTTGGCCTTCTTTGCCGCAGGGACACTCTGCTGACTCATGTTCAACTTGGTGTCTACCAGGACCCCTACGTCTTCTTATGCTTTCCAGCTGATTGATGCCCAAGGTGTACTGGTGCATGGGGTTATTCCTGCCTGGGTGCAGGACTTAGCATTTGTCTTTGTTGAGATTCGTGAAGGCAGTAGATAGGAAATAATGTCCACTTTGTCTCATCAGGTTTAACATCCTAGGTCAAATTTGTCCCTGTGGAGCAACCTTGAGGGATGTGATTGTACCAGGTACACGTTAGAGAAGAATTTGATCCTGTAGGTCCTCAGGTTGCAGTCTGACATTACACCTGACCCAGTGTAACTGCAGGCTGCTACTGAAATGGATAGCTGTGCTCTCCCCACATCCCTGACCATATGCTTCTGTTAATTTTCTTATATCAAATTTAGTTGACTGTTCAGACACAGAGTCAGATCAGCAACGTAAAGAACAGAATGCCATCCGTCCACTCTGAAAAAAATTGAATATTTTCTTTTGGCCCAGAAAGCTTGAATGACGTGCCCACAGCTGCATAGGTTGAGGCATGGTGCAGAGAAGGACGAGACCAGGTCCAGACCTTTCAGTGTCAGCACATAGTTACCCTGGATTAGGCTGATGGTGGTTTGATGTTTTACAATATAACTTTGTTTGTCGGCTCCAGATGTTTCTGGGTTTACAAATATTGTAGGCAGGTGGATAAAACAAAGTTCATTGGGAAATGTATCATAGAAGATGTATTAAAATCCTACAAGTCATTTCAGAGAGCTGCTTTAAAGATGCTCTTAATTCTCATTTTAAAAATAGATTATCCAACTGTGAAAATCACGCTGAATATTTTTAAAAGGATAAGTAGCCAATTAAAACCCATACCTAGCAATGTTCAGTGGGTGACTGGTTGCGAGATGTCATTATAGTCAAAGGCAGATACGCTGCTCTTAACCTAGAATGCTATATATAGTCCTGCTCACAAGTTAAAGAGCTCAGGAACCAAAACCTTGTTAATTGACTGTTACCACCTTCTGTTATGCCTTCACTTGTACAGGCGTTGAAATCCTCGAGTAGGGCTGCTTGTGAAAGGGAGAGGTCAGATGTTACAGAAATACTGGCAAATGTGTTGTGTATGAATTCTGGATTCCCAATGAACAAAATAGTGAAGCAAGCGCTGAGACTTAATTACAAGTTTAAAAGACCAGTGAGGGAAGGAAACGTCTGCCTGTACCTTTGGGCAGACAACTTCCAAGGAGGATTTCCCTGCTTTTATAGAGCAAGGTATCTTGCACTCATGAAAAACTTAATAGAGAAGTGAAATTGCTGCCCTCTCCCCTCTGAATGGAAGGGCACAGTGAATAGTTACTAAACTTTCAGAAAATGACCAAACAAGATATGTTTATGGGGTAGGAAAGCCTCCACACACGGTCACCCCAAAGGATGCTCTGTGGCATGCTGTGGTGCCTGTGAGCTTTGGCATGATTTGTAGGTGTCATCTACCTGGCTCTGTCTTGGTGCTGTAGGAGGTCAGTTATCCTATTCCTCTCTAAGTTTTGACTGTATTTTCTTTCAGATTGTTTAACTGCCTAACGTAGCTGAGCCAATTCAAAGTGAACGGTCCCTACTTCTACATTACTTGATACTTGGTGCATCTGTTTCAGATGAGCTTCTGTGTTCAGCTGGAAGTTCAGCTGGATTTTTGTTAGGTAAATCATTGAGTCAAAAAATACATTAACTTTGCCTCTGGCTTCTGCTCCTAATATACTAGATACAAGAATGCTCAGTAGTCGCGGTACTTCTTCAGAGCAGTGAATCGTTCACGGCTTCCAGGACATCACCATCTCCAGGATTATTAATGGTGCAAAGCCTCCCATTTTACTGAGACCTCTCACGAGAGTCCAGTTGGGTCATTAGCTGAGTCCCAGTCTTGTTCCCCATAAAGAGTATGGTAAACCATACTTGATGGTAATATCCTGCCCAGGGCATGCAACTGTGCATAAGAATGAAAGGTATTAGGGTAGTCGTGTGGCAGTGTAGTTGTGTGATTGTATCTGTGGAGCAGGTTACCATTTTTGTGGGGGTTTAATTCAAAATAGATTACCAGTGGTCGTAATAAATATATGGGTGTCTGTAAATCAAGATGAGATGTCTTCCTGCAAGTGCATAGGACCTCAACGACATGTTCTTGTCTCAGTTCTGAAACAGTTGAAATTCCTTGGCTTGTGCCTTTCCAATTCAATCAATAGTGCTTAGTTCTAGACTTGATTTTGTAACATTCTATTAAAATGAACACATGATTAAATGGTATCTTTCACATTGGCAGTAGAAAACTAGGACAGCATTTGAATAATATCACTCCGTTGTTAAGACAGTTTTTGGTAATTGGTCATTAATTTTCATTATCTATGTAGAAGTGTATCACATTTGCTAATTTTTATTCAAATGAATGTACGTTCATGTCCAGAGGTCCTTTCCAACCTCAACTGTTCTGTGATGTTCATGAAACCCTTTTATTATTCCATATGTTAGAAGGCTCTGTACTTTAAGTAGTATAAAAATCCATTGCGAATAACAGTTATGACCTAAAAAGAACTTTTTTTTTTTATACATAACACAGGAGCTTGCTGCTGCTGGATTGCTGCAAGACAGGGCAGACTTGCTGCTGACTGGAGCAGTGCGGCTCCATCACATCCTGTCTGTTATGCTAGAGACAGTGTTGTCTTCGTCTCATCAGGTTATTGAGTAAAATTCATGGTACAAAATCCTCTCTTGAACAGGTGGAAATTTAGGACTCCTGGATCTGTACTAACATGGCGTTGGGCCTGTTTGTACCAGAATCACACATGGAACGTTTAGTTGTGTCAAAGAGCAGGACAATTTTAAAAGCTATTTCCATAAAATATTTTTCTTTAGCTTAACTTTAGGTAAGTAAGAAGGTAGCAAGTATTTGGAGTATTAAGTCATTAGTGAAGGAAAAAAAAAGGTGAAAAGGAGAATAGGAGAATTCATTATTAGCTATCCAAAGATATAACAATATTTAAACTCCATGTGTCCTCATAATTTTTAAAGTATTGCCTATGTTCTAAAAGGGATGACGGTGTTGAACACTTAATTAGCTTGTTTAAAATAGATTTTAGTAACATTATTTAGAAACAAAAGACAGCATTGCTTGTGTTCTCTTTTTAAGTAATAAAAATTTTATTTTAAATGCAACACAAATGTAGAATAAGGCACTCTTGCGTGGTTTAGGGGGCACAGTAATGTTTATGCTTAGCAAGTAGTATCTCTGCAGCTTTTGTAGTGAAGACAACCTCTCAACTGGTATGAATTTGATAGCATTTGTGAGGAAATGTATATTTTAATGAAATGTTAATGAAATAATCTGATCAGATGGACTTCACTAGGAGGCAGAAGGCTTGCATTATGTTTGTGCCCCACTTAAGCTGTATTTTTGATAGCTTGCTTGGGATTTAGTTGGACATGAGCTTTGGGTGGAGTTAAATGTGTTTCTAAATCCTCACCATCCTTTGCTGCATTATGAAGTGATTTGTCCATCTGGTCCTCTTAGAGAAAAACCTCAGCAGTTTCTGTGCCCAGACAAGAAAGCTCACGGCGGAAAGCTTTTTGTTTTAAGGACATTGATAAAAAGGAAGGATTTAATTAAGTGTAAGGAAAGCTGTTGTTGAGTAGAGCAAACAAGTATTGTAGACACTTTGGGTTTTATAGCTGGGATATATTTTCTCCTGTGAGAGTTCACTGACATTTGCTTTCTGAGCGTATAGATTAAGAGAAGGACTTTGATATGATCAAATTTGGGAGGACAAGTGCTGGTTTTTTAATGTATAAAAGTCATCACTCTCATGCAGCATTTTAACAACATAAAAGCAGCTGCATTTGCCTGTACTTACTCCCTGTAACGCCAATTTTATTTTCATTCTGTAACTGATCCTGTTAGTCATCAACCCTGGCTGATACTACATTTCTTAGGTACATAAGGATTTGGACTTGAGTGCTCAGTGTGGTTTTGTGTCTTTAGATATTTCTGTTCTTCTAAGTAGCTGTAACATCTGCATTTGCAATTGTCTGTTTGATGTGTCCCTTCGATACTTTAGCCTCCAAATGGCTGAAAAATCGTGAATGAGAACAGGGCAAGTAGGGAAAAAGAAACCAGAGTAATAATCAGTTACTTTATGGGAATATACTTAATTCTGATAAAGGCGTGAGACTGTAACCTGTATGCTTTTGTTTCCTCTGTTGTAGGCTGCCTTTCCCCGCGGGCGACAGGGTAACTTTTAACGGGAAGGAGTGCATCTGCCAGAAATGTTCCCTGCCCCCTTCCAGCAGCACTGGCTCTTTCCCCGTACAGAACCTGCGAAGTAAGTAGGGGTTTCTGCTCTTTTCTGTTGGTACTTCTTAGTCTGCACAGGTTTAAAGAACACAATTTTACACCGATATGGTTAACTGGAATTTTTACCACTATGCTGCTTAAAAGGTGTCAAGAAATACAATGTAGTCATGTGAAAAAGTATATGGCAGTTTTCCAAGAAGTCTGATATTAAAAAGAAATACAAATGGTGCCATTATAGGCTTAACAATACACAGAACCTCCCCGAACATTTGATTAAAACTTGGGTAAATCAAATTATCTGGAGAAAGGAGTAATATAGATGTAAATATTTTTGAGGATTTAGTCCAACTCCAGCTAAACTAAAATCCAATGTGATACTTAATCATTTGTAAGCATTCCAGGGTTGCTTCAGAAAATATTGGTGACATGGCTGCATGGCTAAATACTACACAGGAAGGGTTAATGTATGTAACGTGACCAGAGGGCATTTGCCTTGATTACTGTTGTGTGCTATCAGAAGATACAAGCACTGCAGAGAATAAATGTGGTCTTTTCGTAACACGTTTTTTGCACCAGATCATAGCGTGGCATTGTTGCTCTGAACTCTGTTCCTCTGCTGATGTGTTCATGAGGAGCTGCCACGCTTTAGCATTCATCCACTGCCTATATGTAATTAAACATCAACAGCAATTCAATTAAACAGCAAAGACAGAAATATTTTTAATGACTATCATATCGCATCAAGCTGGATTCAGCATGGCTGAGGAAAGACCCCATAGATTGCCCTTCTTTGTATATAAGGAATCCAGCTCACTTCAGGGAGGAGTTTCTCCTTTTTTTTCTTTTTTCTTTGTTTTTCCCCACATCTCCCTTTTTTACAGAATTTTTCACCATCTCCTTTCTCCAGTTTGTCAGCAAAAGCTGCTGTGTGAATGCAGTGAGAGACGCTAGGCTGATTCCTCTCTTGCTAATGCCGTTCTCTTTTGGAGAGGGGATGGCCCGCTCTCTTAGGTACTTTCTCTTGTCACTTATTCCAGAGATGGATCATCCTCAGCCATCTTGGCTGGCTGCATTTGCAGATCCATACTTTAATGGCCCATCATCTGTTTGTCTCCTCGTCATATGGGAAAAGTGGCTTTGACTTTAATGGAAATTATTTGCCTGGTTGAGTACTGACAGAACAACTTCATTTGATTATCTGTGATACAGAATCCTTTAATCTACTTAAATTCCCTTTCTCTGTACACACACACACACACCATAGAGAGTTTTTCTTGTGTTGCGTTTCCCCAGCTCTCTCAGGTCACTGCACCAAGCCTTCCCAGTGCACGGGTACCTGCAAACCTCAGCAAAACACTTGCCTCAGAGAGAAAGAGCACTGGAAGCATATCTTTATGGCAAAACCTGACCTTGGAAAACAAAAGTTTAGCTTTTCCCTGAATAAAATCTCTAACAGATGCAAGTGTTTAAACCTCAAGTACAGGTCTGCTTTAAAACTCATCAGAAATGGAGGAAATCTTGCTTGCTACAGGTTTTAGTGGATTCAGGTAAGAGTCTTGGTTCAGACCTGGATATCTGCCACACTAGACTGGACTGCTAAAAGAATTTGGTTTGGTTTTCACCTGAGACTTACCAGATCTGCTTCTCAAATGATGTAGTGATGGGGGTGAGCTGATAGATACCATGGCTTCTTAAAGAGCAAACAGGTCCATATCTGGTCTGCAAGGAAATTGTGCCATGATCTTGCCACTATCTCAGATAAATATCTTCCTTACCTGTGTAGACTATGTCCATTCTTATCTCTTCCTTACTCCATTTCCCCAGTGTCTTGCAGTGCTGCTGCAGGGCAGCATCTTCTGATTGCATGGTGACGTGCAGCACCCAGCTGGCCCAGGAGCGGCAGAGCTCTTGGGCTTCGGGAAATTGGGTAGCAATGGTATAATCCCTCCTTGGTGTGGGGAATAGAGCTTTGATGGGTCAATGGGAAGCACTGCAGCCACAAATACATGGAGGCACGTGCATGTATATGTAGCAGGATATGTCAGAGCCTGACCAATGACAATATACAGAAAATTAACCAGGTATCTAAAAAGATAATAAAGAATTTGGGAAACACTCAGATTAATATGTAACATGTGAAAGAGCAATGTGTAATAACAGCTGTTTTCCAAGCACTTACTAACCCTTAGGCTAGAACCAGTGTTTCAGGAATAAGCAAGCAGTGTCAGAGACATCTTGGTTGAACTAGAAAACTGAAAGTCCAGAATGGCTGTCTGTAGCTTTGCGACATATTATGCAAAGCAATTAATAGTGTTATTGTCTCCTTGTTTTAACAACAGTCTTCTTGGAAAAAACCTTAATGTTTTAAATGAACAATTCTTTTTATAAAAGAATGGTGGTGCACAAAAACACATGACTGCAAGCAAGCTGAGTCAAGGACCAAGTAATATGTTAACCCACTGTTACGTTGGTTTTGCTTTTGGCTCAGATCTGCCTGATACGTGCTATGTATGTTATTTGTCAGCCTATTTATCTCTGACTTGAGCTCAAGAATGCTTTCAGGAGATCTCGTGGGACTCACTGAGCTCCCAACATCACTGCCCCTTCTGACCAGTCCTTCTATTTTCATCCTCCCGGTTTGGTTTTGACCTCCTTTATGCATTACATTGGAAAGAAATGAAGAATCTCAAATATTTGCTTTTTCCCGAGTCCTTGAATTTTTTATTACTATATAAATACCTAGCTACCTGGTTTGTTTCTTTTCTAAAACGCTAGCTGTGAAAACCTCTTGTGGCAGTGTTGATGTTGCAAGAGTACTCGGGGGAAAAACATCAACATGTAGCAGCAAATTGATGTGTCTTGCAGAGTTATTGGTTGAAATTAGGTGAGTCACCAAAGGATGCTGCATCCAAGACAGGAAGACAAGGACATTGCATCAATGGGCACCGTTGGCATAGCAACCACAATGTTTGTTTTTAATTATCTGGAATTTAACAGAGAAAACAGGAATAAAAAAGGAGCTCACAAAATTTCTGCTCACCCAAGCTTAGACCAGATGAAAGGTGAATGACATCTGAGCGCACAGTGTTGTATTAAGTTTGTGAAATAAACCCTCAAGCAGTGAGATTAAATTAGATTACCAGATGAACCCCTGGTGCAGGGGAGATCACAAAAAAAATTCTGATTGAAGTTAAAGAATAGATACTACAGTATTTATTGTCTTGTGGGACTAAATCCAGGCACACACCCAAATGTTCTCTTTTATTAGCAAAACTCAAACGTTCTGATCTGTGGTGCACACACTTTTGTGCTGGGCTTGTTTCCACATATTGGTGCTCTACAGGGTGGTATTAGAGAGGCATATTATTACTCCCTTAATCCATTCCAAATCCACTAAAGGAAAATAAGAACTATCCTTTATTGTTGTGCACTCAGAAATCAAACATTTACAATTGCACTAACAGAGCGTCTCATTAGGGTCACGTAACCAACTAAATAGAATCTTAAATCAGAAAGTTTTTAAGAGGACTGTTTAAATCTTTTAAAGAGCTCCTATGTTTGAAGTTCTTTCTTACTAACTAGATAAATATTTTTAAATGCTTTTGTGTATCTTTCTCTTCCATGCAAGACATTGTTGTGGGTTTTTTTTCTTTTCTGGCATCTCTAAATGACTCTTCAAATATCTTTCAGCGTTTCTTTTCTCTAGCAAATTGTTGGTACACATGAAGAATTCCTTAAAAAAATACGTTTTCACATAAGATGGAAGATACAATTGTATGGAGGATTAGAAGGGTTACAGAGATATTGATACTAGAATAAGTTTATTACTGATGTTTATCCCTATTTTTCCACATATTCTGACTATTTGAACACTTTGTAAGAAAATTATGCATAGGTCGGAATCTGTAGAGAGTGAAGAGTGTATGAGAGCTATAGGGTAATAGAGGATTCATTTAGGATACAGAGAACCAGGTTCAAATCCCACGTCAGTGTAGCTTCCCTAAACAGAGCCCTCGCTGGTGGACTGTTCGCATGGAAGCTAAGAGTGGATTTGGCTTTTACTACCATAATCAAAAGCATCCATCATTAAAAATACCAAAAAAACAACCAAACCCCCCCAAAAGTCTTGTCCTCAATTACTTTTTCTGAGGAGTGTAGCTGCTTCATGTATAGCCTGTTTAATCAACATAGCCTAGCTGATGTTATCCACTTATGACATGTTTTGCATTTAATTTTCCTTACAACTTTTTGGAGCTTTATATAAGTGAATTTCTATAAATAATAAATATATAGCTAGCCATCACTTTCACATGTTGCAGTGTCACTACTACTCAGGAATTTGTAATGCCTCTCAAGTAGTGGTGTATTTTTCCTAGTTACAGAAGTTCACATCAGAATTTCAGCTCAGTTTTTTCCACAGCTGCAAAAAGAATTTTGAACTATGAGTAAAGCTTTCAGACCCAGAAGCAAAGTCTAATATGAAGGTTCAATTATTTGTTTTAATCTCATGACTTTTAGATCTTTTTTTATTCATTTTATTGGGCTGATTTGTGATGCTTGAAAACTTAATCAGCAAAACTTCATATCTTTTAAACACAGTATAAATGAATTAAAATAAAACCTAAGTCACTAGGAAACCTAAGTCATTAGTTTTTTATTTGAATGATTCATGTCTTCTAGCAATGTTAGGACAATATGAGGGCAGCACCACTTGTCATCCATCAGTGAGCAGCCAGCGGTGAGCTTTAGAGCCTCCGTGAGCTGTTAACTAGGACACCGATGGATCCTCATGCCGCAGTAACCAGTATTGTGTGACCATCTGAAGTGTGTGATTCACTCATATTGGATTTTTCTCTTGCAGATTGTGGGGGCTGTGGTTCAGAAATAAAAAATGGGCAGTCATTGGTTGCCTTGGACAAACACTGGCATTTGGGCTGTTTTAAGTGCAATATATGCGGCAAGCTACTGAATGCAGAGTACATCAGCAAGTAAGTTGAGGGGAGGAGCATTTTCATTCGTTTTCAACGTTCTTTTAGTACCAAATAATTAATTCAATATTGCATATAATTTCAATTGTGTTTATCAGTGTTTGGAGATATATAAAAGATTAGAGGTTATTACCTAAATTATTATCTAAATTGTATTAAATGCAGAAAAATTCAAATTAAGAAAAGTAGAATTTGTCCATCCAGCTGGAATGGGACTTGCCCAAGCTATAGAAAGGCAATGGGTAGAGTATGCCCTTAGTTGTCTATGTTTGACTTTGCTCTGTGTGATGCTGTAATGTGAACAAGCAGTTGTTATCCTTTGCATGTGTTTCACATAAGCAAAAATGTTCTCAAAAAGTTCATTAAGGAGGTACGTGTCATGCTTTTGTGCTGCTCCAGACCTTCATGCTGTCAGATTTGGACTGAATGTGATGACAGCAATGAGAGGCAGCACAAAGCTCACACGCAGACCAAGTCCCATGTCAACACTCATATCAGTCCGGTGAGATACAGGGCTTTCACTGGCCAAGGCACCTGGGATTAATTTCTGCTTCAGAGAAGTGCGTTGATATGATGAAATTTTCCTAAACAGCTAAGTAACTCAATCGCCGGTGCCCAGAGATGATGGAGTTTCAGAGCCGGTGTCCCACTGACTTTCAACAATTCTTTGGATTTAGATTAATACAAGTATAACATTTAATTTCACAGCTTGCACTGGAGGCTGAGAAAACAATATTTAATAAAAGGGTGTTCTTAAATAAGGTTTTGCGTTATCTCAAATGTTATGCTACTCTGCTGTATTTTGGTACAGTGCTTTTTTTGATTGTTATTTAATAATAAAACCCCCATAAATCATAAAGATACAGCTATTGTAAAATCCTCTTTTAAAAAAGCTAAATGTCAAACAAAATAACTCAAGAGAAGAAACATCCTTGCTTCAATTAATTCAATTAATTATTGTGATAACTTACAGGTTAGTCTCTAAGCAGTCCAACTCGTATGCTATAAAATTAATTTTTATGTTTCTCCAGGGAAATGTCCAATAAAATTATGCCTCTGCTAATAAATCTGTCTGATCATGGGCTGTTTTAGCATAGCACACTAAACATATTTAACTATGTTAAATATGGACCGCAAAAATGATCAGAGGGCTGGAGCACCTCTCCTATGAAGGCAGGCTGAGAGAGTTGGGGTTGTTCAGCCTGGAGAAGAGAAGGCTCCAGGGAGACCTTACAGCAGCCTTTCAATACTTAAAGGGGGCTTATAAGAAAGATGGGGACAAACTTTTTAGTAGGGCCTGTTATGATAGGACAAGGGGTAATGGTTTTAAACTAAAAGAGGGTAGATTTAGACTAGATATAAGGAAGAAATCTTTTACAATGAGGGTGGTGAAACACTGGAACAGGATGCCCAGAGAGGTGGTAGATGGCCCATCCCTGCAAACACTCAAGGTGAGGTTGGACGGGGCTCTGAGCGACCTGATCTAGTTGAAGATGTCCCTGCTCATTGCAGGGGGGTTGGACTAGATGACCTTTAAAGGTCCCTTCCAACCCAAAGTATTCTATGATTCTATCATTCTATATTTAACTTGCACTTTGAAACGGAAGAGTCTGCGGTTTCTTCTAGAGTAATTTATTTTCATTCATTGGTTTAGTGGTCTAAATATAAAATTTTGTAAAATTGTGATCTAAATGTAAAATTAACAAATAGGTTCATTTCAGAGCAATAGCCCAAGTGTTCTGGTTCTGACTTTTTAGAATAAAAGCTAAGACTCTTGTTTTTATTCTTCATATTTTTGAATTGTACATTATCTTAAATCACTTGTGGTGAAATAACTGTTCACATCATGCATGAACGTACTTCAAGATCTCTTCAGCTGCTCAAGTTGAAGTCTCTTAGTCATTACTGGCTTCCATGGAGCAAGTTCCCAAGTTGGTTAATCCATGACTGTCTTTAAGCAAGTCCAGTCAGAATGTCAGTAGACTTGAGTGTTAAGCAAAACTTGGTTTACAGTCAGGACAGTCAGTTGAGAAATTACTCTGAAGTCTAAGCGAAGTACAATTAGATGATAAATAAAGAGGAAAAGAGTAATATGTAGAAGTAAGTATTTTTTCCAGAGTGTGAAACACATGGAAGAATTTAATGAGTAACACTATCAAAACAAATGGTACGAGAGTCTCAGAGACTGAGTGTTGTGACTGCGGGAGAGGTGATGGCTGAATCCAGCAACAAAGCAGGAAAGTGGGATTGTGGTAGACTCTGAAGGGCCAGAATAGTTCATTAACTATTCAATTCTTCACAAAATTAATAAATACAGGTGTTTGGGAGGGGGAAAATTCCATAAACACCCTGTGAAGTGTTGAAGCATTAACAAATTTTAGCTGTATAACCTCCCAGTAAACCTGTAAACCTACCTAAAGCAATGTCTGTATGGCCTGTTTTTCTTCCCTAGGGATGGCATTCCATACTGCGAAACGGACTATCATGCAAAGTTTGGTATCAGATGTGACAATTGTGCAAAGTATATCACAGGAAGAGTGCTTGAGGTAAGGAGAACCTGTCATTCAAACACATTTCAAAGTGTACAAAGAGACTTGCTCTTTTGGGTCTAGTCATATGCTCACAAATGACAGTTTAATGTGACTTTTGTGAAATACTATAATTTTAAATAATACTAAAAAGTATATACTATACTTTTTTCTATAATTCTTTTCTGTTTCTTCTCTTAATGGTTTGATAACACCCATACTCCCTAAATGGATATCTGTGGTATTGGAGACCGTTCAGGTAGCAGAAGTAATAAGTGAATGGGTTATCAGGCACATTTTAATACTTACACTAAATTTCTTTGTAAGTTCTGCTCTTTGATTCTGTTTTATGTTCCCCAGAGTTAGGGTGAAGCTGCTGGAAAAACTAAAATGAATCATTTGAAATGAATTTTTGCACCCAGAAATGAGATATGTTGCAGGGTTTTTTTGAGCGGTTGTTTTAAAAAGCAAGGAGGTTGTTTAGTGTAGGCGAATGTTTATACTTTATGCAAAAGAGATTTCCACATAACTGACCCAGAGTCAGAAATTGATATATACCTTTGATCTAAATAGAATTTATCCTTGGATCTAAGTGTATGGTTATCCAGTCCATGTTATCATGTATCCATTTTTTCTTTCTGCCCTTTCCCTGTATCTTGTGAAGTCTTAGCAGTAATGTTGTTAGGAAGAGGTTCCCCAGGTCACTCGGTTCACTCCTTTCTCACTCCGCTCCAGTTAAGAAAGCCTGGAGAAGTCCCAAAGGACTTCCACCAGAGAAGGATCTGCTAGGAGTTGTACAAAGACTTGACTATCCAAATGGTGGACAATTATAGCTATGGAAGGGACTGAGAAGCAAGTAGAAGGAAACAGTGAGTCCATACTAGATGGCATGGTATGGTGTTAGGGTTAGGCATGGGAGGCTTTTCCATTATCAAATGTTTTTACAGACATCTCAGAAAACAGACTTCTAATAAGGGATTTGAAAGAGTATAAAGACAGCTTTCTCACTATTTACAGATGGCTCACTCAAGTGGAAGAGGCAAAACAGAAGAAAACATTAAAAAACCTTCCAAAATATAAGGGGTGGCCAGTGGAAGCTGCTACATGTTTTCAGAGATGTTAGCCTTTGACACTGAATGAAAGGCTTTGGAGGTGAAGCAAATTAACTTACGTTTGCTGTGATAAAGGAGAGAGATGTGAATGCAGAGAGAAGAATGTCATGGTAAAAGCTGTAGCAAATTTGGGGTGCATTTACCCATAGCAGGTTACAGGGAGTGATTAATACTAAGATGGGAGAACAGGAGCTCCAATTTCTCTACTGACTCTTGGCTTTACAATATTGTGTTTTTCTGTCCTGGTTCTTGCCTTGAAATGTCTGTACAAAAATACTCCTTTTATTTGGTAGTATTTTACCTGCAATATGGTTAAACAATAGCATGTGATGTGATGTGATGTGATGTGATGTGATGTGATGTGATGTGATGTGATTAAGAACTGAGTCCTTCCTGTCTCTGGGGATGATGAAAAGAAAAAAAAGTTAAAAAGATTTGCATAGTAACAGTGCTGAGTTGGATTTGTGGGACCTGGGGGCACATGTGGCTGTATCTGTTTCTTCTAACTGCTTGGTGACAGCGTACTGAACAGGAGGAGAGTTCCTTGTTTTTATTATAGATGGACCAATAACAAACTCGAGAAAAGTTAATTCTTTAAAGCTGTTGTAGGAATTTTACCATGACGGGTTACATCTGTCATTGTAGTTCTAGGTGATGTTTTCCGTTAGTGCATGTGTGTCCCCCTCCTCTCCCCTTCCCCAGTGTTGCTCTGATGACAGTGCTGTAGCACTGATTCTCTGCTTACTTTGGTACTGGTGCAGGCTGGGAGCGACTTTGATTGAAGCCTGTGGTATATAACTGTGGAAAAAGTACTGATGCAAGATTCTGAAACCTTTTTAAAAAAAAGATGAGGAGAAAGGACTTTTGCTATCTGTAAAAGCACAGCAGTGTCATATAGTGTCACTGTCAAATAGGAAAGATAGGATGAAGTTAGTGTGAAGCGGGCAATGGATTTGAACAGATACAATGATATTTAATGTCTGGAGGCTTGCTAGAACAATCTGGAAACTTTATGGTCTATAACCTTTTTTCCATGAGATTGTATAAAAGAATTTCGGTTTTTGTGTGCAACAAAACTAATGAAGCTTGAATATGGGTGAATGTCCTATGTCCTAGCATTCTGCTGTCACGATAGGTCCTGTTCCTCGTGACATCTCCCAAAATACCTGCTCCCATTCCCTCTGTTTCCCTGTGAAATATCTTGAGAGCTTTCTTTACGTTTCCACTGCCTGTTTGCATGGTCAAGAGGTGACACAGTGTGAGGCTCCTTCCATGGTGATCAGCCTGTGATTTCCCTGAGCTCTGTAAGGGGTTACTTTAAATGGCCGTTGAGTTTCAGTGTTGACCGTGGAGAGCAGTCAGATGAAGAGGTAGCACACACACCTCATTTCATTAGGAAGCTGGACTAAAAGTCATGACCTAAGCAAACAGATTTGAAAGAACGCAGAGACCGTATCCATAGGTGACACGGTTAAGTCATTTGCTGTTGGTCTGCAGCAGATGGACTTGTTCGAAAGGCTTGGAATTGGGGCTGATTCTTCTGTCTGTCCGGTATCAAACTCAGTGTGTGTTTGGCACTGGCCAGCTTGCTGGTATGTTTGTGTATCTCCTGGTCAGGAGGACAGAAAGAGAAAAAGTAGCCATGGCTGCTTTTTGTTGCAAGAGGTATTTTTTGTGGAATTGTCTGGAATCCTGAAACATTTTTCAAAATTTCAGTATTTCTTTTTACCATCTTGAATATAATCTGGAGATGCACAGAAATAATAGGGCAAATTGCTATTAAAGTGGGGGAAAATCTTGACAGCGATAGTTATTAGGCAGAGGAATAGTCTCCCAAGGGAGCTGCTGGAAGCTATGACTTAGATCGTGTTAAAACAAGATTGGACAAGGCACTGGAAAATCTACATTAGGACACAGTCCTGCAATGACAAAGGGAGGGACTATATGACCTAATAGGATTTTTTCCATCTCTGATTTCTGTGATAATGTCAGGACAGCTGCTTCCACAATTATTCCGTGCCCAGATTTTATAATGTTGTCTCCCTTTCCAACACTTGTTCGTTTTAAAGTGTTTATTCAGCAGAGGAGGAAGGGAGAGTCAACTAGTGTGAGTTACTGATAACTTATAAAAATACGGCTGTTTTTGTAGGTTGCCAGCCAAATACAATGATGATTTAGTTACTTAAATTCTTCCTTCAGCCCATTTGCTGAGGGCCAGATTAATTCCATGTAGTAAATGGGCTTAAACACAGCATAGCTCTGTTTATAATTCCTTTCTTGTTTCTTTCTTTCCCTCCAGTCCACCTTGGCTTGCCCCAGTCTCCCAGGGAACTTGTACTGGAAAAGCTACAAAAGGGGCTGAGCAGCTAATTTACGGAGACCATAAATTCTCCTATTGCTTTTAAAGGCAACAGTTTTGCTGTTCTTTTTACAAAAACCCTGCCCACTAATGCTTTTATGGCCAAGGTTTGCTTTGCTCGTGAAGCACGCAGAGTACTGTTTAATGCAACATCAGTCCTCTCCTAGAAATTGCTATGTTTTATCCCTGACCATATATATTGATCAACCTACCATCTTAAATGGTGAGCAAGAGGTAGCTGGAGTTTACATTACAGTTTGACTTAAAATGCAGTGTGACTGGAAACCTTCAGGGAGGAAAAGGGTTTATTTTAGTGCTTATTCTATAGCTCTGTTCCCAATCCAGCAATAGCTAAAATCATGCAATAACAATGAAAATAAACACGTTTTAAAATAACAAGCTGTGGATTTTTATAACCAGCCATTTCCCTTTTGTCATGTTGCAATCTATTTCTCTGCATTTGGCACTAAAAATATTTTTTCTCTCTTTTTCTGTCACAAGCAGTTATTTATTAATTAAAATCGCAACTTGTGCTAATGAGCATATCATAAAAATAGACAAAATAAGTGTAATTGCCTTTTTGCTAAAAATATACTATATTTTGCATGATAATTCAGAGACTGATACAAACCCCTTTCAATCAAGAAAACACTTTCCATTTGTTTCATGATCTTTAATCAGTCTTCTAGCTGTGTTTTGCTCGGAGGAGGCAGAGGAGGGTTGCCTGCCTCCCGGTCCTTCCCACACGACAAGCCGTGCAGAGGCTTGGAAGGCTGTTGAGGTGTGTGGAGGAGCTGTGTGACAGCCAGTGACTCCTGGTCCCCTCCTGGGGAACATGCCTGGGTTTCCTTAGCACCGATATTTCGAAACTTAATTCCAGCAAACTCTCAATTTGTAAGTGGTCTCTGTTGTCTTGGTTTCAGCTGGGATAGTGTTTATTTTCTTCCTAGTAGCTGGTATAGTGCTGTGTTTCGGATTTAGTATGAGAATAATGTTGACAACTGAAGCTAAACCACGACACTGTATAGCTATTAACTCTTCTGATACAGATTGATTTTTAGCTTTTTCAATCTTCTCCCCTTTAATTGAACTCTAAGGAGAATTTATGTCTTAGTTCCTCCCAACTTTTGTTTTGCGAAACTGAATGAGCGAAATTCTCCTCTGCTCATAAAGTCAGCTCTAGGCCCTTCTAGTGATGCTGGTGGACCTTCTCACCGTCTATTCCCAGCTGGAACCACCAATGTCCATCTCAGCATGGATGGACATTGCACTCCAGATGATGCCTCACCACTGCCTTGTGCAGTGATAGTAACCCCTTCCACAGTTTCTAAAGAAAGTACTTTCCCTGGTATATCTCACACTGAGTATGAGAGAAAAACTCACACACAGGTTTTTTTCTGTGGCTTCGTTAACATAGCCTGTAGCAAGATACAACTTGGCGGGGCCGTTTCTCTTCATCTGCTGTTTCAGCTAATGATGTTGTTAGAGGAACCTTTCATATCCAAAGATAACCTCCTGGGGAAGTTTTGATGGCAAACGCAGTATAGGCTGTGAGGGGATCAGGTATGATCGGACCTGATCCTTGGATAGTTGCCTTGGATAGGCAACTGCAGCCCAGTGATGGCCAGGCTTAGTTGCCTCTTAGCAGGCCTCCACGACCAACTGTACTGGTAGCTGATGAACAAGCTGGATCACCGCTGCTACTTGCTGGTGTTTTGAATTTCATGTGAATAAAAGTTGACAGTGTAGCACATTGGAAGTTATGCTTTTGGAAAGGTCTCTTGGGGCTCATTTACATGCAACCCAACTGCTTCTGTAAGCACTGAGGGGTGTTTTCAGCACTTGACTAGACTTCTGTCTACAGCTGTCCTGTGATTTACAGCTACACGGCTGTGGTGTAAATGTGTCCTACAAGTGCTGGTGAAAACGGCTGTATCACTTACGAAACATAAAGATGGGTCTAGCTACTGTATCTGACATCCTAACATGGCAGCATGGCACTCGGTATATGTGGGAGAAGAAAGGGTTAACATTTTTCTGGTTTACATGTATATGCAAGTGTCTAGAAAAGCATAATCAATATATATTTTTTTAAATCTATTAATCATAACTGTATGTTACTTTAAAATAAGGGAACAAATGCGATAGGCACTAGACAGGAATGAGACTAGAAATGTCTATTATTTAGATGTCAATTAAATGCCACTTATACCTCAGTGACTTATTAATTAAAACATGAACCTTATTTTTTTCATTTTTGTAGTTTGTTCTTTGCTTTGCCCTAGTGTTGAGCTGCTTTTTGTTTGCAGCCACATCTACTTTGTAAATCAATTGCCTTTCCCTTTGCAAAAGTCTCATATAGCAGAGAGACGAGACTAATTCTTTACAGCAGGGTGTACAAATTTCTGCCTGCAGTGTGGAAGAATGGTTCATTCTGAAATGTCTGTTACCCTGCTGTTTCGCTAACAACAAAACCTAGTGATGTGTGAAAGGTACTTGAGCAGCTTATAATATAGGCATTAATACTGAAACGTGCAATAAAAGCGGCTCCATCTATAGAAAGGAAGGGTTTCCAGTAGCATGGGCAGCCTTGCGAAGGCTGTCAGAGCAGCAAAAGGATCCAAGTGCCAAGTACTAATCTTCAGTTAGAAACTGCTCTCTACGCCAGTTTTCTCCCATCACAAGAGAAGAAGGAAAACTGTTGGAAAGATACATCTTAATAAATCAGCATTAGCTCTTGCAAAAGGAAACCATCTAAGGTAGGAAACATTAACTAGCACTTCCAATGCATAGTGTTTGCAGGGATGCAAGGCATTTTGCAGCTTGAGAACGGTCTCTGTTTTGGTGCCACTTGCATTCGTCTGGGGCTGCTGGTTTGCAAAGGCAGGTTAATCATCGTGCATAGTGTCTGCACTTGGCTGGGTAAGTGTTAATTGACAGTTGACTTAGACTTTGCTTTAAAACAGGCATCATTAAAAATACTATCAACAAGCATATAAATAGCAATGCAAATGTTTTTGACCTTAGCTTTTAGCCTTTTCTGTAGCCCAGTTGTATTGTTTCAGATACATTCACCTTATCTTTCTCCCACCCTCATCCTTTCCCTTTTTCAACCACCTCTTCTGTGCAGAAAGAGATACAGAGCTACACCTATCCATATTTATTATCTGAACTGTTAAAAACTCATAATTGTTGACATGTCAGGAAAAAATAGTACATATTAAAAGGAACTGTTTGCATAGTTTTTACCCTGTAAATCAGTTTTTAGGTTTATTGAGGAAGAGCACTGAGTAGCATTTGGTGATAGCTTAAGCCTGTTACATTTTTACCAAAGTAAGGGGGGTTCTGCAAGCTATTTCTGAATAGCACGAAAGAGAAGTTCAGAATTTGAGGGAAACTGCTTGATAGGGAAGAAAGAATGACTATTGCAGGTTTTGTGGTTTTTTTCAGTTGTTTGCTTGCTTTTCTGTTGAGGATTTCTCTCGTATGTATGGAAAGTCCCCAGTAGTGCTGCTGTGCGTTTGTGCCTGTGTGGATTTGTACGTGTTAGAGTTTTAGTGCATAGTTTGACTCTTGAGCCTGGCAGACAGGTAAATGGTGTCCACTGCCTTCTCCCATTATGCAAAAATGTAGTACCAGTTAACTATCTTAAACCATCTTAACTGATTAATTAAAGCATCAAAGCAGTGATTCCAGTAGTCACCCTGATAACTTCTGAGCCTCAGACACAAACAGCATACAGTATGCCAGTTACAATGCCTTTTTAAGCGATGTGTTGCTGTGGCGATGCATTATTATCTAGTACTATTTGCTGGCATTAGAATATTTTGACAACGTGAAACGTTGCACTTTTTGGACGTCTTCAGTTCCTCATCCTATTACTTTGCACAATTTCATTCATTTCTGGAGGTCTTCTGACTCAGGCCTTGGGCATGCAGCGGTCAGCCAGACCACCGCTCTGCAGTGCCCTGTACCTGCCCATGATCCAGCCCACAGCACAAGTGTCTCCTTCCAGCTCTCTCCCGTAACCATGGCAGTGGTGCAGCAGTAAGTGCACTTAGTGACAATTGGCTTTGTTGATAAAGTATCTGCAGGATGCTCTGGTCCATGTGACAACAGCTCAGTGTGTCTGCTAATAGCAGGAAAGCAGCCTTTAAAAAAAAATCTTTTAAGATTTTTCATCCTGCCAACCTTCAGCATTTCTTGTGCTTCTTCAAATTTCTTTTTTCCCCCCAAAGTAAGAACTTCTGAATGGTACCTTGAACTGGAAATGTGTGGATGAGTCTGAAAGTAGCAACTTTCTACTTCCAGGAAGGACTGTTAATGTCAGTTCTGCATATGACAGCAGCATTTCCAGTCCCAACTAAACTTGGGGATCCAAACTATCAGTCCTTATTCAGGCACAGAATGAGAGACGGCTTCTGTCCTCAGATGGTTGCAGCCTGGATCACCACGACCAGTGTGAAAAGAGCTGATAAATCATGCTGCCTCTCCAGGGCTGTTCAGTGTTGGCTGCAGCTTCATTCTTCCCATCTGAAACGGGTGGGCTAAATCCACAGCTGCAAAGTCAAAAAGGAAGGGGAAGATGTCTGCAAGTCATCTTCCTCCTTCTTTGCTCCCTCTCCCCTATCAAGGGATGGCAGAAGTGAGAGCCAGCTGCAGCTTGTCTTGGCCTGTAAGTGGGTTTTAAGGAGTGGGAGAGGAAAGTGGAAAAGAAATGAAGGAGGTTGTTGAGCAAACGGAAAACAGAAGCCTCTTCCAGTCTCAGTGGGTGGCAAGAAAAATTTGCAAAGCTGAGAAGAAAGAGACAAAAGGGGCAGATCACTCATCGCATAACAAAGCAACTGAGTGCAAAATCAGTGATTTTAGGCATGACAGACCATTTTGGTTTACAAGATCATGTACCAAATTCTGTAGAAAAAATGCACTATTGGCCTTTTGCAGCTTTTGCCTGACTGTGGCAGGGCTGAATTTGCTCCTGAGTCAGAACTTGTTTGCAGGTGTCACAGAATGAGATTACAGTTATAATAGTGCTGATTTTTCTTTCTAGTCTTTCTTTTTCTTAATTATTACCTTTAGGGTTTTTAAATTATGTTTTTATTTCTCCCGCAAGCATTAGAAACTTCTCCTTCTGAGAGTCCAGTATATAGTAAGTTACTATCATTCTGAAATAAACGTCCCCATTGGTACATTCGATCTGCACTTTATACCTGGAAGAATAAAGAGTGTGTGGGAGGCAGTAAAAATGACTCAAATGTGGGTGGGAAGTCTCAAGGCTCTGCAAAGGGATGAGCCAGAACCAAGACAATATGAAATAACCGTACATGTGAGACAGCTAAAGCTGTAAGTAATGCTGCAGGTGCATGTATTGAACATTTCACATGACTGTTTCTTGGCATCTAGTGGGATGATAAATGAATCCAGCAAGGAGAAGATGAGGAGAAGGATTGATTCAAAACATTACACTACATTTACGCTGGTGTAAACCCTGTTGAAAACGGTTCATTTGCCCTGGCACACTGCTGAAGTGACTCAGTGGTGAGTCAGGTCCGCTGTGACTAAGAGAATTAGTAAGAGTTTTCTTCCACATAATTCTCTCTTTGTGTCCTGGCTCTCACACTTTTCTGTTCTCGGCACTGTTGTATAACATAAGCAATAGCTGTTTTGCCAAATACCTCTGCCTTGATAATGTTGCCTGTCCCTTCGTACCCAGTAGATGACATGACAGTTGTTTACTAACTTAACCAGTTCTTCTGTAACGTATGCAAAACTCTAGCTTTGCTAGAAATGTGAATGGAGATTTTATGTGGTTACACTTAAAGCTGGTGACTGAGCACAGTCTTCTACTCCAAGCAGCAAAGGTTATCTGATTTTATGAATATCATCACTATTTTGAAAATACCCCGTAGAATCCAGTTTGCAGAGCAAGTATAGTCCACATAACAAATATGCCACTACGTGGATGCAATGGCAGAGTTATGAGTGTGTGGCCATTGAACAACACTTGATGGTACCGTGCTGTGCACCTTCTCCAGGGTACTCTTGAGATAAAGACAGAAGGACAAACATCTGGGCCCTAGATTTTTCACAGCCTTTAGGATTAAACCCACATCACACAACCTCATGTTCAAGCACTGGCCAAGAACGAGAGGGTTATATTACCAGGTGGGAATAAGCAAGAACAACCCCTGATTTCAGCCTAGTAGGTGGAATAACTTGATAGGAAGATTTTCTGGGCCAGTTTTGTGCTGTTAGGTCAGAGAGTTTTTCAATCTGGTTCTGGGAGCAGGAACTAGAATCTTAGTTCAGCCAAAGTCAGAGAACTGCTTTTCCTTAGAGAAATTGTGAATTTACCTCCATAAATCAGTGCAGTGTCTGGTTGGGCCATTTAAAGTTGAAATGCTGTATCTCATTCAAAAACTTTATTAAATTTCATAAAGATAAATATCTGGAGTTCCTTTTTATACCTGTATTTCATTATCAGTTTCCTGTACATTTCCGCCACCTAAGAAAAAGAACAGTTCATTCACATAATAGTTTAATACCCCAGTAGAAACAGTCATTTGGGGAATGAATGAGGAAGTATAAACAGGATGAATTAAATATCGACTAAAGGAGTTCAGTGTTTTCCACCTAAAAAAGGATTTGCATACTCTGAAAAAATTTCCCAGTGAAGGTATGTACTCCTCAATGCTGAATTTAAAATGCTAGTTAATGAATTTCCCTTACCCAGTGCTAAGATGTTTTTCTCCCCAGATCTACTCATATGAATCCATGGACATAAGCTGAAAGTGGTAGGGAATTCATTTATCAAGGATTTATGTCTTGATTTCATGTTCTGTTTCAGTATAACGTACATCAAGCACATCTTGATTTATTTTGATGTCTTATATTCAGTTATAAGTGCTTGGAGATGCATATGGATATCTGGGGTCCTGGTGGGCAGTCGGCTAAACCTGAGAGCAGTGTGCCCTGGCAGCGATGAAGGCCACCAGCATAGAGGGCAGTTTCAACAGGAACACAACCAGTTGATTGAAGATACCCCCTTTTACTGAGCGGTTGGAAGACCACATGTAGGATTGTGCCCTCCCATACCAAAAGATGCTGATTAACTGAAACTAGTTCAGTGGAGGGTGACTATGATAGCTGAGGGGCTGGAGCACATCTCCTGTGAGAAGATGCTCAGGGAGCTCGACTTGTCCAGCCTGGACGAGTGATAGCTTCGGGAGGACCTAATAGCAGCATTACCATACCTACAAGGAGGCCTTCAAGGGTGTGGAGACAAGCTCCTTACGGAGGTGCATGGTGGGAGAGCAGGAGACAACTATCATAAATTGAAAGAGGGGAAGTTCTGACTGGATAAAAAGAAGGAAAAAAAAAATCACTGTAAGGATAACTAAGCTCTGGAGCAGTCTGCCCAGAGCTTGTGCAGTGTCCATCATTGGACATTTTCTGGACATCACTGGAGATCTGACTGGACAAATACCTGAGCAGACTAGTCTGAATTGAACATCAACCCTGCTTCGAGCAGGAGGTTGGATTAGATGACCTCCTGAGGTCCTTTCCAACCTGAATTATTCTATCATTCTGTGGTGCACTTGCACACTTCCTGACTTCAGACTGAATTATATTTCTACTATTATCTGTATTACAAAGTGCACCTGAAGAAATCTCAGTGCTCTTTAATGAATGAATGTCAATGTCCATGTGAATGAAAAGTATTCAGGAAATGGAGACAAAGTATAGAAAAGAGAATAATTTATTGTCTAATTGAAGTTTTAAACTTCTGCCCATCACTACAGTACCTAAGTATTTTTCCCCTTCGCATCCCAAAACTCCCTTCCACTTAAACAGATAACAGCAGTCAAGTCTTATGTCTTTCATAAGAGCTTTAGTCCTTCATTTCAGGGTGAGAAGCTGCCTGATGGAAAGGCTTCTTGATTGTCATTGGTTTTGTGCTTTATTCTGTTTCCCTTTGCTTGAACAGGTGCTTGTCTGGTGATGACCCAACTCTCCGACAAATTTGTTCCATGTGAAAAGCTTTTAACTAAGAATGCTTTATACCAGTCTTCTGTTGGCTTTGTTTCTGGGTCAGGCAACTGCACCATGCCTTGGCATACCAGCAGGCTCAGTGTTTTGTAGGCTGACTTCCATTATCTTTGTTCAGGATAGGATACAGTTAGAACTTCACTCAGAGATTTTAGAGTATGAGGATGGCAGGATTTGGACCTACCTCAAATAGATAACACTCAGTGGTAATCAGGCACTATTACAGCAACCTAATATACCCTTAAAATGGAAAATATTCTTTGATATGATTGAATCATTGAAGCAGTCTAACCTTTTCTCAGTTCCACAAATTCTTTACTCCCAGCAGTAAAAGATGTCCATTACTACTGTGCAATTTGATAACGAGATAGACTTTTTAAACTTTTTTTTTTTTTCCCCCAGGAAAAAGTTTACTGAAAACTTTTCATTCTCAGGAAAGGAACGAAATAGTTACAAGTTTATTTAACACATTAAATGATTTTGTCTACTTTCTTTCTTCCCTCTAAATAGGAGAGATATGGATTTGATGGGTGTACTGTTCGGTGGATGAGGAATTGGTTGGATGGTCCTATCCAGAGGGTAGTGGTCAACAGCACAATGTCCAGATGGAGATCAGTGACGAGTGGTGTCCCTCAGGGGTCCATATTGGGACCAGTAATGTTTAATATCTTCATCAGTGACACAGACAGTGGGATTGAGTGCACCTTCAGCAAGTTTGCAGATTACACCAAGCTGAGTGATGCGGTTGACATGCCTTAGGGATGGGATGCCATCCAGAGGGACCTGGACAAGCTCGAGAAAGTGGGCCCATGTGAACCTCATGAGGTTCAACTAGGCCAAGTGCAAGGTCTTGCACCTGGGTTGGGGCAACAGCCGGTATCAGTACAGGCTGAGGAATGAAGGGATTGAGAGCAGCCCTGCAGGGAAGGACTTGGGGTACTGGTGGATGAAAAGCTGGACATGAGCCGTAGTGTGCGCTCGCAGCCCAGAAGGCCAACCGTGTCCTGGGCTGCATCAAAAGAAGCGTGGCCAGCAGGTCGAGGGAGGTGATTCTGCCCGTCTACTCTGCTCTAATGAGACCCCACCTGCAGTACTGCGTCCAGCTCTGGAGCGCTCAGCACAGGAAAGACACAGACCTATTGGAGCAGGTCCAGAGGAGGGCCACAAAAATGATCAGGCGGATGGAACATCTCTCCTATGAAGAAAGGCTGAGAGAGTTGGGGTTGTTCAGCCTGGAGAAGAGAAGGCTTTAGGAAGACCTTTCAGTAAAGGGGGCTTATAATAAAGATGGGGACAAACTTTTTAGTAGAGCCTGTTGTGATAGGACAAGGGGTAATGGTTTTAAACTAAAAGAGGGTAGATTCAGACTAGATATAAGGAAGAAATTTTTTACAATGAGGGTGGTGAAACACTGGCACAGGTTGCCCAGAGAGGTGGTAGATGCCCCATCCCTGGAAACATTCAAGGTCAGGTTGGACGGGGCTCTGAGCGACCTGATCTAGTTGAAGATGTCCCTGCTCATTGCAGGGGGGTTGGACTAGATGACCTTTAAAGGTCCCTTCCAACCCAAACTATTCTATGATTTACTAGCTACTTTACTAAGTGAGTAATGCGGTGAGATAGGATGTGCTGGTGAGAGAATCATCAGAAATCTTGAGTCTTCTTTCCAGGACTCAGGTCGTGCTTTGAGCTCTAGGCTGCTCTGGTTCAGTCGCTCATGTGTCGCAGTTGTCGCTCATTGGCTGCAGTAAAAAATGACATCAATTACGCTCCTAGCAACGGCATGAGAGGCCAGACAAGCAATGTCATTGTGATAGAGTTACAATTATTTTACATACCATCTTTTATATATTCTATCACTTCGTCAGTTATTGCAGCCATAGCCAGAGAATGAGCAGAGGTTTTCGCTGAGCTGTCTGCAATAATGTAGTATATTTTTCCTGACTGATGACAGCTAATTTAAAACCCAACCTTAACTAGATAAGGTTATTCCTTCCGGTATGAATTACTCCAGTTTTGCTAGTGTTGCATGCTTCCCAGGCCTGGTGTTCAAACTGCTCTGCAGACTTTAGGATAACACCCATTACTGTCTTCAAATTGTGCTTTAAATTATATGATTCACATTTGTCACATCAGGTTCGTTCTTCTGTTATCTAGTTCAAGCCCTGAAGTTATGAGAAATGAGAAAAGGTGGTTGTGTGTACTTTGTTGCAGAGCTTTCTTGTCCTGTTTTAAGTGAAGCATGGGTTTACTTGTCAATGTGCTGTGGGACATGTAGCAGCAGTGCGGTGCCCCTGATGCTTAGGGCAGGGCATGTGGGGAGGTCCTCGGCTCTGCTCGGAGAACGTTCCTCACGTTGGCCCAGCCCAGAAGGCTCTGCCTGCTGTGCAGAGGAGATTTACCATTCAAAGCGGTCCCTCATACCTAATTCATAATACTTTGTCTCAAGGTGTTAAGGACTGTTTTGACTCTACCTTTAAATTACATACCAAGGCTTTGATTTCCACAATCATGTGGAAACCTGGTGTAGTCACTTGAAGAGAAATTAAACTGTTGGTAGTGTGCTCTGTTCCTAAGGACATGCTTTGCTATTCAGGTTTGAGGAAATCTCAGTTGAGAATTAATCTTTAAATTGATCTTCATAATAATAATATCTTCACGTCTGGATGCCTGGCACAAAGACCTGGTGGAGTCTTGAAGCAAATGTAGGATATTGAGAAGGTTTCTTACAATCTACCACTTGAACCGTAAGAGATCTTTCAGAGATGAATGTCACTTCTTTTGTGCTCTCTGTGTGTTGATATTTTATTAAACACTGAGACAACAATCTGTCAAACTAAGTTTTCAAACTGTGCAAAGAAGAAGTAACCATATGGTTAAGAATTTGTTTGCTGCATTAAACTCCCTCACATCAATATAACCAAGAAAAGAAAAAATAATGAGGCCATCATTACAACTGAACCGAAAACACAAAACAGTTGCTGCCCTAAGCTTGTAAAATTTCTGGGTTCTGCTGGAACCAATTGTTCATCTATGAGATGAAGCCTCTGAAATAGTCTGAAGAGAGAGGAGGAAGGGACACTGATGAAAGTCTTCTTGGCACAAATGCAAGTGGGGTTATAGTTCGCATTCAGACCCAACACACCCAGGTCTGAATATAATTTATGGTATCTAGTCAGGCTAACTGTATAAACATACCAGGGAATATTATTAGTTAATTCCTGTGTCAAGTCCCTAGCCTCAGATTCACCTATCACCTCTCCTTTAGAAAGATGGTGTAATCTGTTTTAAATACTTACAGTGATGAAGAGTCTGCCATGCCTCATCTTCTGTGCTTTGGTTAGAATAGGGACATCATAAAAAAATTTTTAAAAGGTGGAACAAAGAAGACTGTCAGCACTTAGAGTTATATGAAGAGTTTGAGTATTGTCCCATTTTAACTCAGAGGTAATTATGCAAAATCCATTGGAGTTATGCTGGTGTGAGCATCAACAAAAGGATCACTAGACCTTTTCCCCCTGATTTTTCTGTTACAATTGTATCTAAGTTATAAAAAGAGGTCTCTTTGTGCCATTCTACAGCTAGTTGATATTACTTACTCTACAGAGTGAATTAAAATGATGTATTTGGTTGTGCTGTTAAATTTAGGGAAATAGATTTTATTCTGTGATGCATCCAGGTTATCTGAGAATGTGTTCTGACAGTTTATTTTGGCAAAGGAGTAATTGAATTCCCCTAGAGAGTGTTAGCCTGGGAATTGTATCAGCTGTGCTAAATCAATTGAATTATTGAGGCTATGCATTGCATTAGCAATGCTTGTGCAGTACAAATCTTCCAAGGGAAATTCTATTTCTTTTCAGCTTGATATTCCAAATTTAAGTTTATCTCGTGATTGTTATATAACCTTCTGTGCTTAAACACCTGCACACAGTCAAGCAATTGTAAATCTGAAGCTTAAACCCAGTACTGATACTTCATGGTCTGATACTTTAAGGTGTCAACACAGGTAGTAGTGACCATCTTCCATGTCTGAAGTTGCAGAAATCATCCAGTCATCTAGAAATCATCTGCACAAATGACACCATAAAAAGAAGAGTGAACTGGAACAAAACTGTTTTCAAAATGGCAATTCTGATGGGATGCGTTGCTCTTCCTTATTGCTGATTTAAAATACAGCAATAGGTTTTCAGGGGTGAACCAAGTTAACACTGATGAAGTAAAACCAGAGATTCTTTAACCTAAATTTATCACACTCCTGTATTTGATATTGTGAATGGCACAATAGCCCCCAGACACAGATTATGTTCTTTAGTATAAATACCTCTGAAGGCTTTGACATTCAGTCAATGAAAAAGAGTAAGACAAGTCATCCCTGTAGTAACAGTGTTATATTTCTAGAGTAATAGAAGGGGGATTTACAGTGCAGTGCTGTGAGAGCATATTTACATGCTGAAGACAGCGGGGCAATACTTGATAGAAATTTCTTAAAGGTACACTCAATGCCCTTTCAACCTTTTCCAGATAAACAGGTTATGAGACGTTCTACGTGGACCAAAATTTGCTTATTTTTAACCACAGGAGAACTTCTACTGAAGTCAGATTTAGCTTAATTTTAAGTTATACTTGGTTTACCTTAGCTTTAGAGTTACTTGGTCTCCTCGCTTTTGTTCATAATGGAAGTGGCATTGACCTTAAGCCACTTAAACCATGGGCCATTCTGTCTATCACAGAAGAGTGTGGGACCAAAGAGGAAGAAGGAGGTACCAAGATTTGGCTTTCAGTTCTGTAGGGATTTTGAAGAGTGAGGAGTGCTGGGAGCATGCGCAAGAGCTGGCTTTGGGCTGTTGAAATCTGTTTTGTGAGTGTCATCTGAAAGATGGGGTAGGGGTGCAGGTTGGAGGGGCTGGCCGGCATCGTTCACGCAGAAAGCACAACTCCCTGAATGCTATTTTTGTCACTGGCTCAAGCCAACATTGCCTTGTGGTGCTGCTGTCCTTGCCTGTGGGAACTAGAGCTAACAAGTTTGCCCACAGTTGGCCATAGAATTGAATTTTGGCCAAGCTACCAAAATTGAGTCCTGCATACATCCCGTGATCCAAGAATCTTGGCTTTCTTTTCTGATAGTCATTTGAGGTTAACTTCACCCTTGTCTCTGTTACACATTGACATAGACAAGCCCTTGCTCCTTTTAGCAGGTAGATGTCTCCTCTTGAAAAACACACTGAGGTCAATGGTGGAACAGTTTAAATTAATGGAGTTATAAGGTAATTGGAAATTTAAATTTATGAAAATTGATGAGTTACCAAGCTGTTCTGAGCAAATTTAGGGCTCAGTCCTATTCTCATTCCAATCAATGAAAATGGTGGTATTAAATTGCAAGGATTAATCTCAGAACAATTGGCAAAGCTCCTGGCTTGCCTACGTGAGGGATTTAATGCACAGTACCCAAAAGGGGCAGCTCTGAACTTACAGTCCTGTAGGCACACCACACACGATCCTCATGGAAACCCTTTAGTACCCGTTACCTGCAAGCCACTTTCAAAGCAGATACAAACATTCCTTGAACAAGATGGTTCTTGCTGTGCATTAAGAGTATATGTTCAGTGGGATCATGAAGAACATACAGTGAATTGCAAATGCGTGCTCAAGGTTATGACCTCCAACTTCCTTCTGCAGGTGAGTCCTAAGCTACCTTGCACTTGGTGCACAGCATAGTTGTCTACAGGGAAAATGTGTTCGCTGTATAGAATTGTATGCATTCTGTAAATTCAGAGACTTAACTATTGCACATTAACTTTTTTTTGTGTAGGCAAGACCATAATTACATTTTCAATCATGAATTGTCTATAATCAAAAATAAGCATTGTGGTTGTAGGAGATTGTTGAGCTAATTGGCATTAACTAATTTATTCTAATTAGTCATGTTCTAGAGGATGAAAGAAAAACTCCTCATAGCGAAGCTGCTAAATTGATCAGTATACTTAATCATCTGTACCTTTTTTCCCAAACAGGCAGGAGAAAAACATTATCACCCAACGTGCGCACGATGCGTCAGGTGCAGTCAGATGTTTGCAGAAGGAGAAGAAATGTATCTTCAAGGTAAAAACAAACAAACAAACAAACAAAACTCCAGAACCAAACCAGTTACACTTGGCAGCATGGCCCTCTTGCCCATACCTGCTAGCATGGCTGAGCTGTTTTGCACATATTCTCACTTCATAACTACCAAAGGAAATGAAGAATGCAATGTGTAGGCTAAAGAAAAGCAAAACCAAACCCTTGTTGCTTCTTACTCACTATTACTTCTCTCTCAAATCCAATAGCAAGTGTGAATCACAGAAAGGGTGATTGGTAGCAGTTATTTCCTGCAGATGGAAGTACTTGACAGTGAAGATTATAACATTTTCCATTTACTAAAAAAATGTGAATTTTTCTGCAGTGATAAATAGTCCAGATGAAAGTTAACACACATATGGGACAGCAGGTTCCTAAGTCCAGTTGTGTACCCATTGCCCACTTGGGTACGAGGAGCAAATCCAAAGGTCCTTACCTGAATTCCCCTCAGTCAGACCTAACTGCCCTCAGAGGGTGGAGAAGAGGATGCCATGGAGCTGAAGCCCCTACCAGACAATATGCCTATACTTTATGCAGCCATAAGCTTGCATTGCTTAGGAGAAAGCTATGCAGGGAGAAGTTCAGTCTTTCTTGTCAGGGAATTTCAGTGGTAATAGAGAACAACTTGCTTAATAATTTATTCAATGGAAAAAAAAATTATTTAACATAGATATGAGCTAAAATCTGTATTTCATATGTAGCAACTTTTAGCTGTACTAAACTGATCAAAGAAAACAATGTCTACACAGTTAAATACAGGGTCAGACACCAGAGAAAATGAAGGCTTTTGCCTATGTCTTTGACTGGCAGTATCTTTTCAAAGGAAAACAGAAAAGAGAAGCTCAGTAGGATGTGGGAACTGCAAGGCTGGTATATTATCCTAAAATCACATGCTTGCCCAGATCTGTATTACAACTTTGCAATTGTCCAAAGTTTTCTAGAAGCATACTTTGAAATCATTCATTAAGCTGGAAAAGTTAGACTTTACTTAAAACACAACAGTGGTCTCAGTAAGATCTAATTATAATTTAGTACGTTATTTAAAATGACAATTTTATTGTCACTTTGGTTTGCAACAAGAACTAGCTCATTAAAGGACATAATGATCCTTGTCTGTGCTCATGGATTCTCCCTCAGGAGCCAGAAAATGCTGTGGTTCTTCCAATTGCAAATAGCTTAGCAGTACTAAAATCCCCTGGGAAATAAATGCTTTAAAAAAAAAAATAAAACTACAGATTTGTTTCTAGATTTCAAACCCTCTGAAACTGGGTTGCAAGGGAATCTTCTTTTTTAGTTCAGTTTGTTATAAGGGTGGATATTTGTTAGGTTTTGTGCTGATTTTTAGTTCAAATAATTGCAAAGTATGCTCAGGTCCTGCTAATTTGGACCCGTCATACTCCCTTCATTTTCTGATGCATGAAACATTCATACCAGCTTACAATCATACACTTTTTCTCTTCACATAAAGAGCAGTTTCCATTAGAAACTGGTGTTAACTTCATGAAAGCTCTGTGATTAGGTATTTGGACTGCCTGACCTGATGTGTTAGATAATAAAAAATGTCAGAGCCCAGGGTTTTATAACTTGTTCTTCATCCTCTTAATAAAATGCTGTAAAGTTCCTTTAGGTGATGCATGTTCCTTAGCAGAAATTGAGTCACCAGTGGTCTCAATTTCAGTGGTCTCAGCAGATGACTTTTGGGTGAAAGGACTCTTTTTCTTCTGTGTGAAAAAGTTTCCAGCCAGTTTTGCTTGACCACAGATAGGAGTAATTCAAAAAAAGTTGATCTAAATACTTCTTAAAACCATTGGGTAGATTTACATCAACTTATGGAGCAGTTGGGACAAACGCTTTCAGTGGGCAAGCTCAGACCCACTCATAATTGGAAGATAAATTAGCACTGAATGTAAAGGTGCTATAAAGATGTTTCTTAGTAGTTCAGTCCCAAAAAAGTGCAGTAACTTAGTAAACATAATTTATCCAGTCTGTACTTACAGATAGTCTTTTACTGGTTGAGTCTGTGTTCATCTGGGTTATTTTTGTGAAATAAATTCCAATGATCTCCATCTGTCTTCTGGGAAATAGACTTTCTGTTTCTATCTCGTTTCCAAGATCCACTGGTTAGAAAACTATCAAACTGCTGTGAAAACAAAGCATTTCCAATAAATCTTCTTGGTGCTCTCCACCCAGTACAAACATTAAATATTTGTAACACAAAAGTTCTCAACCTCCCATTTAGTCAGGCAGAAGTTGCAGTGCACTCACGTTATTCAGCTGTGCGGAGCTTTAGCTTGTGGCTCCTCTGAGCTCAGACTGACATAAACATAAATGTTCCTTTTAACTCTTAAAATTTACAAATAATTCTTTTATTTTATATAGTTACATGCATTCCACTTCCATTGAACACTGAATATTGAACATTGTGTTCAACTTTTTAAAAGGTTTTTTCTTTTCTTTGTGACTGATGCAAAACTACTAAGTTTCTTTCTCACGCTTATGGTTACTTGTCTCTCTGGAGTTCATAATTCTCTCTTCAGTACTTACATGCAGTAGAGAGTTGGTTCATTCTGTATTTCCTGCTTCCCTAGGATGGATATTCCCCTCAATTTATGCAGTTCTTTAGTATTTGACTTATGAGAGACAAACATATAGGAAGTGCAAGATCAGTACAGTGAATAATTCAGAAAGAAAGACTGGATTTTCAGCTAGTGTTAAATGCCACAATGCTATTCCATCCCATCACAGTGTGCTACTTAGTATGACCGGGGTCAAACTATTACGAGAGTATGTATAATAAGAGTACATGAAATTCTGACTACGTACAAGGAAAAAAAAAACTTTGCAATGAGCGTGGAACAGGTTGCCCAGAGATGCTGTGGGATCTTCTCCATTGGAGATATGCAGAACCCAACTGGGCACAGCCCTGAGCCGCCTGCTGTAATGGGACCGACTCTGAGTAGGAGGCTGGGCTGGAGGAGCTCCAGAGATCCCATATCACACTTCTTAGGACTCAAGTTTTGATGCTGATCTCACATATTGAAGTCCATGTAGACATCTGAGGTGCACCTAGTCTTTAATATGTATGCAGTCAGCCTCGCTGATACTGAGAAGTTATCAGTTTTAGCTTTGAAAGTATCCATGAAACAGTGACTGCAGTGGAATCAGTCAGTGTGCTGTGTCTTATAAAACCTCATAGGAAGGTTTAATAAGGTTCTTATTTTAAACCTTTTAAGGTTCTTATTGGAGAACTGAATTAAGCAGAACTTTAAATTTACTTTCCAGGTACATCTATTTGGCATCCGGTTTGTAGACAGGCTGCAAAGGCTGAAGAAAAAAACAAGGTAAAAATACCTTATTTTTACCCAGTGTTGTTCCATTGTCATATTATTCTCTATCCCTTTTTTTGCAGCAGGCATGGAGGGAAGGATTTGGAATTTTTTCACTACTGTAATTTTAAATTTTAAATGACAGAAATCTAGTAGGTTAATGTAATGCAATAAGGTACTATAAATATTCTGCTTTTACTTAGTGATTAAAGCTACAACTTCAGGAGAATGCTGACCTAAGAGTTATATGTATAAGCTGAATAAGGAAAAATGTGAAAATATGAGTAAGAAAAAAAAGTTAATTTTTAACTTCTGTCTGATTATGATGTGATCAGTGCATGACCTCTTCTCTTTTTATGTGGCTCTGCACTTAAAAGATCAGAGGACTTTCACTGTATTTGTTTTTACAAAAAAATTTCTCCTTGGAATTTCTTTTTTATTATTTGTTTGTAAAATGTTGGCAAGCCAGCCCCAACTTAATTTAATCTCTGGGTTTAAGTACCTCCTTAAGTTGGATGATTTGTGCATCTGTCTGTGTGCAAGAGGAAAAGGGGGGAGTTCTGGCAACTTTAATAATTACAAGGTTAGCAGATGAATAAGCTGCCCCTAGGAGATGAAGAATTAATCTGTAGCTGGGGAAATGATCTCTCTGAAGTGGTGGGACTGAGATGCAACTATCTCATTTAACGCGGAGGCCAAGTATGGGGTTTTTCAGTTCTGCTGTTCTCTGATGCTCCAAGTGGTATCCTCGTACCCTTGTACCCTGGTATCCCCGTTCGTAAGAGCTCTGCTTTGATTCCTGGAGGCTTGGATGCAAGGCACATGGGACAAGTCAGAACAGCAGGCAGCAGCTATAAAAAGAGTGTTTACAAATCTGGTGTGGTAGCAAGTGCAACTTTGACTAAATTACAGTTTTGAAAAAAAAATTGGTTTGGGCTTTACCCTGAAGGATCTCGGCTGTATTTTTTGTACCCGTGTGTTTGGGAAGCGATTGCTCTGGTATTCTTCATGGCGAGCTCTGAAAATGGCATAAGTAGTATTTCAGTATAAAATGTATTGTTTAATACATGTGTATTTAAAATTGTCAAAATACTTTAGTGAGTGTTATTGGTTCAGCCTAATATTATTAAGCAGTATTTCAGGCTTCCTAAGGATTTTATTCTGGCTGAGTAGCTGAAATTACAAGGCTAAAACCCCATGTAATTTATTGAAAATGTAGTAGGGTTTGGGGTTCTTTTCCCCTCCTTCAAAGAAAGACAGCGGACAAGGTTGTACTAGACTCCTACTTGGCTGCCTTTTCCTCACAAAGAAAGAGTACTTGTAAGATATTGTGTAAAGGCTGACTCATTTATAACACATCTCTCCTGAGTGCTGGGAGTCTGCCCCTTCCCCAGCAGAGAGGAAGACATCTGTATCTGAAAGTCAGTGGGAGTTTTGTATAAGTAGGAAAAAAAACCAGAATGGAGCTCAAAGAATTTTTCCAAGTCTAGTCATTTTCCCTTTTCTTTGGGTTTTTCCTCTTTTTTTGGTCTTTACACTCATTATTGAAAAAATAAACCAAGAAGAAAGGATGCCGTTTCAAAGAGGGTAGTAATGGACTTTTCAACATAACTTGTAAAGTTGGGAATGGGATATACTGGTTGAGAAATTTTGTGGTCAACCTTTGCAGTTTGTTGTTTTTAAAAGCTACCTTTCTATATGTTTATATAGATATATGCACAGCATGTAATTAAAGTAGGTGAAAAAGGCAGAAGGAGTAAGTGGCAGCACACTCCAAAACTTTGGAGATGGAATGGAAGGGAAAAAGAAGTTGTGAAAGAGAGTGACAGCAAAAAGAAAAATTATGGGAGAGTGATATTGTAAGCAGAAGGGATGAAGCTGGAAAAGACAGCAGAAATCAAAGTAGCAAGAGAAAGAATAAGGATTATCAAAAGGCATAAAGGAAGAAGAGGTAGGTAGAGGGAGAATAAAAATGTATAGTACAGAGAAAAGAACTGAACAGAAGCAATGGAGTCAACTGAGATGTCAGTTTTTATTGCAAAAGCTAGCAGATTATGCGCAGCAGGCATGGGTTGGGGATGCTAAAAGGGGTAATGGATCATACAGAGAATAAAGAGCATGTGTGAGACGTGGCATAAGCAGGTTTTAATCACCAGGAGGAGAAATGGGAAAATTTGTGGGAGTCATTGAATAGTGTAAGGAAGCACGGAAGCAATCTGCAGAAATGCCTCAGAAAGATGAGACTCTACACTTTCGTTGCAAATGTTAGAAATTTTAATGAATTGTAGTTCTTAAAAACAAGATGGCACCTCTAAGTTGAGGAAAGCCCATGAAAAAACTCCAGGAATTTATTAAGAATTATTAAATATATTCAGCCAGGTATGTTATGTGTTTTAAGGTCATGCTACACTGTGTGGTCTTAAAACACACTCCACTGATGCACATGACACAGAAGCTTTATCTGAAGCTTTATCTAGGGAATCCTGAGGTTAATCCAAAACTGTCACTTGACTTTAACAGGGTTTAAAACATTGAAATAGCACAGTTTTCTTCAGGGGTTTTTTCTCTGCCGCATTGGACCTCCTGTAGGGACATCCTGAAAAAGAAGTATGGTTTGCACATGACATCAGTGCATTGATGACACTTTCATGTCATTTACACAAGGTCTGGAAAACTGCAATGTATTTTAACTATGCAGAAGAGCAATGCAATTCCACTGTCCGTGTTGAATGATCATCTCAACGGCAGCCACAAGTATTTCTCAGAGAATACTCTATTTCCCTGTCGGTGTTTGGCTTGTCCCCTCAGACCTTCTGAGCTTGTCCAGAGCCTCGGTGTGAGACAACTGAAAATGAGAGGGAGAAAATTCCAAAATCCCAGTCAGACATGCCAAAACAATTAAACTGAATCTTTTTTTTATATTAGTAAGTATCTCCACATACTCTCTCGGAGAAATCCAGAGGACTATTTGGGCTAAAGAAGGTCATTTTAAGGATAGTTGTGATCATTGAGTTTGTTTGCTGTGCTAACACAGTACAGTACAGATATATTCACATATTGCTTCTAAAAGGTAGCAAATACTTCAGGTAAAGACTGGAGTAGTAGGAAGGATGCTACCTTGACCTGACAGCTTAATAATGCTAAAATCCTTTTAAGGGTTTGAACAGTTGTAACCTCCAGGTGAGAAGTGTCAGCCTTTGGTGAGACAGTAAATGATGGTCATTCTGAGCGCATGGAAAAAGATGTACTTTTGCAGTCAAAGACAGGTTTTTTCCATAGATGGGAAAGAATATTTTATGATGAATTAACATATCTGGATAAAAGAGGGTATAAAACCATTGATTTCATAATAAGATTTGTTTAAACTTCAATTATGAATGTCAGGTCTGTTTGCTCATGGTTAATATCATTGTGTCTCACCACCCTTTGTTATTTAAAAGTAATTATATTTTTCATCATAAAGGAATCTACCAAAAAGAAGGCAATAAAGGTCTGTCATTCTGAATGCCAGAATGATTGAAAACAGAGCAAGACCAGTTGAGTATTAAAATTAATCTGGTAGTCTTACAATCAGAGAGGGGAAAGCTAACCCATTGGGTATCTGATGCAGGATGCTCTGCAGGATGTTGTGCTGTTTGCTATGAGGGAATAGCACAGTAGCATGACACATTCCAGAAGCAAGATTCGTTTGTAGATTGGTTTGATGGTATAACCTCAGAGTAAAAATGCTGCTACCATATTATCTTGTGATCCCAGACTCAGAGCTGCTGTAACTTGACCTGTCCCTGGTAGTGCCCAAAGGCTGTCCTGGCAGCCCAGAAGTGCTCCAGGCCATTTCGTTCTGAACGGAGGGGAAAAGAAAGTCAAAAGTAAAATCATTTTTACATTTTCAAAAGGTCAATTTGATTGACTTTAGGTGTTCTTTTATTTTGAAGTCTTTGGTACGCCTGTATGTTTTTAGCTTGCTGTAATATGCCATTTTTGAGTGGTAAAGGTTAGATTAAATGAAATGTCTTGCACGCTCTTTTTGAAGTATCAGTTACATTTTCTCTCCCTCTTCTCTATTTCTTATCTGTTTCACTTCTGCCATAGGAAACGAGGACTTCTTCTGAGAGTATTATTTCTGTACCTGCTTCAAGTACATCAGGTTCCCCAAGCCGTGTGATCTATGTGAGTATTTCATGGTGAAATTCATTCTGGGGCATGGGGAAAACCCTGTGCTTTCTCCTACAGTTTAGCGCGTTGTGTGGAAAGCTAGTGTCTCCAAACGACTGCAGTTGGTGATTCCTCTAAAATGGAATTTACTTTCTCACGTTTAAAATGTTTGAGTACTGTATTTACCATAACAGAATTCTGGCAGTTCCTGTTATTTTTTGCTGTGTATTTATAGCACTTACATTACCACTAGAGCTGGCTTATACCAAAGCATGCAAAATACTGCAGTCCTTTCTAAAAAGAAAAGTTTAAGTAAACGGTACAGCCCACAGGTAGATTACAAGCTTAGATCTGAACACAACTTGTCTAAATTGAGCTCTTGAGCCTGCATCTGATTGCTTGTGAAAACACTCGTGCGTGTGATTGCAGGACTTTGGCCTTGACGAATGCCAGTCCCAAACCTCAGAGGACCTTTGATGTGTTTATGGTTTAAGAAGTGCTAGCTCTGGAAAGCTCATAGAGAGAATTTAAAATAACAAGTATGATAAAAGCTTATGCTGAGTATTTTTTCAATACCAGGTGTACCTTGCTTGTCATAATTGCTGTAGCTAAAGGTCATGGCCAGATTCTCAAGGCTACCACCAATAGGTAAAAAATATCCACAAGTGTGGCATGTTCCATACAAACATCGCTTGGAGAGCTTCAGTATTCCCAAGTCTATTCTTTGTCCTGTCCAAGTATCCCTTGGGAAGGCAAGTCGTTCTCATCGGATAGGACCACATGCAGAGGAAGTTGCTGGAGATGCGATTGACTGCCAGAAAGATTACTATACGAAGATTAAGGGCTTTTATCTACTACACTGAGACAAGCAAAATATTGCCTTGGAGCCAAACATGTCTTCTTTCTTCCAATAAAAATTATTTTGAACTCAATATACCCTTTATCTGAGTGAGACTGAGCTAGAAATGTAGGAGCTGCCCCTTATCTAAATGCTCATCAGTGTTTCTGAGTTCTCCTTCCAGCAGAGCTCCATGCTGGTGGATACCAGTGGTATATTCCCAGTAAAAAAATGTCATTGCCTCAACTCCTATGAAGACATTTCATTGTGCTAAGAGTCTTATTATCACGTAAGCACTTTCTTTGGCCAGATGCTCTCTATCTCTCCAGCCATGCACCACTTCATTGTTTTTATAAGCATGAGCATCCTTCTAAGATTTATATGTTTTTAGTGACATTTATCTAACTGTTGGATGGTACAGTTTTTCTTGATGTTAGCGATTACAGATTTAAATATGCTTCGCAGGCTGTTAAAAGTCAAGGACAAACCTCCATTTTCTTCTTCTGTTTTTTCAAAGGGTATCATTAAATCAGCACACAACTCTTATGTTTGTTACTGTAATATACTTTAGAGGCAGCTGGGACTGTGAAAGAATAAAGTTCTCTAGCAAATATGAGTCATTAGGAAAAAGATTCCCCAGAGGCATGCAAGTTCTTGCTATATCTGTCTCATGTCTGACTGCTTAATTGTCAGAAAGCTGTGAGATTGATTAAATCCTATTTTGGCTTTCGTGAATAGGAAAGTAAAAAAAATTAAAAACATGTTATTGGCCTTCTATATTATCAAAATGATTTTTTGGCTATCTTTTGCATCTGTTTTCTGTTACAGGAGTGCTATGACATACAGGCATGCTCAGGATTTGTCTTGGATGCTTTCATGATTGGTTTTACCAAAACTAAATTCGTGCTGCCACTTAAAGGAAGGTCCCACCCACATGTGGCCCTGTCCTTCTCCAGCCATGTCTTCCCGCCTCCACTTTGGTGCTAGCACTAGAGGGTACAAAGAGGTATGATTGGTCAGATTTGAGACCAGATTCAGCTAAAAATAACCCAGGAAAAACCTCCAGTCAACCAAAGAGGCAAAAAAAGACCCATCCGTCTACATGTCTCTAATGCTAATGTAGAAGGCAGAGCAAAGTGGGAAGTCAAACACAGGACAGCCGCTTTCAGCAGTAGCATGGATTCAGATCATTAAAACCAATAGTAAAACTGTACCTTAACAACTGGTGAGCTCTGTGAAGTATCATGTTGGACAAAAGAGAATTTAGAGAAAACAGTTAAAGCTTAGGAACGGTAAATTCATGGTGCTCATACTTTCAAAGGCATCAAGTCAGAGCAACGCAGTCATTCTGAACAACGCGCCATCTCATGGGAGACGTTTCTGGGTCATGGTTGAGTGGTCAGCTAGGGAAAGATGAAGAAAACCTGTTTTAACTAAACCTGAATGTGGTTCGTACAGATGGTTTACTAAAGCCATACCATTGTTTCTTCATCTGTTGATATCAGACTTTGGTGTCTTCCTGCACTGAGAGAGGGCATAGGCCAATGCCCTTTGAAGTTAATGAGCATCTTTTCATTAACTTTAGTGATGGCTTCACAATATCCAGGCTGAAATTCACCCCAGTGCATGCGTCCCCTGAGAGTCCCTAAATTCCACTTAAAAATCAGTTAATTTCTAAATCATGCAATTAAATAGGGCTTAAATAAAAGTTCTTCTTTAGATACTTAGCTAAATTTTATGAAGAGAGAATTAGGAGCTCCCTGCAAAGATCTATCTGTCTGGAAGGTTTAGATTAGGTTACATAGCTGTGTTGTACTTTCTCATACTAGGAATAGAAATGACATTATATTTTTATACAGGATCATATTTGCAATTACACAATTGTAAAATTACATATTCCAAATGAAATAGATACTCTAAACTTAGAGCATGGTTTTAACAGAATCCAAAATACCAGATTATTGAAGAAATGGCTTAAAGTCTCTTAGCTGTAATTTGAGCCTTCCCTAGCATATTTGAATTCCACTCACGTATTTGAAAGTAGATGAAACAAAATAAAAAACAATGTAGGCTGAATGTTTGTAGAATTGAGTGTTTAGAAAGCAACTGTATCTCTAAGGTGCTTTTCCATCCAAATTTGCCTACATTTTGATGTTTAAGCTGAAAAGAATTACGTAACTAGGTAAGTTTTACTCCTGACAGTTCTGAAGTCTAATGGGAGGATCTCAAGTTGCACTTCTATGTGGAGAGATAGGGGCTTAAATTACCGTAATTCACGTTCAAGTATTCCCAATTCTGAACTTCTTTGGGTTCACTTGAAAAAACTCCACAACCCTGGATACCTTAAAAAAGAAATTATTATAGCCTCCTTGGCCTTCCTTGTAGGTACAGTGCTGCCCAAAGTCTTCCTGGAACAGACCTGATGGACAGACTCCTCCTTATCTTTGCACAACCTGTCCCTGCATCAGAGCTTGCCACTGGCATCTCAGTAGGGAGAGATTTATTTTCATTAAGAGGCTATTTCATTGCTCTTTAGCTTCTTAAAGTAGCTGCAAGGAAGGTGAGATCTATAGATCACTAAAGAATTGTGTACTTGATTAAAACACATTTTTTCATTAGTTTTGAGAATCTGTGGTGGTTATGGCAGCTTTGTTCCACTTTCTTAGTTAAGAGGAATTTTCCTCCTTTCCGTGTTGCTTACGTTTGCACAAATTCATACATTGTTTTAGAAAAAAAGGATAAATGAAAGTTGTCACACTGAATTTTTCCTGTATAACCTAATAGAAAACTTCAATGGAAAGTCTGTTGAACTTTTCTTAGCTCCTACTAAGAAAAAATATAATCACTGCACACATAAATCCTGGATACTTTCATATTTTTGAATGTGGAAAACATTATTACAGTTTTACAGCTGATCATACTGAGATTTTCAGAGAATAGTGAGATAAATTCATCATTTTGTTGCCAACGAAGAGCTTATCATTCTGCAAAGCCTGAACTGGGAACAAGATGATTATGCTGCCCATTTCTCACTCTCAGTGTGGCCAACTTCTCGTCATATCTACAAGACAATACGTGCTGGATACAGTTTTGGTGCAAGTTACCATTATCCTAAGGATAATTTGTGCAACTGTGGCATTTTGATAATTATACTTTTGGAATAAGCATAGTAAGAGAATGGGGAGCGACACAGCCCTTGCCCTCTGTTGGCTGTGTGAGTCTCATGAAAGGATTTGAACTTTACTTAAGTGGCATCTGTGATCTTCCAACTAATCCACCATGGTGCAAATCCATCATCTGCTGGTTTGTGACCCATAATTAAGGGCTGCTGAGACACAGTCAGGAGAGGAGGTGAAGCTGTGGGACACAGCTGAATGGACAAAATGAAAGACCTCACTAATGTTTTTCAGCATCTGGAGAGTATATGTTGGAAATACGTATTTGATTATTCACTAGTGCTTATGGTAGGGCAACCCTGCACACTGAAACCACTTTAAAATGAAGGACGTTTTGACTGAAAAAGACTACGATATCTGTCCCGCATGTTTCTCTGTGAGCTAGCAGTAAGCGGGATATAACCAAGGGAACTGGAATGATGCCATGCTACTCCTATTAGCCAAATGTGAGTGACAAAGAAAAGTAGAAAGCACCAGTATATAAAAAGAAAACAGTAGTAATATTTAGCACTGTGTAGTAAATACAAGAGATTTAAATGCACACAAACAGAAAAAGTGGTTTATTACTATGATGATGACTTTTCTACCTACATGAATCTGTCCTTTACTGATTGCATCCTGATCATATTCTTTCTTATTCTCACTGCTTTCTTTCCTCCTTTTCTTAGGCAAAGCTTGGAGATGAAATTCTTGACTACAGGGATTTGGCTGCTCTTCCTAAAAATAAAGCCATCTATAACATTGACCGCCCAGATATGATCTCCTATTCTCCATATATCAGTTACTCTTCAGATGACAGGCATAGTTACGGGGAGGTACTGAAACATGGGTATTTTTTTTACTATGAATTTGAGATTTTATGTGCATCGCTAAACATGCTGCTGAACACCCTTAAATATGTGCAAAATTTTAAAAAGAATTTTTATAACTTCAACTAATTGAGTCATGTCATCCATTCATTCACAAGGCATTTTAGCCTTCCAAAAACAAGTGAGATGTTCATTTCACTTTTTAGTTTGTGGAAATTAAAGAATTGCTTTCTATGATTGTTTTTTAAACAGATGACACATCATTAAAGTATGTCTTTCTGTGAGAGGAGTTCTACATGCATGCAGTAGGAAACAGGAGCCATTGCTAATTATAATGCAAAAATCAGAAGCGAAGCCAAATGTCTTTCTTTTTTTTTTTTTTTTTTTTTTTTAAAGTGTACCATGTTATTTTGGTAACACAACAATGGTACCACTTTCCTATGTACAAATTTCTTTCAACTGTCCCTTACTAAAGTTCATCCTCATGTCATGCATGCATTTCAACCTATTCATATGCAGAGCTAATATTATGCAGTTTGTGCTAATGAAATCTAATTTAACATAATCTTACTAATACTAATTCTGTTTTCTGTGAAGCATATTTGTATACAACTCCTGTCATGCAAGTTAGCTTTTCTTCCTTAACCATATCTACCTTTTGTTTGAATTTCTGATTTCTTTTATAATTTTAGATACTTTTTTACAAATAAACCTCTTATTTTACAAATAAGACCTTTATTTTACAAATAAACCTCTTATATATACTAGGTATACTAGGTCTAGAATGGAAGTCTGCATTGTTCTCTATAGGTGTAAGTGAATGGGTTGAAATCAATACTATAAATAATAGCCATACTGTTTATAATAGCCCCAGTCCTGCTATCACTTAGATCTTTTACACTTAATCTACTACTCAAGACTCAGTACTACTCTCAGGTAAAGTGCAGCACATATGTTAGATCTTGCAGACTCTCTTCCAAACCCTCTCTCTACAATGCTGAAGCACAGTAGCTCTGTTATAATACATGCTAAAAGAATTAAGATTGTATCTGGTAAAGAGTTTAAATGGTATTTAGGTTTCTGAATTCACAAACCTGAAAGCTGCTTGCTAGCCCTGAACTTACGGAGTATAAACATTGCCTTTCTACATCAAAATTTGTGGGTGCTGATAATGTTTGTGGTCCTCCTCAACGGCCCGTTTACATCTAGACTTGGCAGAGGTGACACCTAGGCTTGGCAAAGGTGCATAGACTAAACAACCTTCCACCCAGCTCCTGGGAAGAGTCACTCATTGCACCCACTCCAAAGTGATGGTTATGAAACCATTGCACCCAGCATAAATCTGTGCTGCTGCTGGAGGGAGTTTCCCCCTGCCTGCCCTCAGCATCTCCTTGGCCACTTACTTCTGCTCCTCTCTTTTGCCAGAGCAAGCGTCCGTGTGGCTGTGGTAGGGCTTAGGTTTCTTCTGAACCCCTGGCGTGATCTGACTCCATGCCAGCACTCGAAGGCTGGAGATCCCTCAGGGGGACAACTGCCTGGTGGTGCAGTGAAACTGCCCATCTTGGTGGCAGCCCGGCCTTTGCTGGGACCCAGCGGCTGTGAACTGTGGGAACCTCAGCATCACACTTTCAGGAGTGGGATAGAAGGTAGTTGCAGTTGAGCTCTAAAAAAACAACCAACCTAAGAAATAAAATCACAGCAAAGACGGTATTGCTGCTGTCACCTGCTTTTAGTGGGTAGCGCAGTGATGAGACCATGACAGGAGGGGTTTATTGGGACAACTGGAGTCATTGCCCTTTTCAGTAAACATATAACTTAGCAGAAGATAAAAGGGACCACATCATGAATGGGGGCCTTTTCCCATGGGGCTGTAGGAGACACCTACAGGGTTTGCATCACCAGCTTAATGCTGTCTCGGGTAGGTCTGTGCTGATGTAGGCATTTGTGTCAGCAAGACCTCGGTGATATCTTAAAAAATAAAAAAGTGAGGTCCAGTCATCTGTTTCTAGGTGCCTAAACCAGGAGGGGATTTTGGGCTGTGCTCGCAATCCAACATGCACATTTTCATGATGCTCCAGGTATTTACATCCTTGATGTTGCCAGGGGAAAAAAATATCATAGAATCATAGAATATCTCAAGTTGGAAGGGATCCATAAGGATCATCGGGTCCAACTCCCTGCTCCTTGCAGAACTACCTAAAACTAGACCATATGACTAAGAGCGTCGTCCAGATGCTTCTTGAACTCTGACAGACTTGGTGCCGTGACCAATTCCCTGGGAAGTCTGTTCCAGTGACCAACCACCCTCTCAGTGAAGAACCTTTTCCTGATGTCCAATCTGAACTTCCCCTGGAGCTTCACTCCATTTCCTCATGTCCTATCGCTGGTCACCAGAGAGAGGAGATCAGCTCCCCCTGCTCTGCTGCCCCCCTTCAGGAAGTTGTAGACTGTGACGAGGGCACCCCTCAGCCTTCTCTTCTCCAGGCTGAACAAACCAAGTGACACCAGTGCTCCTCGTAAGTCTCACCCTGGAGACCTTTCACCATCTTGGTCGCCCTCCTCTGGGCACACTCTAATAGTTTGATGTCCTTATATTGAGGTGCCCAAAACTGCACACAGCACTCGAGGCGGGGCCGCACGAGTGCAGTGTAGAGTGGGACAATTACCTCCCTTGACCAGCTGCCTATGGTGTGCTTGATGCACCCCAGGACATGGTTGGCCCTTTTGGCTGCCAGGGCACACTGTTGACTCATATTCAACTTGCCATCAACCCAGACCCCCAGCTCTCGTTCTGTGGGGCTGCTCTCCAGCCTCTTGTCCCCCAGTTTGTACGTATGCTATCCTGTCTTCCAAATTTCAGCATCCTGGCTACAGCTGCACCTGCAATAGTTTGAGCAGATTTCTGCTCAACTAACTGAGTTTAGCCTTTAATTTTGAAAGGAAAATGAACAAACAACAAATTTTCAAATTACATGATGTTTAATTAAACATTAAATAATACAGGTATTTCTCTTTCCCTTAAAACAGCCAGCTCTGAGCAACAAAGTTCTAGTCCAGATTTTGGAGCTGCTTCAGTGCAGATTTAACTAGGGCTTGTGTCTAGTTTCAGGCAGTTGCTTTAAATGTGAGTTTCGCCACTAGCAGTACTCTCTGTGGTACAGTACTGGCCTCACCAGACTCCAGGATTTTGTAGTAAAGAAATCAACAAAAGCTTTATGTGAAATTATTTAGATCTTGTTCCTTATTTACTTCTTTAAAAACAAATAGAAAGAAAAATTGCCCTAACTTAATTGACAGGTGGTTTTCGTAACTGTTATACATGGATATTGATATTTTAAGAGTAATTCTTCTCACAAGTAACATCATGCATGAATTTGTATCACTAATTTGTTGTGTGTTGCTGTTTGCAGTCACCTCAGTTGCTCTCTCCAACACCTACTGAGGTAATCCCCAATGCCTTTGTTCTCCTGTTCTGACCCATTTTGTGATGCATAAACCTCTTCATATTGATAACTACCAGCGTCTGAAATGTGGGGTTTGCCTCCTGCCTCTACAGTGCATGGGGTTTTATAATTTATGTTTTTCACAGTGTTACTTGTGTTGAATACGTGCTCTGCTTCTGGATTGTCATCTGTATGCATCTATCTCCACTGTCATCCATGTTTCTGCTTTCCAAAATAAAGGTTGTATTGTGGTCACTTCTTCAAGCTCTACTAAATAAATTACTTTTGGAAATATGATTTATGTTTACATTTAAAGCTGACAGCGTGAGTTGACTTGAATTAAGGCTTGGCATAGCTTTCTCTTCTTCTTTTCTTTTTATTTTTTTATTCCACAAATAGTTAAACTATTTACACTACTTGTGCACACATACTGTTAAATTATTTGCACATACCTGAACTTCTAGGTCTGTGGGTTTTGATGTGCATTAATGATCAAAGCCAGTCATTGTTTCAAGAAACATCATCTTGGAAGCGGCGAAAGCTTTTCAGATAGCTTCCCGGATAGTAACACAATTACATATCACAGGCCTGGCTAATTTCTCCATTATCCCAATTTTACATTGAGAACTGTATTGCAAAGTTTTGGTAACAGTGGAGAATTGCGAACTTTCATTAAGGATTGTAAATGGCCAGCTCTCACTATGACCATTGGTTAAACAGAAAAGTTAACCAATAGAAATTTAATTTAATTGATAGTTTAAAAATAAAAACATGCTTTATTTAATATTGGATTTCATGAACTTGATTGACTGTTCCTTACAGAGACACAAAGTTCGCAAAAGATTAGGTCTGAAATAATCAATGTGAAATCTTGGTGTTTTGGAAGATTATAATAATTTCCTTTAAATTAGCTATCAGTTAGCAAACAATCATACGATTAAATTCCAGAAGTCACACTGGTATGGAGGTTGGTGCTGCCATGATTCGTGTTACCTGAATTCTCCAGGTTATCCAGCTTTGCCATGCTGTCTTTCTCTAAGAAGTCTATGATTAGGTGCTTCAGGCATCATCATCTGCAAACTTGTCACCAGTTTTGTTGCAGGGATTTTTATTAGAGGAGAATTCCACTGTGTCATACAACTGGACACATCATAGACCATTAGCCAACTTGCATATGATATTTAAATATCGTCACAAGACTTTCTAGAGACATTGCTATACTGCTTGTAAATCTCTTTGCAAGGGTTAAAGTGGGTATTAAATAATGTAGCTACTTCTGGAGGGAAACATCTCAAACTGGGCGTAGAGGAGTTGGTGGCACAATGCCTACAGAACGCTGCGTGCTTGGGAAGGCATCAGTTGTTCTCATTTTTTTGTATAATTTCTTCTGAAATGGATATTAAAGCAATAATGCTACTTACCACTATACAAAACTGGTTTTCCATTTTTGAAAATGCAGTCAGTGAGTCTGGGGTGAGGTGGAAGGGATGAAGCACACCTGAACCAGAGGAGAAAAACTGATGATGGGAGAACATTCTACATCTCTATGGAGTCAAGGGTAATCACAGAGAAGCCAAATAGGAAACTGCATTCATCTAAGGATGAATGGATGGATATGATTAGGTTGTCCTGATATGAATCTGGGAGATGATTATGGGGCTAAGTAGGATCTCCTGTGTGTTTAAATGATGAATGATCCAGTGGGAGTCACACAGATGCCTAAAGATGTCCCACTATTCATGACAGGTGACTAACACCTGCTGTGGTATAGCCTATCTTCACTCACTCCTACTGGAACAGCAGAGGGGAAGCATTTTTTGGAGTATGACTTTTCATAAGGGAGCATCTGCAGGTTACATTGATTTGTTCTAATTTGAAGTTAACTCAAGCCAATTCTTGTTTGTCTTAAAAGAAACAAGAAATTTGAATTTGCTTTTATTGCTAGTTTACAAAAAGCAATTTCCACATCTAATTCACTCAGTAATGCTTTTACTGTTGAGAAGATGCTACATGCAAATTGCAATTGTAATTTAACTAGCTATAGAGAGGGAGGGGTTTGGAGTTGGGTCTACATGGTTTTAAGTGGTTGGAGCCAAGGGTTTAGTGGGAAATGGGTTGTATGACTTGCTTTGCACAATGCTGCAGCATTAATGCTAATGCTATATAGGAGCGTTTACATCAGTTACCTAGCTCGTAATGACCATGCTGTAATATGGTACGCTGGGCAATTTATACAGCAGGCAGAGTCGTTTCTGTGATGTGACACAGCCAATAAATGCTGATTTTTGTGTTGCCTGTAACTGTTATGCATCCATTCATATGGCTACAAAGTGACCATTGTATTATCACGCTAACCTGGTCTCATCTTCCACCCACCTGTGTATGTTCAGGGAATTGTACTGTCCTCAAACAACACTTCTACAGTGTTATGTCTTTTTCAAATTATATTGTCATTTTAAATCCATGTATGTGCTGACTTTCCTGGGAACATGACCGTTCTCTGATACTTGGCAGAGCTCCTTTGGTCATGCTGCGGTGGAGGTGCTTTACAGCTGAAGGCCACCTCATTTCACTGGGATTGCATGGAGCGTTAACAACAGCATCAACTTCCATCTACACGGCACAGAAATGTGCAAAATGGCATATTCTGCCTGTTTCGGAAGTTATTTCTCTTCACTAGTGACATATATTTCCTCTCTTCCTCTCAGGGTGACCAAGATGACAGATCTTTCAAGCAGTACAGGATGTCAAGTCCTAGCTCTGCTGGCTCTCTGGGCTATGGTCGCTACACTCCAACCTCCCATTCTCCTCAGCATTACAGCAGACCAGGTAATCGAAAAGCAGCCTTATTTATTCTCTAGATTTTTCCACTACTTTGTCTTGTGTTGTAAGTAGGGTAGCCTCTGGTAGACGGGTTTAAGGTGCAGTAGCAGTTCATTGGAGTGATTTATTGACTGTGAACAGAGAGTCCCATGGGGAGAAAGGAAACAAGTGCTTCAGGAATGAGCATCTAAGAAAACGAAAACAGGCATCTAGAAAGATTGATTTTATGTATCTGTAAACAGAAGATAGAACAGTTTAAAGGACTTAATCCTGGTCCCATCCTGCCTGAACCTACCCATTCAATCCACAGCTCTTTCACAGTGCGGCATGGTAGCAGTGAATGCACACAAAGCCAAGAGGGTGGCTGAGTGACTTCGGATCCCTTCTTGTACCGCAGGGTTATGGTCCGAGTCTTCTCTCCACAGTGCAAGAGCTGGAGGAGTGACTAGTGGTTCTAATGGCTGGATTTTGAAGGCCAAGTTGCTTTAGTTGAGAAGCTTACAGCAATGTTTATTGCAGCTTTGGGCTGTAGTGGCAGCTACGTTGGTGTTCCTGTTGCACAGAGAGGAAGGATCACCCCCTTTTGATCTTTGCATGGGGGCCCCATACAAAGGCCCATTTGTATTTGGGCATTGTACAGTTTTATCCTTAGAAATAATCGACTAAATTGTTCAAAATTCATTCTAATTTTTCTCCACTCCATCATTTGGGTGGAAAACACAGAGCATTTGTATTATTTTCTTGGTGTCTTTTAATTTCATTTGGGATACATTATAATTATTAAACTAGTTTGGAAAATTGGGAGTTCTTAATCTTTCCAGTGGAAATGAAAATTTTATGGGTAACAGAAATAATTTTTACAGGAATTGAATATTCGTATTACATAAAGTCTTTGACGAAGGGGAAATGAGACTGAGTATCAAAGATCTATTAAAGAGAGAAAAGATTAGTCTCCGCTGAAGGTCTGGCAGCTGTGTCATGCTTAAGCTTAGCTGCACACTGTTAAAGCAAGGAGGAAAGACGAAAGAAATTCCAAATTAATTCTAATGTTTTACAGCTTCATTGAAAATTCAGAAGATAGTCATCATAATTGCCACTTTTAATAATTGCCATTAGTCCTCCAAATATGTTATCAGGACATTATTACAACAAAGCAAACAAAGATGACTTCTGAGAATGTTTTTCAAAGTACTTACTCGCATGTCTAACTTTCAGAGCTCAAATAACTTCAGGATGTTTCTTCAAATGCTTAAATTAGCCATGCACTTGAGTGCCCTGGTGCGTTGTGAACTAAATCCTACCAGTGTGCACCAACGGCGTGAGAACTGGACCCACTCGTAGCACAGTTCTCAGCAGAGACAAGGCTCTCCCCATTTCATTTCATTAGATCCATTATGAGCATATATCATTCCCTCTTTCAGCTTTTGAATATGCAGATTTTCCCCTGAGTGCAGCTATGCTTTTTGTGATGCCTTTTCTGGAATATTTTCTGATGCATTACATTATCAACATTTTATATGATACTCTTTCTGTCTGCAGAAAGCCCGTGTCCCTTGGCCAACCACATAGTATGGCCACTGTGATGTTTTTAGCAATAACCAGAGAAAGATGAAGTCTTAAATATAAACTATATGTTTTCTAAGCATCAGGAGGAAAATGTTCCTGAAAAAAAGGATGGCATTGTAATTTGTGGCTTTCAGTAAGTGAACTAAATAGTTTATTTTCACTTACTCTCTGTTGCCCCCAGCTGGTACTCAGAGTCTTGGTACCAGTAGCTGCATCTCCCTGCCCCAACACCCAAGCCCTACATCTACATTCAGACATCATTACATCCCTTTCTTCAAAGGTAAGGTCCAGGAATGCAAAACCGTGCTGTGATACTGTAGACTTATTCAGATGTGTTTCACTTTTATGTCTGTGCAAGCATGGCTTCCACTTGGATAGAATTTGTCTTAATTTTGTGCAAGTGCTTTCTTGATGTACTGTGTAAGTTTTAAGAACTGAGTGGGTATGGGATATTTTATTTTTGCTTTTTTTGGTGGGTGGTAAGTGTTTTTCAGAGGGGTGGAAGGAAGGAATTAGATTTTCTAACGAAAATGAGGGAGGGAAATATTTTAAAAGTCTATTTGTTCTAAAATACAGCGTTTACCCTATTTTGGTGGTGCTAAATAAATATTATAGCAAGCATATACATTGGATCCAACATTGGATGATCAGTTATCTAACCTTCAAATGTACACTTAGGGATTCTTCAGATTATTTGTAGCATTACCAAAACTTATGCCAGATAAGCTGGTTAAATCAATATACCTGCACTGATTATCAAATAATATTATAAAACAGAGTAACTGAGTCTAGTCTCCTTGCCATTAAATTTTTTTGCAGTGGATATTCACTTTTAATGACCTCCATGTTGCAGATGTGAGACAGTAACAAGAAATACCAAGAACTTTTGAGGCAAAGGCTATTTTTTTTTAGCTAGTTAGTTAAATGTCAGAAAGAGAAGACATTCAGCTACCACATGTGTCATCCCCTGAGCCTGGCCTCTCTAGTAACAATACGAATGGGGAGGAGACATGAATGATGAATGCCAAACATTTTCAGTGCCTGTTCCTTGACTCTCATGTACTGTTTGATTTAATAAAGCAAAGCTGTTCTTCTTGCCTTCATAACCATTACAGAAAAGGAAGTGACCCTCTGCAGGAACCAGACTTGCAAACTCAAATGAATAGCAGGTGTTCATCACCTTTGAAAAAATAACTAATGCATCTTCATTGGGCCCTAATGCATCCAGAAACAGTTCTGTCCAAAGTCAGCTGAATTTCACTGGTATAAGCAGGAGCAGAATCAGGCTCGAGTCTCCCACATGTGATCCCTGAGAGAAAATTTCAGAAGAAAAAGCTGAGGAGATTAAACTGATTGTTGCCATTTCAAAGTCTACCTGCAGAACTCCTTCCCGCACCCACGAGCGCTCACCCCCCCAGACATCCTTGGGAGGGCTGGCACACACCCTGGTACTCCCTGAGGCACTGCATGAACAATTTTTTGATCTGTCCTCTAAATTTGGACGATATCATCCAACCTGAGGTACTGAGTAAGAAAAACCTCTTCAGTGTGCTGCAGTGCACGATTCCACTGTATGGAAAGCTCTGACTGGCAAGCCCGCCTGCAGTTGCTTAGCAGCACTCCTGTTCAAATGAGTTTCTGTTCAGTGCTACCCGCTGTTGCTCAGAGCAGCAGCAATTACTTTGTGCTGCTGTTTGGAAGAAGAAATCCTCAAGTGGCAGCTCCTTGTGCCCAAACAATTATTAGTAGTGTGATCAAAATTATAATATTTTGCAATTCTGCAGCACTTTATCAAGGAGCTAAAATATTTTGCAAGCAGTAGCTCACAGTGCCTCACAGCGCTCCTGTGAGGCAGGCGAGCCGGCTTATAATTTTCCTATATAGGTAATCTTGAGCCCTGCAGAGGTTGTATAGATTATCCACTCTTTTACACTGAGTTAACATCTCCATCCGAAAGGAGTCAGAAGATTTGTTCCCATCCTTTTCAAGTTGTCTGAATTCTTTTCTCTGAGTGGCAGACGGTATTTTTTCCTTATCTTGCGAAGCCTTTTGAGGGCGTCAATGTGCTATTTTTTTCTCTTCAAAGTGATTAGTGTGGAAAGAGTAGGATTGTAGACATTGTTGCTTTGTATCCAGTAATGTTGCCACTTCAGTTTTAAAAAAGTGAAATCACGCTCATTTAAAAATATTTTTATTAAATCCAAAAATAATGCACTGCTTAATAATACTAAAAGTAGTCTTCGAAAAACCAGCACTCCATAAAAAATATTTCTTTAAGCTTCCAAGAGACAGAAATGTTACTACCCTAGGGAAATTAAAATAGGCAGAATCTTTCTTTGACTTCAGTAAGTTTGCATCATATTCATCCTGAGAATTACATGGTTCATCATTTTTCCAGAGATAAACATGATTACTGAGTTCCTGGTCTTTCTTCAGTATACTGTAGCCTAGCTCCCCTAAAGTTTAATAGAATGAGCTATTCTTTATCATGCAGACAAATGATTTGGTTATGCTCTTTTAAGGATTTTTGTCTTCAAAATAAATCCTGTGACAGCCTCGCTTCAAGAAAGCTTCACGGTTCATGCCTTTGCAAATCATAGGGCATGATATTCCAAGTACCTATGCTTGGTGTAACTCTTGCTCTTGAGGTGATGGAGTCAGTGAGCGTACAGGCTGTGCTGAGCCCTACGAAAAAAATGCGTACGTAAAATGTGGTGGAAAGTATCTGCCCTTTCTAATGCAGGAGCACAGCTTCCAAAGCCCATTTATTTGGCTTTGAAAGCTTGAAAAGAATTAGTCATCAAACTTCAAAAAACTTGGTCTAGCTTAATGCACCATGTGCAGAGATATTAAAGGATCTGGTTTTGGGAGTAGGCTCTGACATCTCCCTCGTTAGGCCAGTGTTTGTTGCTCAATCCCGAATTTAGACAGCTCTTACTGTAACTTGTTATCAAATTTCCCATCCTTCCAGATAAGATAAAAGCTGACTAGGAAGGAGGTATAAACAATGTGATACTTTTCCTGACAATCCTTTGAAAAGGGAGCACGGTCTGAGCTCTGGTCAGTTGGCTCCGCACACAGAAGGTTAAAAGAGCAGCCTACCCTGTCAGCAGCCAAAAGACACAAGGAAGTTTTTGTGGTTGACACTCAAGTTCAAAGTAAACCTTCCCAGATTCTTTCCAAGTTGAACAAAATCCAGGGAAGAGTTCATGATTCTGGTTTTTCGCTCTGCACTGACCGGTAGAGCAGATCACAGCCTGCGGCTGCTTGTGGCAGAAGACAAAACCAAAAGTTTGAAAAATATCTCTCTCTGGTAGTTTTATTTTCTCTGAGACCTTATTTGAAGTTCTTCAGTGTATACCAGGCAAACCTTGAAAGAGGCAAATTCTTGGCAAAGTCTCATTTTAGAGATTTTTATTATAGGCTAGATTAAATGACTGTCTGAAATTCCTACACATGAACTTTCTACATGGGTCTTCAGTTTGCATTATTATTAAATACTTATTTTTGTATGCAAAATGTGAAATACAGCTGCTCCTTTGTGTTTGTCCAAATCGGTGGCAGAGTTATAAATATAATTTAAATGTGCAACAACTTGTGTAAGTGGGCTGCAAGAACCTTTTCCCTCATTTCATCCTTAATTCTTCCCTTTCGAGCAAGTTAGAGGTGATGGCTTTGCAAACTGCTCCACCCAGGTGATCCTTGCATTGAGAAGTTCACAGATTTGCTGTCCCCTGGTACTTGTGCTTGCATCCTGTTTTCTTATGAGTTTATTCCTCTTAATCAATGCTTCCTCCCGATTCCCCACTGACACCCTACCCTACCCCTTAAGAATGACTATGTGTGTACGGTGCCAGCACCTTGGGGTCACTGCTCAATGAAGTAATCATTCATGCAAGTCATATATGAATATGAGGTTTTAATAATATGCTAATTTTAAGTAAATGAGGAATTAATACACTGTGAAAATCACTTGAAAACTCCTTTTCTTTTTAAATTAAAAAATGCCAATAGTAACATCACTTTGGGATCAAGTTTTTTAAGGTTATTCAAGTTGTAAAGGACCTTACTTAAATAAGTGTCTAACACTTCTCTTTGCGTTCAAACTTGGAGTGACATTGAGGCATCTTCCATTTAGTAGGGGTGGCCAAGCATCTGGGCAGCAAGCAGCAAAGAAAGAGGGAATTAATAAAAGGGCAGTGGAAACCTGTCACCACTTCTTTCCCTCTAAGAGCAAAGCAGGAATCAAGAAACTGGATAACCGTCTGGTTCCTTGTCTGAGGACAACTTGACTGCAAGCTGGTGGTGATGCACCAGAATTTTAGTAATGCCACAGTTCTTCCCTTACTTTGTGGAAGGACCATAGGCTATCATCACGTGCAGTTGTGATTTCAATTTCTCAGCTGCTCCGATTACATTTTTTCCAATGCAAAATCACTGTTATTCAGTTCACAGTGGTAATGGGTGAATAGGTTTTGAGTTTTAATTTTTCACCGACTGTGAAAATAACAGACACAAAATTTAGAACGTATTAGTTAGTGTATCATCATGACTTACACAGCACGCTCTTCTGACCTCGTCTGGCCTGCTTCTGCTCCCGTTGAACTCAGTGTCACTACCCAGTTGACTTCAGTGGTGTATGTCAAGGCTGGCTTTGGTGACAAACCGATGACCATGCGTCCACTGCTTGTCAACAGAGGCAAGGGTTCAGCCGAGACCACCTCCATGGGCATGGCCTAGATAGTTGTGGTAATCCAGTAGTTTTATGGTTATAAAACTTAGTCTTCCTGAAGGCAGAACTCAGTTAGAGACCTAGTGCTCTGAGCTGCTGCAGTTTGTTTACCCCAAAAATCTTGCTATAATTTCATCGTTACTAGCCATTAAATTTGTGCTCCATCCACACTAAAACAATAACAGCAAATTAACAACCATTTTATGTTAGAGTAAATGTCATGTTTGGCTTCCGGTTGCTTAACAGTGCTGTAAATTAATTGGATTTTACAAGTCCCAAAAAAGTAGAGCTTTACTTTTTTGTTTGCCAAGCTGCACTATAATGCCATAGAGTGTGCTTTGGGGAAATAAGCTAAGAGGAAATGACTGGCACCTAATGAACATTTGACAAAACCAGGGGAAAAATGAATACAGATCAATCCTATGTATATCTTGAAATTTGGTGAAGTGACTATGGCATTATAGATCCATGACTTGATAATCCAACCTTGTTTGCATAAATATAAAATGCTGTGGCATGTTACCTGTGGGACGAGTTTGCAATTAAGAACCAAATTTCAACATCTGTTTTTGTCACTGATATATGCAGGAATATTTGACTTAACCATAACATCTGGTTTTTGGTCTAGTCCTGCTTTGAGATAATTTAAACACTACCGAATTATTTCATTACTGGTTTCAGGAGCCATAGCATTAAAATTTTCAAAAACTTGATTGATAGATTATTCAGTTAAGGCTACGCAAAACACATTACAAGATTGTGGATGTTCTTATATTTTCTTCAAGAAAGTGTTGTTAAAAGAGAAGCTTTAGTTTCAAAGTGGGGCAGTTTAATCTGATATTATCTATCAGATATTCATTATTGATGAGATGTTTGGAGACTGAGCCAGTACACTGTGCTGAAAAATACTGAGTTTTACAAAAACCACATATTTCAAACTGTTGGATTAACAAGTCATTCTGAACAAGCTTTTATGCTTGAAATACTCTACTTTGCTTTCCATTTTTTCTTTTATCTGCTTTCTTTGCTCTTCCCCTTGGAGGCAGTGAAAGTGGTCGGAGCACTCCAAGCTTATCCATGTACTCAGACAGCAAATCTTCACCTTCTGTCTATCAGCAGGCTCCTAGGCATTTCCATATTCCAGGTAGGCATTCACTGCTTAGCTTTTGATCTTCAATTGCTGGCACCTGTTTATTCTCTTCTGAATGTAATTTTTTTTTTTGCATTGATTTGTGAATTTTGAACTGCAGGAGAAGAAAATGTCTGATAAGTGAAAATCTGTTACCTGTTAAACTTCATCTCAGAAATAAAGGAGTTAGTGAGCTGTGTGCTTATGTATATTTAAAAAAAATGGTGTTAGAGGAGGCACACAGTGACAAATATTATTAAGCCTACAAAGATACAGTTATTTATAGTGCCATGGCTGCATAGGTCTGTTGAATTTGTGTGCAGGAGGGAAAGCTGAAGGGGTTTTTGGTTTTGGTTTTTTCCTTATCCATCTACTCTCTGAATTAAAGAGTCATATTAACATAGACTTGAAAAATAGCTGGAAGACTTTAGAACTCCAGGAAGCTTACTGTGGCTGTGTCTTTGCATATGTACTATACTGTTTTCAAGTTCACATTCAGCCAAAAAGCACATTAAATTTATGTCCACACTGTTTAGCTTTTTGACTGCTAAGCATATCTACCTGCTCAGTGGAATAGTTTGTTTATTTCTGTTTAGCTTCTGGGGTTAACGTTTCTGTAAGCACACCTTAATTAGGAATAGTATTTGCTCAGGTCTCTAGTACTAAGTAAATCTGATGTCTGTACAACGTGATATGGGAACCCTGGCATGTGGCTCTGGGGGCTTTCAAAAAATTCCTGGAAGGCCAAGTTAGCTATACAACTCAAAATATAGACAAACGATGGGATTTCCTATAAGAATATTGGGCATTTCCAGTATAAACGTCTATATCTGAACATGTCCACTTTCTTCATAATTAATGGAGAAAGACCCTTTTCAAGCGTGACTATTACAGTAGTCTGTTGTACCTGTATGTGAATTTTAAGTAGTGACAAGTGCAGCCAATTTCTCTTTGTTGTCTTTGAAGTGTACATTGGTAGTGCAGATATAACCACCTACATTTCAGCAAATGGATGCCACTTGAGGTGTCTTAAAGCATTTTGAGGGACTTTGGGGGGATTAAGCTGCATAGGTAAGCATAGCCAATGTTTTAAATATAAAGATGATGGGTAAGGCGCCATTCTCTGGTGCTAGCCAGTGAATGACAAACCACTGAATGAATGCATAGTCTTTGTTGAAGTGTTTGCATTTTAGTGTTGTTGAGAGGAGACAAGAGCAGCATGGTCTGAACTGCTTGCTTACTCTTTTATTCTTTCCTTTCTCTTTCCTCTTCCTCAGACACTGGCGTAAAAGATAACATCTATAGGAAACCTCCTATCTACAAACAGCATGGTACAGTCTGATTTTCTCTGTTGCAGTTTTCTCTACCTGTCTTTATAAAGAAATGCATATTGACTTCCAAATTAGTTTGCTGTAGTCGTTGCATTTCATTATGCCCCTATAATCTCAAATAGAAAAGGAAGAAAAGTACCGTGAAAATTAAATAGCATTTTGTATAACATGCTGTCCAATGATTCAGTAAGTTCTCTAAAACTGGGATAACGATATTTTGATTTGTCTTGGTAATTCAGAGTTGATACTAACTTCAAAGCAGTTTCTTATTTATGGAATGATATGAAACATGTAAATGTAGAAGGTTGCTCTCCTGTTTTCAGACCATTCCTTCGGATATCTAGTTTTTGTAAGTAATTCTTACTTCTACACTGCTGGGGAAAAAAAAAGTTCGTTGATAAGTGGTGTATATGAAATATCTACTTTTCATCTGCAAGTTCTTCAAGCTGTAAAATATCAAGAACAAACGTAATCATACCGTGGCCGTGAGGAACAAATCCAGTAGCTGATAACATCGGCAAGATATGATTGGAAAACCTTTGGTAAACCCAGCAACAAGATTGCTGTCTGAGTTTCTAAACAACAGAAGGAAATATGTAATGTTTTATGCCACTGAGGATCTGACTTAAGACTCTAGTAAATATAAAAAAGAGAAACATAAAGCCTGCATTTTTCTCTTACTATTTTTGCTGTATATTTAATTAACATCAGTGCAATTTCCATGTTGATGTCAGTGCCTATGTATTCTCAGTGATGTTTGACAATGGTCTTGGTTCATGATACAGGCTTAGAAATACAGAATTCATTTTTCTAAACTGAATTCCATTATTAATTTTTAGAAACAAATAGGTATGGATTCTGCTGCATTAGGGTGCCTAGAAAGTGCAGAAGTGCATTTCTGATTAAAAGTCATGACTGGAGTACTCCTGTACTCAGAAGCAAAGGACAAAAATAAAAATAAAATGCGTAATATAAATCTGCCACAAACTAAAAATTGTATTTTAATCATGATTGCTCTCCTGCTTGGGAACGAATGAGAGAATAAACATGAGAGATGTTCATCACACCGTGAGCAGTAGCTAAGGCACTTTGGGGATGAAAGCATGTATCTTTGGGGGTACAGATGGGACAATGAAGCTCTGCCACTCTTCATGGCAAGGGAAGGTCCAGTCTGTGCCTGTGAGCAGTGTCTCTGTTGGAGCAGCTCTTCCCATCCTATTACCTTCTGCAGCACTGTCCGCACAGAGGTGACTTCCCATGTTGTATGTAAGAGTGAGAAAGCTCCATGTGTCTGTTCTTATATACTTTGGCTTTAGGTGATAGCTGGTAACTTTCCATGAGTCAAAGGTTAGGGAACTGCAGATACATCACTGGCTTCATGGTCAGAACAAAGAAAATACATTTTACATATTTTTCTGTTGTGGTAATAGGGGGCTTTAACTGCTTTTAACATATTCAATTAATGTTTAGCCCAAAAAATGATGCTTTTATGTAGTTATCATTTTTATACTATCTTTCATGGAAAACAACATTTATTTCTGTTTTGCGTGAAGTTCTAGTTTGGATCTGATACAGTAATAGGAGAAAGAAAATTGTCAACTGATGTCTCCCAGCTGAGTGAGTCAGCCTGTGCACGGTAACTGGTGCTTCACGCTGAAGTAACTGCACGTTCAAATCATCCAGATTTAGAGAACTTCTGTGGTTTTTCTGGGTATGGTTTTGAAAAAAGTCAGACTTGCTGATGTTTCAGTGCTCTTTAGGTATCAGTCTTTGATAGACATTTTCTGCTCACAATGTCCTAATCTTTGACAAACTAATGTTACCTCTAAGGCAAAAAGATAGTATCTGTTTGGTTTAGTGCTTAATTTAATGTAATCTGCCAACCTCATAGTCTGCCCAAGCTCTAATTCCTTCTTGTCTTTAGATATATAAATCATTTGAGGCAACTACTCAGGGTGAGCAAAAAAAGCTACTGACAGAGGAAGAAGTTGAATATTACGGTGGTGTTTGGAAAGATAATGAGCAAATGCAAAGTTACAATCATCTGGTGTAAATCAGCATGGCTTCACTGATTTACACAAGCTGATGATATGGCTTCGATGTCTTGTATCCTGGCTGTGTCGTTTAATTTTATAGATATTTTTGGTTTGCAAAGAGGATTCTAAGCAGCAGCTTTTTTTGTTCCAGTCCAGACCTTTTTATATCAATTTTCCATCCATCAGATATGCAGTCAAAGTCTGGATTATGTCAATTTTGCACTGCTCTATGGAGTCATTCCTCATATTCAGTGGAGTGAGCGGAGAATTGAATTACCGAGTCAGCAAGCTCTATAGGTTAACAAGGATATATGTTTTAAACTGTCTTTTATAGATTATAGATGTTCTGAAAGGTTGTGTTGAAAATACATGCTCGTTGTTTTTCTACTGAAGAGCAAAACATAATTTACTGTAACTCAAAAAAACAAAAAAATCAATGAACTTCCCTTCCAATTAAAAAAAAATTAAAAATAAAAATATAAATAAAATTTACCTTTTCTTCTGGAAGCACTCCCAGCTAAAGCGTGAACACATGAGCAACTGATGATTCAGCTCCTCAAACTAACAGGACACTGAACTGATACATGCTGAAAAGGAGCCAGAGAACATTCCTTCGTTGAAGAGACCAAGTTTGAACAAACAAGCACAAAAATGTTCTTTGAAACAAAAACTGCAAGAAGCTCATCCAAAACATTTGGCTTTAAAAGGTTTCAGTTACAGCAGTTCCCAACAGATTTGCTGTAGCTACAGCTTCTGTGTTTCTATTATAAACACTCAACTTCAGAATGAAAAAAAGGTGGTGGAAAAATGGGACATATATGAGATCAGGCTGAGAGCCAGTCAGAGAGTGAAGAGTGCGGGAGCCTGCGTGGTCATTCTTTTGTGTGTGTTCATATTTCAGAAATATTTGACCATCATTCAAAGTTTTAAAAAAATTGAAGAGGTTTGCTCTTCAGCGATATTAGCAGTGATCCATGTGAAACATGCCGTTCACATTGGGGTTCACAGCAGAACTGAGTATCCCTTGTAGCGGTGAAGCTAATGCCCAGTACTGATGAAATTCAGGCCACTTGGATTTATCTGCCAACGACGTGTGTATAAAGGACTCTCAGAACTTGGGAGGGGCAGGCCTTCATGGGCCCCGTTGGTTTTGGTTGTATTCCTCAGGATGTCTTTATAAAACCTTGGTGTTTAAGTAGTTTGAAGTCAAATGCTTTCAAGATCCCGTGGAACATTTGAAAGCTCTGAATAATGCTTTGGATTAAACTTGGTTTTTTGCTTTGAAAACATCAACATCTTGAAACAAAAGCCATTTCCAAAAATGCATCAGATTCTCCATATGGATTTCTGATTTAGTGAGAGCAAGATCCATACATATAGCCTGGAACAACTCGTTGATTGGTGATTTAGGATATGCTCCCAAAATATCGGTGAACCAAGTTTAAGTCCTTCTTGCAATGTAGGGACTTTATTTTTCATCTTTTGTATGTGGATATTTCTTTCTACTTCTTTCTCAGAGAAGCAGCTTGCCATCTTGGGAAGATGCCCTGGTCAGGATGCTATTAGCTAACTGTGAAAACTTCAAGTTTTTTCAGAATGTTGTTTTTATTTTATGAGCCAGCTTTGTTTTGCCACATTAAATTGAGAAAAAAAACCTCTACAGTTACAGATTTTCACCTCTAACCCGTAGATTTTTTCCTTACTGCAATTTGTCATTTTTTAAGTATCACCTCCTCAAGAAAACCAGTTACGGTCCGGCTGTGAGCTCTGTAATGGCACCAGAAGATGAAACGGAATAACACTGAAATGCTAATGGTGGTGGCCTTTTGCCCGTGGTGTTTAGATGCAGGGCAGATCTCTGCAAACATGCTGGCTGGGGAAATGGAGAGGGCAGAGTTGTTCCCAGCTTGCTGGGAGCGTTGCAGCACTTCTCACGGTGCAACTTGAGCTCCTCCTCATCTCTGTCTCTGAGAGTCTAATCTGAGCCTTAACTTTTGTACTATCATACTATTTTTATTATTAATAAATATGTTTCCTGGCTACATTGCGTTGCATGGGGCTCTTGTGTTGCCCTTTTACTCGGGCATTGCAGACAACCCCCTTGTTATGATGGCTTCTCATGGGCTTAAAATTATGCTAGATCATTGCATTACTCCAGTTTTGTACCGTTAAACTCTCCCCAAAAGAACATAAAGTGATACAAAGGCAAGTAGGACTCAAATTTTGGGAATTTATCTGCAATGATGTGGAATTTGGCACAAAATCTTTCTGTAAGATTCTGAGGTGTAACTCAGCGTCTGGAACAATACTCTGGGACATCAAAGACAAGGAAAAACATATTTGATGGTTGGGAACTGTCTAATGAATAGCTTTTAGGTTTTCAGTTTTGAGTTTTTCTTCTCAGCAAGTTGGAAAGTTACAAGAAAGTAAACCAACAGTAAAATATCAGCAATATTTTTTTGTTAAAAGACTCTTTAAGAGGGCAATACAGTCAGAAAAGTGGTTGGTCACAGAATTGTGAATTTTAGAGTCTGACACAGCCTCTCTTGCAGATTTCATTAAGAGGTAATACCAAATTTGTTCCTATCTTCTTTACCATCATTGTCTATCCTTTTTGGGAATGTAGGAGGCCCGGGTGTGCAGACCACAAAATATCTGTGTAACCATATGTACTTTCGTGGTCATCGTAACACAGAATAATGGAGAAATTACTTGCTCCTGTGTGCAGTGTTACCATATAAATCTGTCGCTAAGTTATGATGTAGGTATTTTCCCACCGATCATTTCCCAAAAGTAGTTTCTTACTAAAAAGATAGGTTCAAAATCCAGCAGGAATAGATTGTCTAAATTCACTGTATGCCTGAAGGATGAGTATTACTGTAATAATTTCAAAATGATTTTAAGTGATTCTGTGAAACCATAGCTCTACACATCTAATTTTCTGCCCAGCTCTGTTTTCTTTTTTTTAATTTTTTTCCGCTCTTAAAAATATTTGGAACATAACCACAGTCAAAACAGAAGACAAAAAAGGTGTAATCTGTTCTAATTTTTAAAAATAACTTAATATTCCAGCAGCAAGAAGATCAGAAGGGGAGGATGGAAGCTTGGATCAGGACAGTAAGAAGGTAATGATCAGAAAGAAGAAAAAGGAGTAGTTTATTGATCTTTCTTGAAGCAACTGTTTTTTAAAACATGTTCATATGTAAAGTTATTCTTTCATATAGCTGAAATAATCATTACTACTTTTAGGTATTTCCAAGAAGATATAGAAAAGCTTAATCTCTCACCCAGAGGGTTTAGAATCTACATTCTACAGTAAATAAAGAAATAGGCATATTGAGATTAAGAGCAATAAGTTCATGGATTTTCACTCGGTCTCAATATATACATTGGTGATTCAGCTAAGGCTGTGGACTTTTACTTAGGGTGCATATTAACATACACAAAAAAAGTTAACAGCAGATTAATTATAAGAAAATGACATAGTGCATCTTCTAAAGTGGGGCACAGTGGGCAGCTTAATTAAAAGAGAAACTATCCTCAGCCCAGCTGAAAGTTAAAAAGTTTTTGGTAGCTGTGATGTCTAAGTCATGATATAGTCAACTGTTATGATTTGATAAAGGATGGTACAAGTTGCAATGAGCATAATCATACAATCAGTGCACAAGACTTCCTAGACAGGTGAAGTAGGAGAACTGCATTCAGATGTTAAATCCTGAATCTTGTAACAGGCTTTTACTCTCTCCAGCTAAAGACCAGTTGGCTTATTCTGAAAGGGGATGTGGACACCAGAACTAATTCCCCGGATTCGGACACGCGGTCCCTGTCCCTTACTGCCGGAACCGACAGAGAAAACTTCCCGAGGGCACAGGAGGGCACGACTGCCGGCTACTCCCGTGAGTACTGCATGCCCTGCCCGCCGGCGCTGTCGAGTAGGAACGTGGCAAAGGAAGGTGGCCCTGCTGCAGCCTCGCCCACATAGCTCTCCGGTTGGCTTTATGCTTCATTTCTCTATCGTAATTACACCTATTTGTCAGTTGGGTTTGCTATGGCTTGTAAGCATTCAGTGCCTTCAGACTTTGATAGTGAAACCACTTATAGTTTCATATTAGTGAAAGAAGCAGCATTGCTTGTATAAAGAAATGGTATTGTCTGTTTGGAGAGCAGAGGTTCCTTACCACAAAACCCTGCCCCTCATTAATACATAAAAGCGCCTATTTATTATACGCTATCTATTTTCAATAGACAGGATGGTAGTATGAGGCAGATTGTTGACTTGTGCTAATTACTCCTTGATACAAATTATGTATTTTGAATGCTGGTAGAGCCATTTCTTCTGTATCGAGATAAGCATAAAGAATACTTTGCTCCAAAGATGAACTTAGAATAGGCTTTTTTTGTTATCGCTCACAGTTAAACCTTCACAGAAATCACAGAAATCTTCACAGGTTCACAGAAATCTTCCAGGTGGAGTAATGGGCTAATTCTGTTACTAAATACTGGTCTGAAGACCATATGCCCATGCTAGCTGTCAGTACCAAAAGCATGTTCTAGACATTTCTTACTCCATATTTCAGCAAGTCAGGACGTGAAGGAAATGGTCATCAGAATCAGGTCCGAATTTTACTTTTATATTACATAAATAGCAAAAAATAGGTTAAATGAATTTTAACAGATAACTTGGCCATTCCTCCCCCTGCCTCCTGCACTTTGCACCACAGAGCAGTAGTAGCAGGTCATCTGGGGTAAACAAGTCGGAGAAGCAGTTTTCCAAAAGAATGCATCCAATGCGAGGCATGTCTGGCAGCAGGGCTAGGATGTCAGTCTTGTGGGCATTTTGGTAATGTGATAGCTGGCTCCATCAACTTATATTAAGGAAATTATGGCTTAGCTATGCAAGGAAGAGGAAAAACAGATGCTACAAAGTCTGTCACAAGGCTGTAACAAGATAAAGAAGAAAAGTTATTTTGCATCATCAGTCTCACTGGTCTAACTTGAAGAGATTTGATTCCTTAGTCCTCACCAGACATCGCATACATGTGCACAAGGTATATTGTAGGATTCCCTGTGCAGGGGAAACCAAGTCTGACCACCTCACACACCTAACATCTATAAGTCATTGTCCAGAAATGAACACCTAAACCTTTCATTGTAATGTGCACATCGGGTATGTTTGGAAGCTTTCTGGAGTTGATCCAATGCTTTTCTACATATGTATTAAGAAAATAATCCTCACGTGCAAATTTTAAGTAGGGAGAAGTATTTAGCACACAAAGAACTGTGTTATACAGGAACAACATACGGTGTCAATTTTTTTCATGAGACTATTGCTATACTTGTCACTCTTCTGTACCAGCATTTCTTTTATGTTTTTTGATTATCTTGGGAATGTGGAGCTATTAAAACTAGAAATGCAAAAGACGGTTCACACCTCTGTCAGGGTCACTATCACCTCTCTGCCAATGCAATATTCCATATCATATTCCATATGCTGTGGAATAGCCCTTTGGGCAGTTTGGCTGTGCCCCCTCCCAGCTTCCTGTGCACTCGGCAGAGCAGGGGAAGCTGAAGAGTCCTTGACCAGTGTAAGCACTGCTCAGCAACAACTAAAACATCAGTGTGTTATCAACACTGTTCTCATACAAAATCCAAAACACAGCACTATACCAGCTACTAGGAAGAAAATTAACTCTATCCCAGCTGAAACCAGGACAGTATCCACCCCCTATTCTATACCATATGGCATCATGTTCAGTATAGAAACTGGGGGGAGTTGGCCGGGGGGCAGCGATCGCTGCGCGGGGACGGGCTGGGCATCGGTCGGCGGGTGGTGAGCGGTTGTATCACTTGGTTTTTCCCTGGGTTTTGTTCCTCTCTCGTTCTCTTGTTGTTTTCCTTTTCATTACAATTTTTTTTTTTTTCCCCCAATGATGAAACTGTTCTTATCTCAGCCCCAAGTTTTCTTACTTTTGCTCTTCCGATTCTCTCCCCCATCCCACTGGGGGGGGGAGGGTGAGCAAGCGGCTGGGTGGGGCTTAATTGTCAATGGAAGCTAAACCATGACAGTCCTTTTTGGCGCCCAACGTGGGGCAATAAGGGTTTGAGATAATAACAGATTAACCAGAGTGTATTAAGGGATTTGGATCTGTTAATAGTTGCGCATGACAATACTGATTCATCTGTTCTCAATACTGGTTTATCTTATCTGCACCATGCTCTTTTTTTTTGCTGTACATGTTAAAGATTGGTGTTGGTTTTTGCAGTTTGCTGTGCTCTGCAGTGATTAGTGATGTTTTGCCTGGGAGATTTGTTATTAAAACACCGGCCTTGAGCTTAGTTTGGTAGCTAAGTTTTGTACTGAAGCCATTACTGTGCTTCGGGTACCACCTGGTGGCGACAATTAGCAATGATACTTCTTCCTCTGAGAGGTTTTTTATGGAGAAAATACAGAATGGCAGTTTTGCTATCTTCTTCTTTGATGTTTCTTCCTTCATTACACTAACTTTTCAGTATCTTGAACATCCCTGGGTAGTTAAGATACTTCTATTGGTATTTCTTGGGAATATTGTTTCGGTTTTGTCTAAGGTTAATAAGCAATTTAAGAATACCATCCAGAGATCTTCCCCGAGGGTGGATAGTTATGAGTGGCAGGGTGTGTGGGATAGTATGGGCAAGTACCTAGGACAAGGCATCAGACTGCGAATCTCTGGCGATGTGTCCAAACATACTGTGCAAACAGACCTGCATTCACCTGTCCAGCCTCCGAGCAAACCAGAGAAAGGTTACTCTGCTCTAGAAGATATTTAGCCACATTACGTTAGCTATATGCCCAGAATAATATATCTAACAACAAAGCACATCAGTATGAGGCTTGTGTAAATTAGCAGGCATCTAGAGCGGAGCTCGTACCTCCTTATATCCACCTGTGTAAATGTGTCTTGTTTCTGTATATGTAGATGTTTAATAGTTAATCATTTGCCATAATTCATGATTTTAAGTGTCTCATATTTAGGAAAGCAGACATCTAGCAAGGTGTGTAACCCTTGCTGTTCATGTGTCCCTGATGTGCTCAGAGGCAACCTCAGAATATCCAGGTTAGAGTGAATGTCATACTGGAAAAGGCAGGAGCCGTATCCATGAAGAGTGTAGCTGATGTTCAGATAGTGCTTAATTAGAGAGAAAGATTGCTTTATCTTGGCCAGTTACTCTGGAAAATTTACTGTAATGGTACAACTGCAGTTGGATGTGATAATGAGCAGTATGTGATTGTTGGCTTTTGGTGTTATATTTTCCTGTATATTAAAAAAAAGAAGCAAAATAAAATGTGTTTAACTTTGTAACTAAGTTCGTGGGAAACAGAAGCTAAGTGAAATACAGCTCCCACTGGAGTCAGTGGGTCTTGCTAGCTTGTTTTGGGCTATTTTGGCCTTTTTGGCCTCTTGGTTTTTTTCCAGCCAGCCACACGATGTCGCCTGTGCCCGCGGATGCGGCTCAGTCCTGGCAGCCTGGGAGGCAGCTCCTCAGCTGCTACCTGCTAAAGTGAATTGTGTTCGTCTTCAAACTGGTCTTTACCTTAGTGCACTCTTCCTTGGTAACTGAGCGGTATTATTTGGCGATAGAACAAAACCGTCTCTCCCATCTTCTCTGTAGCTAGGGGGCCAAGAAATTGAACTCTGCACTGATGTTCAAGACCAGCATCTTTTTCCGGGCAGGAGCAGAGATGTTAGTTTTGTTGCAGATACATGCGTTCTATCTCACGGGTATTATACTCTTTGCCCTCTGGTGTCACTGCCATTCAGGTAACAGGCAATGATAAGTTTCTAGTTTCCAAACTGGAATCGCTAAGTGATCCATCGAATTCAGTATTCATCACTACGTCCCTGTATCAGATGTGGAAACCCTCTGCAGGGCTGAAAACAAAAGTTCTGCTCATAGTTTATACCACTCCTCAGATGGTGGCTGGTTCTGTTTCTAAAACATCTCTTGCTTTTATAGATCATATTCATTTTACTAGCTTAGATAAGTCAAGTTTATCAAGCCTTCTTTCCTTTCATTGCCCCAGTTATCCTGTAGGCCACTGGTCTGGTGGAGTTAATTTAAGCCACCTGAACACTGATGGACAAGAACAGCACAAAGGATTCCTCCAGGATCTCCTGTCACTGCCTGAAAATACTATTATTTCCATATCTTATATGTATCAGGACAGACATTTCCAACTTTTGTTTATCGAAGCCAGTCTCCTTCCCCAGCATTTCCAAATTATGAGCTCTCGGCTTAAATAGTAGAAGTTTGGGGTATTTATTAGTCCCCAAGTGCATGACTTTTGCTATGAATTATTAAATTTTATCCCATTTCTATTACTCTAATGTTCAAGGTTATCCCAGTTCTTTATGATATCCCAATCCTCCTCAATATTGGCAGTGCTTTATAACTTTGTGTAGACAGCAAAGTTTATTAGCCCATTACTATTTTTGGTGTCCAGATCATTAGTGAAAACATGAAGCAATTTCAGCTCAACACCAGTCCATGCTGACACTTTTCTCTATCAGCTCTGCTCAGTTCTCACTACCCATTTCTTACATTTTATTATTTTCTTACTGACCCTAGAATTCCTCTGATAAACTCCATCTTCTCCAGATTTGCATTTAATTCCATATGCAGCCAAATACCAAACACTGTAATGATAGTACCTTAGATGAGATCCAATAAAACTTATGTTGTGCAGAAATCATTTCTCTTAACAAAGAAAGCTACCAAGCAAGTCTGGCACTGTGTCTTTAACTTATGTCAAACCAATTAAAATCTATATGAATATAATTGATTTTTTGTTTACTTCGATGTTTTTGTTCAGTCTTTCCTTAAGTTTTCTGTTGGAAGCAAACTGGTAGCTCATCATTATCTTTTTCCCCTCTTAAATATAAAAACTATAGTTGCTGTTCTCCAATGGTAAGAGGTATTGGGCTTGCAATTTGATGTGAGCTTATCGCTCCCTGTTTAAGTACATGAAGTGCTTTGAATTATGTTTCCATCACGACTGTGATTCATTGACGTACCTTATTCCGTTAGCTCTCCCTCCTTGCTCAGTACTCTACCTTTTGTTCCTAAAAAAGGAGGTGAAATACTCCTTCAGTGTTGGAGCCCTACCTAGGTTACCTTTCACCTCTGCTGTGCACTGACATAGCATAACTCCCAGTGATCCCATTTCTTCTTTCCTTGTTCTCTTTTTATTTGGATAGCTGGAGAACCTTTTGCTATTTGTTTTAATATCATTTTCAGTGTTTAACTCAGCTTGACTTCTGGCAGTTCTCACTTTATCTCAGCACTTCGTGAGCTCTTTGCTGATCCATCTTTTGTTTTTTCTTTCTGTATACTTATTCCTAATCATCTCCTTAGGGTATTTATTAATCCAGTGGGGTCTGGATTCCCTTCCTGCATTTCCCTTTGGACACAGATTGCTAACATTTTTGACAAGAAAGAAGTGTTGTACATTCAGTTCTTTGAGCTAACTGACTTCTGTAGCTCTTTGCATCAATTTATCAAAGTTTCCTGTACTGGAATCAAGAATGTTTATTACACACGTGTTTGTTCATCTTCTGTTTAATTTAAACTGATTCAGCTTGTCACTTCTATACAGCATTATTTTTATTAACCAAAAACTAATCTGAAACACTTTTTGTCCTTTCACTGACAAAAGGAACTTCCAAACTTTATTAGACTCTCAATATTAGAAGTAAGGCTCTTCAGTTGTTTCATAGTGACCGCACACAGTTCCCTCACCATATTACATCCAGATCCATCATGGTAACGCCACTTTGCCAATTTGTCTATCTTAAAACTTTCTTTCTCTTGAGTGTTTATACTCTCACTGATTTACTCTATCCATTACCGTTATCTTCATTTATGCTTTTTTCCACATGAAGCAGTAGAAGTTTTAAAGAAAGCAAAAAAATTTTGTTTTTTTTTTTAAGTGGTAGGATACCAACCCTTCTTTTTTAAGAAACAAAACCAGAACCAGAGCGCATACATCATGATCAGAAGTGATGTAACTCTAAAATGATGGTACCTTTAATCCCATTTTCAAGGCATGGTTTAACACCAAGTTGGAGGGCAGAGATTTCACAATCTCTCAAATCTGCTTTGCATCATGTAGCTGCATAAGGCTTCCATAACATGACTCCCACAACTCTCTTCATGCCATGCCCAGTACGGTGACTGCATCCTGGCATGCTGTTATTTATAGACATGGTTGCACATGTTCGTGCACATTAAATATGGAGAAAAGATGAGCACTGCTTAGTTGTATTTCATCCCGTTAATAGAATATACATAGTGATCTTGTAATTGCTGTTTCTGGATGTTTTCTTGAATTCTGCGTTTTAGCAGGCTGTAAAGGATTTACAAAAAATATAGCTGTATGTTATGTCTTTTACAGGATTTCCATATTCTAAATCTGCTTCTCTACCTGGCTATGGAAAGAATGGCTTACATCAGGTAGGTATACATTTAAATGCATTCTCCAGGCAATAGCATATCATAAATAGGCAGCTCAGTAACTAGTTGAAAATCTACACAGTAATAAGACTTCAAAGGTGTTTTGGCGGCCAGCCCTGTCTGACAGATTCATGCCCTATGTGGGTTACAGTTTGTCTGTCTGCAAGAGTAAGACAGACTGAGGCTTCTCCTTTTAATTGTGTGCATCATGAGCATTAGGAGTCTTGATTCTCCTCCCAAAACAAATGAAGGTCCAAAATGTACAGGCTGCACATATTAATAGATCACAGTACAGCTTGAATTAATGGTAGAGAGGGTTAGGCCTATAATTAGGCAAGTAATGGTCTTAAAGCAAGGGTGGAGCAGCCCACATCCATTGCATTTCTTGAACCATCAGTTCTGTTTTTTTTTCCAGTATGCATGTGTGTGTATATGTATGTATATACACACACAGTCATCGTACTTTTAAGGCGGGGAGGGAGCAATACAGAGAGAATGGCAGGCAGCAATCTAGAAAGCAAAATGCGTAACAAAATTATGATCAGATCAGACTAGGCGTTCTTCTTTTAATCTTTTTTATAATTTTTGTAAGTCTTTAGGAAAAAGGCATCTTTGACACTGTGGTCTCTCTATCTGGCATCTAGCGTTATGGATTCTCAGTTCATGGCTTCTATTTTTAGATACTAACCCATTTTGGTTAATAGTGATAAGTTGGCAATAAATAGATGCACGTGCACTTACATTTTGAAGATTGATTTGCGTCTAAGTTACATGGACGGGACTTCATTCAAATTCCCTCCTTTCTCCAAAGAAAGATGTGAAAGCTGCAAAAGTACATGAGCAGGATTAAACTTCCCCAGTGGTAAGAGTCAAACTGCAGGTCATTGGCAGGAGCTACAAGAAGGCAACTGTCAGAGAGTAGCTAAATGAATTTGTCAGTAGCTGCTGAAATGTCCATCCCTTTGAGTTAATATTACAAGACTAACTGTGCCTGCGTTGCTTCAATACCTGGCTGCTTGAATTCCTCTCTGAAGGAACCAGTGGCACTGCAACTTGATCAAATGAGATTTAGGAATTTGAAAGGTTCTAGATAAACCTGTCCCCACCTGCGAGTCAACAGCTTTTTTCTGACTTTTCAGAATAACTGTTCCCAGTAACCTGAAGCGGGCGAGGGACCGACTTGCACCCCGGCACTGCGCTGGTGGGGCACCAAAGCCATCAGAAGGCTTCACACAGATGAGGCCAAAGCAAACTCCAGCAGCGGTGGAGTTGGCCGTGCTTGCAGGCTGACACCGTGCAATGTGATATGAAAGCAGCAGATGGCAGCATTTGTCCCACCTAAAAGGTCCAACCTCACAGCCCAAAACTGTAGGAAAGTTGAAAAGGTTGCTCATGGCCAAATCTTTGAGGCCAAAATTCTTCTCAGAATGGATGTCCTCTGTTTGGATTGCAGGTTCATACCAGCTTTTGTGGTTTGTTATTTTTAATCAGCCATCCCAGTGCTGCATAACAAAATAAACCAAACCCAAACAATAAGGAGCCTTGCAGGTTATTGTGAGCATAGCTGTGCACACCGTTGATACCCTAACAGGCAAAAATGAGACTCGGGGAAAAAAGTCATATAATAGTGTTTTTCTCATCTCCTGTAATGTTTTTCATCATAGCATTTGCCAGCAAGGGAAAAAAACAGTGGGTCAAACAAAGCTACGGCACATATGCACAGTTCTCCCTGATCTTAGTGGCATCAGCAGTGTGAAGCAGAATGCGGAATGAGACACGTTTCAGTGCAGCATAAGTGATTCGTGATGATGGCATTAAGACGTCTGCATTGCAGGGAAAGGCATGTGGCAATTTCAATCTAACCTTACTGCCAGGTCTTCAAATAGGGGTGGCTGGTGGCTTTCTGACACCTTTCTGCCTCATTGAAAGCTGCGAGGAATCAGAGCTCAAAAACGTCCCGAGGGCGTAGGGGTGAGGTGGGCTGATACGACACTGCAGTTGCCTCTCTGAGTGACATCCAAGCTCCAGCTTTCGCCGGTCTGTGGGAGCTCACAGCGTAGGCAGCAAACTGCACCTGCAGTGCCTCCGGGGACCCAGGCATTCACTTGACACTCCATCCCTGCCTCCAGGCAGAGCTCCGTCTCTGCAGCCATAGATTGATGGGTGTTGGGAGCACTCGGGACTCCTGCCTTGAGCAGTTGGGTCAAGTTTGAATGAGACTTTATTCTCTTTCTCTCTCGCAAGGATCTGTATTTTGATTGTGTGCTACCAACTGGTTTTCTTTTTTCTCTCAACAATGTGCAAAGTGATTTTGCGGTGTATTTTGCTGCTATATTGTTTCTTTCTTTCTCTTTCAGCCTGAAAATATGGGCCAATACGAAACGGACCAGGAGGCGAGCTGGGGAATGAAAGGTACATTGCCATATCATTTCCACTCCAATTCATGTTTTCTTCCTTTGAGGATGCTCATTAACATCTTGCCATAAAGGGTTACTATTCTGAGATCTTCCCATAGTTCACGTAATAATGACTAGGTAGAGACCCAGCTCAATATCATGTTTATCACAGAGAATCTTCTTTTTATCTGGCTGAACATAAAGGCCTGGCTGAAGTCCTGCATCGTAAAGTGGTGCAACCATGTTGAGTCAATCCCAGTATCCTCAATATGTGGCAACAGCCCCTGGTTCTTTTTGCTTAGCAGGTGGTGGTCTCATATCAAAGAGAGGAAGAAATTTAAGATAATCACTCCTTCAAGATGTATCTAATAAAAAAATCCATTGTGCTTCTTGGTTGCGCTACAGTGTGGTTAAAATGTACAGAATTCAAAAAGCAGAATTGATTTGCATTCATTTTTTTATTACAGTTTAAGTGGACTGTGAACTTAATATGGAACTTGGGTTGGAATTTTCAAAAGAGCTGAGCAATTTAGGAACATGCATCTACTCATGAGGAAGAGCAGGATTTTGTTTCCAAGACACAATCTCGTTTTAAAAAGCTTATTCTAATGCTCCACTTCATGCCTCTGTTTTGATACAAATCTTTGTCTCTATGTTTGAATAGTTCAAACTACAGATTTTGAAAGCAGAATTATCTTTGATTTCATTTCAGCCCATAAAAAGCTCTATAAAAACATACTGGCTATTCTGGTTGCATTTAATTATTGATGTGAATAGATGACCTTGTTGTAGTCATATCATATATAGTCATATACTGACCTAACTAGAATACTCTTGTGCTGGTTTAGATCCAGGAATCATCGTCCCCACACCCCCAAATCATCTTTTCTTCACTATCGTTATTCCCACTGCAGTCAGCCCAAGTGCAGGATCTTGGAATATCATATTAACTCAATGATTTTCATATAAGTTCCCAAACTGACACACCTGTAATAATCCATATATTTTAACTGTTTTCAGTAAAGAACAATAAGGGTAGGACTTTTGGATGACAGACTGACTTAACTGCGCAAAAGCCTCCTGTAAAAAGAAATGCCCAATTTTGCCAGACATACTTACTATGTAACCCAATGGCATCAGGAGATGGATTTTCTATAATAAGCCTTTGATTTTGAGGAATATTGCTTCGATAATAGACAGTGTTATAGGCATTCAGAGCATGGGGGTCAAATGCTTACTATACATGCAGTTATCCAACAACTATTGAAAACCGTAAAAGAAATGTAATAGCATAACGAATTGCTGATGTACCTAGATCGTTACGGTGACTGCAAAAGAAGCCTATAAATTCTAAACTGTGAACCTGTTCTCATTCTCTTGCAGAATACAAGGTAAGAAGGGCTTTTCCAACACTGGAAGAACAATCAGATTCAGCACTTCCTAGCAAGGTTACATGTGTTCCTTTTTTTATTTTATTTTGTTAATTTTTGTCCCAGTGAAATATTTGTCAAATCAGGATGCAAGTATGTACCATTTAAATTAGTAAGTTCCCCACACTGTCTTTTCCGCACATCAGAATCAGATTTGCTGGAGTTCATATGCTCTTGTCTTTTTAACAGATTTATCCTTATGAAACACTTATTGTAACAAACCGAGTTCGTGTGAAATTGCCTAAGGATGTGGACAGGACCAGGCTGGAGGTAGGAATGGTATTTGCTTGATGGCTTTGCAAGTCTTTGTCCTGTTCGTTTACCATCTTAGATATTCCTGTGCCCAAGTAATAGCAATGAAAGAAGAGAGAAGAGAGGAATAACATTATGTGTTATATTTTATTTGAAAACACTAGTATGTAGGCAATTAAAAAAAAAAAGCCAAAAACCTGGCGACTGTCTGGCCAAATGGATTTTTACAAAGATACTGATGAAACCCAGTAGTTCTGAATGACTATACAGGATATTGAAAGTTGGAACGGGGCGGGTGGAAACTTGTTTTTTTAATTCCTATAAAAAACACCCTCCTAGAATAACCTGAGTATTCTAAAAAAAGGTCCATTTATCCTGCAAATATACGACCTATGTTTCTGGTTCATTGTCTTATTCAGTCTCTCCTTTGGCTGTGTGATCCATGATCACTGTGCTACAGATTTGCTGTAGCATCCACCTCTCTCAAAGAGTAGTAGTATAAGCTGGAGAAATGCAGATGTAATTTATCGTAGAGGAAAGCTTCGTTTCCAAAGGCCAAATCCTGAAGTTGATGTTCAGGCAAAATTCATGAGGTTGATTTTTTTGACTGAGCAATGACAGGACTGAATAAAGACTCACCTAAATTATTAAACTAATGTATCTTTGTGTGAATTACTATTAGGAAGAATAGGAGACAGTTCAATAAAAACTATGTGATTAACAATATTGGACTTTTGGGAAGATTTATATTTAAATAAAATCATTGTATTTTTAACTTGATAACGTGACGAGAAAAGAAGACAGAAACTTTAATCTTAAAGCAAAAAAAGAAGAAAAACTATGAAGTAGCTGAAAGTTCCTCATTAAAGATCAATTTTTTTAAGACAATTCATTTACCAAATTCTTATACATGTAGTATATTTTGGAAATGGTGCTATGTTCTTAAATACTTCAATGTGCTTGTCGCTTGATTACCCAGCAAGTGGTATTGATTTGATTGTAAGGAAAAAAGAGCCTCGAACGTGTGCTGTTTTAAGCCTGGGGGATAGCAAGGCATGATAGCAATAATAAAAAGCACAGTGAGTCCAGAAAAAGGAGCAGGGAGTTGGAGGGATGCTCATCTGGACACATGCTATAAAGGATTCTTTTATATATATGCATATATGTGTGTGCGTGTGTTAAAGAATAGAGTCCTCGTTTAAACACATCAGACTGGTCTGAATAGCAAATGCAGCTCCAAATTGCTTTTTTAGGACAACATATAGTTTGCTTTGGATGGATCATGCCTGTCCTGGCTGCCATGATCCCTCGCTCATACCCTGTCCTCAGCTGGGATGGCTGTTTGTTTAACATTGGAGTTGCTCCGTCTGCCTCCCACCAGGTGCAGCCCAGTGCCTGATGGCTCGAGGAGCCCGACCGCTTCAAAGATCTCACAGAGGTTTGCAAAAAAGAACAATAAACAAGATCTGCTCAAACCTGCACCAGACAAGCGATAAGGGGACCAGGCTGGTCCTGCTGATTGCTGCACTATGTTAAACATGTGTGTCTGCAGGAAGGACTTCTTTGTAGACCACCTTACATTTATTAGGGATTGGTGGGTTTTTAAACAATTAAATTAGCAGCGTTTTAATAGGATTATAACTACTGGAAAAACAGAGGCAGCAGCTCATCTACACATTCAAACCATATGCAGAGCTGCGTGACAGGCACAAACTGCTGCCTTCCCTGCCGGCCTCTTCCCCTCTTCCCCAACCCTTCCTTCTGCATTACAGAATTGCTGGAAATAAGTAGCTTTGCATAGAAAAGCAGTTTATCATTATTTCCTCTTGTGGCAGAAGAGGAAGAAGATTGTAAGTTAGTTGCTGACTTGTGCATTCAGCAGATTTCAGGCTTGGGCAAGACCCAGGACTCAGGGAGCCCAAGACTACATGGATTTATAGGTTTGCACAGGAACAGACCAGGATTAGACACACAGACAAACACACACACACACCATCTGTTAGTAGAGGACCCGCTTAGCGTATCTTGGTATCTTCAAGCTTTTGGGGGCAACACTAGGAATGCTGGAAGCAGGTACTAAGGTTAGATTTCACCTTTTCTTGAGCTCGATTTCACATTTGCCAGAGGATATGATTCGATGCTCACGGGTCTCTAGGAGACAAGTGCTCTCTCCGAGCAGAATTGGTTGCCGACTGGTCTTCTGTTTTCATCCTGCACAGCCAATGTCACTTGTGAAAGTGATTGTCACTTGTGAAAGTGATTGTGCCTACAGAAATGGTGAAGGCGATAGCACTTCTAAGCCCATGTATTATCCGAACTGTAGAGTGATTTATCTAGGAAAATCTTTTAAGAAAAAATCCATGTTCTGATATTCCAGTTTTATTCTGATCAGTTTTGCGGGCTGAAGCTTCACCTTGCTCTCACTGCTGCAAATCAGAACAAGCTCCTGGGTGTGATGGCTGTGGACATGGTACAGGTGGTGTCAGTGAAAGGAGACCTATAACCATTGTGTTTTATATCAACTATCAAACCTGAAAGCAGTCTTACCATGTCCAGTATGATGAGAATATCTCACACGTGATGTTTCTGATTTCCTGGTCTACTTAGGAGCAATAAGGTGACTGAATCTGCATGAGCTAGATTTATTTAACAGCCCTCTGCAAGTTGACTTGAAGCGGGCTCCTGTTTGTGAAACAGAGTTTGTTGTGAACTTTGAATGATCCGGCATAGATGTCATGGAAAAGGCTCTGTTGTTTGTCTCCGATTCCCTCTTCCAAGGGAAGTCTCCTATATTGAGTGTTCCTGTCATGCAAAATGAACTCAAGTAAATGGTATTAGCTCCTTGGGTCAAATTAAGGGAGGCTGCAATGAGGGCCTCGGCTAATGGTCAAGGACCGCCAGCAGGGTGGGGTTTTAATGGGTGGTAGTGTTTTCCTAACTTTGCTCCCATTGTGAGTATTTTTTAGATTACGCTGTTGTGTAAGAAATTAAGGATTATAAAAAATATTTTCTTGTAAAAATGCATATTTTTCTAAGCCCAAGAGCTTAGAAAATAAAAGCATTCAAATAACAGGAATTCTTTCTTCAAAAGCCATGTATCTAAGCATAGAAACACTCGGCATGTTTTTGTTTGCGTGTTCTAACTCAGCAGTGAGGCAGGAGTAGCCCAGTTCCTTGTGCTCCTCGAGGAGATGTTTATGCCAACAGTGAACTAATACATGCAGCACCGAGAACTAGTTATAATAAATGACCTGCTGATTTTTAAATACGTTACTGGCACGCTGGCTTTTGAATGAATAGCCTGGATCGTCATTTAGTATAAGCTGATTAGAAATGCAAGGAATTTACACTTGATAAGGATTTGGCCCAGGATTTTTTTTAGAAGTTTCTCGCTACCACAGTGCTGTTTATGCTAATGTTAGATGAACGGAGCAGCATTCCCATGAGCTATTCTAACGGGAAATGGTGAAGAACAAGTTAATTCAGATAGTGTTGCAGAACAACAAAGCAGTAGGACAGGAATGGATTATACAATCTGGGTGAAGAAGGGGAATTGCACCTTCACCACGTCGGCAGATGACACAGCCTGGGGGGACAGCAGTTGATGCTCTGGTGAGCAGAGCCTCTGTTCAGAGGGACCTGGCCAGGCTAGAGGAATAGGTCGACAGGGACCGCGTGAAGTGCAGCAAAAGTAAATCCAGATTCCCGCACTTGTGACAGAATAATGCACAAGATGGGGGGAACAGCTCTGCAGGAAAGGACCTGGGAGGCCTGATGGAAAACAAGCTGAACGTGCGTTGGCAGCGCACCTTTGCACTAAAGGGGTTATGAAGGAAAACATACCCTTCTCAGGATTAGGCACTGGAAGGCCAAGAGGCGACAGTCACAAGTTGCAGGAAGGGAAATTACATTAGATATAAGGAACAAGTTCCTCACTGGGAGAACAGTGCACTGGAACAGGTTGCCCAAGAGGCTGTGGAGTCTCCATCCCTGGAGGCATGCAAAACTCAGCTGGACGTGGCCTTGAGGGATGTGGTCTAATTTTAAAGTTGGCCCTACTTTGAAGACCTCCATAGGTCCCTAATTTGCTTAGGTTGGTGTATTCTCTGACGACAAAGCCTTAACATAATATAATTCCAAAATAGGATTTTTTGGTGCTCTTGCTGCAATAGGATTTGAAAAAATACATAATTTGGTCTGTCTCTGAATATTTTATCAAAAGGATCATTTTATTATGCAGGGGCTTAAGTGCAAGTGTCCTGGAGCAAACGTCCCTATTTTGGACAACTGAAGTCCTGAGTTTCCAGGGACTAAGACATCACCTTTGGATGGCACACGTTAGCACATTCCTTACCTGCTGGTTTCCCAGTGGTGTTCCACATGGCCTGGTTTTTTTTTTCCAAAGGAAGCTGGGCTTATGGACACTTTTGAAAATCTTGATACCTCTTTTAAAGTACTTTTTTAAGTACATAAAAGTACCTTTTATGATTTAGGCCTTGGGCTCCTGAAAGCATGCACTTGATACTTTTATCTTAGATTGGATATTGTTTGCCTGTTATTCAGTCATAGCAATGTGATTCAGTGCTTGCACATCCAAATTGATGGTTCATGCCCAGCTGCATAGACTTTTTTTTTTTTCCTCCTGAAGTTGCTTTTATCACAGAATATAAGATTTCTTTTGTGGTCACAGGCTGGTAGTTTTGAAAGCCAACATAGTTAGAGTCTTCCATTTGGAAACCATCTTTTAGTGTTTTCATTTGATTTTCTTATCTTAATGTATCTTAGTTTCTTTAGCCTTTTCTCTTGAATGTCAGAGAGTTAAAAGCATTATTCATTCATGCCTATCAAATACAGTAGAAAGTAAATTATTCCACTTTTGTTTGAGCCTGTTCATTCTTTGCTTAACAGGTAGACACTGAAACAATTGCTAAGGAAAAATTCTGGCATGTCAAGTAGCAAACCTTCATCTGCCACCTTGTTCTCTTGTGAACAGAAGTGAGAGATTTAAACATGGGTGCGGTCTTGTTTGAACAGAGCACTCACATTAATTCAAACATGCTTTTCCTCCTGAAACTGCTTGTCTGGATTTGTTTTAGGGATGACATTTTTTCCACTATTTTTTATTCAACAATCCCCCTGGGTTCTAGCCACTTCGGCTGCAACCATTTTAGGACTGGTTTCCAGTAACCAAGCCTGAATTTATAACAGCCCCAGCTCCTAGATGTCATTCATAAAAGTAATGTTGTGTGTCCCAGCCCCTCTGGAGCTCCGATGGGGAAAATCCGAGCAAAACTGGAATGCTGTGTGTTTTAACATAGAGCAGTGCAGTTTGTCGTTTGGGGCTGGTTTTGAGGTTAGGGCTCACTTCACGATGAAGCTGATAGCCTGGAGTGAAAAATTGCAGGTCACCGGCTTCAGTGGAACTTCACGCTGTTTAACTTGAAAAACGTTTGTGTGGTGTTTCTTATTCTAGGCATATGCTTGTGTTGTGATCAGTGCTGGATGTCTATATCAGTTTTCAAAGCCCTTACAAAAGGAGCTGTTGTAAAATGAAAATATGCATTAGAAATTATGTGATAGGTATGAAAGCTAATTCCTATCAGTCAAAACACTGTGGGAGTGAAGAGAGATTAGATGTGGAGCATTCATATTACAGATGCACTAAAGCCCAAACTAAGGGAAACTGGAAAATTTGCTTTAAGAATAAGGTATTTTGTACCTAAATCAAATGAAATTTTTGAAACTCAAAATCTTATATATATTTCATAATTCATTATGGATTCATAGTTTTAGTTTTATTTATGAATTGTTTTCTTAATTATATAATATTTTTAATCAGGAGTCTGCTGAAGGCAATTACTTACATCAGTGTCAGTATGAAGAAGCTCATTTGGTTGAATGACAGAATGATGGCACAGGTTATCCTCAGACATGTTCTATGTGTACTGCTGTGTAGGTAATATATTGATATCCCTGAGAGAAATACTTGTATCTTTTCAGCTTTTTGCATATTTAGGGATGACTCAGCTGGGGAAAATACTGAATGTACAATGCTACTACAGAATATTTTGTGTGTGCCTTGTGATATTTCACAAGAGGTCAGATTGTAAGTACCCCACAGCAGCAGTGCTGAGTGGAATGCAGCTTCTTTGTGAAGTTTCATGATGCCCTGAGGTACTGAACGAGATACATCCACGGATCCAGGAGCCTTCTATAGATGCTTGGGGTGACATCGGCATGGGGAAGGGTTTCGGACTCCTTTCCTCACTGCTTCTGTTACACTGCTTTTCCTGGGAGCCTTTTTGGGGACCCACATTGCTATGTGGAAGCAGAGGAGAGGGGGATCTCTACCTCCTGCCAAGGCTGGGTTGCACAAGTGCCCCAACTGTTCAGTGCTGTGACTAAGTGCCCTCATCGAGCGTAACCGCAATTGTAGCACCGACTGCCACGTCCCCTGGTCAATGGAGTTGCTCTAGTTATCTTTTGATACCTTTTGAAGTTCATTAGATGGCAACTCATGCTGTTTCTTAACTTTCCCTCCCCTATCACATAATTACTTAATAGTTTGAAATATTTATTGAGCGTGAAGCTTAATTATGTTGTAGATGAGCATAACATTCAATACTCCCTTGGGAACGTGGCACATGGCTAATTACAGCTTTGTAATTAGGCATGCAGTAGGCTTAGAAGAAACCTCTGAAAAGCCTGCTGAGCCCCAGCAGTACAACAGAAAGAAGGGGGAAGAGTGCAAACCTTGTGAAAGCAAAACGAGGATTCAAAATTCAGTAGATAATAAATTTTCCAGAAAATTACAACTGGGCTTCCGAAAGTAATATTTGGGCTAACTTTGAGAGGCACAGGAGAAGTGAATGGGGTGGGAGAGAGGAGAAAAACTGGAGAAGGGAGGAGGCTATTATTGTTCCAAGTATATTCAGTTGAGATACTTTTAACATCCTAATGAATACAGGGAAAGACTATGGTCCCACCAGCAAAGCCTCTGCACTAACTACCCTAAAGAGCTAAGCTCTGGTTATTTACGTGAATGCTCGCTTAACTGTGGATAAACCTTTCCCAGTAAATCCCAGTTTAGTTTGACTATTTTGCATTTTGAAGACTCTGGAAAAGATCCTGTAGCTCTTACTTCTGGATTTTGTGGATCAGAGGTTCAAGTGTTACAAGGATTCTGAACAAAAATGAATTGGACAACTACTTAAAATTACACTCCATAAAATGGAGTGCACAGTAGTGCTTCAGAGAGACTATCTGAAAGATTCACTATGGATTCAAGCAAAGGCAATGTAATGCTCAGCTGTCATTTCCTATGAACATAATGTAACAAAAAGCAAAAGAGAAACAAACCTGAGGTTTTAAATGATGTCTAGGAGTTAGGACTTTGATTTTTCTAGTCTTCAACTCATCACCTCCTGCCATCCACTGTGTTGGTTCATTGGTTCACTATGGACTCATGAGGAAGTGTGATATCCTCTGAATTTCCTACATCAGCAGGTTTTCACATGAGGACTCCCATCTAATTACTGACACAGAATAAACATGCTTGTGCAGCATGACCTGGTCACAGCTTGCTGCAGGACGGCTGTAGGTTAATTGCAATTTTCCCTTCCTGTGACTTACTCACACTAATGCCATATTCCTAAGTATTAGTTTTGAAGATCTCTGAATTTCATTAAAAGCACAATTATTCTCAGGGAAAAGAAATCTCATTGAATTAAATAAACATTATAAGTCTATTTAGAATGATTAGTGGCTTTTTAGCAGGCTACAGAAAAATAGAGGGAAGCCTCATTAATTTACAGCAAAAAGCATCACTTCTTTCTGAGATAACACTGTGGAGCAGGTATTTGAATGTGCAATTAATTACTTTTGTTCTGAGAGACTCAAAAATGAGCGCGTATCTGTACTGCTCATTTTAATGATTGTGTTTCATAGAGCATGAGGATTTTCCATTATAGTGGTTGCATTGCAGTAGAGAGGTTTAGCTCAGCCCTTGCTTAGTTCTATATATCTTACTAAGAAACATTTGCGTTTTAATTCTTCCATTGTGTGTTTGCATGTTTTAGGAGAGCTAGCTACATAACTACAGCAAGGTGTGGTGACCCTTCTTACACAGTGCTGTGTCCTATGGGTAACACCCAGGTGAGGAATTACAGCAGCAGCATTCGGTTCCCAAGCTGCAGGCCACCTTCCGGCTTCCCAAAGTGGGATCCCATGGTTGTGATCCCGTATCTCTAATCCCAAATGCTGTCAGTGCAGGTGAGAGATTGTGCTTCTGGAGACACGACTCTCCTCTTCCATACAAAGCCACCACTGTGACCCATGGACGCATCTGGTGGATCCTCAGCACTTTACTGAACTTGAGCCTCACTGTCTTTTTCTGCTTTCCCATGCAAGCTGACACAAAATGCTATCCAGAACAAAAGATTGAGCACTATTGACTTTACAAGCCTCAGATTAATACAATTTTAACAAAACAGTACGATGCAGTAGTCCTTTCTAGCGTGGCAATTTCACACTTAAATATATCCAAAATGCTGATGTTCTGATGCTGCGAGCTCCGGTATAGCAGTCTTTTTAATGAAGAACCATCTTTAAACTGTTTACCTTATCTTTTAGCAAGGTTTTCAGGTAGCATCATGTTAACATCACTGAGCTCACTTAAATACAGTCAGTTCAGAGTGTGGGCAGAAGGGAACCTTAATCTGCTCCTCTGTACTCTCCTCAGGGTCTGCTGCGTGCCCAGCTTTGTCATTGATGCAGAGCAGAGAAGTAAAGCGAGTTAAGCTGCCTGAATATGGCCAAATTGTCACAAAGGGAATTAAGAATCGGTTACTAGCACACTGTAAAACACCCAGACTTCCTATGTAAACAAGGCCAACACTAATAAAAAAAGGAATGAATGCTACTTTTACTAATAAGTTTGGCCATTCCTTTAATGGCCCAATGATGCACTGTTAACATAGCTGGATATTTTAAGCTGATCCAATCTTAAAAAAAAAAAAAGAAATCATGTTCTTGGCCTTATAAAGCATAGCTTTACGTACACATCTTTTCTCATACCTCAAGATTAATATCCTCCCTATTCCCTACGCATAATTTTCAATTTCCCTTCTTTTGTTTGACTAATGAGACAAGGTAACGCTTCAGTTAAGACAAATTAATATTCAAATAGCTGAGAAGAAAGATAAATCAATCTAACATTTCTTAGGGGTGCATTTTTTCTGCCTTTGTTTGGGAAGAGCTCTAGGTCTTAAAGGTATATGGTTTAGGAAAGTCCCAACAATAGTGCAGACAAAATTTAACATCATACATACAAAGAAAAGTATGAACATAAACTTCCCACACTGGTCTATTCCCATGGTGTTTAGACCCTTCAAATACTTGTAGACATTTACCATATTTTCCCTTAGTCATCATTTGGCTAAGCTTATACATACTTAGGCCTTTTAGTCTTTCCTCATAAATCAAACTCTGCAACCCATGATTACTTTTGTTACTTTTATCTGAAGCTTTGCCAGTTTGATGACATCTTTCTGGGATCAAGGTTTATTCCAAAATTTGCAGACAGAACTGTAATCATTGCTGCTTCTAGGGTCGGTCCCAAAGCTAGAGCCCATGATGCTGAGGAAAGGGATGGTGAAAGTGTCTGAGATGCAGGGAAAACAGTGGGAATTATGCTACACTGGGCGCACGCTGGTGTCCTCAGAGAAAGTTCAGACAAAAGGGGAACTGTTCCCTTCTACTAGAATTGATTTTGCATGTGGATAATGCATTGATGGAGTAAGGAACTTTGCTAATATTGCAGTCTGGTTGTTAGTCCTTGAGATGAGGGACAGTATGTGGAGGAGAATTAAAAGCAAAGAAACTGCCTAGTGGAATGGGAGGTGGAAATAAGTGAGCTCGTGCTTCCCCCATCTCAGTCTCTGCTACTGCATCCCTGGGCTGGAAACTCTCAACTCATTTTGAACCAGGCGGCATCAACTGAGAACTTCTCTGAGGAAAAAAATAAATGTTGCTGGTGTAAAACAAAACCAGTATAATTAGAAAATGAGTGCGTGCAAGGAATGAAGGTGATGTCATCTGGATCGAAGCAGAGGGCAGAACGCGTATCTGATTCATGCTGGCTTGGATAGGTGCATGCGGACTGAAAGCTTGCTAAGCCTGCGGGCGAAGCAAAATGATAAATGGCAAAGTATGGCCTTGGAGAGGAAAGGGGGAATTGCAGAGCTTGTGCTGAGATTGGTGGCAAGCTTCGTCAGGAGGGGAAGTGGAGCGAGTATTCGACGCCCTGCAGAAAAGGCCCGAGGCCTGACATAGGGCTTGCTGACTCTCTCTCCATTGACCTTCAGTATTGAAACAGATCTGATGAGACCACAGCAATTTCTAGGAAGAAATGGTGTCATTTACCTCAAGAAAAAAAAATGGTGAAATTGTTCCTTTTAAAGTTTTACATCTGCTATGGTTTTGGATGATTGGCAAAGTGGGTTTACCTGCAGGGTATAGGCTTTCTGATTTTCTCTTTGATTATGACCTACAGTTTGTCACTGCTGTCTCCTGAGTGAGGGGACATCTCAAGTCTTATCCTCAATCTGGAAAGTAAGGTAAAATAAAATATGATACACTTTGCTCATCCCAGACTTCTTTTTCAATCCCACAACTTACAGACACGTTCCTTGCTGTGAGAAATTGCTGAAGTTAAGCTTGCTCACATTTGTCCACTGGATTACCAGGAAAATATGAAAAAAAAATCAGTGCAGAGAGAAGTTACTTTTTCTTTCCAGACCCAGTAGAATTAAATTCTGTCAGTGAAAGATGGTTTCTAAAATACATTGTCAGATGTTGCTCATTTCCATGCGATACAGGATCTCCTTTGCCAAATATGCACGGTGTGTTTGTTCCATGCTATGCATAGTGCTTATGGTGGGTTGCTATCATTGGTCAAATGAAAAATGAAGGCTCAGTTCCAAACTCTTAGTCACTGTTGTTCTGAATACGTGGGTTTTCAAGGGAAAAAAAACAAGGCTGTCCTTTTTTAAGAAACCACAAGGGCCCATAATGACCATTCAAGGTAATTAAATGTAGTGATTTCTTAGAAAAAAATTAATTAATTTTCCTTGAGTAATTTACATTACAAAGATGAATGCCTTGTTAATAAGTGGCAAGTAAAATTTTGCTTTCGAATTTGTCCAAAAAATAGCTTTGTAAGGTAGGCCAATGGGGCTGTGTCCATCCTGGTCAGGTAGACCATCGTGGGATTACCAAGGCATGTTAGCAAGCTCTCAGCCACAATTTTGGCTAATAGCAGCAAGAACTCTTCCAGACGATGCTGGGACCTCATTCAAATGATAGACAACCTTGGCTTATTTGAATTACCAGAAAAAAACGTAGGCTAAATGACCCAGTGGCTCTCTGCCTCTGAGGAGTGCTGTGCTCCCCTCTGCCTTCAGCATCTTGCACTCAGCATTTGCAGGCAGCATTATTCACATTTGTGAGGACTGTATCTCCTTTAAAATTACCCTCCTGGCTGGCTTGCCAGCATGCATCTTGAGAATGAGTGATGTGGACTAGATGATGTTTTTGAGCCTCCTCGAAATGACGAGGACGTTGACCCCAGGTTTCGCACCTCCTGGGAGGTTCTGCAACCAGGAGGCAGTGAGATGAAAGGAAAGGGCCGATATCCTTCCTGTGAAATAACGCAGTTGTCTAATGTGTGATGAGCCTGATTCTGCTGTGTGAGGCATGTCCAAGTGTTTCTTGCGCTTAGCAGCTTTGGAAGACCTCGTTTCTGGATGCAGGAGGTGCTTCAGCAAGCACCAAGGTGCTCAGGCTGGGGCTGCCTGGAAGGAGAGCTGCGCCTGGGGACTTTCAAGTCAAAAGCTCGGTTGGGGAGGAGAGGGTTAGATGGCAGGGCTGGTCCCAGGTTTCAAGGAAATCTTTATGGAAGAGGAGAGGCCACGTTTAAAAATTTCAATTTGTAATTCTCTGCATTTGCACTGTAGTTGCAGAGTCCTTGAGAAGCTCTGTAATTGCACTGAATCTGTCCCTTTCAGACAGTGTGTGTTTAACACGTCGGAAGCAGAGAACCATAGCTGATACTACTGAAATGCTTGGACAGGAGTTAGTCCACAGTTATCAGAAGAATTTTATAAGATAGTAATTTGTAATTTAGACATTTATCTTTTCTGCCTTTTCTGTGTGTATATATACTAGTAATTGTTAGGCAAACTGTATATACTTTCCTTATCCTAACTCCTTCCAATGTATTATGTTGGTATTCTCCCCTCTTCATCTATCTTTTTTTTTTAATATTGAATCATGAAAACATGAAATAGAAGCATAGTTCTTGGCATTTAAAAAAAAAACATATATCCAGCTTGGACTTCTGATATGAGTTTATCCCCATGGATAAGCATATTTTGGATTTAAGAATTTAGCAGTGTGCTCTCTCCTTTGTTACAAGGCTGCTATTAATGGACCAGTGTGGTGTCCACCACTCTCATTAAAGATCAAGGCAAAACAAATCCAAGTCTGAAATTACGTTGTTATCAATCCCTTTAAAGTCCTGGAATAGCTTGAATTTGTTTCAGCGTGCTCTGTCATCAAGCACCGTGTATAAACACATCTTTTTCCCGAAGACCATAGCTTGTGCTCGGTTGGAACTATATTGAAAAGATTATTTATTTTCAAAAGTCACTACTGCCATCAATAATTTCATTTCCCAGCTACTCTGAGCTCATTTGGTTTTGATGCAGTCTTTTCCAGAACCAATTTGGGATTTTAAATGCAAATCCTAATGCATTATTTTGTGGTGTGTTTTAAAACTTAGGAAGAGCAGAAATATTCCTGTGCACAGAAGAGCTTAATAGTACCTTTTGTATTTTCATTTTCAAGAGGCATTTGTCCCCTGAAGAGTTCCAGGAAGTCTTCAAAATGAGCATTGAGGAATTTGATCGTCTGGCACTTTGGAAGCGGAATGACCTGAAGAAAAAGGCCCTGCTTTTCTAGCCCCTCCCGGATAAAATACGTGCTTAATCAAAACAAAAATAGTCTTGCCAGAACTATCACATGCACTTGCTGTTGAACCATTGTCCAGCTTCATTGTGTTAGTATGTGTCGGGGGAAACAGGACAGATTAGATGGCAACGCGTTGGAATACAGAGAATTTGCTAATCTTGCATGACCAGATGGTTTTGTCAGTAACTCCTGGTCCTACCCAGTTTACAACGTGCAAAAAAATCTAGCTTTAAATTTATTGTTGCTTGCAGTTATTGCTTGATGCAAATGGAAATTATGAAAGGAAGAGAAAAAGTGTAGCTGTGACAAAGGAAATGCATCCAACATTTTGTTCCATTAAGTTTTACAACACAATTTTTACAAAATCAAGTAAGTAACGAATATAAAATTCTCCAACAGGGGATCACATGCTATTAAAAATATGGTAAAAGCCAAAGAAAAGCATGTCCGCAAGCAATTATTGCAATTGTTTATGTGTGGTACTTTTTAAGAATGAAAGCAAAAATATGGAAGCACCTTAATTCTACTTCTTATACTTTAGACACAGCCTACTCTCTAAAAGGTCATATTTGTCTAGAAGGTAACTAGCTATCTTTAATTACAACACAAGAGTTTTTATTTTATTAAGAATATATTGTGACATAAAACAGTTATAATGACTAAAATGTATACAGACCTACTTAAAAAGTTAGTCCCATTCATCAGGAAAACTGAAGCCTTATTCAAAACTGGTTTAAGAGTGTATTGTGCCAGTTAACTGTGTTTTCCTACGAGTTTGGGGTGTTTGGAGAACTTTTTTTTACATTTCATGCTGATAACAATACCATGTAATCTTAATTATATGCAGATAGATATATCTATCTATAAAAGAATTGTTTTCATTAATATATGTCCTAAGTAAAGACATTCTTACTTTCTCCACTTTCTGGCTTTACACGGTAAGCCATGAGAACTGTGATGGCAATTGGTAGGTGTGGAAATGGAACAGTTCAGCATAAAATGTAACAAAAAAAGCTTGGTGTGCTCTATCAATAATACATCCAATTATAATCAAATATATAAAACCCTCATGCATTACTATTTGCATGTTTCTATACAAATCAATTTAAAAAAAAAAAAAACAAAACCTATGTGATACTGGTGCAGTACCTTGAAACTATCTTAAATAACAAGCAAAGCTAACAAAATCGAAGCGTTTGATATGAGCGTTAGACCTTAATATCTCTTCCAGCTGAAAGACTGTATTAAATTTAATAATTTCATATAGTCAGAAGAATGGTTGCTGACAAAGAATGTTTTAAAGCGAGTTGCTAGTTTTGTGTGGTACTAAAAGAGCATTACAAAAAGTACATTTTTCAGCCATGTGTCAGTATTCTGCATTTTTACTGCCTTGAATGTTTGTACTCACTTCCTACTTCACTATGTCTTTTTGCATTTCCTTGAAGTAACTGGTTAATATATGCACTACAACACACTGTTTCAACTGACCCAGCATTGGAAAAACCATAGCATTGAACATGCCTTCTTCCAACTAACTTTCAAAATCCCTGCTGTTGGAAATAAATATTTTCTCATGACCTAAATGTTTTGTCTGATGATACAAATGTTTAAAAAACTCATTAAAACAAATACATAACTGAATGACTTTGCTAACGTGTGTATAATTTTTAGATTGCACTGCTGCTCTGGATAGGGTCTTCCCATGATATTAATGTAAATAATATGTAATTTGCATTAGTTTTGCTCAGTGAGGAGAGCGTTAAGTGTACCTCCGAATGTCAACTTACTGTGAAGTTGGTCATGATTTAAACCATCCACCTAGCAACTGCAACATCTCACCAAGCAAAAGCTGCTCCACTGGTGATGGTCAGTGTACAGAACCATTAGCCAGTCTTCACTGAGAGCTCCTGATCACCTGTAGACCACATCCATAATGCTCTTCAACCTCAGAGTAGCTTGTTATGTTTTGCCTACATGTGAAAATTGGCAGCCCACTGAAATGGGCCAATCTAAAATGTGATCAGCAAGGCCCATTGGTACTACGAAAATTTAAATCCAGGAGAACAATTGGTTGGAGAATAATGATGAGTAAGTTTGACATTGGTGAAGACCACTCCTCATCTACACCTTTCTGGGACATCAGATTGATTACAGGCATCTTCTCCATGAGTAAAAAAATTGCAGGTTGATCAAAGAAATCCATATACCGGTGCAGATCAGGTTCAACGTGGATCTTCATAAATAATTTGAAAATTGCTTAACCACAGCAGCTATTGTACCAGTGTAGGATACAACCTATGCTGCAAGGAAAATGTGCCTTACTAAGCAACACGTGATCAACAGCTCCATGCTGCTGTACTGTATTATGCAGATGTATAGCTGATGACAAGTGGGGACAGTGAGATCATGTGAGCTCTGTTTGACCCATTTATGCTGTTTTGAGCCACTTAGTCTATTATAACATCAACAGCCTTAAACGTGTCTCCTGAAGATCCTTGTCCTACCTGAGCTAAATCAGATACAATTCTTGTTTTATATACCCCCATGTAGACGTTCTAGCTCATGAGCATCAGTTCTTATCACAACGTGTAACTGTACCTAGGAGTGGTACCCCATCATCTATCTATATTTGCTTACAAGTCAGTTTGTCATTCTGTGCTCCCTTGTATGGTCAGTGAAGAGAAAAAAAGCACTTCAATCACATCCTAATGTTCAGAACTAGTTATATGAATTGCACCTATCATGTTTCTGTCCACTGAATATAAAGCAAGCTAATCCAACTGCAGAAGTATACATTGCAAGCTATCTAATCTTAGATGAAGTTAATTCTATGCCTACAGTCTGTAAGTGAAAATAATAAGCCAGATTTAACCAAGTTGGTGGAATACCAGTCTTGCAACCATTGGCAGTTCCTAGACCATGTTACCAAATCACTTTCAAGCCATCAGGACGGTACTTTGAATTGCACAGATCTCACAAAGTGCCTTAACACAGTAATTCTTTGTGTTCATTATACTATTCACCAAACAGGCATGTATTCGATGCCAAACACGCAAAAATGTTGTAGAAGACAGTCAGTTTATCAACTTACGTTTCTACTACCAGCCAAAACCAAAAAGGAATTTTGGCTTCCATACACAAAACCTTTGCTGACGTTAGATGAACAAGTACTCTTGTGTGCCCTTCTTATTTCATTTTCCTGAAAGTCTGAAATGGTCTGTGGATGTCTGTTCTGCGCAAAGGTGGCATAACTCAGTAAGCTGTTCTGTTTTTCAGATGATACATGTCGGTGTATCACTGTATATTTAAAGCGTCTGCTGTCATATGGTGTAGGGACCTATTTAGTTAGGCTTTCTAGCCTAACTAAATTCTCATTTACAATATGATATTGTATGCCGGACTTGGCACCAGCCAAATACATCCCTGTAAAAGGGCCATAAAGTGAGTAGTGTTGTAATTCACTTCACTGCTAAGTTTTCTGTACATGACCTAAACTCCATAAACCAGAACATGGCATACCAGAGAATACAACATTTGTGTTTCAAAAATTTATCATACTTTCCCCATTTAAAAACTGCAAATTGGAATTTTAGTCATGTAGCCTTTTTTCAGGAACTTAAGAGTGTCTTATTAAATGTGGATAGACTAACATGTGCATAATCAATGTTCTGGTTTATTTCTAGAGTTCCATATGCTAATCTTAAATAGCATTATGAAATGGAAAATGCATTTCAGAGTAATTAGATAAATCTTTGCCAGAATATTCCATCTGATAGTGTGGTCCAGCATTGGCAGTAACAAACTGAGAGTCTCAACAAATCATCGGCTGTTTCTTAGGTAATGCTCTTTCGAGTTATTAAGATACTGTTCCATAGTCCTGTGTTCAAGGAACTGCTGTCTTTCACCATTTTGGTAAGTATGGCTATGGCTATGCAGCTCAAAAGGATCAATATAGCTCTTGAAGGATCCTATTTTGATATGTATACAAGAAGCAAAGGAATTCTGTCACGGATTTCATTTTCATACTTGGATCTGAAGTGTATGTCTCAGCTGTTCATGACAACCCTGACGTATGACCTAATTCTCACCTCATGTATTTTAAAGAAGGCATGTCTCAAACACAGCAATGAAAGAGCCAACTTATTTCATCATCATCGTCTTTGAGACAAAGGAACACATGGATTTTTGTGGTTGCTGAGGAATATCTGACCAACAATTCCAGATAGGAAACCAGGCGTGCCAGATTACCAGCATAGCTGTCTGAGAAGGCTGGACATTTTTGTCTGACCTTCTGCTATTTCTTTTCCTTGTGGTTCAGGGGAGAACTCTGAAAACTGGAATTGCAGAAACAAAAATACATAGTTGTGAGGAGCTACCTGGAATCTAATAACCCTCTGAGACAAGGTTAGTTCTACATGAACAAAAAAGATAAGTTCAGACCAAGAGAGAGGCCTTGTCTTACATTCCTCATTTTGATGAGGAACCATCTATTTAACATTTCCCAAGCGTGACCAAGCCAGACCATTAATTTTATTAGCCTTTTCACAGATCTGCAGGAAAATGCTGTTCTGCTGTTTGCAGATGAGCTAGGTGAGATCCCAGGCACTGCCATCTGTGTGGCGCATGGGCTCCAAGGTGTCCTTGCATTCTCCTGTCCCTTTGACTCGGGCGTGTGAGGAAAAGGGTCATGTTCTAAGCTTCCCAAGATCTAGACTGACCCTTGACCAATGTGATTACCTGATAGCTCACAGGCATGGCTACCATTTTTCAGATATCTTAAATATCTGAAAAAAAGACAAATGTTTTTAATATCACAATGACAGGCTGCAACCCTCTTGTACATGTAAAATTATACTGGAGGCTTGCATTTCTTCTTCATAGCCAGGCCACCTCTGAGGTATGGCCAAATCCTCACAGGCTCACGGGAGGTGCCTGGAGTCTTTGCAGCCCTTCTCACTTTTTCTGTTCTGTGAAAAGCCATGTTTGTTAGAAAAGGTGGTAGTCAGTAAAAATGCATGCCTTTGAAACATTAGATCTCAATAGTTTACCTCTCTGATAATGAAGCACGCACAGCAAATTGAAGTCTGTCGGGTTATTGCAGCTGGTTAGTATTCCCTCCTCACAACCACCGTCTGGGAGGTAGAGCTAAGAGAAGTAAGTAGGTTTGCGTTTTTCTAAGTGCTCTTACGTTCATGATTTAGCACATTTTCTTCCTACCACTCAGTGTTTGACATCTTGACTACTATGCACGCAGGTATTTGTAAGTAGGTTCCATATTTTTTTTTTAAATGGTTGAACACATCTATGCAGAATTCAAGCAGTCTGGACGAGCCAGTAGTCCTTCTGTGCCAGACTGCCCAACAGCAGCAGCTCCAGAGTGATCAGTAGGAAACCAAAACCAGACAGAAGCAACGTGTCCCACATATCTAAATTATAATGATTCAAGGCTTTAGGGAAGAGGTTTACTGTCTCAGCTATGATGTATTTACCATTTGTTAGAAGTCGGGGTATCCTTGATTTCTTTTTCTCGATCTTGTTACATTTGTGTCCTGAATGATTTGCTGTTGACCTGTTGTCTCCACTTGCTATCATGCAGTCCTTTATTACATTCTCTAACTCTTCTCTGCTAAAAATGGCAATGTTTTCAATGTCTTTGGAGATTAAAACCTTTCTTGCCCCTGATAATTCTGCTGCAAGCTCCTCTCAGCCCATTGTACCTTGTATGCAGGAGGTGGTCTGACAGAATAAAGGCATTACAGTATTTGCTTTATATTCACCGCATTATGTCAAACATTATAGCATCTTTTTCTACAGGGAACAAAGAAAGGTAAGAATGACTTTGACTTTTTTAATACAGATATACGTTATGCTGAAGCCCTGCTAGAGCTATTCTCACTATTGTAAGCTGTTGGGGTTTTTTTCCCCCGAGTCGACATGCTCCTGAACTCTGACAGAAGAGTAATTTTAATTTTTTACAGTATCTATACATTTTTCTATGAACTGATAATTAAATAGGTAAAATGATTAAAAGCAAATTAAAAAAAATTGAAGTTGCCAATCTGAATTTTCACAGTTCTCTGGCCTGGAATAATTCAGTTGTGGAACCAGGTTAATACTCTTCACGCCACTTGACAATTTTGCTAGTCAGACTTTAAACTCTCAATTTAAGGATCTGCAATACAGACACTTTGGGCTCCCCAGTTTTTGCCGATTTTATACTAGACATTTTTCATCTCCCAGCTAGTGTTTGATAGATGGCAGTGCCTGCAGGACTTTATGAGTCACTGTATAAGCATCAAATTGTTCAAATTGCATTTTTTTCCTTATCGTTTTTTTCAGTGTAATAACTGGTTATTTTTACAGTGCAATAAAAATAACATAATAATCAAAGGCTACTGAAATAATTTATTCTATTTTAAATGGCACAGAAGAGAATAAATACCTAATAGAAGCTGAAATGTATCTCTTATTTTGAGTAGGGGCCAAAATTACCGGGTTCTACAGAAGAATGTACTCCTGTTGTCAGTAGTGGGAGAACTCTGCTGCTGTAGGTTATTATGAGGTGCTGAATTTCAAGGCAGACACTTTCCTCCAGGGTCTATAAATGTTTTTTAAAATATTCTATAAAAATATAAATATCAGATTATGTGCTTTCACATTTACTTTACCTTTGTACCTCTGAAATAGGCTCACATATAAATTAGCATATTTCAGGTCTTCTACGCTCATGAGATGACTAAAATTAGTATTTCTATACTAACATCAGTGTGACAACACTTCTGTTATTCTGAAATTAAAAGTTTTTATGAAAATTTTCTTGAACCCTATCGTGCTTACTAAAAAATGGTGAAACTTCTTACTGAAATTCAGTAAGAAATAGAGGCCTAATATTTGCAGAACAAACCTTGTAAGTATACTTACTCTGTATCATCAGACCTTCATTTCCAAACACTGCACGGAAGGCAAGCATTAAAGTAGCGCATGCCCAACCATAAATAAGGTATTTTTCTTTCAAAATCCTTCTAATTCATTGGCTTAAATGGAAATATTGGAAAGGGGTTTTGGAGCAGAAAAAGTATGGCTTTGTTACTTGTGAAAGTATCATTAAAAGCAAAGCTGGCCAAGCTTTCTTGAAGGGATAAGAAAATTACTCATAAAAAAGTGACATTGTATCACAGTGAGTCAACTCGAGAGTAAATAAGGTGTGAATAAGGAGTAACTTGAAGTAGCTTTTCCAGTGCTTACGTACGTGTATTTCTGTAGGAAAAAGTGCAAAGTAATGCACAAGTAAAACAACACAGTGGGTTTATCTGAATAATTGAGATTTTCAACAGAGTTGCACAGGCATTATTTTGACAGAGGATAAGTTTAAGACCTGGCTGTTCCCTGATCTTGATGATAAAGGAGAAGGAAGGTATAGAGTTTCATACCTTGTTGAGCAATGCAGGGGGAAAAAGAGGCAGGGAAGGGCTGAGATTCCATTTTTGGCCTAATCTTGCTTGAATTCAAAGAAAGCAGGGGCAAGGAGGCGAGATTTACTGGAAATCTTCTCCCAGTGTGTTCAACCAATTTAAAAATAAAAATAATGAGACTAGGATTTTTTTTTTTTTTAAAGTTTGTACTACCCAAAGGTAGAGCTACTTTTCAGTGATGCTGGGGGTTTAATATGCAAGTAATAAAAGCAAGTTAGCATAGCATTTTGAAAATGTCAGGCGCTAAATGCTAAGCCCACTGAAATCAGTGGCATTCTCACCTGCGCAAGACCGCAAAGGTCAGGTTATATAGAAATTCTTCTAAAACTGAAATCAAAAGGAGGGATTGTTTGTTTATCTTTAGCTCAAACAGAAGCATATGAATGGGAAGTAACCATTTTTAGCTACACATTAAGATTCCATAAAGTATATATTAACCTTTTGTATGTATTCCCTCCTTCACCCAGATGCAAACTCAAGTAGCAGTGGAATGAAGAGCCTAATTTAAGATATTTTACATCTCTGTGAAGAGAAGATAGTTGCAAATAGTTTTGTTACACAGAAGACCTATCTGTGTCGAGGGTAAGGAGGGGCCCGTGCATTATGTAAAAGCTGCATAATCCCTCTTCTTGAAGTTTCTGTAACGCACACTTTTTCAAACTTGCTTTCTGCAGAAAGGTGAATGGCATTTCTATAAAAGTAAGTTTTACCTGTATCAGAAGTCCTTTTGGGGCACATATATACTCAGCGCTGTGAGATTCCTGAAACAGATTTTAAAAGTATATCTAAAATACGATTTTTTTTTCCCCCAGTGAACCTGGAAAGTATGTGGGACCCAAGAAAAAAACAAGTCATTGAAGAGATACTTCAAAAAGATACTCTTAAAAAAATCAGAACGATGCTGAGTATTAGAGTATTAATAACAATAGATTCTGCAGTAACAGGATCACAGTATATGATAAGAAAGGGGAAAAAAAAACTTTATCAAGAGCTTTCTGCTGTGGGTAGGAGACATTTATTCCTAGTTTGTAAATGCCTCAAGCATCTGAGACAGCTGTAGAAACACTGGTGTTTTCCTTACAGAAAAATCACAGTTTCAAAGTAACAGAAGAAGATTTTTGTTCTAAAAAGCTGTAACTTGCCTTCTGGTTTTGAAATCCTGCCATCATTATGTTTTACTGAAGAGAGTGGTAATTACCGTAGTGTCACTCCATCTCTTGACAGCCCAGCTTGCACAGTAGATTTGCCTGCTTTTCGCTGTTCCCTGAGACCATCCATGCCCCCCATGCCAACACGATGCGAGAGCAGGAGGCCGGGGGCGGCAGGCGGCGGCCGCAGCAAGGCTCGCTGCAGGGAGCCCTCACCTCCCCTGCCCACCACACCAGTGCCTTCTGCACAGGGCGCTGTCTGGTCTCTGCATGAGGTCAACATTTTGACAATTGTAGGTTTTTATGGCTGCTCCAACAACAAAAATCCCTCAGCGCCCTCCCCCTCCCAGAAAAAAAAACCCAACCCAAAGAGGCAGATTGTGTTGACAGCCTTTCTGGTACCAAATGACAAGAACATATCGGCTCTTTCTTACAGCTATGATTTCACTTTAAGATACTGAAAAAAACCCCATCTTCTTATAGAAACGTCTTGAAAGGTCTTACTGAAAAGTATTGAGCAGACTTTTGGGGGATACCAATCATCACATATCATCCAATAGATTTTCTTATACTTGTTTTCTCACCGGGATGTTGCTAAGGTTTTGGGGCCTCTTAAACTAGCAAACTCTCTGCTTATGGACGCAGTCCAAGGCAGATTTGAAGTGGAATTGAGTGTATCTTTAAAAACTGACCCATACTTTTAAATGCTTAAAGTACTGTTTTCCTGCCTTTTTACATTATTTAAGTGAGCCAAATCCAAATTGCCTGGAGTTCCTTACAAGGCATAAATCACAACAAATGGCTGGAGATTTTTTTCTCATGCCTGTGTTTCTCAGATTTCATCCAATGTTGATTTGCCAAGGGAAAAAAAAATCTTAAAACATGCATAATAACTCTTCTAAGCACATCCTAAAGATAATAAATATGGCCTGTCATTGTCATGACTTTTCTCCTTCAACACGCTGGGATTATCTGATGGTTAAAGTCCCAATCTTGTAAACAACGATATTTGGATATCTTACTGCTGGGACTACTCGATTATTTTGGGTTTTTTGCTCTGATTATTTTCTTTTTTTGTGATAACCAGTACTAAGAAGATTACGGGAAGATAAGGGCATCCCTATGGCTAAGCTTCATCAGGTCATGCCTAAAGCTTGTGAAGACTGTTTCTGTGGTAGTGAAGTTACTCTTGATAGAGTGGGAATTTATTGTGAATTATTGAGAACAAAGATAATATTTGGAACATTGCATGGATGTTTGGTCTTAAAGCTAGAAGGCACTTTGTCAAACACGGAGGATGTGTGTTTCAAATAGGGAGATTTATACAAAATTGCCTTCTACTACTTTGTGTTAGAAGATGATTAGTTTAAGAAGTTTATTGGGTGCAAAGTATGACGTACAGTTACTGTGAACCACAGATTTCCTATTAATGACGTGACTTCAGTTTCCATGCAAGAAACGCCTTAGTAATCAATTGATTTATTTTGGTCATATTGTGTTTGAGGTGAGTTATATACTGTTCCTTTTAATTCTATAAAATAGAATTTGTATTTAAATAGTGTCATTAAGACTCATGGGAAAGAAATTCACTGAATCACTAAGGTCTATTTTGCAGCTGAAGTAGCTTACAGCAGGCATATGGCCAAACTCAGAACTGGGGGGGGGATGCCATTTTAAAATGCAGCACTGTGGAAACCAAGAATTCGAATAAGAAAAAAGTTCTTTTGAACACTTCAGCTTTAGAGAGAGTTTGTCTTCAAGAAGAACTGGATGTTTGTCTCTGTGATAGATGGCCCATTCTTTAGTCCCTGTGGAGTTACCGCCAGAAGCCAGGAAGTCCTCACCAAGCTGTCCAACAGCCGAAGGACAAACCCCTTGTTATCTCACTTTCTCATCTGGCATAGGGCATAAAGTGCTTATTTTCTTGCCTGTCTTGTGATGACTATTTCTCATCTTTGTTTCTTTGCTGATCAGCTTCCTAACGTCTTCAGGACATTACTGTGGAAGAAATACTCTGCCGCGTTGCGAGAACCAAGCACCCTGCTTAGACGGCAGAGGGGCCACACAACGTCGTAGGGCAGGCAGGGGATATACACTGAAGTGTTACTTCATGTAATGTGGGCGTTAAAATTTATCAAACCGGAGGCAGTAAAGCCACCAAACCCTTGAAGTGCTCACTGCAAGCACAGAAATCAGTGGTGCTAGGCACGGATTACACTGCATGCGCCAGAGCAGCCAAGAGCTGTGCTTTTACAGCAAACTTTTGGATTATTCTCTCTAGCGATCATGTTTCACAGATCGTGATACAAATCAAGTAGCTCTAAGACAGCAATAGCTGAAAGCAATTGAACTGTGGAGAAGAGGAGCTACGGTTTAATTTTTCAAGGCCGACTAAGCCCTTTAATATTGCCAGAAAAATCACTACTTCGAACTACTCCAAACCCCACTCCTGCCAGCTCCCAACAAGCAGAATGAAAAAAAAGGCAGGTAGGAGCAGGCTGCTGCTGTCAGAAGAGCTCATCCAGCAGGCAAGTCCTTCCCTGCCCATACCCAAAGGCAATACAAGAAAGAGAACAGCTGAAAGTGAGGTTTTAGGCTAAATAATTTGTCCTGACAATGTTGGGCTGTGAATTCAGCACTCCTGGTTTAGGCTACAGAGATCTCATGCATATCCTAGCTGGCCACGCAGTGTAAATGCTGAATAAATAGAATTTTCCCTGGTTGAACCTGTTACTTTGGGTACCACCCTATTGGAATGACTGAGGATGATGAAACAGGACAGAAGGCCACATTAAACTTGGCCAGATCAAACCAAATTTTATTCACCAAAATTTAAGATGCTTAATGAGTTGTATACTGTAAGATGTACAACAACATAAGCGACAAGCTTGTACAGAATGATGAACTTGCATGTAGAATGCTCCACAAATACTTCTCAGAAGAGAACATTTGTGCATCCAACTGTTATAGTTGGAGTAAAAGAAAAGATGCTCTAACACCCAGCTGGACTATAGATGAAGAAATATTGTTGCCTTAACTAATCTTCTTCCTTTAGTAACATGGCTCTGTGGCCTCAGTTTTCCAATTTCTTTATGGACAGAGAAGAAAATAAATATGTGAACTTGTCAAAGTTGGAACGTCTTTACCCACCGTGTCCATATGCAAGTTTGCACTGGTTCAATCTGCAATTTTGTGGAAAACTGAAGCCTGCTTTAGGCTCTCAGAGGGCACTTTTAAGCAGTATAAACTTGTACCAACATAAACTGTCTCACTTTGCACTCTTGATTTAAATCTGGCTTGTATCGAGCTAAACTAAGGTGACAGAGCCCAGTTTTAAATCAATGTTGAGTCTGTGCATGATTTTACACCATTTAACAAAAGGGCTTCAATTGTGACTTTAGATGAATGGCAAGACGCTCCCTGTGCTCCAGATCCACACTGCGGGTTACTCCCCGCAGCTGACCGCCCCGGTGACAGCACCCCCCGGGCACAGGTGGGGAGGGGACGGACTGCACCGAGGCTCCGGCTGGGAGATCGCACTATTGCAGCATTTACTCGGGGAAAAAGCCTCCATCCACCACGGACGCTTTACTCGGGGCAGGAAACCCGCGTTTGAACTGCCACCATCTGCCTCGCAGGGGGGGGCACTTCGGCTCACCTGCCCCCGGAACCCCCCTGCCCGGGGGCTGCCGCACATCCCGGCCCCCTCAGCCCTACACCCGGGGGCTGCCGTACCCCCGGCCCCCTCAGCCCTCCACCCGGGGGAAGCCGCACCCCCGGCCCCCTCAGTCCTCCACCCGGGGGAAGCCGCACCCCTGGCCCCATCAGCCCTACACCCGGCGGCTGCCGCACATCCCGGCCCCCTCAGCCCTACACCCGGGGGCTGCCGTACCCCTGGCCCCTCAGCCCTACACCCGGGGGCTGCCGCACCCCCGGCCCCCTCAGCCCTCCACTCGGGGGAAGCCGCACCCCCGGCCCCCTCAGCCCTACACCCGGGGGCTGCCGCACCCCCGGCCCCCTCAGCCCTACACCCGGGGGAAGCCGCACCCCCGGCCCCTCCCGGGGCCGCTGCGGGCGCGCACCGCCCCCCGCCCGCCTTTGTTCCGCTCGCTCCGCCTCGCCCCGTCCCCTCCCCGCGGCCCGGGGCGGTGGGAGCGGGCGGGCCGGCACCTCCTCCCCGCCCCGGCCCCGCCTCTCCCCGCCCCCGGCGCGGCGCGGTGCTGGCCCCGCTGCGCTGGGCTGCGCGGCGCTGGGCTGCGCGGCCGGAGCTGCGCCCGCCCCCGCTGCTGCGCGGAGCCCGCTTTGTGCCGGCAGCCGCGGCAGGACGGCGGAAAGGTAGGACGGCTCCCGCGGCCCCCGCTCGCTCCCCTCGCCCTCCAGGCAGCATCTCTGTCCCGAGCTCCGCGGGCGGGGAGGGAAAAGAGGAGGCAAAAGAGGGAGGGGAAGGGCTGGGTTCAGACAAGGGCTTTTTCTGCCGAGGCTCCGCTGCTGCTCCAGACAGCCCCGTGCTAGCAAAGCGGTGGGCTTACTGGAAAAAAAGCCTAAAAAAAAAAAGAGGGTCGCTCGTTTTCTTGGCCGGGAGAAGCACATGGGAAGAGCTGCGAGGGAGCCCGAGCATCAGGCGGCGGCGGCTCCGGCGGCTGCCGCCCCCCTCGGCTCCCCGCCGGGCCCCGGCGTCGCTGCACGGTGCGGCCCGTGCGCCGACTTCGGAAGAGCAGAAATCCGGCTGAGATCCTCCGGAGCGAAAGCCTCTGTTTGCCATCCCGAAACTCGCATCCCTTCCCGGGGAAAGGCGGCAGCCGGCAGAGCCCGGGCTGCTGCTTTGTACAGCTGAGAGTGTCATTATTTTCCGCCTTTTAGGGTGGGAAGAGGTGGTCTCTCTCCAGACTTTGCCACTTGAACCCGTTTCATCATAGCGGAGAGATTGCATCATGTTACAGCCCTGGATTCAGTCAGGGCAAAGGCGAAAAGAGCCATCCTTCCAGATCTGTCCCATTGGCTTCCCCATCCGACCCCCTCCTTTTTATTTCCTGTCTAACGCAGAGGTTAACACCAAAGAGCCGCCTGCGATTGGTAGGCAGCGGCTCAGTTCGCAGCGACGTATTTTGATTTCTTCCACTGAGGGGATTTTTGGAAACTCAGTTTTCACTTAGTCGGTTCTACGCGCGTTATGTATCTTGGGCGGGGGGGGATGGAGAAAACTTGCCAAAGATTTAGCCGGTAGGAAAATAATAGGTGGCAAAAGAGCCAGACAAACAGCCAAAAGCTCTGGAGTTGGAGGAGGTGAACGGATTCAGGCAGGCAGCCCTCAGAAACCGAGGCGTTCACCTGCCCAGAAAGGCAGCGTAGATGAATGAATGCACACTTCTGAAAAGCAAGACAAGACAGATGTCAGGAACAGAGAAGTATTTAGCTAATCTCCCTTCTGGATCCTATATGATCAGTTTGATGCAAACACTTGGTGTGTCCTTGCCTGTTTTATTTATCATACTTTCGCAATGACCGATCTTTTCAGCTGAGATCCAACTAGAAAATAATACATCTCAAAGCCAGAGAGATCTAATTAAATATTGTGCTGCAGTCCGGGACTTCCTAAGCCGACGGATTCCGCTGTTCTTTGTGCAGGTCTTTGTTTTGTTCCATGGGGAAAAAAATGTCACAGCACGGCTTGGTTTGGCTCTCAGAGGTTATTTTCCAGAATTACTATCTCGCCCTCGCAGGTGCCCTGTTGCTGTTTGCTCCGAATGTTACAGGGCCACTTTTTTCTTTCACGAAAATAGCAGTATTATGAAGTTCTTTTTCTCTGCTTCTTTGGGAAGGGTCGGTGCAGGGAACAAGGGAACAGCTTGGCAGCCAGATGGATCCATCCATCAGCACTCTCCTATATGGGCACTTGGTGCCCTTCAGTCATCCCTTATGCCTCCTGGTGGTTTCCATAGGAAGAGCTGCACAATTACTTTCTCCTTTTGAACAATTCCTTTTTCCTTTTGGAACTGGGGTGAAACAGGAGCAAATCCTGCGTTATAGCCGGAGGGAGAGCAGTCCTGTCTTTCTGCGGCTATAGGGCACCAGATGGGTTTAAGAAGAATTTGAAATGGATTCTGAAAAGGAGCATCTACAGTTTTCTTTGTGTGTCTGGATACCCTGTGATGGCGGTGACAAGCCTGCGCACAGAACAATGAGCAGATATTCACTGCCTTTGGTGATATGTGCCACTGTTTCGTGTTTTCCAGGAAACATGTCAGCAAAATTCAAAGTGTTATGTAGTGTTCCTGGGTCTCAGGTAGATTTTTAGATGAAAGGATTTGGAATATCTGTGGGGTTGAAATCACTGTGTTTCTTGAAGCAGTGGCAACAAGGAGGAGGTAAAATGCAAAAACAGTTCAATAGGTCAGCCATTCACACTGTTTAAAATCTTACAGCCTTAGTGGAGAGGGTTTTCATTTTCATCTCCTGAAGCTCTCAGAATTGAAGGGATGCTGTCAGAGACATAAAATAAAAAATAATATTGAAATCTCGATGGGGGCAGGCTGTATTTGGTACACATCTGACTAATTGTGCTATTCCTTTCAGTGGTGCAAAGAGAACCTGCTGTAAGGGCAGATCAGGAATTGGCTTGCCCTGCTGCTCACTGCAGACTTCCTTGAGACATTGCCCCAGGACAAAGAGCCAGCGGTTCAGGGCTGGTTTATGCAATCTGGAGTCGACCAATTTAATTTCCGGCCATTTTCAAAAGTTTTGTATCTGATACGTCAGTCAATGGGAGTATGGTATCCAGGAGCCCGCCTGGTTAACCGCATTGTTCAAAGCTGCGCTCTTTGTTTTGCGAGGAGGGGGCGAGGAGGAGGAATGGACGTGCGTTATATTCACTTGCAAGAGATCTCTTGCTGAAGTGGGAGGGTGGGATGCAAGGACTTACGCTTCCAAACTCCCATACAGTTTAGTTCACTCTGTATTATTGTCAGTCACGCTAAAGCCTACTGGGTCAACTTTTCAAAAAATTTATGCATCCCTTCCAGTTACACAATTCAACTTGTTTTACATGTGAATGACACCCAGCTACTGGTATGACCCTGAATTTCCTCTGATTCACCAGTTTATTGACAAATACAGTGTTTCATCTGGCACAGGAGCTGTCTGTCTGGGCTGGGCAGGAGAGTGTTTTACACACTCAGTAGATACGTTCCAGGTGAATATACTCTAATATGAAATGTTGTTAGGCTCACAGTTGAGCTTTAAGACTCAAACCCCCCAAAATAATAGAAGAATTGATGTCAACCAAAGGGCTACAGAGTTACTGTGAAGTCTGAACCAGGACTGAAAAAGCTAAGTCTTGAATGTACTCCTCCCATTCTACGTCTATTAAGGTTATCTATTGAAATTCAGGAGGATTTAGCTTTCCTACTATGAAGCATCCTAAGGTGGCCTTAGAGCAAATATGTTTTTAATATCATACCAGATGTCTTTTTGGGGAGTGTCTGTATAAAGCAATACCGAGAATAGTCTGTCAGCACTATGAGCAGGTAGGAAAACATGCAGCTGCAATCACACGGGGTGACCCTGAATGCAGCGTGCAGGTGTTACACCCGTGTGACTGTCGGACTGCACCTACCCATCTACCTATACATGAAGGGCTCGTATTTATATTGCATATGCAACAGCACTGTAAAATGCTATGTATAGATTAAATTGTTCTTACTCTCTCATTAAAAGTTAAGTCTTGACTCTCCAGGTCATGAAACACGTGTTGATGCTAGTAATGCTAATGAATAGTATTGCAGGAACATGATCGGGGTTTGTGGAAAGGGGAGATATCTCATAGCAGATAACAAATGAACCTTTTGGGACACAAGCCCTGATTCCAGAGATATGGTAAGAAATGAAATCCTGAATGGCAGAAAAATAGAGTTGTCTGCTGTCCATTACCCCTCTGCCACCTTGACAGAAAGTCGTTCATGAAATACAAGGCATAGTAAGATTTGAGTGCTCAAGGTGCTGAGCACCCTTAACACATAGCAATGTCCAAATGAGCTGATGGTGATCATGTCTCTTAGAGTAGCCCTGGGATAATACGCTAGGCTGTGAAAGGGATGAATCAATATCTGTTGTATATTTTATCACTGGCCATCAAGAAATCTAGGAAAGAAACTCCTAAGAGGACTTTTTTTATAGGTTTGGTTTTGTATAGGTACTGCTCCTTACATGTAGTGGTATCTTAAAAGTTGATGGTGTATATTTGGTGGTAAAATAAGCAGAACTGCATAGGACTGTTCCCTTTAAATCTCTTTCCTAAACTGAAAAAGAAATAAACATTTTTAAAAAATCAGTGCATTATTCCTTTCATGGCGACATAGTGGTGGGATTTTTTGACTATCTGGGGGATTTCTGCTGCCAGCATCTCTGCCATCATGTCTTTTTGAGCTGAGTGATAAAGGCTGTCTTTCTCTAGGACAGATGTTGGTAATGTCCTTATTGTGCCAAAATTTTTATGAGTACAAAATGCTGAATAAAAATATTTCCATCCATTAATAATAAGTGCCAGAAAAGAGTACACAAGTGGTTTCAAATTTAATCTGTAATGTAGCTGATGCCTTGAAGATAACAGCATTTTATACCCAAGAAATCCAGCACTTTGTGAGGTAATTGCTATGAGTTGCATTAATATATATTATTCATTAGGGGACTGTTATTATATCATGTTTGTGAATTCCCCTAAGTCTCTTATCCCTGTCCTCATCACATCTAAACATTTATGGAAAACAAGATTTTGGTGTCCTGCTCAACTGACTGATGTTCTAGCTCACTGAATTTATCCTGAGCTCATAGCCACTTTTAATGAGCGTGCTTGCTTGGTTCATGTAAAATGAACGAGTTTGGGGAAAGGAGCTTAATTCATGTATTCACATTATCCGAGATAGCACTCCTTCACAGAGAATGCGTAGTGGTAGATTATCTGAGTTTTGCAGAGAAGCAAATAGTAAAAGCTCTTTAATATGCTGCTTTCGTGCTAAACTACTATGCGCCGTCTTCAAATGTATAAAGGCTCAGTATTTGGCCAGTTGCTGTGGGTGGGTTTTTTTGTCCATTAAAGTATGTTTGAGTGTCTCTTTGAAACTTATCTGGTCTCTCATCGGTTACACATGCTTATGGCATTTCTGTTGTTCAAAACTGGAAGAGAAGACAAGGCAAGGTAAAGAGGGAATTTCCCTCTTAGTAGCAATTAGTGGATCCAGATTTTATTTTGCTGTAGCATTTCTTACCAGGAGCAGCTGCAAACAGAGAATTACAGTGTGACCTTCACAGCATTTCCTAGTGCGGTCATCAATCAGATCTGGCAGGAGCTTTATCGCATCTATCAGTGTGGCTCATAAGCCACATGCTGTCTCGTCTGGGGGGAAAAACAAACAAACAATGGGAGCTACTGTAGGTTTTGTTTAAAAGAAAACAACCAGGAGTGAGCTTTTCCCATATGTGCCAGCTTTGTAGGCAGATTGCAATTTTTACTGTGTGCTGTTGGGCTGATTAATAAAATATGATGATTGTAAAGCAGTGGAAGAGTCTTCCACTAAGTCTCAGTGGCACTGGCAAATCGTTCACAAGCCGTCGTAGCTTCAGCCTTTCGCAGTCGATACGCTCCAGTCTCATTCTGATCCCGAGCGTTATTTTTACTAAGGAGTTCATGCAGTTAGATTATTTTAGGTGTTTTCTGTACACATAAATGTTAGGGAATTAAGAAGTGTTTTCAGACTTCTCTGAGTCTTATATGAAATAATGTAGCTTTCTCAGATTAAGCAGTTTGCTATTTTTTGTGGGAATGTGGGTGCCTTCGCAGGCTATTCCAGGGCTCTTTCCGAGGCAAGTTTATAGTGTAGTGGCCAAGGTCAGCCGATCAGCTGCAACATCCCACTTTTAAGCATGCAAAACATTATTAACACCCTGTAAGCGTTTTGTTTGTTTGGTGTCTGTTGGTTTGGTTTTCCCTACTGACCTTAGTCTGGTTTTGGAGTTTTACTGAAATTTAAAACATTTTGTGTTCTTAGATGTTTTTTTCACTGTTACACCAAGTTCACTGCCTTTTTCAAATTCCTTTGCTCTCCTTTTCTTGCCAGCTGCGGTAAGTACAACTTTCTTGCCTTCCTTTGCAGGGCTCGGTACGGTGACAGGTTGTCACTTCATGCCTGGCTTCCTTGCAGGCCAAGTCCTAGCTGATGGCTAGATGGGAGAGCAAGACGCAGTGTGGACAGGCAGAATTGCTAGTGTGTAATTCTAACTTCCTTCATGGGCATATGTTTGTGGGTATATATGATACATACAGGTATATATGTAGATGTATATAGATAGATGCAGAGAGAGTGCATATATGTATAGGTGGTATATACTAGAGCTGCCTTTGTCACACAGGTTTTCTGAGAAAAACGGCTAATTGAGTGTGGCCTCAGTAAGTCTGCAGATGACACCAAATTGGGTGGGAGTGTTGATCTGCTTGAGGGTAGGCAGGCTCTGCAGAGGGACCTGGACAGGCTGGATCCATGGGCTGAGGCCAATTGTATGAGGTTCAATAAGGCCAAGTGCTGGGTCCTGCACTTGGGTCACAACAACCCCATGCAACGCTACAGGCTTGGGGAAGAGTGGCTGGAAAGGTGTCTGGCGGAAAAGGACCTGGGGGTGTTGGTCGACAGCCACCTGAATAGGAGCCAGCAGTGTGCCCAGGCGGCCAAGAAGGCCAACAGCATCCTGGCTTGTATCAGCAATAGTGTGGCCAGCAGGAGTAGGGAAGTGATCGTGCCCCTGTACTCGGCACTGGTGAGGCCGCACCTCGAATCCTGTGTTCAGTTTTGGGCCCCCCACTACAAGAGAGACCTTGAGGTGCTGGAGCGTGTCCAGAGAAGGGCAACGAAGCTGGTGAAGGGTCTGGAGCCCAAGTCTGATGAGGAGCGGCTGAGGGAACTGGGGTTGTTTAGCCTGGAGAAAAGGAGGCTGAGGGGAGACCTTATTGCTCTCTACAACTACCTGAAAGGAGGTTGTAGAGAGGTGGGGGTCGGTCTCTTCTCCCAAGTAACAAGTGATAGGATGAGAGGAGATGGCCTCAAGTTGCGCCAGGGGAGGTTTAGATTGGATGTTAGGAAAAATTTCTTCATCAAAAGGGTTGTCCAGCATTGGAACAGGCTGCCCAGGGAAGTGGTGGGGTCAGCATCCCTGGAAGTATTTAAAAGATGTTTGGATGAGGTGCTTAGGGACATGGTTTAGTGGTGGACTTGGCAGTGGTAGGTTAACAGTTGGACTCGATCTTAAAGGTCTTTTCCAACCTAAATGATTCTATGATTCTGTGATTCTAATAAGTAGATATATATTTACTGTTATACTACCAAGTAAAAGGTTAAGGCCCTGACCCTCAAACTGGTAATGTTGATAGCCAAGAGCGGGCTATGATCTTTAATTTTTGTGGTTTTTAACCAGCCAATTCTTGGTAGAAGCTACCTTGGTACCAGATTTGGGCAAGGAAGCTTGAAATACCATAAGAAATGTGCAATAGCAGGTGCAAGGAAAATGCTCATAACATGTGAAATAAGTTTAGCAAAACGGTTATCACTTTGTCAGGAAAAAAATCACGTGAATTGGCTAGCTGGCTATGGAAAGAATGACTTTTGTGGTTTCCCTCTGTGTGTGCCCTGTCAGTTTGACAGGTTTTATGGCCCCGGCTGCTGAAGTGGCACTAGGCAGGGCAGCGGCCGCAGCTCAGCCCTGCCCCAGAGACCAGCAAACCCGCGTGGAAAGGGGCCTGCCCAAAACCATGCTGCGCATCATCTGTCTTCAAACGCTGGAATCCCTGAGGATTTTGCCGAGGGGAAGGGTTTGACAGACAAACATCCTTGGGTGGTTTCAGACAGTGCTGTCAGCCACTGCGTGCCAGCGGTGCCCGTCCTCACTGTTGAGCCGGCATCAGCCCCCGAGTCTCAGCCCAGCATCTCTGCCCGAGCAGGAGCTGGGGCCAGGAGAGGCTGAAACTCTGGACCACGAGCTCCAGCAGCCAGGCGCCGTGGCTGCACAGCTGCTTGGTAGACAGGTTTTAGAGGACAAAGCCATAAACGGTCCCATTCCAGCAGGAGGATGATGAGGAGAGGGGAAGCTGCCACCCCTCGAGAATGTATTCCACCCCTCGGGGTGGAATCGGCCTCGGGAACTGAGTCCCTTGTTGTCGTTCGGGGGCTCCTGCTTCATGATCACGCAGCAAACCAGCTGGCTGCCTGCTGCTGGCATAGACCAAGCAAAAAGACATCGTTTCAGCCCTGCAAGCAGAGTGGGCTGCAATGAGGAAATGATAAAATGGCAGGAGTTGAAAATAAGATAATGTAAAAGGCAAGGACATTAGATAAGGAGAAGCAGGGCTGCCGAGTGTCACAGGCACGGGGGTGGCCAGGAGCTGAGCTGCAGAGGGGCCACTCTGATGCTGTTCTGCTGCTGGGGCTTAGCATAGATCAAACTGAAAGAAATTGCCCCTGTGGAGAGTGGGATTTATTCTTGTAAGCCAAGTCCGTACAAGGGAACAGAGTGAAATACTTACTGGGTGTTGTCGCTGGTTGTAGGAGGTACAGACAGAAGGAAAGAAATACCTGAAAATGTTAGGAGCTAACTGATTTTCAACTCTGTTAACACATAACGTTATCAAAAATACCCTTTGGAAAATGAAAAGATCTGCTTCGTGTGGGGGGGAAATATTCAGGGTGAGGAGCTTCTGTGAACATACAGAACTATTCTCCTTGCTGGATCCATCTATCTGCACCATGTGTTTGCCATTAGGACCATGAAAAGCTGCGAGTCTCCTTGGGCAGGGGATGATGGGTGCATGGTGGGTCCTTCAGGAAGAACCAGGAGAGCTGAAAGGAGATAGAGGCTAGGTCAGGCCACGGCATTTTGTTTTCAGCTTAACAGGAATGAAATCCACCCTGAAGAGTCCTGGGGAAAATTCTGGATGAGGGCCAGTGTGAATAATGCTGAGTGCAGATGGGTGGGACCCCACCTGGTTACAAAAACAATCCTATTTCCAAGGTTAGTTAGTTCTGCTGAAAAAAGGGATATTTAACAAGTAAGGTCTCATTTAAAAGGAAAAAAAAACAGTTGGAGACCTTAAAAAAAACCCCAAACAAACAAACCCCAAACCCCTAAAAGTCTCTCACTTCAGAAATTAATGAAAACAAGCCCCCAACATGCAGACAGCTGAAAGCACACACCAAAAACCTCAGACAAACAAAACAAGTGTCCTCTGGGGAAAGGAAGAGCTGTTCCCTCTCTGGGAAAGTTTGTCTGTTCCTGTGGCTTGTGAACTTTTAATCTTCTCTGGGACTTTCTGCTGTCCTTGGTTCACATTTTGCAGCTTCTTGGTCTCCCGCACTTCTTTCCCTGGAGCTCAGAGAAGTGTTTGTGCAAGCGCTCAGCTTTAAATAAATGAATCATCTTATTTGATGTCGGTGAGATTAGTGCTTTGGGTTGTGCGGCGTGTGTTTACGCTGCTCTGCTGGATGGGAACGTCTGCGGACAGGAGTCGGCCGAGGTGCGTGAGTGTGCCCACCCCACATCAACCTTTCTGACCGCAAAAGGAGCCCTCCCACCGACCTCCACTGCTGCGGCTTGGAGCCACCAAGATGCCTTCCACCTTGTGACAGCCAGGTCCTGAGCCTGATCCCAGAGCTGATCTGGATCAAACTGTATCCAACAAGCCAACAGGATGCAACAGTTAATTTTAATCTGACTCAAGTCCCAATTAGGCTCTTGGTGACTGCTGTTCCTGTCTGTCTGTCTGCAATGACTGAGCCTCACAGCCTCTCAACGCTGCAATTTCCTTCACATGCCTTTGGATCTGCTCCTTTATTATTGTTTACAAAATGCCAAGTCTAGATTTTGCATATGGGGAAGATCTTGCTGAGAGCTGTCACCCCTTTGACCTCATCTTCTCCAGATCTCTCATTTTTCTGTCGTCTTGCTTATAGTCCAACTATGTAACTTTTAAAAGTAATTTGAGTGTTAAAAATAAGCTATTCTGAAGGCTTCCCTGTAAACAGTAGCTCTCTGTACAACCTAAAGGCAATTACAGGTATGTGTAGAAGGCCCATGTGACTGTCTTCCCCCAAAGAAACAACTGAAATATTGATTAAATTACAAGGAAAGCAAAAGCTGTCTTGAAGAGGTATGATGTTTGGGGATTTTTAGATTTCTTCAGCCCTTTTCAACTCCTTCAACTTCTTTTTCCTGCCACAGTAATATCTTTTTAAGGATTATGGGACTAGCTCTGCTGTACTTGCACTTGGGGATTCCTTTCTTGTTTATGGTCAGCACATCTACAGGCTCCAAGATCTAAGTGCAGACTCAGATTGCCCAGAAGTTTATTGTACTTTATGAGAGCAAAGGGTGAAATCAGTCTTTGAGACTCGGGGTCATTTGGGCTAGGTTTCCTGATATACCAGCCCCTACAAAAAAACAGCTGTTCTGGGATTGTTATTGTGCCAGCTTTAAAGAAAAACAACCAAATAAAGAAAAAATACTCTGCCAAATAGGGATCAAACCTTAGCTTGGTTTGAGTGTGCTTTAAGTAGTCTCAGTCTTTGCATTTACACTAGTTAAGTTCTTTCCCTTCAGGGAGGTGACTTGGAAGTAGCGTTTATGAAAGAGTCCAGCCCTTTCCCTGTACATCGCTGTAGGGAAGGGCTGCTTCCTACTGAGGTCTAAGTGCTTTCTTCTGTGAGTCAGGATCTGAGCAACCCAGAACAAGATCTAAATGTGCATATCTGAAAGTAAAGATAGCTGAAATGAAGGTACGCAGCTTTCCTAGGTGTGACTGCGGAGCTGTTCTGGGCCAGGAGGCATCACCCGGATGGTGCAGTCACCTGGCTGAGCCAGGACCAAAGTTGCCCAGAGACAACATAGCAGGAATGTTCCCTTGCTTGAGCTATAGCTTGAACTATATGTATATAGCCGAAGAAGTGTGTGCCCTTCTGGTAGGTTGTCATCAGTGACTTACAGAGTACTTGGTACCCTAGAGCAGCTCTTTACATGTTAATAACTCATAAAAAAATTAATGACTTCGTGAGGTGGGACGGGGAGTAGGAACTGGAAATGGCAGATGCTCAGGGCGCAGAGGGAAGGAGAGAACTGACTTTGTCTCCCTGAATGCTTGAAACAAATGCGTAATAAAGCTGTAAGGATTTTGGTACACTGGTCATTTGTGTCATCAGCCCTGCTAGAGCCTCAATGCTCCTGAGATTTCAGTACAAAACCGTAATCCATCTTCACTTCAATGAAGTCCATAGGAGGGAGAGAAGTGTGTAAGAATCTTACAGCATCTTTTCCCTTTTCTTGCTAGTCACCCCTGTTTTATAAGCTTTCATTTTAACTCCTGCAACTCAAATGAGTTTAGGAACACTCCTAAACTCTGGGATAAACAAGCATTTATCTGCTTTACCTGGGAAAGGTAGTTTTTGGAATAACGCTAGGTGTTATATGCATAGGACCATTTGTCACACCACTTTGGAACTGCATCTTACCTTCCCCTTCTGTCAAGCAGTCTATGGAGCAAACATCTCACCTGCTGTTTTCCAGCCCTGTACTCCTTACGTGAGCAGTGTCACGTAATGCTATACTATTTGCTATTAAAATGACAGACTGCACTCTTCTCCCAGTGAGCCAGCGTAGGAGAGCCGTGCAGGTTATCTCACTGATGTGAGACGTGCTGGGACTCTCCACACATACGTGCACTTTTCTTTGATTGCATTCACTGGGGTCAGCTATAGGGGGTCACGACCATCCTGGATCAGTTCACTTCATTACAGCAGTCTGCTGAAATAATCCTTCCCCTATGCAGTTCAGCTGCACCCAGTGCAATGAAGCAACTAAAAGTACGTGTATAATTCTAGAAGGCTCTTGTCAGCTCTGGGAGGGGCGGAACGAAGCATGTCTCTGTGTGTACCATAGCACTTCACAGGGTGGTTTTGCTACAGTCAATAATAAAGAGCATTTCTGCATAGTTCAGAAAGGCACAAAATAATATTGAGCAACTGAACCTGGTGATAATAGAGTCTATCGGGGTGTAAATACATGAAAGCAGACAAAGGGCATGACAAGAAGGTTTTTCCTTGGATTGGAGAAATTGTTATTAGTGGCATAATTCTCCAAAATTGTAATTATTGGACATTTTCTGAGGTAAGCCAACCTAGGAAAATGTTAAATTCCTTTTGCCATTGTTTCTTTATTACAGTGAGAATTTCTTCCCAATGCAATTTTTGTAAGGAGGAAACAGATACTCCACATTCACCAGTGGAAGTTGTCCAAAGCAGAAGGGGAAAATGTCATTTCAAACTGTTAACAGAATGATAAAAGCCACCTGGAAAAATAAATGTTCAGTGGTTGCTGATTTCACATGTAAAGTGCATTTTCCTATGGAATTATTGTTTATACTGTAGTAAACCTAATACAGCATTTAATAATTTTATTAATTTTTTAATTTGGCATTGTAATCAGTGATGCCTCTTTCTTCCTGTGCTTAAGAAATAACATCTATGCCCAAAAGGACTCTTCCTCTGCCTGTAGGCAAGTGAATTTTTGTCATTGACTAATAAGAGAAAGATCAAGGACTTGGGACCCTAATAATAGGACTGCTGGGAAATCACTGAACGCCAGCAGAGAGCCCTTTGAGTGAGAATTTTCATTGTCTGCTGCCATTATCTTGTTTTACATTCAGCTTGTCTGCTGGCTTGCAACTAGTAGCGAAGATTACTAGAATCTGGGCTTTTGAGGATACCATTATTTTCCTTTCTTTATGTGATGGCACCATGGAATTATGTCATTGAATTAAAATTCTGATGGTGGTAGGCTGTGTATCCTGGATGATTAAAAGCTTCGTCAGCATAAAGTTGCATGTTCTTTAATTTAAGGATCAGAGGGCTGCATCCCATCTGTTCCAAGTGTGAGGGCTAAGAAGAAATGGCTTTATTAAGCTAGCTAAACAACTGTAAAATGTATAATAAGACTAGCAAAGGGATTGATTTGGGTTGTTTTGTATTGCCCTAGCTTCTTTATCTTCCCAGAGGTTTTTTTCTACCTTCTTCATATGTGCACCCATTTTCAGAATCTTTCAAGGCAAGAACTGTGTGTTCTGTAAGATAAGTATAAATAATGTGTCGCTACTCTTTTGCTGTATTGCTGTTGTAGGATTTTTACTAAGATACGTGTTAGGTCAGATTGCTATCAGTTTCCAGATTAAAAATATTAACTGCTGAAGGGAAAATTTAAAGTGGTGTATTGATTGTGACTGATAGCTGCTTTTCCAAACACATTTCCAAACGACCATCTATCAGCATCTACTCATACAGGGCACTTTACAATGTCGGGTGAGCTTAATCTAACTGCATCGTCCAAAGATGACAGTATTTCTGCTGAACTCGGAAAACATTAAACTGGTTTGTCTCCCCAGTGAAATCACTGCAGTTGTAAATACCTACCCCAAAATAATAGCATTAATTATTATTTATGTTTATGCTTGTTCTTAAGCAAAAGCCTGCCCCATCCTGGAGGTTTTTTGGATTTGGCATGTATTCATGACTGAATGGTACCCTATCCCGTATATAATTGTCTGCCATCCTTTTTTTTTTGCCTTGCCTTACTCTGTATTTGATCAAATACCTGCATCTGTTGTGAACTTTCATCTGAGAGGAGATGATGATAGAGTCAGTATCCTGACAAATTGCTTTAGAAGACAAATGGTGAGAAAGTCCCTCCTTGTAAGAAATGAGACCAGAGTGCTCCAGCATGGTGATTTTCAGTCCCACAATACACAGTCTTGCCAATGGGAATTTGTTTGGGTCTGCTTTCTTATCAAAAGACCATGGATAGAAATTATGTAGGGAATTTAATTTCAGATTATTTTCAATCACTGTCCTTCAAGGACAGAATGCAACTCAACATGTGCAACCAAAGGCAAAGTGAAGCAGAGGGCAACCAACGTGGACATTGATCAAAGAGGAGAATGATTTCAAATAGTAACAGGGCAGATTTGTGAGAGCATTGATGCTTATCTACATAGAATCATAGAATCATAGAATGGTTTGGGTTGGAAGGGACCTTAAAGATCATCTAGTTCCAACTCACCTGCCATGGGCAGGGACGCCTTCCACTAGACCACAGGTTGCTCAAAGCCCCATCCAGCCTGGCCTTGAACACTTCCAGGGATGGGGCATCCACAGCTTCTCTGGGCAACCTGTTCCAGTGACTCACCACCCTCATAGTGAAGAATTTCTTCCTTATATCTAACTTAAATCTACCCTCTTTCAGTTTAAAGCCCTTACCCCTTGTCCTATCACTGCATGCCCTTGTAAAAAGTCCCTCTCCGGCTTTCTTGTGGGCCCCCTTCAGGTACTGAAGGTCTCCCCAGAGCCTTCTCTTCTCCAGGCTGAACAATGCCAACTCTCTCAGCCTGCCTTCATAGGAGAGGTGCTCCAGCCCTCTGATCATCTTTGTGGCCTTCCCCTGGGCTCGCTCCAACAGGTCCATGTTCTTCTTATGTTGGGGGCCCCAGAGCTGAAGGCAGTACTGCAGGTGGGGTCTCATGAGAGTGGAGCAGAGGGGGAGAATCACCTCCCTCGACCTGCTGATCACACTTCTTTTGATGCAGCCCAAGATACGGTTGGCTTTCTGGGCTGCGAGCCCACATTGCTGGGTCACGTTGAGCTTCTTATCAACCAACACCCCCAAGTCCTTCTCCTCAGGGCTGCTCCCAAACCATTCTCTGCCCAGCCTGTATCTATATTTGGGATTGCCCCGACCCGTGTGCAGGACCTTGCACTTGGCCTTGTTGAATGTCATGAGGTTCACACGGGCCCACCTCTCAAGCCTGTCAAGGTCCCTCTGGATGGCATCCCTTCCCTCCAGCGTGTCGACTGCACCACACAGCTTGGTGTCAGCAAACTTGCTGTGGGTGCACTCAATCCCTCTGTCCATGTCACCAACAAAGATGTTAAACAGCGCCGGTTCCCTGAGGAACGCCACTCGTCACTGGTCTCCACTTGGACATGGAGCCGTTGACCGCAACTCTTTTGAGTGCGACCATCCAGCCCATCCCTTATCCAACGAGTGGTCCATCCATCAAATCCATGTCTCTCCAATTTAGAGACAAGGATGTTCTGCAGGACAGTGTTAAATGCTTTGCACAAGTCCAGGTGTAGAAGAGTAGTAATGGGATATAGAAGAATAGTGATGGGATGTATAACTGCATTATTCAGTGTACTGCAGGGGCTGGAGCTAAATCGACATGGCTGAACTTGTGTTGGTAGTTAGGAAAAGCAAAGGTACTGAGTGCAGTGCAAACCCTTACCCTGCTTACCCATGGGACTTGAGGGAATAGGCGTGTTGTTTGTTAAAACTATTTTCATTATGTTTGTGGTGGCTTGTCGCATTGCTTGTTCCTGATACACGGGTGACAGCTACGAGCCAGAAGTGCTTTCTTTCCCTCCTCCCTTCTCTTGGGACAGCAGGATAAAATCTTTCATTCGTATGTCAAATCTGTTGTTTTTCACACCAGAGTTTTGAGGCTGGGAGAAAAAGACCCGTGATGAGGCTGTGACAGGAGGAAGCCAAAGTTAGAGTGAAATGAGAATGCATTTTTATGAAGTAATGTTACATTTACTAATTTTGAACATTAGCACTTGGAAATGTGCTTTCTAACTGAGGAGAAACAGTTTGTTTTAATCTATTCACTTCTAAATTAGGACTCAACTATTGGTACTTGCATGGCACTAAGAAAAGCACTCACTGGACCATCTGTATTGAAAAAATGGGAATATGAAGCCAAGTGTCATCACATGTTCACAAGTCCTGCCTGTCCCCGGTGCTTGTAGCAGCAGCCTCATGTGCATGCTGAGTGAGTCAGAAACCGAGGAGACTCTATGTGAGCTCCGCTGTGGCTCCCAATGGTGCCGGTTAATGTGTACTTCAGAAAATGTAAGTCTAGATATTTCTCTTGCTTCTATTCTCAGTAAAACTGCTTAAGCACAGGTAAAAGATGACATAAAAATTATAAGTAATAATAGCACTATTAAATATGTGTGTGAATATAACATATGACTATATGTAAACAACTTTGTGACTATATTTAAATAGCTTTACCGTAATGAGAAAGCTCTTTTTCACTTTCGTTTTAGTAAATGTGGGATCAGATTTTCAAATTAAAGGCATGTGAAAGCCGATAGGCACTTAGGTGGGATACATCCTGCCAGACTCGAGCCACACACGGGAGAGCAGGTCTACAGCTGAGCTCGTTCCCTGTAGACTTCCCATACAATCAGGGGATAGCAATCTGCTTCTCTAGGATGTAATTAATCTGATCTGTTCTAGATGTCTCTTTTAGGAAGCCTAAATTTCTCCATTGACTGTGCATTGAGCCTAGGGCAGCTACCTTAGATACAGATGACTACATCGTAAGCATTGGCATTTAGTCAGAGGAATGTCGCCTCTAAAGCTCAAATGGTCTGCCTCCCTCCTTTCAACCATATGAAATGAGTAATTCTTCTGAAGTAAAAGAATTTATTCAGGAGGTTTAAGACAAGGTGATCGTTCTTTGGATTTGCACAGATAGGTGGATTATTTGTACTCTTAATTTAGGTTTACTCAGTGCTTACAAAAAAGTCTGTCACAACATCTTTGCGTGGCTCCTTCAATGCTTTGAAGGCTCAGGGGACTCCGTGAAAGCAGCCTTGAAAAGAGAGTGGAGATGCAGGAATGATGACCGAGACAGATTATTGGAAAATGAGTTTTATGATATAAAATCGTTAGCTGTGTACTTCTGAGAGTTGCTGTATGATATTAGTTCTCTCTTTTATGAGAAATTTGCCATATTGGTCTCATATAAGATCATTCGTATACCAAATGTCAGTTCATTCAGCTGTGAGATTTTTATTTAGACTGCCGTGCTTAGTGCCTTACTAATTAAGATGTCTTGCGTTGGCTGACTGAGGCTCTTAATCTTAAATAGACCAAAAATAATTAGTTTTATTACTACTGTTTAAAAAAAGAAAAAATTGTGCCATCAAATCACAGAAAAACATATTCTGAAGACAGAAAAAATGAAAAAGAAACTGATTGTGTAGTGCCTTGGGAGTCATTACTTGGAGGTACATGGGAAACTAAAGCTAGAATTTGGAGAAATGTTGCTTGTGTCCTTGGAAAAGGTGCCCATTGGAGAATTTCTGGGAAGGAGAAGCATCTGGGTTTAACCAATAATTTACTAATCCATTTCAACATGAATTCTACATCTGAGTAATGCCAGGGATTTGGGATTTTGAAAGGAAGTCCAGGGAGGACCAGCGGCTTGAATTTATTACCAAAACCTGATTTTTTTATAAGCATACTTCAGATTTGGACAGGAAGTATAGGTATAGCTATAGATAACTGAGAAATATGGCTTTCTTTAGCAGAAATCCATATATAAACTAACTACTGTATTGCAAGGTGATCTCCATAAAGGCTGTTTTTTAACCAAAATTTTATTTGGTTTGGGTTTTATTATATACTATATACTATATTCTATATTAAATACATTCTATATATTATCTGTATATCTAATTCTCAGGTAGTTTAATAGATAAATCATTTCCATAGAATTTAGTGAGGAGATTTACGTAGAGATGGCTGGAAACTGTAAACATGCAACAGTACTCAAATGGCTCCGGTAGGAAAGGAACACCTATAAAAATAGGGTTTTGCCCATGAGACCCAATCAAGCAAAGTTCTTTACACATGTGTGTGCTTGCATTTAAGCCAATGGGAAAATTCAGAGACTGAAATATGTCTATTAATGCACCAGAAGGTCAAATAAAACTGCAGACCTAGAAGATGCAGAGCGCCTTGTGAAGCTCCTTCGTCCTGGGGTTAACTGCACCCGTCAGGCAGACAGTGTACATAACCCATGTTCTGTATTTCTTTTCCTGTTGACATTTGTTTACTGGTATCAGCCTTTGTCTGAGTTTTTGTTGCTGTTTAAGTCTTAAAAATAGTTCAAAGACTTAAAAATAGTTTATAAAAAAATAAAAATAGTTTTATAAAGAATGTAGTTCTTCATCTCTGCTTCAGGCTGAATAATTGCTAGCTGGCTACATCGTGCTTATATTACCTACTGTAGGTGACCTCCCAGAAAGATTCATTATTGTTTGAAACGTGATGATTATTGCTGTATTGTTTTACCTAAATAATTTTTGTTGAAAGAAAGAGATAAGTTAAATATTATTAGGAGCTGGAGAGGTAGAGCATTTATTAGAAAGTGCTATACATAAACACATCACATTCACTCAAGTGTAGACCACCACATGGTTGCTGTTTAGTTTACGCAAGCATGCATTCACATGTTCTTTACAAGGGCTTATGATACGCTGAGCAGCTGGAGTTTATGTTAACATTCTGTATTAACCACAAAGGCAAGACAGAGCTAAAAGAGGGCATCAAACCTTGGTAGGTGTTTCAGTGCTTTCCCCGAAACTGTACCCAGATCCCTAGCAAAACACCATCAGTTGCTACAGATGTTGGTAGAAGATATCTGTAGTACATATTCACACAACCCTCCTTACCTTACTGTCCAGAGAACTGGTGATATCTCTTACAAATAAAGACCTTAGATACAACAAAATGTACAGGACTGGGCAGGGATTAAGAATTTAAGTGCAAGGAACAACCTTCTGGAGATGCCTCCCTTTCACTATTGACCTTGATTTGGAAGAAACTGGTTTGTACCTGCAACCATATAGTATATAGCTCTTCAGCTATATACCTCATGAGCTATATATCCTCATGAGCTCTTCAGCTCATGAGGATATTAATAAATAGGATTTCTTGACTTAAAACTAATTTGAAACTAGTCTTCTCCCCTGGGGAGCAGTGAGGTCTGACCTAGTAATCTAGTAAAGTATATTGCAAGTGTAATTCTGCAATAAAACCATATACTGTTCAACAAGCCTATGTCAAGAGAGCACAGGCTCTCAGTTTCAAAAGGGTGGATCTGAATTTTTTTTCTTCAAGCAGCCTCATTTGCTGACCACAAAAATATCTGGGGAGAATTGGCCCCATTAGATGACTAGCTATTAGATGACTCCTCCCCCTTCTGTTGCTATACCACTATCAATATGTATATGTATATATATACGTAAAAATATGTACTCCAGGGGCTCCTCTTGGGTCAGTGAAGGATAGCTGAGAGAAGCCATGCTGTGAAATGACTCTTAAATCAACCCTTGCACTGCCCTGTCTCATCTCTGGCAGTGAGATTCCCGAGTAACACGTATCCCCTGGGTCTTTGCAGTGGACCTGATTCTTTTCCTCCTAATTTAGGCAAGCTTCCCCACTTTTTGTGAGTCCATGATGGAGCTGTGGGATTTTGCTGGAGAAACACTAAGTAAAGTTAGATAGTGCTTCCAGCCGAGGAATTGTTTTAGCTTAAGCTGTGGCATAGGAAAGACACAGTTACTTAAACTGTGTTAAGACCAGCTGGTCTTATATATGAATGCATATGTATGTAGTCTCTTGCATTAACACTTCTGCACGCATCTATACTGTGTAACAGACATTCATAGATGAGCAACTAGGAATACAATATTGTCCATAACCTGTTGCAGTGGAATTCTGACAGCCTTCGGGAGAGATTTCTTCCTATCATTTCAGATACATTTCCATTTTCTCATATATTGGAAGCACCAAAGCTTTCCATCTTCCCATACTCTGTCCTTAAAGGGTATGGGTTCTTTTTGTTTGGTTGGTTTTTTCTTTTTTTTTTTTTTTTAAATTTATTTATTTACTGCATTCATTTTCCATGCTGCTTGTGGATTCCAAAACCTTGCCAGGAGGTACTTTAAAAATGCTGACTTCTCTTGGTTGTTACATGTCAGCACAAATCAAAATAGGTGTCAGCTTTTTTCCCCATAAATAGTTTTATTAAATTCATCTTACAGTGTAAGAATATGTATGTGTTGTCTGTTATTATTACTGCTTCTGTAAGGGTTGAGTAATATGTTTGAATGATACTTCTAGGAAAAAATAATGTAGAAGGAACTATATTGTACTCTATTTCATCTGGAGAACAATGTCCTGAGAGTTAAAATACATCAAAAATTTAAATAAGTCCCCTTGAAATGGAAGATGTGAATACCTGTGTGCATTCCTCCATTATAACATTTGCTTATCCAGTTTCAGTCTCTTCTGTTTAATTATCAGGTAGAAGCACAAAGTAAAAAGGATAAAAAGTAAAGGGTAGGTGTGGTGCCCACTGGTTCATTATTTTTGTTAAAAAAAAAAAAAGTCTCTACTGATGTTGTATTTATTGACCTTAAGACAAATTTCAGAAGGGAAAACAAACAATCTCCTTAATGTAAAACATGAAATACTACTGGGCTGTTTAATTCTCACAGAAATATTCAGAATGAACTTTACTACTCTTTGCATGGCTGCTTTGTAGTCTTTAAAAGCACAGAGCTGCATTGTTATCAGAGTAGCTAATGCTTTCCACAGAGATGCAGGATAACACCCCTGCTAGGAATGCACTGCCCCAGGGAGGAGAAAGCTAAATGTGAGCCTACTTGCAGCTATTGCGTTCATTTGAAAATAATTATAACATTTAGGCTATTGGTGACATTGCCTCCAGTAATTTCAGCAGTTTAGAGTGCCTGAGTGTGTTTCACATATAATACACACAAGTATTTTGCATATGTGTTTAATAAATACCATTTTTTACCTTCAAGTGTTTTGTTACAATACAGTCTGTGCAGCCCAAAATTTCTGTGTCCGAGTCATGCGTGCTCCAAGAAGCTGAGTATACTGCATAATAAAAATATCCTTATTCTTGCTTCCACATAGCTACTGAGTCCTACACACAAACAAATGAAATCCCCCAGGAATAGGGGCTCTTCTCTGAGGAGCTCGGGGTGAGCTGCAGCTTTCCTGCCATACCCCGCGTGCCTGACCCAGGAGACAGAGATGTTTTCTCCCACCACTCGCCTCCCGATAGCTGTCATGCTTCCACCCACGGCAACATGAGGAAAGTCACGTATGTACACGTATATTTGTGTGTGTGCAGATACACACACACACACATACATATGCATATATATAGGACTAGACCATGTGCAGAGGTCCCTTCCAACGTTAACCATTGTGTGACATCTACACAGAGACTGTTTGTTCCACAGTAGCTTTAAGTCGAAATGTAGGCTGCCACTCAAAGAGACGATCCAACTCATCCTCCCTTCCTTGCTCGAGCCCTGCCTGGGCACCAGCAGAAGCTCCTGCAGGCAGGCGGGGAGCTGGCTCACCCCGTGCCTCAGAAATGCTCATGTTGGCCCAAAGGAAGGCATGAAAATGAAAGATCAGAGATAAGGTCAGCCCCTCAGCAGCAGCCCAGACATAGGTTAACTTAAAGTTTTTGTACAACCACAGCTTGCAGGAAAGGCAGGGAGGAAAAAAAGCAGAAATAGCCATCTAATTTGAAATACAAACATATTTGCACACTTGTACATGCTTCTCACTTGTACAGACTGCACTGAAAGTCATCTCAGTATCTCAGAAAGTGACTCTCCAGTTACTGTTTTCTCAGAGCATTGGTAACTCGTTTTAAGGAGAACATCCAGCCTGGTCTAAGGATTGCAGGTTCTCTAATTAAGAAATAGTTAAGCTGAAAGCACCCCGTGAGCATCTTGGAAGGGAAGGAGGGAAGTGGAGAGAGCATCAACAGGAGTTTTTTATTTGTATTCAATTGTACATGTCATCCTCTCACAGAGTGTATTATTTATCTGATGCTAATCTAAAAGAAGTAGATTAATACACTTTGAATTTAAACTCTTAGCAATGTCAAAATTACCTTTTTCTAACTTTTCGGGGTGTATTACTTGGATGATATGTTACAGCTAACGTCTAAATAACTGCTACTCCGTGACAAGCATCAGACAGATTCCTTAAGAACTTGATTTTTTTCTTACTTAAACAGCACTCTGCATGATTAGATCTAAATCATTAATGAGAAACACTTACTTCCTGTGAAAATTATATCATGTGATAAGCTAACGAGAAAGAAGAGGAGAGTCTTGGGAAAAGATCAGTTACTTGAAGCTCTGCACAGGCTTCTTCACTAATAAACCTTTGAAACCCTACTTGATTAGGAGCTCTGGCGTACACTTCATGGCCAACTGAAGTTAATACTACCCGTGCACGGCTGAACTACTTGTGATTCAGCTGCTGAACTGCTGTGGCATTTAAATACTAACCAGAATTCGGGATCTTTCACATTAACGTGACTCTTTCAGCCACAGTGCCTCATCAGCTGAAATAAGACCCGTGCAGCTTCCATACATGGGGAGGAGGGAGAGCGATATCCTTGGCAACTGTGCCAAGGTACGTCCAAGCCCTAGGAGATCCGTGGCATTCTTTTGAGATGAGCCGGTTTTGAAGGGCCTGTACAGCATCTCATCCTGTAAATATTCTGCCTCTTTTTCCTCCTGCCCCAACTTTTGTAACAATTCAGGACATACAGAAAGGAGCCTATAACCTATTATCTCCACTCTGTAATTAGGCTTTGTCATGTGTCCACTTCTTTGCAACCTACGAATTTGTCATATTAGTAAAGCAATGTTTCCTCATCACAACCTCTTTTACCATGAAAGGATAAGGTCAGCTGGGCTATGTATATATTGTCACTGTTAATACTTCAGACAGACGCAGGCTGTTTCTCTGATTAAAATGATGTGCAGTAATACCAGGAGGTGATAGATTATGTCATGGTCTTTCCCCCAGTGCTGACACTGTTACTCAAACATTGCTTAAGAAGAAAAATAGCAAGGCCAGGCTGAAGGCTGTTCCTGGACTCCTGAGCACCTAATTTGTATCATCCATTTGCAATCCTTCTTTCCATCATTCTGCTTCTCATAAAACTGGCTTTTATAACATGGAGGAGGAGTTAGCAGGTCTTCTCTAAAATCTTGGCATGTGGGAAGGGATGGCTCAACCTGGAGCAAAGCAGTTTCTTCAGACAGCTACCAGCTGGGATGTTTACAGCTCTTCTGTTGTCTCATGCCCAGATGATAAAAAGATTTATTATTCTAGGCAATTACGGTGAGTTTTCCCCACTTGTTTTTCATCTTTGATACGATGAATTTGGTGATGAAACCCTGAAGACTTTTTTTTGTGTTGCTTATGCAGAGGCTGAAGGCCAGTATCATCATAAAATGTCATCCCTGCCCCTCCCCTCCATGTTTTTAAGTAATAGAAACAATTTAAGGTAAAAGTAAGTGGTATTTTTCATTTTGTTGCATTACCTATAGCAAGAATAAAACAGCTGTATGCTCTGCAAGATGTGTAGATGTGACAGCCACATCTTGGCCAAGTCTGAAGGATTGATGTCATGCTGTTGCCAGAAAAACAGGCAAATGTTTTACTGGGAGTGTGTCTGGAAGAGATGTGAAATGATTCCCCGGGCTCACATAACCTTGGGAAGGCGTCAGCTGGAGCAGCGTGTCATGTGGAGCGCTGTACGTGAGGGGTAATACGGACCCTTGGAGAGATTTCAGAAGAAAGCAACAGGAATAATCAGAGGGCTGGAAGATGCAGACTGTGAAAGATTGGTGATGGGATTTCAGTTGTTTAGCTGAGAGAAAACTGAGGAGAGACATGATAATAGTCTTTGAATATGTTAAGGCTGCTACAAAGAGAAAGGGAATGTGTTTCCCATGTCTTCTGTGGACAGAACCAGAAAAAATGGGCTTAAACCTCAGCAAAGGAGATGGACAGTGCACATTAGAAACACTCTTTGTTATGTTAGCAATGGTTGAAGGTTGGACTTGATTGCCCGCAGAGGTCAAAGGTTGGACTGACTTCCATCAGGAATGAGAGAGGTATAGCTGATCTCACCTTGGATGAGAATGATGAACATCACTCCCTCGCTGTTTCTTTCAGCCATGTTCTTCGGTTGAACAAGACCTATTTATGGTGTGTGCCTTCTCATATTTTTCTAAGCTTCTCCCACCCAAAAGATCGATTTTTCCTCTGTTTTTGAGTAATGGCTTTCCTCAGGCTAAGCTTAATGATGTCTTAACAAAGTAAACTTAAACATAGTGACGAACTTTTTTCATGAGGGTAGCTTGGATTTCCTGGCTGCTCTCTTCAGACAATGACCTGACACCTTCTGTTTCTCCGTTTTACCTAGAGTATGATGGTCATACAGCAACTAACTAATGCAAAATGGTTTTGACATCTTGGAGGAAGCTTTAACTGCTAAATACCATTGCTTCACTTCCATGTCCTTAGTTCTGTCTTCTCAGATCACAGTTTCATATTCACCCAAAGCTTTTCCATATAACTTTATGTTTGGAATTATACTGTTCTTTTTTCTTTTCTTCTTTTATCATGTTGAAATTGAATTCTGCAATTTTTAGCAAAACTGACATGGACTTTTCACCTTTGATAACAGCTGCAGGGTTAGTTGCTTTGTCACCTCTTCTTGACAGCAATACCTTCCCTTTCTCTCCCTCCCATCTGCCTCTGAAATGGGCAGAAATTGGAGAAAACCATCTGATGAAGCTGCTGTCAGGCTGGGACATGCTTACTGTCCCCTTCTTTCAGTTTTCAATGGCTGGCATTTCTCATTCCCTGATGAGAGTACCTCATTGTACTGAGTCAGCCCACCACTCATCCCTATGAGATGCAGCCTCTGAGGGATATGACTTGCAAAAGACAGTCCACTCAAAGGAACGTAGAAGTCTTGTGATTATTAAAGCCTAACTTTTTAGGAGGAAAATATCCAACTGAGCATTTGAAGGAATGAACGTTGGAGAAGCTCCAGCTGAGGGGACATCTCATTCTGGTGTTGTGGTCTGTCCTTTGTCCCCTCTGTGTCTGTTGTCTCATCCTGCTTCCTCCGATTGCTGCCGCTTTAGAAGTGGCTTTAGTACAAAAAAGGTTTTCTTTGAAGTACTGTGGAAATACCATTTCAAAGAAAACAAGACCAGCAAATGTCCAACTTTCTTTTTTCAGCTATCTTGTTAGAATACAGCACCGATATCTGTGGTTTTGCCCCTCTGGTGTAACATGCAAACTTTCAGTGACTTTTACAGTTCAATTACTTTTGGCAGACTTTGGTTCTCCATGTTAGACCCACGCACTTGTATAAACATAACTGGCTTCAAGCTGTGTTAAATATAATCACTTAGCTACAAAAACAAAAAACAGAGATAATGACTAAGATTAAGATTACACTTTTTATAAACATTTTTGGGCTGAAAATGATGATTTAGAGTGGCAATCACACCCTGCTTGCTAGTATTTTTCTCCTTTTGGTTCTTTAGGTCTTGCATCTTGTCCTGTTGTCATCCTCTTTCCCTTTGCTAAAAGTGCATTTTGCCTACTTTAAACCCCTCAGAAATAGATTCTGCCTAAGTTGTGTCTTAAAAAACATGCAGAGACCCATGACAACGGGAAATATAAAGCAAAAGCTGAAATGTGACACCACCACTCCTTAGGGAGATGAATACTGAATATTAAGTGAAGTCTTGAAGTTCCTCGTGCTGCTGCCTAAAAACAGCTTGATACGGGTGGTGAGAGTTAAAATCAAAATACGTTGTAGAAGGAACACAATCAGCAAAAGAATTCAAAGAATACATTTGCTTTATGTTGGTGTTTGAGAGTAAACATTTGTTCTACAGTCCAGTCAAATAAGAAGAAAAGAAACTAAAAAATAATTTCAAAAAAATCAGTGTGCAGGCAAAAAAACTTAAGTGATGGGACAGAAGAGGTTGCAGGTTTTATTTTTAAAGAGGATCTTGTGATGTTTGTTAAAAACACCTCCCTTCCACACAGTCCTCCAAAGCAATGGATCACTTCAGTCTTTGTTTGAAAGTTAAAAAAATTACCCAAAAGAAAAAAAAAACCTCCTCTGCTTTTTTGAAAACTGACACGGAAAGCATGGAAATGTTTTTCCTTACAAATGAGGTCAAAACAGCCTCATCACTCCCCCGGCACTCCTCAACCTTGAACTCTCTAAAAGACGCTTCCTGAAATTCAGAAAACCCAGTTGCACATTACACGAACATCACAAGCTGTAATAAGAATTTAACTTGCTTTATATCTGTCTTTGTAATTCCAGCCTTTAGTTTAGACAAAAAAATAACTGTGCCAAACAGTAATATTAAGCCTTACCTCCCATCAAGCTGCAGCTCTGGGACTGCTCAGGCTCCAGGAAGGACTGAAGGACATGAATTAGCTGCCTCTTCTTCTGCAGACTTGACTGCTACACTTGCCCAGGTGTGAAGTTGTCTAGTTCACTTCCCGAACACGCTTTAAAACCTCTGAACGGAGCTTGGTGCTGCTTTCAGTATAGGCAGGCAGGTTGACATGAGCAGATAAGCTAATAGCTGAGCGGGCGTTGATGCGGGCTGCTATTCTTGCCACTTCCCCGTGAGGATGGGGCCAAGCTACAGATGAGTTGTTACTCTCCCTGTGCATTTCCAGAATTTCCTATATGTGCCTGAAAGGACGTGGTGAACCTACGGAGATGTGCTCCCAGAAGCTCTTGCAAAACCCATCTGGAAAGGCAAGAGGTATCTTACGTATACTTGATAGACCTCCCACACCTGAACCGGGTTAGTCCTTTGAGCAATAAAGCAGATGTTCTTGCAGCAAAAGACATGTTTTAGCAGATATTTAAGTATGAGTTTCATGATGATTGGTTGGTTGATTATATGGAAGTTATTAACTACTGAACAGCCTCTAAAGATTTGTTTTAACTGTAAAACTCACAGAGAATGTCACTGAAACATTCTGAGTAAGAATAAAAAAAAATATTTGAGGATCCTTTCTAGCTGTTTGTACAACCTGGGTATAAATTCAATTGTAAGTTACATTATTTTCTTCTCAAAGGATAAAAATACTCCAAATTTCATAGTAATATAGCTGAATTTTTGAGAAGTCCAAAGGGTCATTTTCTCTGTGATCTAATTTGCTCTGTTGACAAAGAGGAAAGCATGTGGTTAATATTACTAGAGAAAGTACACACTTCTATTGATGGCACTGCTTTAGTTTACTTGGTTTTGGAAGACATGGATTTACTTAGGGAAAATCCAGATGCAGACGATTAGATGAAAGGGAAAACTACCAAAAACAATAGGATGAGACTAAATCTGTGGAGCCACCATAATATATCTGCGTATCTGGATCGCTCTTTTCTCATAATGAGTAACAGGACCCGGAAACCCTTTAACATATGTTACATTCACAGTGAATCAACCCACGGTTTTACTCATATCCTTTTTATACTTTTATAAAACAAAATTTGGATCTGGTTCCAGCAGTTTAGAAACTTTTTATGGCAACTGAGTCAAAGAATTTGGCAGGTATTGCAGTTTGGAAGGCCACTGGAATGTTTTGCAAAAGCCATGCTAATGTCTTAGTAATAACGAGGTAAGAGTAATAAATTTTTCTGCATTGCAAAAAGTAGGATTCTTTCTAATTTTTATTTGAATATTTAGAGGCTATTCACTCTCTAGGAGATTCCTGTAGTTTTTCCCTTTGACATGATAGATGCTCTGTAAGGGTAACGCTGGAGGAGTCCATGGGGAGCCTTCTTACTTTTTCTTGTGTTTACATGGGGATGGATGGTTTGATTTGATTTGGCAGAGATGGACTGCACTGTTTTGTTAATATCTTTGTTTAGAAAGCTTTGTTTAGAAATGATTGCAAAAATTTATGGTCTCTTTACTTATAAAATTAGAAAAAATAATGATAAATTTGTACTGGTTTTCTAATCCCAAACTTAGTTTTTCAGGGAAGTAACCAAGAGACAGTGTAGGACAGAGTTTGCTTGTTTAATATAAGGGTCAAGAAGGTACGTAGTGCTCCCTGGAAATTGTGGGAGTGTAATAACATCAAAAAAACTCACCACTCTTCCTTAAATATTTAAATGTCAATGTGAACCACCATGTCCAAACGTTTAATGTGGCCTACATGATTTTGACATAAATAACATGATGTTTTTTCTATTAAATTTGCTCCCTAGCTTTTTTCGGTATGTGTGTTTTTTGGCAGTAAGTATTAACAATTCCCGACAAGCAGAATCTGTCACTGATGCTGCACTTTTCCAGAAGCGCTGAGATGAGGAATGAAAGAACACACAAATGCAAAGGGTCAAGGAACTGATTTCTTGCTGCCACTGTGTTGTGCTAAGGATTTTAGGAATATAGCTGGATCTTCTTGTAGACAGCAGTAAAGCAAGGAGTAAATGCATCAATGTTAACAAAATATTAAGTGTTTTAAATCAGTGTGTTAGAAGTGTTGGTTTATTTATTCCATGATACCAGCTAATGTGGCACCTGAGGGCCTATTTGTACAGGAGCCGTTGGATAATTTCATATCTGTAGAAGTTACAGTATCAGTAGGTTGGCTCTGGTGTCCTTTCTGAGAAGCAGACTGTGTTAAACGTTTGATGTGATGGTTTGAAGGGGCATGTTGGCAGTCTGACCACTTCTTGCTTTAATCAGAGGACTTCAACGTACTGCAGCGCTTGTGAAAAGAAGGTGGCAATGTGTTAGTGTTTTCATGAAGAACTGAGACTAAAATGTTGCAGTCTAAATTTCCAGCCTCCCCTATCTGATCACTGAAAACACTGGCTCCTGATTTATGGAGGAATAAATCTTGGAAACCACCAGGAACGCAGCAGCGTTATTCCATCTTTACATCAGTTTAAGTGGAGCTGGAGTTATACTGAATTCTTGTCTTGTACCCACCCCAAGGGTCACTCCTTACTAGCAGTAGAGACACAATCCTTTTTTGGCTCTGTTAGACCTTGAGACTCAACAAAAACCCTGAAATTTTGATTTCCTTGCCATCTAGTACCTGTCATATATATGCCACTGGGACACATGCAAGATGTCTTTGGGGTTTAATATACCTTCCCGTATACTGCCATGATTAAAATACACTTGTGGCATTCTGGTGTGCAGAGCAGGCATCCCGTCTGCTGGGGACAGCAAAGGTGGGCAATGGGGACGTGTTTCATAAGCAACAAATGTGTATAAACATAACTATGCAAAAAAGAGGAACGGTTTCTCCTTCTGTTACTTACAATTAACAGAGTTTTAGGGAAAGCCAATATTTGTTCAGCATATTCGTATTTTGTCATAAATTGTTAACGCCTTTAGTCCAGGTATGCTCATAAGTGATTAATTTATCACTTTTTTGTACTCTTCTGTGTCTCCATCAGTTGCTCCTTTCTGTGAGCACGTTTATTTGCAGGATAGAAAGCACGTTATCATTGCAGCATTAAGAAGGGAATAGGTCCAAAAATAGCAAGAGACTTTCATAAATTTGAAACAAAAAAGTTAGGGAAAACAGAAGAGAAAGCAGTCTTAGACTAACCTTTAGTGTTTAAAGAAAGCTGTATTTACTTCAAAACCTGTCATTTAAAATATATAATAGTAGATCATCATGCAGTTCTCTTTGTTTTTGTTGTATTTTTAGTTTTGATTACTCTCTTTTTGGTGCCATATAATCTTCAGTTATTTTAACTAGCACTCACATCATAAACAATCTGTACAGGTTTTTCATTCTTGCAATTCATATTTACCAAATACTGCTTTTTCTGTTAAAACAGTTTGCTCATGAATTATTTACTTGTATCAAAACAGAATGTGAAATAGTTGGTGTACTTTTTCAGTAGATGCTCAAGAATGAGAAAGGAAAGTTGGACCACACAGCCACCATTGGGAACTGTTACAATTATTATCCTGTATTACAACTTGGTTTTACTGAATATCTTTTTGATTGGCCACCAAGCCTTTCCTGGACTTTTAAGATATGAAATTTGAGTCAGGCCTGTCATTTGAAAGATTATAGTCAAAATTTGGAATTAAGATTACCATTTCATGTATGTTTGACTTCATGGCAATTCTAATTTTTAGACTATCCTTTAAACCAATAAATCTACTATTTAGTTCAGACCGTTGCCAAATAAATGGTTTCTGCTAGCCTGGCTAAGAACTTTTTCCTTTTTTCTCTCTGAATACAAAGATGAGTATCCAGTTAGTGTCCATTTGAAGGGACTCAGTTAGTAATTGGATATGTAGGACTGTTCATCTTTAGGTTATTAGTTGAAACCCAGCCAACCTCCAAGTCATTAACATGGCTGAGGCCATTTGTAGCTAGTGTGAAATGAGCTGGAATTCTCATCCAGTTATTGATAGGCATCTGTAGTAAAATGCTTTTGCTGCAACTGGCGCAGAACTATCTAGCGGGTATAATTAAGTACATAAATAACAAAATAATGCAACTTCCTAGGATGTGAAAAGTTTTTTACCTGGAAAAATTTTTCTCCGTATCGTGTTTGAGGTCTGTTGGTGGAGTGTCTTTGGAGTTTTCCTTTATGTTATCATGCTATAGCTGCTGGGCTTTTAGAAAGAAGACTTCAGTTTTCACGACTGAGGTACATTTCAGACACAGTAGAATAACCCTCACTATAATTACTGTCTATGCCTGAATGAAACCTTGAGATGAATGTAATTTTGATCCAAAATGGAATCAGAATATAAGAACTGACTCTCTCCTTACACTAAAATAAATACTAGAGGCAGATGAGAGTATATGTGGAAAAAACCAACCTGAGCATCCAATCCTGCAAGTAGTGTTACTCTCTTCTTAGCTATAATAAAATCTCAGTTAATTTCACCCCATTTTGCAATTTTTTGGGTATTAGCGTAGTGAAAATAATAGAAGTATTGCCAATATGCTATAGCTGTCAGCAAACGTTACTGAGGCCTGTGGCTCTTCGAGGACATGAGCCTTCTGCAGAAAGATCTCTGTGTAACTCACAGCCCATCACTGGCATTCAGTTAAATGAACTTAAACAGATTAAACTGAAAAAACCCCACACATTTGCCAGTGTAGTTGCAAAAATGGAGAATTAAATGTCTTCTGAAGTTTAGACCAATTAACAGGATGGGATCTTTTACAGCCATGTAAAGGTTACAGACGGTAGCGGGAAAAATTGATTTACAAATTGGATGCGTCTTTCGTTCAGCTTCCAGAGAAATTTTTACATACAGATACAGTCTAATAGCAGTGATGTAGAGACAGCATATTAAGCCGGGGGACAGTCTGTGGTGTGCGATGGGAGGACTGAACCACATGAAAGGGTCTTGCAGCAGTTTTCAACCACCAAGACTAGAGGAGATGGGGAAAACCTATAGCACCAAGCACTGCCTCCTTCCTTGACTGAGCAGGAGCAGTGCTGGGACAGTGGAGAAGGGTTTCAGCTCCCCAGCCTCAGCCTTTTCCTGGCGTGTGAGGGAGGGGCAGGCCGTGCTGCCCGGTGCGGTTTAGTCCCGGGCTGGGGAGGGGAGGATGGGGAGTTTTGCCCGGCTCCAGCTCCGGGCAGCACCTGAAGGCCTCAGGCTCCCCGGGCCAGCACTTCCCGCTCCTGGGGGAGAAGTGCAGACGTGCTGGATTTGCTCAAGGTGTGAGTACTGTGCTGATATATTTGGTACATTAGCTGTCCTGGGGGGGACGGGGTGACTACAGAAAAGAATGGGAACGAATCTCTGTCAGCGTGTGTCCTGCTGCACTCGGAGGAAGGGATGCCTTCCTGCCAGAGTATGTACCAGCCCTCTGAGGACCCAAGAGAAGGGTTTACTCTCTGAGTAACTGAGTCCAGAAGGAGCATGGGCTGAAACTAGTGACTAGTTCCATGCATTCAGGTAATTATGCATGTGTCTGGTGTATTTTGCTTAGTATCTTGTAGCAGCAAACCTTAACAGAGAGTAAAGATGAAGATTCCCCAGCTGCCACTCACCCACCAGCAGTTGTCCCGCAAAACATCTCAGGTCTAATTCTATTTCTAATTTGAAACTATGTTTTTCACTTTTAGAAACCTTTTTTTTTCCTTTTTCCTTAACTACTTCAGGAGCAGGATAAAAGCAAGCGCTGGCCCTGCAGCAGGAAGGGTGGTTTCAAGGCACGGCTTTGTCTGTGGACGCGTGGGCTCGTGTCTGTGGACACAGAGGGCTCCAAGGGGTCTGTAGGAGAGAGGCTCAGACCCTGGCAGTTGTTTTGTGCCTCAGGAGATGCAATCTGTACCAGGATCAGGCCTGTAGTTTCCAACAGACAGAGGCCTAATGGAACACTGCTAGCAGGAAATATTTAATAAAAAATTAGAAATCAGTTCCATGAAGACAGCTCCTAATTTTCTGTATCTCCATGTTAGCAAAACGTTCTCTTAAAATAAGAGTGACCTGCTGAACGGCTTCTGGCACAAAATTTAACTGCCCTCTCTCATAAATTTTCGAACTAAATTCAGGGCAGTACAATTGAACAAATATTGGAGGAATGCGCTTTTTAAATATAAATGGGTTTTGTGATTAAACCTATCAAAAGATTGCATTCTTGACTTCAGAGTAAGACATGAGCAAGCAGAACAAAAAGCAGTTGGAAATTGAGTAGCTGCAGAGTCATTGTAAGATTAAAGTCAGCAGCCCTGAAGATTACAGCACCTGACTGGATTGCTTTCCTAGTGACTTGGTTGGATTCGTGATGGATGCACCAGATCTAACAGTCGTGCAGCTGTAGGGTGAGATGGCTCTTACTCAAGGAAGAGGAATCCTTCCTTTTGCACTGAATCGAGGCACCCTGCAACTGCTCAGTCTAGTCCGTGACGCAGGGAAAAGCCAGAAACCTGCAGCAGAAAGTGGGGGACAGAGCAGCTCCATCTTTTCCCAGCAGCCCACAATCACGCTGGAGTAGGAGCGAGAAGAAATGGCATTTTTAGTTAGATGTGCCGTAGGAAGATGATTCAAGTTAACTTTTGGGTTTGCTGTAGGTTCTGCAGATCTGGGCAGAGCGACGTTTCCCACATGCCTGAAAGAAAGAGAAGGCTTTTTAGGGCTGTATCTTTTGTTATAATTGTCTCTTTGATGTAACGGGCATTTTTTTTTCACATTAAACCATGTAAAAGTAGTACATTATGGTATTGGCACTAATACTATGTCCAAATAAATGTTTTTATTTTATTTAGAAAATGTTCCAAACCAAAGGCAAAATGCCCCAAATTAGCTTAAAAAAAATAGAACCCAAAGAAAAAATTGTCCCCGGGATAAAGCCCAGCTCTGGGAACAGAGAGAATTAGATTATCTTCCTAACTGGCACCAGCTCCTGCACAGCGTATGGCAAATTAGTTAGGTCAGACTTTAGCTCTAGTGTTTACGATTAAATGGAGAGGCTCTGGTTTCCAAACATGTTAATATATAATGATATTTTAACTGATATTAGGGGCCAGTTCTTAAAAGTGCTGAAAACTTTGAACTTTTGGGGAATTTAAAAATGAATCAAAAAGATATATAAAATAGTGATGTAAAGACATAGACTTCAGTATCTTTCTATTTACTAAATTACCTAAAGGTATTGTAATGCCAAAAATTAATAGGCATTTGAAAAGAATGAATTGCATTGCTGTTAAAAAGGCACAAACCAGCCAAAAATAATACCACAATGTTCATTTTTTACCCTCCAAAAATAAATAACTTCTGTTCATTATAAACACTACAATTAGGGAGGTAGTGCAAGTTACAAAATCTTCTATTTACTTTGTTTTGAAGTAGATTGAAATTGATTTCTGCTTCAGAACAAAAGTTTAGAGGAGAAAAAAAAGAAGTTTCTTATGACAGACAATTTTAATTTACTTCTAATGAATCTGACTCATAGCATACTCATTCTTCTGGGGTCTTATTGGAAACTGCCTGAGCAGAAAGTTCATTTTTCCTGAAAAGTCACACTTCCTTCTGGATGTGAGTAATAACGTGTGTATGTTTATGTAGTAAAAAAATTCTTTTTTTTTTTTTTTAACTAAATAAAAGACCTCTCCAAATACATGAGGCTGCCAAGAAGCAGATATTTGCTGGTAACCTACATGGTAAGTTTCCAGAGCATCTTTTTCTAACATTTAATACTGTATTATTCTGAGGTGAAATAAAATGTTCTTGTGCCTTGAAGGCATGAAGAAATGGCTCTGGAGCACTGGCTATAAATGAGGGGACCTTCTGACTATATCTAAGTAGCTCCAGTTGGTGGGACCTTATATTTTGGCTTCATAAAAGACTTCTGAACAGGTCTTTGGTTCTCGGAGGGGGCCTCTTGCCACCCCGCATGATCCTGCCTTTTATGCTTGGCATGTTGCAAATCTCTCCTTGGTGTGGCAACTTCTCATGGACTTTAGGAGAAAAAAGAAGGATGCTCAAAGAAGTGCAGAAGATCACCTTCTCCTTGTCACAGCATGCAATTCCTGCTGAGGAAATGGTCATCTAACCGCTGACAGCCTCCTCCTCCTCGTGTACCAAGACATACCTCCATCAGAGTGGGATGTAAGGCTGAATTCAAATGATGCTGAAGCTCCTAAAGACCCTTGGCTGTGATCTGATATGTATGTACTTACATACAACTGTCTTACACTGGAGGGTCTCACAACTGCTCAGTTAACAGGAATGTGATGTTACAAACTGGGAAACTGTATTTCTGGGCTGCAGCTCCTTTTCTTCCATCCCTGTTGGTGCCACGGTGAAGCTGGTGTCTATTGCATGCAGTTCAGCATCTCTTTTTTGCGAAGAGCATAGCTGAATGGCTATACTCCCACCAGGCTACTACATAAATGTTCATCAAAATTACACTGTACCTGCTTTAATGCACCTAAATCCTACTATAGAGCAGACTTCTGGTTTCAAGAACACAGCATATTCTTTTACAATGCCAAAATAAATAGGGGGTAGGAGAAAGGGATGAAACAGAGCTAACGAGGATTTTCTGCTGAGTGAATGTTTGGATTGTAAACTCTACAGGGGTTTGGACTGTATCCACACTTGTGTTCTGAGAAGGCTGATCTCACTACCAGTGTCCAACAATAAATAAGGTTTTGCAAAGAGAATAAATAAAGTTTTGCAAAGAGAGATAAGGCTGAAGCCTGTCCAAAGCCAAAAGGCAGCAAAGAGGCTCATTAAGAAGTGAAGAATCTATAAGAAAACACAAGGATGCAAATGCCTTTGGAAAACATGTGCATATTAGAAAAGAACTTCATAGAATTAAGTGAAACAAAATAATAAACAAATAAACTATGACCCAGACTATTCCGCGCGCTCAGCTTCCCCTTTGTCTTCTCTGCTGATTCACTGGCCCCAGGGCATGCTCCAAGTGCAGGGGCAGAAAGAGGGACAGATAGTGATGATGGAATCGAATACTGCTAAGATGCTCCCAAAGCAAATGCAACACTTTCCTCCTATCTGCCCTTGTCTGAGTGCACTATTGCCAGAGATCCACCCCATCTAACAAATGCACAAAAAGAGGATGCCTCACCCCGTCTGTTTGGTGGTCTTGGCATAACCTGCCCTTCTGGGAAGTTTCTTCTTAACCCCTGAGAAATAAATAACCCTGTTTGATCTTTGTCCTACCCAGTGATCCAGAATTATTAGCAAAAAATATGTTCCTTGCATCCTTGCTAATATTCATACTTTTCATGTGGAAAATTTTGTTTAATTTCCTTTTATCTGTTTGTGTCTTTCAGTATGTCTGTCTTCCTGCTGTTTAATTATTAAGAGGAGTAAAGAGAACCGCAGTGTCCTGTTTTACATCATTATCTTTACACTTTTTCCTTTCCTAAGGCAAATGGATTATGTTTTTGGGTTTTCTCTGAAGCAAGTCTGCCTGATCTTTTAATCATCTATATGTGGGTTCTGTGAGCAGCATGTAGCATTATAAAAATTAGTGTTGTTTCTGTCCCACTGTTGATACATTCCCTGTTCTGTTGCTGGTCGTGGTACATGAAGTAGATGTGTTCACTGAATTTTCCTTTGTGTCGCACGGGATGGAGTGTGGAATCAAGATGGCACGGACAGAAGAGGATGGGGAGGTGCTGCAGGGCACATTGGGAGGGTGTCACTAGGAAGTGACATGGCACTCTCTCCTCCATGTGGGCCATGCTGGGGAAGAGCAGGAGGGAATGGCAGGGGAGCCCACAGCTGGCCGAGCTGGTGGGAATGGGCATTTCTTGGGTTCTGCGTCAGCTCATGGGTGAATGCTGGGAACACCCTTTCCCAGCAGCATCAGGCAAGCCCACAGTTAAGGCACCCTGTACGAAAGTGTTGTGTAGAGAGCAGCTTTTCAGAGCTCCTTCCTAAACCTTCTTCCCAATTTTCCGCTTCCCAGACTTTTCATTTTTCAGGTTTCTACCATCTGTACTGCCTCAGTCTTTTTCTTTTATTTGTTTTTACTCTCCTTAAATTTCTTATGTTACTTAGCTTCATATTGTTTACTTTTAAGTGGGAAAGGCTTGAAGGTATATATTTATTTGTTCATTTGGAAAAACTTCACCATTATTTAGACCGCCTAGAAGATTAAACCCTGCCAGGGTACCAGTGACTCTTCCTGTGTCCTTTACTCAAAGGAATATACTGTAAAGGAGGATGAATAGCAACTTCTTTTCTTCTAATGCAGGGAAAGTTAGAAATGACTGAACAAGTAAGACGGGTATGTTTGGTTGCTTACTGGAAGACCTTTGAGATCATACTCTGATTTTCTCCATTTCCAGCACGTTTTCTTATTGTCATGCTTTCAGATTTGTATGGTTGTGAAACCACTAAACTGCTAGATAGCATATGCAATAATTCTTATGTTGCTTTCATATGTGTGTATTAAAAAGCATAGTATAATGATATCTAACTCTAATGTAGCATCTTTCTTTAGCAGATATCAAGGCTCAAAACAAAGGGGATTAAAATTATTATCTTTACCTCCAATGATGGGGGACCTGGAGGCTAGAGGGGAGATACCAGTTGCTTCAGTGCATCTCACGGGTCCATGAAGAACCAGAAGCTGGTCTACTGAGTCCTCTAGACCTTCTTTTTAGTCCTCTATTTTTTGGGGAGCAAAGGTGTTGGGGCACAGCATATCATTTGACTACTTCCTAGGCTTTCTGCACAGACTTTGCAGCCAGGATTGTGCCTTCTCTAAATAGGTTTTTGAGTTGAAGCAAAGCTGTTTGCCCCAGTGTTTGGCTGAAGGGTGCGTATTCCGTAACTTACACTTGAATAGGTGCCCATCTCTAACTTACACTGGGGGAGGTGTTTGCTGTGGTAGTCCTCAAATGCAAATCAGAGTATATGGGCCTTGAAAGACACTCCCTGACAAAATGTTATTTTCCAAACTTGAGATATTTTCTGAAAAATTCTGTCTGACTGTGGTAATTGCCAAAGAGCAGTGTTTTTGAGGCACTGTTGCTGAACCTAAAATTTATGTCAAGTGCTAAGTGAACCCTTTTCTTTTTGCTTTTAATTTGAAGCTCTGCTGACAGCACTGCTCCATTGATCAGCTGCATGGATCATTGAACTGTGGCCTCACTGAGCACGCTTTGGGAAACTGCTACCAGAGCTCGGAAGAGTGATATTAGCTCATGATTTGCTACACTTAAGTAGTGTTCCCGAAGGACCAGGGTACTGGACTGAGTTTTCAGAGCTCTGAATTAATCTCTGGCTTTGCCATTCATTTTTGTAGTGGTCTTGGGCAATTGCTTTTCTCCACAGTCACTTAGTTGTTGCTCTTTTTACCTTAAAGAAAGATAATTGGTAAAAGACTTGATGAGGCTATGGAGAAACTACAATCCTCAAGTTCCACTTTGCTGTCTGAAGCTGGGCTTTTATGCATTGTTTTTTCTTCCATAAAGTGAAGATATCAACACTCCAATCTGAAACGTCCTAAGCTGGGAAGCTTAATGAATATTCATGCCGTGGTCTGAAGAATAAGTGCAGAAGAATTTTCCAAATAATAATCACACCTGCTGACTTTTATTCCAAGCCCCCTTGCACCCTTGCTCTTTCATTATTTCAAAATATAGTCTCCCTGTGCCGCAGCACTGAGACCATCGCTTGGAATTTTATAATGAACATTTCAGAATTGTGCATGTGGTTTGCTTGAATATGATGACAATTTTCACCTCTTGTTTTACTTCTCCATGTTCTTCTTGTTTCAGACTTGTAGGCTAAGCAGGTACAGTGGGATACAGTTTCACCGTAGCCTGTGAAATAATTTTTGTCAGTGTCACCGTGTCAGAGAATTACACTATCCACATATGGCCAGGCTGTGCCCTGGCACGTGCAGCAATCAGTTGGTGGCATTGGTAGAGGAGATGTATTGGCATGGTTGAGCATTTTTACTCTGAAGCATTTATTCTTTCTCAGTATGGGAGGGTAAAAAGTGAAATCCGAGTCGTTTTAATTAATCCATGCTGCAAATGATCTCTGGCTTGGCTTGAAATCCAATCCTCTTCCTCACTACTCCTGGACTTAGGTAAGCCGTTTGCCTGCAGGCTAGTGCAAGCCAGGAATGTAGATCTGGGGGCCCAACGTGGCCTGTGATTGTCCTCCCAGGCAGGACTCCTGGGATTCGGTGAGGAGCACTGTATACTGAAATGGGGTGTCCCTCTGAGCCCGCACCTCCCCGTTTGGCAGCGGCACAGCATCCTTCTGCTCCATGTCAGGCTAATTAGGTGAGGGGCCCCGGGGGCTGAGCGCGCTGCCAGGATGGCTGTCAGCGTCTGACTTCTCGCCAGCCATCTGAGGCAGTTTGGCGTTAGAGATTGAGGAGAGGCTGGAAACTAGAAAATCATGAACGCTTACATGGTTCTGCCATCATCATCATCGTTATTATTATTTATTAGCATCTGCACATCTGGTCAAGCCATGCTGCAGCATGCACAGAGGCATCTCCTGCCATTCATGGGGCTGTGGCCCTGGGACAGCCCTGTAATGTCAGGGAAACCTGCAAAGTGGTGTAGAAGTTTATTAATAAAATAAAATATTATTGAAGTTATCAATACTGTAATAGTAAATTCTATATGCTTTGAATGATTTTTTCTAATTCTCTAATACAAATATGTAATCATTTACTACATAGGGGTTTGGGCTCTTATAAGGTTTAAGGAAAGCTTATCTCTTTTTCAAAAAGTCCTTAAGGACTTCCCACTGCATCCAGGTCTCATGATTTAGATCCACATTTTAATTCAAAAGCCAAAGACAAAAATAGACAACACTGTCAGAAAAGGATAAAATTAGTCAGATTATCTTGAGAGGGCCACAGCTTGATTTGGTTTTCAGATGTGCTAAGGGTTAGATTATCTCAGCAGCCATTGACATTGGGAGAATTTTGCCATTAATGGGAATCATTAGACAAATGCTGTTTGGATCTGAGATTGCATCTCAAACATTCAGTGTTACACATTCAACGTGGATATATTTGGTCTATAGGGCTAATTTGATGCTATAGCACAGAAATGATGCTGACACCAAATTTGTGGGTTTAGAGAAGTGCAGAACGTGCAATTTTCCTCATCTTTTGCTGGTGTTCCCAGGAGGGAAATGTCAGGTATTCCTGCTGTAGGATGTGCACAGAACTGCTCCAGCATGCAGTGTGGATGGGACACCAGCCCTCGATGTGTCCTGTCTCTCCTTGTGATATGTCAGGAAATGGGACAGTGAAGACCACCTGATTCTTTCATACTGAGATCCCCCCCTATTGCCTCATACTAGGATAAAAGGGATTTCTAAACAGCCTGAATTTGGGACTACAGCCCCATGGAGCTCCACGGAGTGTGAATTTAGGTACAAGTAGATCTATGATGGTGTTCCACCATAAAGTTACTCTACCATAACTAGGTACTGCACCTAAAAACTGTATCCATCCCCTGCTCCGGTCCGTCCTGTGGCTGCACAAACACGAGTACCAGCCCAGAGCAGAGGCAGCAGTGACAGCCTGGGAAGGGTACGTGCGGCTGCTCCCTTTGGAGGCAGCGCTGCGTGATGATCTGTGAAGGTCACTGGGGTGCTAAGCCTGCCTCAGTTTCCCAGCTGTAAACCAGAGAGTGCTACTCTGTAAAACCCAAAGGGTGGTAGGAAAATGAAATGGTTAATCGGTCTACAGTGCCTTGAGAATGTAAATTACTTTCTAAAAGTTATGTGATGATATTTGCTCTCCTGCTTCTCTCACTTGAAAAATTGCAAAGGCTTTTTTTAGAACCCATGCCTTCCTCATAATTCATTTCTTGATTTGGCTATTAGTCAGTTTTCATCAGTTTACCATCTGGAATGAAAAGAAACTGTAAGCTGATTTTTGCCTTCCTTTGTATGTCTCTTAAGAGAAATTGGGGGCAAAAAAGTGTAATCATGGGAAAACAGATTAAAGCAGCATAGAAGAGAAAAAAACCTCTTTACTGGAAATGCATGTTTGCATCTTTCCTATAAACAAACTATTTAACTAAGATAAACCTTTTTGGTTTTCTTCAAGGAATACTGTTAAGGTTCATGGGCTCCAAATGACCCATGCCTCTTTTGTTTTTCTTCTCATGCTCCCTCCTATTCATGGGACAACCTTGCCTTTTTGAAGCACCTTTCTGCCATTCTCAAACGCTCCAAAACAAAGGCTTATTTAAATAGTTTCCATTTTTCCACTGGACTTTTCTGCCTCTTGCCAATTGTCTGTCGTTGTCTTGCTGCTAGGAGGTGAAGGAGGTCATCTTGCATTATTTTATTGCTAATGTGTATATATGTCGTGAGCCTCTCCAAATAGGGGAACAGAACTGGAAAGGACTAGGACATGATGGAACACTTTATCCTTTCTTATATTTTTTTTTAGTTTTAGCAGCTTATTCACTATAACCATGGTGCTCAAAGTATAGCTTATGAAAAAAAAATGGTTGCAAACTTTCTTCTTAGAAGTTTCTTCACTGCATTTTCAAACTGCTTTCGACAGGCAGGAAGGGGTTTGTTTTGGGGTTTTTTTTTTTCAGATAGGTACATTTCTCTAGAATTCCCCTAAAAACTATCAAAGTGGATTTGACTGCTGGCTTTCTTATTGTAAATAGTTTCTAACTCAAATGGTGAAAAGTACACATAGGGTAAATCATTTTTACTAGGAGGCTTTTAAAAATATTCAATTTGATAAAGTTTCTATAAGCAGTTTCCAGCGTGTCTTACATGGGAAAGAAGAGAACAGATTTCTATCTCAGAGTTTTTCCCCTGAAGCCTGTGAAATTAGTCCTTCTCTAAAACCAGCATGTTGCAATTTATAGATAGGGAATACCTCTTTGAGACTTTCTCTGGATTAAAGGCTGCAGAATTAAGATTTGTATGAGCATGCTAACGTCAAGGACTTTATGGCAGTATATACTTGATTATTCTCACATTTCTGCTTTTCTTCACACAGTGCAAATCAGATGCAAATAGGAAACTGTTAGGAATAAATGATGGAATGATAAAATGCAATTTTAGTTGTTTCCTTAATGTCCATGATTGGCGAACAGCCCCTAGAGATTGGGCTAGGAGATGTAATTTATACAAGCAAGACCAGCCCTGAGTTTTCTGTACATTTGCTTGTGAAAGACCTTTTTATGTTCTTTGAATGAGATTTACACTTTATTAATTTACTTTTGAGCTCTGATGAAAGTGTACGGAGGGGAAGAAGAAGAAGGGAAAGCAAGGGAGCACAGACTAGGAAGAGGACGATTCGGTCCGATTTATTTCAGGGTCTGCAACTGCAAATGAAGCATTTTGGTCTCTCTTGATGAAGGAAGAATCCTGTCAGATTAGAGGCCACTGTTGCCCCATTTGAGTTGCAAAAAGGGTTGCATGTGTATCCTAATAATTATCTGCAATGCTAAGGAAGACAGATGTAGCATTAGCTTCTGATTGAAGCAACCACCGTATTAATTTTCAAGTGAGCAGCAGCAGAAGCAGATGGTGAGATGAGGCCAGGATGCAAATGTTTGCCATCGATAGCTTTTACCTTTGTGTAATGGCAGTGGCTGATGCCGGGCTGAGCTGGCGGGGCCCGATCGCTGCCCGGCCACACCAGCTGGTCCTTCCCCAGCCTGGCTGGAGAGGGATGCTGCACAGGGCTCATCTGCGCACGAATGCAGGCGTGACACGGCTTGTTTGTGCTGTGATGCAATGGGATAACTTTTATATAGAGTCAGCACATTTTTGATAATAACCGAGACCAACAGATGCAGCAGTCTGTGGTTTCCTAGTTAGGTTATGAGTCTGTGCAAAACAAAGGACATAAACCCAGGAAAATATGCAAACTTGCTATAAACTGAAATCCTTGCTGTTTTTTTTGTCTTGGGGGAGAGTGCTGGGTTTTTGCCTTTGAGATCTCAGTGGGAGGACATTTGGCAGTGCATCTTCTTTGTTACTCAGGAATACAGGAAGAACTGGGAAGCACCTTTTGGCAAATATTGTTAAACAAGCCATCCGGGACCTTATCCAGTGATACGAGGCACGAGATCGACGGCACACCCAGCCCTTGATGAAGCTCATGTTGATCAGGATATTCCCTCAGGTGTGACAGAAGACTGGTGAGGACAAATGGAGTCGCAGTGATCCTCCTAGTCATAAAATGTGGCTTCCTTGCCCAAGTGATATTGCTGAAGTATGCTCAGAGGTAGCTGTGTAATTTGAACAGAGGGTTTTGTTCCAGATCCAATGGTCCGTTTCTATCTTTATGGTATCCATCAGCTGATGCAAGCAGGCAGTCATGGGGAGAATATGATGAGGATATGTGTAAAGTGCATTTTTTCTCTCTCATGACCAGATATGAAGTTTTTAGACCGTAACAGTGAGAAGCTGGTGTTGCTTGTGCTGTTCAGTTCTGTGGCAGCACGTTATAAACGGTAAATTAGCTCATTGACCTCAAAAAATGGGCCCAGCCTCAGGATGAGTAAGACTATGGGCTGATACCTGTTACACTTCTCCTGGAATTATTTTTTTACCCCGGACTTTGCTGTCTTGGCTTCTTTAGCTATAAAGTGCTTAGAGTGCTGTGCTATGCCTCTGGAAATGGTAACATTTTGGACATACGTCCTCAGAGCTTTGAAATACTTTTGTGTGGGAGAATAATTTTAAATGTCACCTTCCCATGGTGAAGGGCAGCTGTGAGGGGGGGTGCCCATGCTGGTGCCAGGGTACGTCCCGGCAGCTGCCCTCTTCTCCCACCCTCTGCACTGCATCCTCCCGCTGCTGGCAGGATGAACGGACATCCGACTGTTTGTCTACTTTGCTCCTGTTGCACAGGAATTAAATTACTGCCTTTTAGATGTTAATAACTAAAACACGGATTTTTTTTTTTTTTCTTTTTTCTCTGAACTCATCCTGTTGTTGTGGTTAGTGAAACCGATCAGAAGGATCGGGACTTTTTTTTTTTTTACCGTGGGTAAATGTTTGCAAGGTCTGGCCTAAAGGTAGATAAAAAAACCAGCTGCATGGCGAGACACGGCGCAACTGTTCGGCGAGGGGGAATGTGAGGATTATTGTTGAGGGGAATACTGAAAGAAAGAGGGGTTTCATGGGAGAGAGGGAGGTTGCTTGGCAGGGAGAAGGGAGGCTGTTCCAAACATATGGGGCGGCATAACCAGATGTAGAAAAACTGGATAATGTGCAGAAAACAGAATGCAGCCAAGGGGAGTGAAAACCATGGAGATAAATCTTCCCTAAGATCTTGTAGGTAAGTCTGTCTAACACAGTCTGTATTCCAAAGAGGTGCGAAGGTGATCAGATAGAAGAGGAAAGGTGTTGGCAGCAGTTTATTAATGTTTGTTAAACATATGTTTTCTGGTTTCATGATAAATTCAAAGCACATCTATGATTAAAATGAAATCTCCGTAACATACAAGTATTAGCTGTAAATCCTAGGTTGCAGTGAATTAGTTGAGCATCACTGAAACCATGAGAACTACACCAGATAAGGACCCAAAGTTTTTAATCAGTTTTTTTTCTATTTTGTGGTGAGGGGAATTTGCTTATTTATTTATTTTATTCTGTATCCTTAGAATATAAATATGGATTAATATTTATTTTGTTTGGTGAGGGAAATTAAATTTTAAGTCTGTCCTGGTTTCAGCTGGGATAGGGTTAATTTTCTTTGTAGTAGCTGGTATAGTGCTGTGGTTTGGATTTAGGATGAGAATAATGTTGATAACACGCTGATGTTTTAGTTGTTGCTAAGCAGTGCTTACACTGGTCAAGGACTTTTCAGCTCCCCATGCTCTGCCAGGTGCACAAGAAGCTGGGAGGGGGCACAGCCAGGACAGCTGACCCCCACTGCCCAAAGGGCTATTCCATACCATATGGCGTCATGCTCAGTATAGAAACTGGGGGAGTTGGCCGGGGGGCAGCAATGGCTGCTCGGGGACTGGCTGGGCATCCGTCAGTGGGTGATGAGCAGTTGTATCACTGTTTTTTTCCCTGGGTTTTGTTCCTCCCTCGCTCTCTTGTTGTTTTCCTTCTCATTACAAATTATTATTATTATTATTATTATTATTATTATTATTATTATTATTATTTCCAATTTTGAAACTGTTCTTATCTCAACCCCCAAGTTTTCTTACTTTTGCTCTGCCAATTCTGTCCCCCACCCCTTCGGGGGAGGAGGGTGAGCGAGCGGCTGGGTGGGGCTTAATTGCCGACTGGGGCTAAACCACAACAAAGTCCAAGTTTTGTATTCAGACAGGTAGTATATAAAAATCCCAACACAGTAGTTAAATATGTTTGTAAGAATCTGCATTTTTTAAGGCAAAGTTTTCTGCTAGAATTTTGTACTCTAAAGAAACATCCCAGCAAACAGAATTAAGAGTGCTGTAGTCCACTTTGGTGTCCAGCCTCACACTTCATCTTTCTGCAGATCCAGCTCACCATGAGTCTTCAGAATAACTGTTGGTAGTATGAGAAAGAGGGAGGTTTCTTTAAAAGCTTGTGCAGTATCCAGTATTTAACATTTCAGGGATCTGACTGTGCATTTTGAAGGCTACCATGAAGAAATAACTTCACTAATTTCAGTGGTTCTGTTCATCTTATGACGCACTATACAGTCAGTAATTAAAATGATGTATCACTTACTGATTTTTAAAGGAGTTCATGGTTTGTATTTCATGCCATTAAATGCTCAAGTCTTTTGAAATGTAATGGTCTGATATCTTGTTTTCTGCCTGATCAGTGCTGGAGACAAAACCCACCATGTATCAGTACTCTGGTTATTGAAAATATTTGGCTTTACAATTAGTGTATTTCATATAGTTCACTGGGTGGCTGTTGGTGACGTGGTGACAACTTCTTACCTCACATTTGTGGGGTCTAAATCCATTCATGAAAATTGTTCCAGAGTGTTTGTGATCCTTCCGCTACAGCATGCTCAGTCTCGGGCCCCATCATGATAATATTGTCAGTGTTTTGCCAGGGCAGTGAACCTTACATACATACAGCTGCATTTCTTTAAAACTATCGTAGGCACCTCCAGTATTGTGCTGGAATATTTAAATGAGGAAGTTTCTGCATATTTTTGAAGCTGGCAGTATGAGATTTTGTGACAAAATAACATTTTGAATTCCAGCACAGTCCTTAGCTCAACTGGCAAAATCTCCGTTGACTTATTGAACCAGTTTATCACTGGTGTGTTCTTTAGCACCTCTTCTTTTCTAACAAATATGTAAAAATGCACTTTTTGGACTTGTAATTCTCCTATTTTAGGGAAATATAAGTTAGTTTCTGGGACCTAAATTTTCATAGATTTCTAAAAGGTACTTGCTAACTTTAGCTGCTTTGAGAGAGAAGGTGTAACCTTCACTTATAAACACATTTATGGAGACAAAAAAGGGGCCTTGAAGGTTGCTCTGTGGAGCTCCATTAGCAAGTGTGAATTCCACTCTTGGCTGATCCCTTACCTCTCGTTAGTGTGTTTGCTGTGACCCTTCTTTGGAGCAGTCTCTGTCCAAGCCTAGAGGCACCTGGACCAAATCCAGGCTCCCAGCACTGACTGTGGCAGTCGGCACGGTAGGGCTACACAGGGAACCTTTGGTCAGTCTTATTTTGGATGCTGTAGAGGTGTGCTGAGTGAAGGAACTGAAAGGAATAATTTGCCTTTGTGTGGCTGAGCTTGACTTTTTGGGTTTTTTTGGTCAGTAACTATAAAATTAAAAGTTTATTTAGTTTTCCTGTATACATAGTAATCATGAAGGAGAACCAGAAAGAGGAGAAATCAGAGAGATGTTGATGTATTTCAGAGAATTAACTTGAGGGCTAAAAGGGACAAAGGGAATTGAAATTCCCCATTTTAGAATGACAACTTTCCTACTTTATCACAGCTAGCTGAATCCACTGTTGAAATGCATATATTGCTGTTTTCAATAGGGAATATATTTCCTGGTTACATTTACAGATCATGTGTGTCAGAGACAGGTCCAAGTGAATGGTACACCAAAGTTCAGCAAAGTGATACACGTTGTGTGTGTGCATGCTGGAGAAAAAGCTTTGAAGGCATAGCTTAGGAGAGCTGTTCCATGTCACCCATTGATGGATTTGCTTAGCATATAGGCTCTGTCACCAGCCCTACCTGTGTGTCACCAAACAGTAAGTCCTCACTTTCATTACCTGCCTGGTGCCTCAAACCCTGCTTTCTATTTTCCACTGCAGACTGGTGTCAGATCTGGTACCGAAAAATTTCTCCATTGGTACCACACAATTCCAGTGCAAGGGGCTAAATACCAAATACTATTTTTATTATTATTATTATTATTATTATTATTATTATATGTGTTTCTTTGTGAACACTTCATTTACTGTTAGCATCTTGACTGTGTCTTGGTTTCTGAGCTGTTTTCAACATGTTGATTTTCAGTTCTCCATAAAACCATTAATGTCCTGGGACAACTTGTCTAAGACATTGCTCCTTTTTGAGCATCAGACTGTGAAAAGCTGTTCTAGATGGGTGCTTGTGAGAGAGGGCCAGTGTTATGAAAGAAGATACTTACTGCAGGGTATTCTTCCTTAAGGTCCCATACATTTGCAACTGCTTCTTCCTTTGGTCTCTAAAAGTCTATGTTGGAGATGTAGCAAAGCTCACTTTCTTTCTGGCCTGGAAAATCTGTCTAAGGGTACAGACTAATTCATTGGGAAGTTTTATGGTGATATTTATCACGATGGTGGGATTTTATGAAATTTCGATTGCATTTATGTCCTTATTCAGAACAGAGGTCTAGGAATGAGTCAACATGCGTAGTGGGAGAAGGTGTTGATTTTAGGGCACCTGTTTATGTGTCCTCCAGATTTTTGAATGAGGCAAAGAATTGCAGCAGAGAAAGGATACTCTCATTTTTCTGGCAGTCTAACATTGCCTTAGAGCACTGGATCCTCTGTGTCTTCAGAGTAGCATGATGAGCCAAGCATTTTAGATTTGACTTCCCAGGAGGCTGACAGTGACCATGTAGTCCTCATTCCCTATGCATGGAATCAAGGTCTGGTGAGCCACCCGATAGAAGTGTGGAACACTCCTAATCAGCTGATGTCCAGGAGAGCTGTGCTTGCACGAGTCAAATTCTGCATGGTTTCAAGCACTGTGAAAAATTGGGTGCTTCAAGCACTGTGAAAAATTGGGTATTTCAAAGAGGATCCAGAATCAGGAGCTCCTTCTATCTCTACTCTATCTTAGTTCCTTATCTAAAATGAGATGATACTGCCTATGTAATTGTGCTTTGTAGCAAACTTAATTTGTGAATCATTTGGACAATCTAAGGGTGAATGCCATCAAAAAGCTCATAAGAAAACATAATATTTCTGCATTCCATGCAACACATAAAAAAGTGTGAAGTCCCTAAGGCCCAGAGCCACCCCTGGATAAGGAACAGAGCGCACAAGATATTAAATAACTGATTATATATATATCTATATATCTATCTCCATGATATTCACAGTGTTCAAGCATTTTTTGCTATGAAGGGTTTGTTGAAACCTTGTGGAGCATTCCCTACAGATTTTTTTTTTTTAAAAAAAAGATTTCCATTTTTATGTTAATGGTTCTTCACCTATGGGACTTGAGTTTCAAAGCTACCTTAAGCTGTTGACTATGATCTACCTCTCACATAATGAAATTCTCCAAAATAAGACTAAGGGGTGACAGTAAAGGAGCCAGATGTTTCTTGGGGCACTGGTATGAGGTGGGAAATGATGTATTTTCCACTTGAAGAGAGATTTCAGCTTTCACCATTCTACTCTCTATCAGTGTAAATTACGTTTCTTTGGTCTTATTTTCTTAAGATAAATCCGTATCAATGTGTACATCTATTTAAAGAAAATTCCAAAAGCCTGACAGGAAAAGCAGAACATGCTTCCCACCTTGGGAAGAGCATCAGACAATAAGCAATGTATGGTAGAAGTTATTCATTGCATAATGGACCCAGCAGTGAGAACGATGGTATAAAAAAGTGTGTAGGATACAATAAAAATTGGTAGTTTTCCATCTTCACAGATGAATGTGAGGACTTCTGGATCTGTTCTTATAAAACACAATATTATCTCATTTCTGGCTTTAAATTACCTGCAAACTGGAAGCCTAGAGCACCAGATTCACAGAGTGCAAACTATTCTTGGATTGTACTGCACATATGGCTGATATGATCAGACTTAGGACTTCTTGAACAATATTTAAGTTTGGTATTTGACATGTATAATAAAAATTGTATTGCTGAGTACAAGAAATACCAAATGCTACTCTGCAGTTGCCATTGCCATATTTGTATTTCTTTGTCATTGTTATACTATTCTGTTTTTCCATTCCGTTAATTTCATTAACTTACTGTCTCACGTTTCTGCTGGATATGTAATTATTCATAACTTTGAAAGAAATCCTAACCTAAAAACATATCTGTGTGCAGCTGAGGAACCGAGTGAAGAATTCATAAGGTGTACTGCAACGCTTTGGTTTCTTTTTATTACCGCAGGTTATCTGCTTCAGGGTGTCTCAGCCTTGACTGAGCCCCATCTCCTCCTGGGACCAGGACTCTGGGGCAGCCTTTCATCTCCTACCACAGATTTTTGTCTCCTTTTTGCATCTTGAGGGAACTGCTTTTCTTTTGTGGAATTGGAGCCCGTTTATTAATCCTGTAGTGGCTGCTTATCTTTTGTGGTTTGGAGTAATGGAGGAGTTGAGCTAATGCAGGAACCAGCGAGCAAGACCTGGAATGTCTTGTCCTGACAAGATGATGTCAGCTGATACATTTGGAGATGGCTGAACGGAAGAAATTTCCATTTTCTGCCCTAGTAGGGTAATGGGAGTCTGAAAAGAAAAACTCAACCTGAATGCCCACAGTGAGCACAGACACGCAGGGTGAGAGTCTTGCCCAGGCTGCTGGGCGTGCAATCCATGTTCTTTTGCTTTAGATGTGTTACATTTATTTTGGGAACAAAAGAAAAATATACTGAAAGAAAATAAAGAAAGAACAAAAGAAAAAATATACTAGTGGAAAATATACTATTAGAGAAAGCCTTCAGCAACTTGATAAAGTCCACTGTAAGTTTCTGTAGTTAGTTATCAGCATTTTTTTTTTGGCTAGCGTATTATGAGTTCAATGTAGATAAATAATACTTAAATAAAAATAAATGCCTGTAATACTATTTTTTCTTTTTTCTTTTTCCCTTTTTCTTTTTTCTTTTTCTTCTTTGTTCTTTCTTCTTTCATTTCTTCTTTATTTTCTTCTTTCTTCTTTCTTTTTTTCTCTTCTTTTTTATTCTGTTTTCTTTCTTTTTTTCTTTTTTCTTTTTTTCTGTGAGTCTGTGAACTTGCTTAAAAGGAGGCATTCCTCTCCAAAGTCTGTGGCAGTGCTTAAACACTGGTTTGGACTTTAAAAAATAAACTCTTTATCCATCTACCTTATGCTAATGGATTACACTCCTGCATTGCTGTCACTCATTGCACGGCTGTAGCTGATTGAGTAGGATTTTTGGCAGCTTGTTTCTTGTCCAAACATTCCTTAATGCTTTCCCACCTCTTGTTTTATCACCCAAGTATTGCAACAGCAGCATTTGGAGCTCTGATAGCTTTTTTGGAAAGCTGGTTTTGTAAAAGCCAATTCCTTGAAAACTGAAGCAGAAGGAAGAAAGAGAAAGAGGAATACATGTGGGTTGTGGCTGAAATGATCCCTTGACACTCATTGAGGTTGATCATAAATATGCATGAGACAGGAGGAGTTTTTAGTAGCTGTGTTTTGCCTCTCTTGCCCCAAGCTGTCTGGAAAGAAAGCTTGTGACAGTCTGGGGAGCTCCAAATTTTAAACAAAAGATGATTGTTATGAGTTTTTAGAGAGGCTTAAATAGAATTATTTTTATGTTAAAACACTCTGATGACAATCTTTGTGTGTGTTTTACTTGCTCCATGCTAATTCTTCATCTTTAGGGCTTCACCTGTGATTTAGGGTTCACCTCTTTTTCATATACTGTTACCATTCCTTCCTGTAATAGTATGGACCCCCAAGATGATCATCTCTCCTTTCTGGAGTGGGTCTTGAGCATACTGAACAGGTAGAGTTCGTCACACCTTATACACCGTCATTAATAGGACAACGAAGAAGGGCCAGTGCAACCCTGAGAAAACTCTTCTAGTGAAAAGTCTTGTCTTTTCACTCTGTGTTCTTCAAACAGCATGCCTTTTCATTTCTTGCTGGATAGGATTTTGATAGAGTTTTCAAATATGTCATCTACTTTCTGGTAGCGTACTGAAGAAAGTAAAAATTTTTCCTAGTGCTAAATATACTACCACTGCCTGCTTCCAGATTTTGTGTATTTCTGTGCAAAATTATTTTCCTAGATAATGATAATGCAGTCATCAAAGGAACTTTTCCATTAATTACTGGATTTTTGTAACTGCATTACAGGATTGAGTGGAAGCAAGTCAAAGTGATTTTGTGGTTTTCTTCATCATGTAAAGATTTTTGTCTCCTTGTGGTGCTATATTCTTCATAATGTCTCTGATATTTATATCTTTATAAAATACAGACATGGTTTTCCCAGCAGTATTCTGTTATGAGCTTTTTAATAAAATATTCAAATGATGACATCCAAAACTAAGGATGATGACACTATTTCAATAGAAATGGGTATAAACATGCAGTTCATGCTCTGCTTTTTATTCAAAACTAGATCATATGTCTGGTTTCTCCACTGTTGCTTGTGTACCCAGATGGCAATGAGGTTTTTTTGGCAGGGTGGGAGAGTCTATATGTTTCAAGAAGTTTTTACACATTGGATCTTAGTAGGCTTTAATCAGATTTTGAAACAGAATAATTTTTAATCATTCAGCCAGCCAGCCATCACCAGCGTTAACGTTTTTTCTGAAGAAAGTCCCAAAGTATCATACTGCTAACAGAATAAGGAGGCTTAGATTTTTAAGAGGTGAGAACATAGATGCGTTGAAATTGGCCCATGTGGTGTATGAGTTAGAGAACATCTTCTTTATGTAGTACAAAACTGCAGCATGGACATTTTTCAGAGAATAAATACTATTATAGGATTAGGTATGTATTTCATTTAATATAGCCTTGCAATAAACGACCATAAAGGCAAGGTTAAGGCTGAGGCATGCACTTTGAAAACCTCGAAGTGGTTACCAAATATAGTGCTTTCGTGTGTGTGTGTGGGTGTGTGTGCCCATGCATGTGCATCTGCATGCTTGTATCGGGTTGTATTTGGATTGAAGCACACCTGTTCTCAATACCTGATTTTCATATCTAGCTTGAAGATTGGCATCAATATTATCCATAAATCCAAGCAAATTTGTTTCAGGAGGTTAAATAGGATCCCCCCCCTCCCCCAAAAGTAGGGCTCAAAATGCTGACATAGATTTTTTGCTTTCCTGGAAGATGTGCTTTAGGTAAATACATGTCTCTCCACTAATAGAGGAGTAGCTCCTCTAGATTAAAGTCTCTGGTGTGTATTCTACAGACAGTCAAATTCGGTGATTTCTTCTAGTGGATCTCATCGACATGGTCTGTTCTGGCCTTTACCATCTGTAAATGACAAACTAAATGGAGAATGGAAGATTTAAGCCCAGAGAAATTTGATTCAGCAATGTGCAAGGAACTGCTCAAGAGGATCTTCTAAAAATTTGAAGCTCAATTTTAATTCATATTTCTATGATAGATTTGTATACTGACCTATTTGTATACATGCATTTATAATAGACACACAAGCATGGAAGTGCATTTACTTTGGGGGGGGAGTTTATTTTATGGACAAGACAATAATTAATGACAATTCTTCTTGTCATCCTTCCTGGATTTGTCTTTCTTTTTCTTTAAAAGTTCTTCAGCAGATATTAGTCAACTGGAAAACACTTTCGGGTCATTTGTGGTATGGCAAGGTTAAGAGATACTGTAATTGCTGTGAGTGACCAAAAACCAATCTGACCATTCTTTTAATGAGCTCATCCTTGTCTTGTCTCCTGGTTTAAGCAACCTTGAAATCATGTGTGTGATATAGCACTGCTCCTACGATTTTTTTTTAATCAACTGGAAATGAAAACTTTATATTCTTTAAAAAATGGTTATAGACTAGTACCCGTAAATGTAGATTTGGAATAATTGCATCATCATGCTCTTTCAATCCCACTTGGTTTTAGTTCTGGTTTGGAACAAAAACTACAGTGTGATGTAATTGCCTTCCTCTGATTATTTTTACCTTGGTGTATTCCATTCCTGGCTTGTGTATATAGTTTTTATGTGCTGTCATCTGAAAAACTTTAAAGCTCTTGAGAGCCAGTCTTGGAAACCCTTCTGGATGTATCATTGTTTTTTATTTGTGCATGGCAATTGCAGCAGCTCATTAGGGGCCTATAATTCCTATTGAGCATAGGATGGACTTCTCATCATTTAATATGGAATGTGATTTTGCTCCTCAGTCGAGCTAAAATCTGCTTACTGTTGTGATTACCATCCCTGGGCTCCACCCTGCCTTTCACCACCTGCCACTTACAAGTAATTCCTTTGGCAATGAGAATACAACCAAAACTGTCAAATAAATTGGCCCCTTTTTGAGAGCCTTCTGATTATTATTCTTATTTTGTGGTGATGTCAGATTTCCAAGGGTAATCTCTCACTGGAGGAGTATGTTTTTCTTTGGGACTTGCATCACCCTCTCATTTTTAGTCTCCATTTCAGAAGTAATGATTGCTTACTGAAAATATGCATTATGTGGATTTGCTATTATTCAGTTCCATTGCTTTTTGCGAGCACATCATTACATTTCTAGGAAGGAGAAGAGAAGATTCTTTAATCCAGAAAATAAGCCAAGGATTGACAACAGGCAAACTTGTTTTTTCCCCGAGTATGTACAAGCTTATTTGTTACCATCTTAGAAAAAAGACTTGTCAGTTCCTTGTTTAAATACTTTAAATGCACTCCATGGCAGTATTTCTGTTCTCTGCTTAAGCAGCAAAAGTATTAGAAAAGTGCATTTTTAAGATACGTGGAAAGAGTGTTTCTTACTAGCTGAGAACAGTGTTTCCCGTTTTTCTTTTTGGATGTTGACATCATTGCATCTATGTAAAGTGAAATTCAGAACTTCCTTCCTTCACACTTTGATGGTTGTGATGCTGTCAGCTCCCACAAAAGAAAATACAACCCCAATTTAATCCTGGTAGAAAAGTAAGAGAAGCGATGTCTAAGTATTTATGCCTAGCAATTTAAACAGCTGCTAACAATTTTATTCTGTTGTCATACTAACATTTTAAAGTAGCTTTTACAACTGCTTGGTGGAAGTCAGTGTCATATACCTGTCAGCCTACAAAGGCAGGAGGAACAAGCCTTCTCACGCTCCCTATTCCTTTATGATGCACCATTAGATATTTGAACCACAGTGCTGGACACCAGGCCAAATGTAATCAGTGACAGTGAATGCGTGACTAAGGCAGTGGTTTCGAGATGTTTTAAGCATTGTCTCACTGGTATCGGCTTCATCTTGTCATCCTCTATCGGTCCTAACCGAGGCTTTTTTTTTTTAATCCTCTGCTGGGTGCAGTTAAACTGCTTCCAGTAACTCGGGTGGCTTTGTCATTGCAGGTCAATGAACTGTGGTCCCAGTGGCTGCAATGCAGATTTCCTCCAAAGACATGGAGGAGGAGGAGAAGGCCCCACATTGACTGATGAGGCCTCAGGAGGGATTTGGGCTGATGCCAGCTCCCAGGAGTCTCTCCAGCAGCGGTTTCCCATCTCCTCCGCTGTTCCTTCCCCATCTCTTTGCCTCGTAACTCCCTCTTGCTCTGTTTTCATTTCTCATCTGTTTATATTAGATTATAAGCTCCTTAGTACAAGGATCTTATAATTTTTAATAACTGGGAACAGTTATGCACACTGTGCACATCAATGGTATCTGATGCTTTCATCCTTTTCTCTCTTCCTTCCCAGAAGTGAAGGTTCAAGGCAAAGACAGGGGCTTACGGTGGCACAGGGTATTCATTGGCGAAGAGGAGAAGGGAGAGCTCCCTTTCAGCTTATTTACAGTCCCTTGCCTTAACGAATCCAGAAAACATGTCATTGTAAAGAAATTTTAGTGCAGTAATATATGCAATTACTGACACTAATTTATATGGCTATAGAACTACTTGAAAAATATACATTTCTAGTACTGCATACTGATTAGATTTCACAATGACTGCCTAGATTCTATGGTAATGATAGCTTTTGAAATGCATGTATTATAATAAATAACTAAATATGAAAAGATTCATAAATTCCATAATTAAAATAAAGCTTATAACAACAATATTAATACATCTTATATTCAAAGCATACGTAAAAGCAAAAGACCACTGTACACTTAATGCAATATACATCCTATTTCTAAAATCCATCATTTACAAAATAACTCAGAGCTGATTATTTGGGTATTATCGTTTTTTTTAAGTCATAGGTCCTCCTTCTTTTTTCCTCCTGAGACTTGTGATCATTTACTGCTTTGCAAATCTGAACCTATACCATTTTGCTTCAGAAAGCTGTATGCTGTGGGTATGTATATTGTTGTTCCATAATGTGAACAACACTGGAAATAATAGGGTTGTCATGAAATACTTTGGATTTCTGACGGACTTCTAGACAGCTCAGACAGCTACAAGTGTGTTGGAAAAAAAATGGCCTGTAGCCATGGAATGTTTTTCATGAGCTACATTGTGAAGTGATTTAGGCAGTTTTGCTGTCATTTTGGATAGCCTCTTTCTGCCTATATATTGTAAAAATCTTTGGGAAATGTATTTCTTGAAACTGTGGACAGTTGATATAATGGCAGTGCTACTGCTCAGTTGAATAGAAGAACGTACTCACCAAGAGAAAACTTGGGCAGGACGGATGTACATGTACAAATTAATGGTGTCTTCCAGAAAAGATTCGCCCAAGGGTATTTCTTATCAGGGATTTCTTTGTTAAGATGCTATCGTGCCTTAGTATTGCAAACTGGCATGTCGTCTGTGCCTGCTAGGAGTGTGTCAGGTTTGCCAGAACAGCCTGAATGTACTGGTGGGTACAGTCAGCAAATAAATGGGAAAATGTGCATTCACTGAGACAAGACGGGGCCACCAGCCCCTGGTAGGATCGTAGCTGACATCTGCAGGTTTCCCTGCACGGTGCTGTTTTCAAGTGTTGGAAAAAACAAATGCATTTTGATCAAGAGTTGTTTAAACATCCAGACACGTTCTCAGAAATGGAAAAAAGGATTCCAGGTTCCCTTGGGTAAACAACCATATCGGAAAAGGTTTTAGGAGTAGGGAAGAGCTGGTAAGGGAGTAGGCAGCAAAGAATGTATTTTTTAGAGGTCTGAAGAGGCTTAGCAGCGGTTGCCCTGTTAGGCCTTGAAAAGACTATAAAACCAAATGTGAATAAGTAGAGAAAAATTTAAGTAGAGGCATGTTGGAATGAGGATAGCACTGAGATTAATCCTAGGTGCGGCCCTGAAGTGAAATGGATGTTTCTCCTCATCTTTTAATAAGGATAATGTCATCAGATACAGAAAGTACAGAAATGTGAACTGTTACATCCAAGATGAAACTTAAACTAAAAATAGCAAGTCCGCTTAAGTAAAGGGACCAGAGAATCTCAGAATTATGAGAGAAATGAAGCATGAAAATGAGGTTGAATACCATGGGTTTCTCATAAATCGGCTGAATAGGTACCATACGATTAAGCTGTTACAAATGTGTTATATGTATGGTCTGAGCTACTGCAGTCATCAAGACAATGCAAGACTTCAGAGGTAATTTGAAAGAAAAAAAGTAGAAATATGCTTATAAAGTTTGCTGATAAAAAAAATTGAGAAACATTGGGAATACAGAGAAGGACTGCTTTTTTTTCTAGAAAGAATTGGAAAGCCTTGAGATCTGGAATCGTAGAAATAGGATGAAATATGAAGTGCATCATCGGGAATCTGGGGAGAAATAAGAAATTATGTGACGGGTTGGGAGCTTGTCTTTGGAAGTTACAAGAAAGACAAATCACTGTAAAGGAATACCTGCTCTTTTTTTCCACAGCAAACAGAAGAAATAAGATGAGGGAAAGAGAGACTTTCCCTAAAGATTTATGAAAATATCGATGTGTCTAGAAGTTTTATCAAACTTTACATTTGTTCTGCAGTTAGAAATTGTTTGTTAAAGGCAGAGGAACCAGAGTGGCACTGCTAGAAAAGCAGATGGCCACCACGCCTGCACTTACTTTTGTATAGTACTGGCTTGATGATACGGTACATGAAAGGAACTGTCTTTTCTGCATCAATTTTGAGATAACCACTACAAATGCCAGTAGTGCTCACTAATGGGCTATTCTGTTGGTTTTACTAATGAATAGTCTGTTTCCAGCAGGGAGGACCATACATTTTTAAGAAATGCTAGAAAATAACTATGAATGTGAATAAAGGAGAATTAACTCTGTCTTTTTTCTAATGGGACTTTTTAGAAAAAGTAATTCTCTTCTTTTTGTCTTTCAGCCATGGAAGAGTTAATAGTTGAGCTGCGCCTGTTTCTTGAACTTCTGGACCATGAATATCTAACTTCCACTGTCAGGGAGAAGAAGGCAGTAATAACTAACATTCTCCTGAGGATACAGTCATCAAAAGGTCAGTGTCAGGGGTGGGTTTTCTCGCTTGCAGAATGCACAGAATAAGTCTGTGCTCAGTGAAATAGCTATAAGGGCTAAAGACAAGCCCTAAATTGAAGCAAGACAGAAAGACAGGGTGAAGCCACGGTGTAACTTTCCTGAATGCTTTCCTTCATGTTCAGCAATAAAATATAGCAAAAGGCATACTGGAAGTATCTTGGGTGCGCATGGGTGAATGCAGCCACAGAATTACGTGCTAGATAGCATGTTTTCACTTCTGCTGATATAGTGGTTACTTCATTTTATTTGTGGCAGCAATGCTATTTATGAGTTTTGATGGCAAAATAATACTGTGTCAGGGAGTGCTGGCCACAGCACCATTTTATGGATGCATGGGTGCTGCATGCTGCATCTCTGTCAAATGACCCAAATCCATCAAAAGGCTTGATATTGAGGCAACTCTGGTGCGTGACTGATACAGGAGTGTCAAGCCAGAGCTAGGAAATGACTGTCAGCATGTTTGGTTTGCATTTTGCAATTAGAGTTATATTCACTTTCCCCTTTTCTCCCTATCTAAAACCATTTTGATTGCACAATCGCTTTTATCTCTGTCAAGAGTATGGAACTGAATGCAATATAAATGATTCACTGTGTACAGCAGCCTTTCCACAGAGCTTATACAAAGAATATTCCTCACTATGTTTCCTAACAGTACCCTTCTATTTCCTTACAGCACCTTTATAAATAAAGAGGCATCTGGGCTGTAAGACCTCTGTCTCTCCTACATTTGACAGAAATACTGTCAGTGTAAACCCTCAGTGTTTAGATTTCTGAAAAATACCAGAGTGTGTTGAAGAGAAATGCCACATTGTGAGCAGCTGCATTTCTCGTGATTTGCTTCTTCTCCAGTGCTAAAAAAATATGGTCGTTTGATGCAGTGTTTCCCCCCTTCGGTAAAGAAATCATTTTTGCCACAGAATTCAAGTACAAGGAGACCAACTTGAAAATAATGATTGTCCTCCTTTCTGTTTCGACATTCTTAAAGACCCGTCACTATTGTTACTTTACTTCTGAGAGAAGAAGGCAGGTACCAATTTCACATATTGTGGAAAGAGGCTTCCTGCTCCAAAAGCCAATGAAAATACACCAAACTCCCCAAAACCAAAATCTGTAGGTGAGAACCTTAGAAACAGCTGTATTTTACAGGAGGTCAAAATAACTTCAGCAATGCTGATCTGACACTGCATGTTCTTCTTGTAGTCTTTTCAACTGCATTTATTAAGAAAAACACTTGACTTCCTCAAGAAGTCGGACAATATTCTGTTGCCAGCTTTGCAAACAGAGGGAAGGGTTGTCATATCCTTTTCTTCTGGATTGTGGATGGTGTTTCAGGACGCAAAAGCTACAGCTCTACTAGTAAATTAAACAGTGCTGGGTATGTTTCTGTACCCTGGAACTCAATTATTTACAGTGTTAAAATTATGGAGCGGTCCTTGGCACGGGTTTGGCCTGAGCTGACTCGTCTCCTCCATCAGTTCCTAGGCATGATTTGGGAGTTAGCACAGGCAAAGGTGTGTTCCCGACAGACAGTTCAAAATCATCACCCTCGACCCTGGTTTTGAGGGGTGAGAGATTTTAACCATATGGATATGGATTTCTCTGCACCAGAGCACCTTCCCAGGCATGTTTAATTTATGACTACAGATGTGGCCAAGGATAAAAAGACTCAAGGACCATAGCTGTCTACCTTTAGCGCCTACCATTTAGGTTTTAAAGCCTATTACAGGATCTATAACAAGATCCATTACATCCTGTTACAGGATCCATCCATTAACAAGATCCATATGAGATCCATATATTAAATGGTGGAGCTTGGTTCAGTGCAGTTGTCACTGGAATGTTATACCCACTTCTAGTGCCTACATTCAAGGAGATAAAATTCAGACATTTTGAAGAAAAGTCATAAAAGTGATTAAAGGATCGAGAAATACGCCTTCAAATTATCCAAAATGAGGTATCATAATTCAACTTGATGTAGGAAAGGAATGACTGAGAATGAGCTCTTAGACTTACACAACAAAAAGCAGTGTGCAATGGCGGGATCTTTGTTTCAAAGTGGAAATAAAGCACATGTTTTGAGCATTGAAGCTATGAAGTAATGGAAGAACTTCGTAAGGTCTGCATGCCACTGCTGGCATTTTATCAAGATAGAATATTTTGCTAGAAGATATGCTCTACAAGAATTAATTCAAGGATATTCCATAGTTCAGTTAAGCAAGAGGTCATAGGACTATGCTTTATATGTCTATAAACTCTACTTTATGGAACTGCAGTTTAAATAGGGTTTAAGCCAGCATGGCCTCTAAAAAAAGCATCCTGTTTCTCATTCTTGCTCATCATGTATTGCATCTTCCCTTCTGCTAGCACAAGCATTATTTGGGTTTTTTTGCTGGTTTAGTCCTAACCAGTGTCACTTCCCTGGTCTGGTTCAACCTGAGGCCGCACACATGCTTACGCTGGCACAAGGCAGAGGTTGGTGCCGGGACAGGAACAAGGCAGGGAAGGAGAGGAGCTGCCTCCTTGGGAGCTCTGCCATCCCGTGCTGGCTTCCAGTGTGTGTGAAACTACCCGGGGAGTCATGTACTTTAATGGAGCTGACCCTGCTGCTTTTTTTATCAGTTATAACATTCAGTACTCCCATCCCTTTGAAACTATTCATCTCTTCATTAAAATTAAAAGCAGTAAAAGATGCATAGACCCACAGTACTCTGTAACTAAGCTGAACTGTCATTCCGAGCCTGTTTTTCTAAATGTTGTTTTACTCCACCCACGTAACTCCACGAGAGCACTTGGGTCACTGGCACCGTTTAAGAGGCCTGAGGACTATGCTGAGTTCAGACTCTTTATATGCATTTGCAAAAATCAACTGTGTGAATCCAACAGGATATTTCTATTGCTGGAGCAAACCATTTAAGATCAATGGGGAATGGTAATGAAGGATCTGTGCAACTGGGAATTGGCTGGGTTCTTTATAACATCTGGAAATGAACAATTATGTTTTTCTTTGTAAAGGTGTGGAAATTATTATAATGGGCTGGTTGGCTTTCAGTAAAACACTTTAAACTCAGTAAGTTCTTACTTGGGGAATTCTTTAGAAACCTTTTGCCTTGTTTTGCTCCATCTCCCAAATGCACACTGTTTTCTTCTTTTAATATCTATTAGCCAGAGACAACTGGGCCAGGCAGATGTGTTCTTCAGGTCATAGCTGCCTGGCCTCGACCTGCCCCACGTCCAAACCAGTGGTTACTCTCAATAGCTGGCAAAACTATAAACACTATTTTTCTTCCTGAGCCTTGGCATGCCCAATGGATTGTAGGTCTGAACAAAACACTTGGCATTTCCTTCTGAAACTCAGACTTTCTTCTAAAAAACAAAGACACAAACAGTTTATTTTGGAGTAAGAACTGTTGGTGGATTTAGTCATTTAATATGACTGTCAACATTGCCTGTTTTCCTTAAAGGGACCTGATGCCATAAACCTATAACGGTGACTTTGCTGTGTAATTTGGTAGAAGAAAATAAATGTTAGAGCAGGTTCTTGCTTAAGCACACATAGTTTAAAACTGGGGAAAAACTAGTTTTACAGAGTCAATAGAATTCACTTGGAATACCTTGTTTTGCGGTAAAAAACCCTTCATATTTGACTTCTGGTTGTTATGGAAAGCATGGCAGACTTGGATATGGATAGCAGTCATAATATGGATTCATCCTGCATAAAGAGGAACAAGTGAAAGTTATACTGGGGCAAAAAAAAAATTGGAATGTTTCCCAAGACTAATCCCTCTCTTGATTTGTACGAAGAAAGAAGAATCTGTGGCCCTTAGAGCCAGTTTATTTTATCAGTGTTGTTTTTCAATCCATGACTTCACAGCCAGTGGGACTGGGTTATTATGACAAGAAACATTTCATCATTGATTACATTTTTGAGAATTATATGATCTTGACCAAAAGACATCCATTTGACTATGTAAATATATATTTTAAAAACTAAACTAAACACTAGGAGCTAAATTCAGTCTAGGGGTAAGCAGCGTACAATCCATTGACTGAATTTTTGCCAGAACATTGAGGAGATGCACCCTAATCTCCCTTTTGATATTTAGAAAAATAAACGATATCATGTTCCTATGAAGTGAGTTCAACTGGGATTTAAATTATTGTGCCAAAAACTCAGAATGAGTGGGTCACTCCTCTTTTCCCCTGGGAGGGAGATGCAGTAGTGATACAAAGGACCCTCAAAGCAACTTTTACATTCGGCTCCTTTTCCCTTTTCGAAATCACCTGGAAAACTATGGGATTATTTAAAAAAAAAAAGAGAGGAAGAAGGAGATAGTGGGAAAACATGCTCAGTGTGCAGTTCTGTTAATGGTGAGTTGGTTAGGGCAATGTTCCCCCCAGCAGCAGCATGCTCCAGGTTGGGGTGTCGTAGCATCCTGCATCTCCCAGGACTTGCGCAGACTCACACCGCGGCTCCGTGGTCGGAGATGGTGGTGGCAGCGGGGAGCCCAGGGTACGTGGGCGCTGTGGGCTTGCCTGAATAGCTGTCACCACTGCTGCAGGGGAGGGAGAGAGGCAGGGTCTCTTCTCCTGCCCTCTTCCCCGCTCTTTTGGCATGAAAGGTGGTATTGGACTCATTTCTGCATGATAGCCTTGCCCATCCAAAATGTGCCATGGGAACAACTCTTGCTCATCTCCGCTGGTAAAAGGCAGCCAGCCACATACTGCCCACAGGCTGACCGTGTTTTATGCACTGTATGGTGCCATTGAGACGTTCACAAGTGTGGTATCTACGCTCATAAGTGGTTTTATCTGTATGGTAGTCGCCTGGCAATGTGTTTGAATTGTAGCCATTTAAGTCTTTCAGTTCCAGATGGATAGGCAGTTCAGAATGATTTCCTGTAAATTTTTTCTATGTCTGGTATTTGTTGATCCAAATACCATATATGTCATTATCATATAGAGTAAGTATGTGTTTGTTCTGCTTGATTAAATTCCTGAATTCCCAGCATTCTTCCAGTCCTGCCTCAGTAACCGCGCTGGGGAGGTAGGTTGTGAGCAGCACTGCGTGCCAGATTTTGGTGTGTGACAGTCAGATGTGGTGGCCGCGTGTGGAAAAAATGTCCCATTTGCATCCACTGAAGTGTTAAGCGATGTGTGTGTTGCTCTTCCACAGGTTTTGAAATAAAAGAACATGTACAGAAGCAAGAAGTTGCCAACAGTTTGCCAGCGCCTCCTCAAATGCCTCTGCCAGAAATACCTCAGCAGTGGCTGGTGAGTGTTAATTTAAATATATATAGGAGAGAATATATTTGTGATAAGCACTAACAGAAATGGTTACAAGGGGAAGGAGCCTGCAGATCCAGGGGAATGATTATTCCTCTCAACTCTGCTCTGGCTGAGGGAATTGGGTTCAACTTGCAGAAGAGAAGGCAAAAATTTCCCTTTGGTGAAATAAGCCTGGGAACAGGTCACTGCAAAGGCTGTGGAATTGCAGTCTTTGGCGATTTTCAAAATTCAAGTGGCAAAAACCCGAGTAACTTAATCTTAACTTCAAAGGTTGACCTGCCTTGTGTTGGAGGTCGGCCTGGCCAAGCCCACAGGTCCCAGCAAGTTTCTTACAATTTTAAGGATCAGCTTTCTCTGGAGCAAGCCTTATGAGAAGACTCCTTCTTGATAGCTGAAAAATGAAAGTACAGAGTTTTAAAATGAAGGAAGAATACTTCCTTTTTTTATGAAGTCTTTAGTGCTTTTCTGTGCTCAGTCTCTTGGTAGGAAATTCCTTGCAGAACAAGTAGAAGAGTATGTTCTCAGAGATGTTTATAGCAAAGATACTGATTGAGATCTGTAATTCAATTCCTCCAGTTGGGGGCAGCTGTCTTGTTACAGAATAAACTATAAACAAGTTTTAATGCTCCTCTGTTACTGACTTTACAGTAGATTTGAAGAAAACATTTTCAACATTTTTTTTAGAGAAGTGTAAGCAAATCATGGCTTAGCCTGTTGAAAGGTGAACACAGTCTTAGCCCTAACACTGATCAATTATCCATCTTTTCATTCATTTGTGGAAAATGTTGTGCATGGTGACAAGGGCAATCCATGGAGACCCGCATTCATTGGCTGAAGCAGGAAATACAGATGCAGCTTACGGGGGAAGAACAACTGGGTGGCTGATGTTCTGCTTCATTTTAGTGTGTTACTCTGCTATCACATTTATGCCCAGTTCTAAGAGATACATAAGCCAGTAGCATCTTATGAACATAAGAACTAATTTATCAGATCAAACACTTGGCCAGCCTTTCATAATAACCTTTATTTGATGGTGAATAATGCTATGTACTGCAGAACAAAGTAAAAAAAAACCAACAAACATGTGTTATGTAGAATACCTTAATCATAGTTTCTCCCTAAGTGCTGCCAGCTTTTGGTTTGTGACTTGAACAAGATTTTTTTTTTTCCAATTTTAATTCTACCTAATATAATGAGATATGCTCAAATCGTTATAGGAAGGGAATGTTTATGCTAGAAACATTCACATCCAGAGTTGGTATATATACTGTAGCAAAATTCAACTAAAAGGGATGCTATAAAATAGTTATGTATAAATTTGAAAGGATGCAAAAGTGATCTTATTAATATGCAGTAAAACCTGGAGAATCCATTTCATGGTTAACAGTGCCTGAAAATGATTATTTTTCTTTAATTCAGGATGCACATAGCATAAATTACAAGGGACGGGGTTGATGAGAGGCAGGAAAATTATGCAAAATGCACATGCCTTTGAAATGCAGACTTCAGGTGCTAGCTTTACAAACTGAAGCCAATTGAGATCCTCGTTCTTTCATATTTATGTAGGTTCAGTTTAATAAATTGGCTCTGAAGATTCAAGTTGTTTTTCTAAAGACAACTGACCTACTTTTCCTTTCTCCTATACTAATGTGTAAATTCCCTTAAAGTTGGTACAGCTGCAGTGAGTGAAATCGTGTGAAGTATGAATTAGGTCCAGGAGGTCAATGCTGTTTTTTGCAGTAGTTCAGTTTGGATTTTGGAGTGACAAAAATATTCTCTGAGATACAGTGGGAATTACCGTGGAAGCTCACACAGTTAGAGCTGGCTGGTCTGGAGCGCGGTCTTCCCATGTTGAGCCTGGCAAAGAGGAGTTTGAACATGGCCCTCCCCTCTGACCTGCCCGTAACGCTGCGGATGCTTTCATCTCGGTGAAGTCACCAAGCTGAGCTGGTTTTTCCGTAGTGGCGGAAGCTGAGTTTTGCCATTTTTTCTGCAATTCTGTTGCTGCTGTCAGGCAGGGGTGGTTTTCGCCTCCCTTTCTGGTGTTGGTGCCACTTTGAGATCAGCCAGGAAATGTCCCAGGCCTCTCGTTGTCCTGTATTATCCAAATACAGGTTATGATTTATGCTATTTTAAGACAGTAGCACATCGTAATTTGTGAAAAGATGACAGACTGCTGCTGTCCTGTAAAAGACCAGGTGGAGCTGGAAGGGAAGGACAAAACCATCAGCTTTTTGACCTTTGAACACCGCGGCAAGCTCAAACCCCAGTCTGACTGTTTAAAGATTTCTCCTGAAGTCATGTTGAACTAATGGAATTGATCATTAGCTGGTTTTTGGAAACCTTTCTCTATTAGATGCCTCTTTGTTAGCCCCTCATTATTATTAGATATGAGCAGAGACTGTCATATTATCTTTCTTTTTACATCAGGCTGGACATCAGTGACAGTGGCTAAGATCTAATTTTCCCCTTCCATTAATGCTCCTGCATGGTGATTTTCAACCTACCCTGAATCAATGGACTCCTAAAAATTTGTAGCTGATGCCAATCTCTATAAAAACTGCACATAATCAGATTTCTCAGTGACACAAATACTGAGCTACCTTTCCTAGCCACTTTTCATAGACCGTGCTTTCGTAGTCGAGTGGAAGAATCCCCTGGGCCCACCAGAAGCTAGCAGATTCTGCTCCAGATTGCCCTTCTTCACATGGCATGCTGGAAGTTGTGTTGTATGGCACCTCTTTTTGTCAGCCATTCAGGACAGAAACTTTTTCCACTTGCTGAATAACATCTAGCGGTGGTCTCAGCCTCCAGTGGAAGCACAATGTGCTGCTGGAACACAGGAATTTACTGGAGGTGGGAATCAATAACTTTAAATAAACTATGCACTGTTTTAAAATCTATGGTTTTAGCACATCAGTTATTGAGCGTGATGGAAATTAAAGTTTCATTTACACCACTGTTTCTTTTTATGGCACTCAAGGGATTCTGCATTCAAAAATGTTTAGTCTGAATTGATGTTTAAGCTTTTACTTATGTAAAGTTGTGTGGGTGGTAAGGAATTCAATACTCCTTAAAGTAGTGCCAGGAGCCAGACTTATGTGTGGGCAGGTGCTGTGCAAGGCTTCCTTTGTAAATCTGTAAATAGACCTGCATATTTGTTCAGGCCAAATCTTGTATCAGTTTCGTTATTCATCAGCCCATGAACAAAGAGTATAAAATTAATTTTATTTAGAGACATGCTGCTAATAGTTTAAAAGAAGTCTCCAGTTATTAAAACTCATTAAAGCCCAGAGAGTTTTCCTGGAGTCAGTGGGCTTTGGACCAGGTCTTAAAATCGAGAGACAAAGCTGGACCTTGCATATACCTGAATGAAGCGAATCACTAAGGACACAATCTCTTAGTAATTCTCTTTTTCTGTATACATTCCCTTGCCTACATCTGGTCTAGCAGACTTTCTGTCAGGCTTAGAAAGCAGAAATCCTCGCTTGCTTTAGCCTGTGCATACAGCTCGTTCAGATGGCCAGCAAAGTAAAAGCTGAAGATAAAGCACGTGAGCTTAAGGGCAACTCAGAGTCCTCCTGCAGACCTGGAACACCACTTACCGGGGTGCGTTAATATGTGCTTGCTAGGGTGAATACAGTGCCAGCAGCTGGTGGAGCTTTGCCTGGGTCAGCAGCAGAGGAGGAGATCACCGTGTCTGAAAGAGTCACACTGGTTCGCCCCTTTTGAATCTGCTTACTGCGAGGGCTTGTGTCTTTTAGCCTGCTGTCTCCATCTCTACATCAGCAGCTACTTTTATGATATTTCCCTGTGCTTGACAGGCAAGATGCCGTGCTAGGTAATGGGTTTGGAGGAACAACAGAGTCAATGCTCTGTGTGCACCTCCCAATGCTGCTGGGGGTTTAACACCTGGGATCCCATCGTTGCACTATCACCAAGTTGCCTTGAAGTACATTTTCCACTGAGGCAATAGAATAAGATCCAGTGTGTCCTGCTGCTCAGATGCGCCTGAGGATTACTGGCATAAATTATCCACAGCATGACAGTGACAGAATACTTCCAGCCTCCAAGCATTTGGTTGTCATATTACATCTGACAGTCGGTGATTTCAGTGCACTGTGCAGTCCAACAAAGTCAAATACAAACAGCACAGCTATTTTGCATGATTTTAACAGTAAAATTGAGTATACATTTTATTTTTCTTGGAATAGGGACAATTTAATAATTATTTAACCGCAACAAGTGTCCAGCAAGATGCCAGAACCCCTGTAGGTATAAATCAAAAGGATAGGTCATCATCCTCCAACCCTTTCCTGCAATGTACACAGTCACTCTGTAGGAGTGTTTCATATAAATGGGTTTCCTATTGTGGAGAAGCAATTTGACAGCCTCCCTTTATCTGGCTGCCTGTCAGGTATACTCTCAGATATTTATTAGAAAATGCTGAAAGGAGACAGTGTCCTTGGAGAAGAAAAAAATCATCCTGAAATCAAAAGGATTTTTGAGGTGATACATCACCAATTACATAATCATTCTTTGAACAACAATCAAAAAAGTGCCAGTCTGAAAGCTTCTTCTAAAATGTGCGGTGAGACTAGTGCCATAACAAAAGCAAGGGGCTCATGTGCCAGGTTGGTACCTATGAATCCTTATTTCATCTTGCTTTTTCTTCCAACACTGAAAAGGAGTTGTTATCCTCTGCTCTTCTTAAAAGATAATCTTAAAATAGTATTAGCCTTGGAGTTTTTCTCCTTGCAGAAAATTTTTAAAAGCAACAAAAGTAAATTCAACAAAAATTCAGTTGTTTCATTCAGAGCTGGCTAATCGCTTCAGTTTGAAGAAATCTCAAGTTCTTCTGTAACTGAAGAACTAAACTGAAGAACTAAACTAAACTGAAGAACTGAACAACTAAAGGGGCCTTTTTGGTTATTCAGTGCAGTCACTCTTACTGCAGGCCATTATAAAATATTAACCCTTTCAGAAACTTACTTACCAAAGCCTATTTGCTAGCATTTAGGTTTCTTTAACCCACTATTTCAATTTGAAAGGCTATTCCACCATCCCAGTGTTCATTGCCAGCCTTTGTCTTTCTGTTTAAGTAGCTTTTTTGCTCACCTTGGTACTTGTGGCTCAGATATCCTTTGAGATCACAATTATATTCCTCTCAGGCTTCATTTCACTCCATTGTGTGTAAGAAAGGCTCTATCTGTTTCATTTTGAGCTATAGTTTAATTCTATTGAACTATATCAGTATTTCTCCTATGCATCTGCTGTGGGTTCATGTTCTGGTTTGATCACGAGTGACCAGAACAGCAGAGTCTTCTGGACATGATGCAGTTGGGTGTGGAATACTTTTGGTCATCATATATGATTTCATAAGGATTAAGGACAAAGAAGTGTTTGCAGCCCGTTTTTTGTTGGTCGTGTCTTGCAGGACACTGTAGTTGCCATTCCCATTTCCCCTGAGTGGGGTTGGTGCCTTATTGTTGATTATTTGTTTCACATTTGCAAATGGTATCACAGAAAAGTTTTAGTTAAAGTAATTTCCTTCTCAGTTCACTTGTATTATACACTTATAGCAATGCACATCCCTGTGTTTCCAAGCTTTCTTAATTTCTGAGCTGCCAGAATGAGCTGGAAATTTGCATTTAAACTGGATGAGCTCAGGTCAGATTTAGAGTAGGATTGAACTGCTTTACCAGATTCTTTCTGTGGTCATTGGGAAGCTGTATGCCCTCTTTTCTGTCTTTACTAGATGCTGATGGACTTCGACCTCCACAGACGAAAGCTATTACATTACTAATACCACAGGTTTGATAGGATATTGTCCCACCATTTTTCATAACATACTCCCTCAGGTTTTTGGTTTCTTGTTTCTATGCTATACGTGTCCATAAAGCACCCTCCTTGTGCTGATAGTTAGGAACCAGCCTATTTACTTTTCTAAATGTGCTCATTAATGGGCTGTGCACAAACACATGGGAAAGGAATTGGGCCAGCAAGTACCAAAGTCTTTTCTTGTTTTTGTTTGATGCAGTGCTCAGGCCCTTAGAAAATATTGTTCTGGTAGAAATGGTGTTGCCGACACTTTTCTCACCATACTGCCTTGTCTTGTCTGCACTGTGATGTCATGTACCTGGATGAGCTTATTAACTCCTGGAATAGGAAGGTGATTTTGTCTTTGCTGGGGAATACAGACACTTCTTTGAGCACAGTTACAATAACCACCTCTGACTGAGGGCCCATGCTGCTTAAAATTCAGATTCATCTTTCTCATGTAATATGCATGAAAGTGTTCCCCAGCATTAATTAAAGCCCATTTCTCTTCTTGGTACACCCAGACCCTTTGCTTGACATGAGTCAACTCTATTGTTTTGTCTGAGTGATGCTTCCAGCTGGCTGTGCAATAATCTTATAAAATCTGAATGATACAGAGATATTGTGGTTTTGTTTATGGCTCATTCTTTTTCACTTTTTAATTATTTCCTTAGATCTTCTGTTACTTCATGGAGTCTGAAGTTTATTTCCATTCCTGTCTTCCATAGAGTTTGGGTGTAACTCCTTCCAGCTATCTGTCCTTTCAGTGGTGCATTCTGTGCTCCAGTCTTTTCAGTGTTATTTAATATCTCAAATGTTAATTAAATACAATGCCAAGAACTGAGATTTAAGCTTATGCCTGGGTTCTGCCGCAGGCTGACGTTGCCATGAGAGAGATGCAAGAACCAACTGGGTCCTCTGCTCAGTCGAAATACTGTGTTGGTTTCTTACTGTTTCCATTTGGTCCTCTTCATTGCCATCTTTACCTTCCTGTTGCTTAGGTAAAGGGGTTATCATGTTACCTAAAGAGAACTCAGATGTGCTGTATTTTGTGAAAGGGTAACTCATTTCCTGGTGAGGTTCCTCTGTAAATGTTCTCCATCCAATCTTCAGATCAAACTGTGGAGCCATAATACGCCCTGATTAATTCTTTAAATGCGAGCAAGTCTTTTCAAATCCCTTTCCCATCATCAGGCTGTGCTTTCTGAGGCTGTGATCTGTTTGTAGTCACTATACTTTACATACTAAGCACTTTTCCAGAGATACCTTTAATTAGGCATTCACCCCTGAGTCAGCAGACACAATCTTAGGCTGCATCAGATCTACCTCCACACCCTGGAGGACAGCGTGCAAAGCGTGTACCTTCTTTTGTTCTTAGTCTTAAACCTACTCACGTCACAGTTCAGGATCACCCTAAGGAAAAGCTTCACTTGTGCTTAGACTCATCCTCTGCCTGGTAGTCACTTCTGCTAGCGTTTCCTCCCTGCCCTCCTCTGTGCAGCACTGCAGCACAGCACTGCTGGCGGGTTACCAGTTCAGCTCTTCCCAGGATTGCTGGGGGTTGCTGGGCCTCCCATCGTGTCTGCCTCCGGCCGTTGATTTCTTGGCAATTCCTTTTGGTTTTTTCCTGGTAGCACCGGTGTCCCAGAGGCGTGTGCTGTAATTGCTTGGGTACACTCAGCAGTGGTTGGGTGGGACTATACCAGCATCCTGTCGTGCAGCCGTGGTACCTACGTTGTGGTGGGACTGACAGGGTTACTCTGCTCCAAAAAGCTGAGTTTGGTGCCTGGCTGGTCTGCTGTCTTTTGTCATGTGTGCTCAGAAGCTGAAAAGAGGAGTTGTTAGACTTCTTTCACATTATTTGGCTCCCGGTTTTGTAGGGTCTAGCTGACAAGCTGAGAAATTTATAACTTTGGAATACAGAGCTGAGGTCAAATGAAGAATTCTTCTTAGCTTCTGCTTGTCTATGCTCAGGCTAATATTTCATTCCTGCACAGCTCAATATGGTCTTAACATCCCATATAGTCAGCATTTTTGTCCTGAATAAATCCAATGTCCATGCAGGTCCTCAATAGCTGGCAATAAACAGTGATTTCTTTTTAGTGCCTTAGCGATTTTGAGTTTATCTAAAGGCTTTCATACCAAGTGTGTGGCAAGTACTGGCACCCCATTTCCAGCCTTTACAGTGGTACGATGAAGCCTGGTTGAAATGTACAGTCGGTAATTTTGCCAGTTATATTGGTACTCAGTTTCTTGATGCATCTTGCTTTCTGGACATCCATTTTCTTACGTGTGGGGAGAGGGACCATAAATGTGTGAGGACTTTTCCCCCTCCAGGCTGAGGATGCAGCAGGGTTGTACAGAGGTCAGGTCTAAGCTTGCTCCAAAGCAAATGGCATATGCATGTGTCAAGATTTCTTCGTGACGGCCCCCATTTGCCTGCTGGCTTCTGAATGGCTTTATTATGCATCACCAATGTGTGACCACTTTTCCAGTCTCACGTTGCTGCTTTCACTGTTGAGGGGTTACGTAGCAGCTGGCTCCACAGTCCGACTGGATCCGAACTGGTGGTTGATCTAATAACACACGTGCGAGCATGGCCCTTAAATTGCTGGCAGCCTTTGCCTGCAGCACGAGTGTGCTGGCAGTCTCTGCTAAAGTCACTGCTTTGCACTGGAAATCTCCACGTCTTAAATCATCGCATAAAGGGAGGTGTTTCTTTCTATTTCCTACATAGTGTAAGTCTTCATTGGGGTGTAAAGTGATTTTATATCCTCAGGCCCCTATACGATGACATTTATTTTCCTCTGTCTTTCATACTGCTTTCCACACTATATACTTCCATATTGTCAGCAGATATCAGCTAGACTATCCCTAAGAAAAAAAGTTACTGCCTATCTTGGTAGGTACCCTTGGACAGAAGGGGGAAATAAAGTATTTTATCTCCTAGGACAAAGAAAGAAAGAGTTTATTTGTGGTCTGTGGAACACAGAGGGTCAGGTGGAGGGGAAGACCATAATACACCATAAAATTAATATTTCTAAGTCTGTTTCATAGCGTCCAGTAGAATAATGAGTTTTACTATCCAGGTGAATATGGCTTATTACTTGGAGATATTTGTTTCTTTCTCTCAGCAATCCCTCCTGTAAACTGCGGTTGGGCATCCTGTGCACAACCCAGTCTTTCAGAGATCTCAACTCTGTAGTATAATAATCACCCCGTCCACTTCTTCGTTTCAAATAAAGCATCTCTTATTTGGTCTCAGACCCAGCACCTGACAAATACCTTTATCAGTATTGTTTCAGTATTACGGGTATTATTCTGGGCAACAATATCTCACTCATCTTTGTCCCTTTTCCTTAAATGAGATACAAATAATGGTAATTTTTTTTTCTAACTCAGTTCTTATTCCTGTGATTGAGCAAGGTTATTTGTCTTGAAGGCAGCATTTTCTAGTTTCCTTCCCTGTGGCCTGTTGTAAAAAAAAAAAAAAAGTAAGAATTCATGCTAATGCCTTCTTTGCAGGTTGCCAGGTCTTTGCTCCTGATACCACTCAAACTACACATGTTCTAGGGTTTTTTGAGATTGAATCCTTTTATAGAATATGTAAATAGTTTTGTGGGTTTTATGGCCTTTTTATTTTTCAGGTAAACTAATGAAAAGTTACTGAATCAAGAGTTGTTTCAGTTCATAATTCATAACTTCATCAGAATTCTTCCACTAAAAAATTGCCAAGTTGAAAGAATTAAACAATACAACTAGCAACAGTAAAAAAATTAAAGCACTGTGAATATTAGTAAGTAATATCAGAATCCTCAGATGCACTTTTTACATTTCTTGATGCTCAAACTCTTACATATTCCATAGCCCCCAAAAGATGCAGCTGTTTATGGTACAGATTTGAGTGAGGTATTTTTATTTTGTGTTTAATCAGTTGGATTTTCTTTCAATATTAAAGCATCCTTGCTTTAATCAGAAAGTATTTAATGTTGGATGTTTCTGTTTCTCCTAATTATTTTTTTTTATCTTTTTTGTAATTGTTTTCAACTTTGTTATGGCAAGCACTGCAAAATGCATTTCAGAAAGGAGGGCCTGCTTAGTTCAGCAATAGATTCCATCTGTGTTGATGTTGGCTGCACAGCCCAGCCCGCCCCAGCTGTATGAAGTAACTGGTGCTCCAGCAGGGTCGAATTCAGACAAGCACCATTTGTGTTTCATTTCCTTTTTCTTTCTTTCTGAATAACATTTTGTCTAAAAACAAGGATTTCCCCCCGCCCCCCATCTCTATTGGAACCTCTTATTTATTTCTGGATAAAAGATAGCTTTGAAACCTAGGTGCTGTGTCAAGTCAAAATTGGAATGACTCTCAGAATGGGTATTTCCTGGGTGAATTAGGTTTAATAATGATAGGAATTTCATATATCGTATGTACACCTGACGGGGAAAATAGTTTAAGGCTAGACCAAGATATTAATATATCTATCTTATGAAACGGGTGGGATGAATCTACACTGCCCCAGGAGCAAACCTTGACCCCGACTCACTTGAGCAAGGCTCTTCCTACCTGCGTGAAGGGAGGAAATGCAAACTCTTTGGAGGCAGTTCCCCCTCTTGCGTCTAGCAGTTCAGGCCACACAGAGCTGATGTGTGCAGGTGTGTAGGGCAAAATTCATAATGTGCTGTCAATTTTCCAATATTAACGAACATGTAACATTTTTTCATGTCCCTTATGCCTGTTGCGCAGCAGCAGCTAACCTGGAAAGACTCATTTATTTTGTGATTATGTGCAGATTTGCAATTTGGGGTTTTTTCAGCAGAATCACAGAGAAGCTATGCTAAAAGTCATATTTTTTCATTATTTCACTTCTTTGACAGATAATTTCTCTGGTCTGTGAGGAATACTCATTTGGTTCACATTGTAGATAACAGTAATTGCCATCTCTTATCTGTAATTGAGTGTGACATATGAAGTTGGCTATATCATTTGATACAGAAGCAATATTAGTGTAAATCTTAATCTGACCAAGAATTTCTGTGTTCAGTCACGAATCGGTTCATTGTTCTTGAGGAAGTTTCTGATTTTACTCAGTGCACAAAGGGAAGTCAGTGCTGGATGAGCTGAAGGGCAGGTTTATTGGCTAGCTCCTTGCCTTCCTGCACATCGGGAATACGCGAGCACATGCCTGCAAGGTGGAAAAACCTAGTCGATATGAATTTAGCTACAGAGCACACTAAGGGTGGGACTCGTTTTGCTGATGTTGTTAAGAATTAGGTGTCCGGCGTAGATGGGTAATCAGTAATGAGATTTGGAGATGTCTAGATCTGAAATCTGCAAAGATGAATCCAAGCCTGAAAGTGCCCATGGAAGTAATTTCATTACAGCTAATGCCATGTGTTATTGAAGCTCAGCTTCCTCCCAGGTAACTTTAGGTCTATAGCAAAAGAGGAGTCTAGTCACTGTGGCTTCATATATATTATGTGGAAGAAGGCTCTATGCCTCTACTAGACTGTTCAGCCCACTGAATTGCACTCCAGAAGAGTCTGTATCTGACCATGAGCAAAGCTCACCCGGCCCGATTTCTTACTTTGGTATCTCTGTTCAATTCCCCAAGTTTAGACTGGATCAGTCCAATGCAGATAAACACCATCACATCTCCTTCATTACATGAAAAAAAGAGAAAGATGTATTGAAAAAATGTTACTGCAGAAATGAGACTGCTTACAAGTTAGATTTTTGTAATCATACAGTAAACCACTGGTGTTGGAAAAAAACTTCAGTATTTTCTCCAATGTGAAAATACGGAACTAAAAACCTGTGGCAAATATGAATGAGTTCTATAAAATACAGTTGTTTTGGTACTTGTTAAGGAAATAGAACAGTAAAGTCATATGGCAGAAGTCATAGAGTACTAAATTTACTTTGTTACTATATCAACACACCAGCAGTTGGTCAGTTTTAAATTTAAAACAGGTTTATATTTAGAAAAGAAGCATTTTAGAATTTGACCTGGTATTTGAAATATTTATTTTATCATATAATATTTTCTTGATGTTCCAAACTTCTCCTTGGTTGTAGCTCAGTTTTCACTATGTAGAAAGAGCATTTTAAAAATTAATGTCTATATGAAGAATTGATTTGCCATTGAAAAACAAAATACGTCATGAAAATATGATTATTTTCATGATATACAGAAAATAAATTATCTGTCCTTTATCTCTGCCAGCCCAGGCTATTTAGCTTTTCTAAACTATCCAACCAAACTGTTGTTCGCTGCTGTAATACAAATTATTTTAGATGTAAAATACTAATAAATAAGCCTTAACACTGTAAAATGGTCTATGCACAGAAATCTCTTTCCTACATAGACCCTTTAAGTTTCTAGTTCTGAAACAGAGAACTATATCTTTTCAACATTTTTACCACTTAATGCTGTTGTAGAAAGAACTTATTTTAATGTAGTTGTCTTGATTTTGCCATCCTTAACAATGGCAAGTAAGGTTGTACTGTGTTTATATCCCCAAAGGACTTGGATTACATGCAAGAAGGTTCTGCTTTCTTATCATGAGTGATAGGTGTTCACTTTTTCTTTTTCTTTCTGTTTTTCTTTTTTTAGCCACCAGATAATGGGCCTCCACCATTACCAACATCTTCCCTTCCTGAAGGCTATTATGAAGAGGCAGTGCCACTTAGTCCTGGAAAGGCTCCTGAGTACATCACTTCTAGTGAGTAATATATGTCCAGACCAGTGTCTGAGCAATTGGTAATTCCAGTGTCCTTCAGCTTTTTTAGTATTTGACACCTACATCTCTATTAGGGCTGTGGTGACATGTTGTAAGCGTGCGTTTGACCATTTGGGGCCGGTTCTGGTTATCCTCACTGGCCATGCATTGGTTTGGTTTGCAGAACTGTTTTGGTGTGCACAAACCAGGCTCCTTTTAAAAGAAACTAAACCTGGCGCTCAAGTTAGGTGCACATAAACATGTTTCGGCTGCTGTTGGAGACAGAGGGTCCAAATCAGCCACTGGTCTTTTGGACAGCTTTAAACCACAAACTTGGTGGGGGCATTGGACCAGGAGTCCAGAGTTAAGTATCATCCAGAGTAAACCCCTCTAAACTGGTGGTACTGTAAATGTAGAGATGTCGGAAACCGATGCTGATCTGCAGATCTACTGGTATGCCTCTATTGCACTGAATTACTTGCTAAAGTAGACAAATAAAAAGGAAAAAGGAATTATTGAAAAGATGTGATTTGCAGCATTTCTGATGACACATTGTTGATAGGGATAAATCACTCATACTGGCTCCCACAAGGCACGTTTGAGGCACACAACAGTATTTTTGTGACTACTCGTTTAGTGCAAAAGGCAGAGGGCTGCCTCCTAACTGACCATCAGAACGTCCTTCTGCAACACACAAATGCTCTTTCTCACGTCCAAACACTTATCCAAAGACCTATGCACTTAAGTGGGGCTACGCTGAGAGCACGCTGAGGAACCGATGAAATGACTGCTGTGAGCATTTACACAGGGTCAGTCAACAGGACATTATGTACCAAAAAATTGCAAAGGTTTTCCTTTTTGCTGCTTTTTTTATTAGCTGGGGTAGTTTATTACTTGGGTATGGCTGATTTATCACTAATAGTTATTTTCTATGGCCCAAAGATTAAAGGCATATCTTCCCCCATTTTACAGCCATTTTTTATTATTTGAACCAGAACAAATTAATAAAATGATATCTCTGTTCTTAAAACACATGCATAGGAGTCACCTTAGAGTATTAATTATTCACTTGTACACTGCACAAACTGAGGTTATCTTAATTTAGCTAAGAAATTCAAGGTAAGAAAGAGTTTCATATACTGTAAAGCAAATGAAGGAACATACAGTCTTAGAGCAGCAAAATCACTCCTCTCTTCATTTCCTCCCTTGCAATGCTGCAGGGTGGTCCTGCTACACCCTGTAATCCGGTGAACTGCTGATTTGTGTTTTGTCATTAAACAAGAGCCATGCTCAGGCAGAAAAATATTAATAGAACAAATATTAATAGCACTGCTAAAGGATCGCCTAGGGAAAAAAAGGACAAAATATGAAACTGATTTCTTATTGTACTTAACCATCCAAAGGCATGAAAATATTTAGGATATCACCCTTAAAAGTTCATTAATAATTCCATAATTTAAGTATATATATCCAGACTTTTAAATCTCTGTTAGTGTAATGTATCATCTCACTTGCTGTGATTTTGCTGTATTTTCTTATGTCCTGAACTCCTTATCATCTCTTTTAATTTGTGTTAAAAGTATTCCGCTCCTCATCGGTAATAAAGGTGCTTTTAATTCAATATACCATTAGTAATATATCTCCACGCAAGCAAAACTTCCACTAAATCCAGTGTGTGTGGTAATTAAAATAAGACACCAGAGCAGTGTCTTAACCAAAGATGTAACCTTAGCTGTTCAGTCTGGGGTGGAGATGACCATAACAAAGAAGTGCTCAAAGTGTAAGAAGTGCAAGAATAAACTGTTAAACAACTGTTGGGATAGATATCATTATCTTAAGTAAATATTCATATGGAATATTTTTGTAATGTCATTAAAAGCAAGGAGGCTTACATACCATGTGTCCTACCTATAAACGCGAACAGCAGCAGAAGAAAATTGCAGAATATAGATCATGAAAAGGAAATATCCGTAACTTCCCCAAGTCCCTGTAATCTGCTTGTAAATGAACACTTGCATCTAGATGAAAACAAGACTGTATATGCCTTGTCTGATAACTCTCTTTATTAAAACCTACTGGTCTGTACAATATGCTTAAATTATTACAGACTAATCTTTGGAATATGCTATTACAAATAATGTGAAAGTCCACTGTGATTTTCACCCCCTAACAGTGGAAAATTTTGATGAAGATAAGTGTGAAAAGCCAATGTCAAAAGAAGCTAGAATAATCAGAAAATGCAGAAGATGCAAAAAAAGGTAGATCAGCAGCATTGGAACACGTTGTATCAGTGAATCTCAGTCTCTGACACTTTAGTATACTTAATAAAATAAGTTTATTTTGGAGAGATAAACTTTTACTTTTCTACGTTTCACTTTTTCTACCTTTTTTCACTTTTTCTACCTTTCACTTTTTCTACGTTTTGTATTTCTCTCCTTTCTCTTGCCCCCTTCCCCACTCCAAGACCCAAAGAGTGTGTTGACTTGAACATATACATGTTTTTCAGAAAGACTTGAACATATACAGATTTTTCAGATTTCAAGAATTTTTCAGATCTTACCTATAGTTTACTGTCAAGCCTCTTTCATTACCTGCTGTGATGAGACAATAAGAGATGAGAGGATTTAGTCACTAGTAGCCTTTCCACAACTTACCTTTACACAGTTCGCTTCCACAATTTAGCGTTTTTTAATAGGAATTTTACTGCTTCCCAAATTCAGTTCACAGTGAATATTAGTTGGAAGTGATACTGCGTCAAAACCCTTTGAAATTATATGCACATGCTGGATTTCTCTGCATAACTTTCTGCATGTCTGCTAAAGCTGTTACGTATGGGTAGTAGACCGCCTATGCTATTTATGTTAGAACAGTCACTTTACAATGTGAGCAGAAGCTAGTTTGTGTCCAGAGCCTGGAATCCTTGTTTTGGTCATGATACAGCAGTTTGGAGAAACAAAGAATAGAAGTGGGATGTGGCAAAGAGCAGGAAAGGTTTCACCCGGATGGTATGAGTGCTCCAGGGTGGTCATCCTTCCTGGCGTGAGTCACACAGCAAACTGCTTCTGGCCAAGAGTCCCACAGCCCAAGGAGAAGGGAAACACGGGGAGTAGCTAATGGGCAGGATATGGCAACAGGTCCCCAGAGATCCCGTTAGACTGTGCGAGGATGGCAGTCCGCAAATGTCAGCCTCAGAAGCTCCTGTTGGCTTTCATCCTCCTATAAACAGAGATTTGGATGAACCTGCAACGGCTCTGCCAGCAGAGTCCCTCTGCTGATCACACAACTTACTGCTAACATGGAATCTGCACTTGGACTGCTCGTGAGCCACATAGGAAGTACCTGTAGCATATTTAATGTGCAGAATTTCAATCTCTACGTTGAAGTCTCAATCAGCACTTCTTACAATTAATCAATCATCTGAGGCTTTTACCACTTGCCTGTATGCAGCTGCCCCAAACCAAACACTCTGTAGCAGAATTGACCAGAAGATGGCAATTAAATTAAATTAGAAAAAAAGTTTCAAGAGCTTGAAATTTTATTTTCATTTCACTTTGGAAAGAAGATAAACTGTTTTGTAGACTTTTGTGAAAACACAGATAGGATCAGAATATCTAGTCTTGATTCAGAGATGTGAGGGCTAGATATATCCCATTCTGTCTCTGCACATAGGGAAGAACTGATTTAGAATGAGCTTTCCAGCAATCCTCTCTCTTGTCCTTTTCCCAGTTGTCCCAGGTCTTCTTCCTACATCCCAACTGTGTCCTAAATACCTAGCTAAAGCAAACAAGAGGTTTTTCTTCCACCTTCTGGCCTAAAAATATATCAAAGTCTACTAGAAATGTTTGCATTAAATTTCAGCTATTGAAAATATTCCAATCAGGTCTCCTCCATGGGAGCACGTGCCAGTGGATAACAGGCGTGCCTTCAGGAGCTTTGCTTATATGCTCACATAAACAAATAAATAAGTATGGATGGTGGAAGAGAGGGTTCTGTGATAATGGCAAATTAGTTTTGTAGTTGAGGGGACTGCTGGAGCTGATTGCATTGTTGAAAACGAAAGGCCTGAACAAAGATTGTTTAATTAAAAAGGAATCTTGCCATTACATCGCCAAACTTAGAGCAGGATTAAACTGTTTAGGCTAACATAACAAGATGTTTTTTGCAGAATGCCTTTAACTCCAGCAGAATCCATAGTTCAAGGAACAGCATCGTCTATTCAACGTTAATTGTATCAGCACAGGTGCTGTATTTGAGAATTGTATGAAATATTACGATAGGTAGATAGTGCCCCATACTTTACTCTTGTGACCTTTGTTATATTCAGTGTTTGTTTCCTAATATGCTGTACTAATATTGGCATTTCTGTGTCTACATTTTGCATTATGCAATAGGGCAAGATGAAGATGTTTCTCTGTAAAAGAATTACAAAAGGCAAAGGTATCTGCTTAGTAATATTTTGAAGATAAGAAAAAACTACCTAAAATTCTAACTATTTATTCCCAGCTCCTTTTTTCAATTAAAATTCCCAAGGTATCAGTGTGGGTCTTCTATAAAATTTCATAATGGAACAGCATCTCTTATTCAATTAACTTAATGTATTGGTATTACTAAGCACTGAAACAGTAATTTGTTCATGGCTGACTTTCAAAAGCCTTAACTTAAAGTCAACCCTGTTGAGATTTTCAGTTATTTCAGTACGCTTCATTGCTAAATGTTTTAACTTGACACTTTTACGCTTTTCTTAAAGATTATGACTCAGATGCTATGAGCAGCTCTTATGAATCCTATGATGAAGAGGAGGAGGATGGAAAGGGGAAGAAAATGAGACATCAGTGGCCTTCCGAGGAGGCCTCTATGGATCTGGTGAAGGATGCCAAAATCTGTGCCTTCCTCCTTAGAAAGAAACGATTTGGGCAATGGACCAAACTACTGTGTGTTATCAAAGAAAACAAACTACTGGTAATTTTTATTTTAACTAGCTATATTTTCTTTGTACCTTTTGGATGATGTATTTATTTTTACAGGAATCTGTTTTTTGGAATATGTTCTGCAAACAGTGGCCAAGTCTACAGTAACCTTACAAAACGAGTTTGGTCATGATTTACCCAAGAAGCAGAGAAACACTGAAATTATAAGTGCATCATTTAGCAACTTAGAACTTTGATTTTTATTGCACTTAAACTTCAACCCAGTTCCCTGATATTGGAAAGAAAGTCTGGCCTATTAGCTTCTACATATTTCATTTGGAAAAAAAAATTGCTGAAACTGTAAATCCAATCTTTCATTCCCTGCGGACCAAAAATCTCATAGGGAGCTTTGTGTATGAACTGTTGGATCAGACCGCTGGAGAGAAAAGTCCCTTGTTAGACTGAGAATTCACTTGGCAGCATATGCCGTGGTAATGTATATACTTTAAACTAAACCTTTGCCATCTGTTCTGCGGTAATTACAGATGCAGTATTCACATGATGCACAGCTGCATTATAGAAAGGAAAGAAACAAGTGGATGTATTTGTTCCTTAAGCATATGTGTTATGTTTCTTTCTGATTGGAGGCACCAGTAAAAGATTCCATAAGTTAGTAAATGATCTGCTCATAGATGTCTTTTTGTTTTCTGAAAAGAGAGCCTAATTGAGGGAAACACTCATTTCTGTGCCATTATAAACGAACTAATGCTTACAGTAATAAATAAGTTGAAGTCTTAGGCACTCCCTGTCTTCCTGTCTGGTGCTTCCAACAGTTGTAACTAAGTATGTGACTAATAATTACTGCAATATCCCAAATGTTAAAAGCTGATTAACAGGTGATAGAACGTTTTCTGTAGAACCTCATTATTCTACACTCTTACAACATAGCTTAGATGTGTTCACTTCCCAAGTACATTTATGCTCGTGGCGGTATAGGAAATAACAGGGTATGAAATAGAGATATCTGCGTAAGAGGTTTCTGAAAATATAGTTGGAATTCATTTGCTAGTTTTCAGTGGTTACTGGGGATTTAATTTTTCTATCCTCCTCTGTTTAAGTGTCGAAAAGAATGTTGATTCCGATTTGGTTTGTGTTATATTCTTATAATGCCATTATGCTTAGTCCATATTTTTGTCACCAGGATCATATCAAGTTTCAGGACCATCTGATAACAGCTTGAAGAAAAGAAAGGGGAAAAAACAGATTTTCTCTGAAGTCACACAATATTTCTTCCACAATTATGTTCGTTGTTCTGTATAGAAATATGTTATTTTTCCTATTTTCATTTCCTTTAGCCACATGTGTGGTCTGAAAAGCTTTTTTTTTTCCTTATAGGGATTGTCTTTCAGTAATTCTGTAACGGGGATTAAGAAAATAAAAATCACAATAGGAGTCTAACGACCAAGTTACACAAGATTGGTTTATTGTTTGAAGGAGGACTTAGACATTTAACTTATGAGATATGCAAGTAAAACAAATATATGTTCTTAGGGATTAGCAATTGCTTGTGTTATAAATGCAGCTGTCATCCTAAAACCAAAATATTTTAATTAGAATTAGACATTAGAAATAACTTTTAGTACGGAATAATTTTTCACTTAAAGTCCTTTAATATGTAAATACTTCAGTTTTAGTAATGTATAATTATAAATAAAATATTTAAATTAATATAAAGGGAATTACATGCTGTTTATTGCTTCTTAAAGTGACTGATGCTGTATGTTTTCAAGATTTCATAGCTTGAAAACTTAATATTTTTTAATGTTACAAACTTAAAATCTGTGACCGAGCTAGAGAAACTTTGAGTTAATGGGCTTTGGAGAGGGAAGGAGGATTATGAGTGATTTGCAGAGGCTGGTTTAGAGTGGCTGTATTTGCTCAGCCTAAGTTGTAGTGTTTATAACTACTTTTAACAGCTACTGTCTTCCTGACAGTTGCATCATGACATGAATATAGCCGCAGACATGCAAAAGTTCCTGTGCTTTTCTCTGTTCACATTTATACTCAACTATTCTATGTTGAGATAGACTAATTAGTCTTCTTTATTATCAGATACCTTTTTAGCCTTTGTGCTTATTTGTATGAGTAAAAGCCCAATTTCCATAAGTATATAAAATAACTGGACGTTCATATACACAATTAAACGTTGTTCTGTAGTCTGGCACTCTATGACAGCATGATGAACCTCAACTATACTGATGTGTTAGAAGACGGGAATAGGGACGAGGTCCATAGGACAACTGATGTAACGTGAAACCCTTACTCTTTAGATCACCAATTTAAGCATAGAACAGGTCATCAGTGATCCAGCATGTCAATGTCTGTTCATTGACGGCACTTACTGCTGAGGGAAAAAACATTGGGTACATCATATAGTTTTATCCAGGAGCTTCCAGACTAAACTAACATGGAGATTTATGCAGTTGTGTGCAGTGACTGATTAAGCTGAATTAGCTAGAAAAGTTACCGTCCTGCGACTTTGCCGCCTTTCCACAGTGTGACAATTTTTTTACTTACCTCAAGAAAAAGAACAGCTGAGTAGGGCATGTACCAGCACCTTTGTAGCTGCACCGTGTAGGCACTGGCGTAGGTTTGCCTTGATACGCCGGGCTGTTGCTGCAGGGCAGGGTAAGCATCTAGGCTTGAAAGTCATTACCTGTACAAGTTTATTCTGCTGCTACACGTAAACAGATATCCTAACTCACCCTCTTCCTACCTGATCAAGGTCAAGGTTGAGTCATAAGGATAAAGCAGAGAAGGTTAATGCGCTCCATATGTTGTACCTGTCCTGCAATAAAAGTTATCTATTAATGTCAGTCTGGAAGTAATTTTGCTTTACAGAGGGGATGAGGAGGAGAAATGCAAAGTTGGTGTTGGCTGAACTCTGTGGTATGTGGTAAAGGGGTGCACAGAAAATAGTAAAAATTAAAAAATAGCATTTCTATATAATAACAGCTTTCCCCCAAGGTTCAGAAAGGTGATCTCTAACTTTTGAACTTCCCTTACATTTATTTAGTGTTACAAAAGTTCCAAGGACCAGCAGCCCCAGATGGAGCTGCTCCTGAATGACTGCAGTATCACGTACATTCCCAAAGACAGCAAAAAGAAGAAGCATGAGCTGAAAATCTCGCACCAAGGAGCGGATGCCCTGGTTCTGGCAGTACAGAGCAAAGAGCAGGCGGAACAGTGGCTAAAGGTAAGGGGGGATTTCTGACCAGGAGCTATTCCACTCACAGAGCACTTCCATTGCCTGCTCAGTTGCTGTTAAAAACTGAGATACAGACAGTAACATTCAGGCACATCTGGACCACTTAAATCCCATCTAATTTGGGACTGCAGAAATACAGACTTAATGTTCAGGTCTCGAAGCAACTCCTTGAGCAACCAGCAGCTCAGTATTACACAGCTGCTGCTGCTGCTGCTGCTGCTGCATGGGGTTTTCACTGCTAATTGCACAATAATCTGGTACCGAGAGCAGAGGTGGCAAATTCCCTTCCATTTTCATCTCCAGCTCATTTTCCAGAAAACTTTGCTGTTTAGCGCACACTGGTAGTGAGCTGAAGGTTCAGATTCCCTAAGGTGTAGGAGGCTGGCACCCAGGTTGGTTTTTGGAATGGTATATATGCCTAACTGCCAGAGGCTACCCTGCAAAAATTGGGCATACCAACACCACGGTCACCTTTTAAAAAGAAGGATCTCTGAGGAGATAGCTGTTTGAATTGCTCTGGATGGAGAAAAATCCTTCAGCTTCCTGAAGTCCATTCAAGCTTGCTAACCCTGCTTTAGCAGAATATCATCTGTTATGGTTTGTTCTGGGAATCCAGACTTCTGAGAAATGGGATTTTGTCATCTTCCACTCCTTTCTGTTCAGTGTTTGCAAATGTGGAAAATCCCAATGCAAGGGCTGCAGTTTTAGATCCTAACCAGATTACTAGTATTTATGTTGGACTTTGCCAGTCTCAAATGTGGAGGTCAGTGAAGTAGTGTGGGAAACTATCACTGCAGTTTCAGTAGCTTGTTTTAAGACCTTGAAATCCCGCCTTTTAAATGCATGTAAAAGTCTGAATGCATAAGACTCATCGGGCATTCTCCATGCTGTGCTCTGATCTATCCTTATATGGTACTTATTTTTCTAAGAATAAATTGTATTTTTCCAAATACAATCGAATTAAACACATAGGAATTTCCTGATGGCAGATAGTTTTTCTGCAGAAGAGGGAGACATAAAATGCAGCTTAAGAGGTATGAGTTCTGCTATGGGCTAATTTACTAAATGGAAAAATAATCTGTAATTTCCTATTTTGTAATATTTGAATATACCTTTTGGGGGTTTGTGGTTTGTGTGTGTGTGTGTGTTTGGTTTTGACTGTGAGTTTGTATCTTAGCTTAGAAGGTGCACTTTCTATTGTCTTTTTAATAGAAACTAATCACAGCCACGTGTTTGTCAGGCTTCTTCTAACATCAGTATCTTGTTTTAAGTTTTAAAATCTAGCACCGTCCAAGTGTCCCACGAACTCACCTAGAGTTTCAAAAACACTGATTGGAATGAAAAGAAATTCATAAGTCAGTTTCTTTTCCAAGGGAATTCCACTGTAATTAGATCATAGTAACTGCCCCATTATTTCCTGTGGTGTTCTAAATTTGGGTTTAGTGATGCTGAATTCATTGGCATTTATCAGACTTTCTTTCATAAAAATTGTTTTCTTTTTTCTTTTTTCTATTTTTTAAATTGTACATAGAGCATTCCCCACACAGGCAGACAGAGCAGTGCTAGATTTTTCCGTATCCCAGATGCATTCCTGCTACTTCATTTAAAAAAAAAAAAAAAGGAAAAGATTTTGTACAGTTGCATGTTAATGAAATTGTGTGCGTGGAGGGTGAATGGCCGGACAGAATGTTATCTGCAAAGTATTTGGAGACAGTCTGACAGCACTTTATTTAGTTCCTTCATGCTGCAAAGCTCTCTATTAATAAAACTCTTTCAAGTACATGGCAATGCTACTGTACGCTGAACTTTCAAGTCCTCAGCACTGCTGCAGCACTCTCTGTTCTGTACAGTAGAAATTGCCTATCCAACAGCTAACCAAACATGGTCTGTGCAGCTCTTGCAACAGCTCCAGTGTTTTCAAGAGGAAGTATACCTTTTTGAGATAAAAGCATTGGGTTTTGTATTTTTAAAAATGCATCAAAATTTAAGTTTGAGTTTTTTTATTATGAACATAATTATTTCTTGTCATTCAAGCCTTACTTAAAATGACCATCTGAAAATCATGTGTGGCTTTGTGTAGGAAGTTTCTATACTGAGAAAGAGATCACTGCTTTGTCTTGGGAGAAGCAGTTTGAGCTTTCCCTGCCTGTCACTCAGAGGGGCAAGGTTGCCCCCAGCTCTGTCACCTATGTGTGATTTCTCTAGTTAATAAAATGGGCAGATTGAGAGACTGACAATGAGAAAGGTCTCTGTAACCACATTTTTTTAATAGTAACATGCCTTTGCTGTCAAAGATACTGTACCAATATGTGCCAGTGGAGCCAGGTTATCACTCAGGAACAACAGGTTCTCATGAACTCATACATAAGTGTCAAATTAAAGCTTTGCTCTTGAGCCTGAAAAGCTCAAAATGGCTTTGGATGCCAGATTTTCCCATGAAAGCTAAACCAGATGATTTTTTTTGAAGTCAGATGTAATCGCTATAAAATACATTTACTTAAGCAAATAATTTTAAAATATCTATTGGAAGACAAGTGTGAAATAAATGCAGAATATTTTAGCCCTTTTTTGTAAAGATGACACCAAAAAACCCCAGCTGATAAACTTAGTGCAAATTGAAGTCTAGACTTGAAACCACAAAGGGAGTTTCAGGTTTACCAGCTAAGAAATGCTTGATGAAAAAAAGATAGCTGATGTCACCAGAGAGCCTGTCAAGCTTTCAGAGCAAGGAGCGTAACTAGTATAAATTCAGGCTAGAGCTGAGATCATAGCAGTAATATGGTGTGCAACATCAAGTGGTGGAATTTTCCAGACTTGAGTCCTAAAATGTTCCCACAAAAATGTACATGAAAAAATGCGTGCAGTTACACACTCAGACCCAAACATGAGCTTTTTCCATGTGCGCTTGAGTGTATGTGCGCTTTTGTGCATTTGTGGTCAAGTAAGGTCTTAAATCTGCCTGTTTGTCTCAGCACATCCAACAGACTGGTTGAAACTACATTTATTTGTCAGCATCCCTGGGTAATGCTACGTTAAAAATAAAAGGACTACTAAGGACATGACATTACAAGAAGATGCTTGTTTAGTGGCTTCATTCATACAGATGAATGTGTTCTGTGTGCAGGACCTTCAGACTAGGCCACAGAAAACTGCTTTTAATATTAAAAATACATGGATGCCAAATAAATTAAGTTCTGAAGTAGCTTCTTGTAGAAGACGGGCAGAAGAAGGAAAGGGTCATGGTGTCTGGTCCCAAGGCCTTCTCTTCCTCTTAGCATTGCCTCCTGCAAAAATGTATTTCTGATTTATCATGCATGAGAGGTAATCTATCATTTTGGAGTACTGGCCTTGATTTTCATTTTTCCCTAACATTAAGCACCCTTTGTTAACTTTTATTCATTTTACAGAGTGCAGCCATTTTGGAGCAATCTCTTCAGTTGAGGGTCTGTAATTGAGCAGTGAATCTTTCAGGCATAAGTAGACATTTCTGCATCTAGCATTCTGACAATGTTCAGTCAGTTCTGAACTTGTTGTATAAGAGGGATTTTTTGCCCTGAAGAGAGAAGAAAATCAAAGTTGTGACTGTATCCAAAGACCCTGCAGCACTCCTCGTAGGGCTGTTAATCCGGTTTTCCTGCCCAGTTTCCATCTCTGATAACTGCATGTTGTCTCTTGTAAAAGTCGTTGAAAACATCTGTTTTTTTCACTGCCCTGAGCTTAGTGAGGGGAGTCAAGTAACTTCTGGGCTCTGGTCTTAATGTGGACTGAGTTTTACTGAAGAATGAACTGACAGAGCTCTTCTTTTACCAGTTTAAATCCGCACAAGACTGAGCTTGTAACTGTAAACATTGTGTGGCTGGTTTTACTTTCTATGGGAATTTCCAGCTAGAGCTCTCAAAACACTTCAAACATTACTTTCTTGGCTTAAGTAATGTTCCCCAAAGAGGTTATTATCTCCATTTTGTAGCTGAGTAGAGTCAAGTGCGGAATGATCGTGCCTTAAAACTGACTGGAGAAAGTGCGTTTGGGGATGCATACTCGGTACAAGTGATTTCCATCCAGTGTTTGTTAGTTTATAAGTAACTTCAGGACCATACTGTGTCCCAAGACAGTCAGGCTGGGTTCTTTCTCCACTGCACATCATCACCAGCAGTGAAGGCATTGCAAACTAAATTAAACCTCCCAGGACTTACAACCCTATTGTCTCAAAGAGGTGGGTTTAGATACCTTGGTACAAAGCACGGCAAGGTCAGTATGTTTGCATAAGAACCCTTTAGAGCGTGATCTGGAGATGCACCAGACTGAGCTGCGTGCGAGGGCTTTGACCAGCCTGCAGGACTGCTGCCAGCCTGCTTTGACAGAGCCAGAGGACCCCATCCTGGCTGTGAACCAGAGCGTGTTTGTGTGACCGGCACCATGGAAAACAATACATTACTTAAAAAAAGCAGATGCATGTGTAAATTTAAAAAAAACCCAAACAACACCATATTTGCTTGTTTTCTCAGGGATAAGTTTTCTTTAAGTTCCTGGCTAAAATCATAAATGCAAGCTGTAGCAAATCTCAGAGCAGAACCCAGGAGGGCTGAGACTTGATGCCTTGCTTTCACCACAAGATAGTATTCCTCCTCTCTCCTACTCACAGCTTTGGATGGAAAATTATTTAAATCATACCTAGCTCAGATTTACGGCCTAAAGTGCGGTCTGCATCTCTGCACCGCCTGGGCTGGGAGTGCAGCTCCCCTTGCACGGGGTACCTCAGCCCTTGCAGCAGCAATGCCTCCAGCTGCCCTCCCAGCCACCCAGCACCTCCTTCCCTGGGCTTTGCCCCATCCAGTGGCCATATATGGCAATAGACTTCATGGTAATAATGCAGGAGAAAGGATACAGCGGTTGTCTTGGTTAAATATGTCAGAAAAGTATTTTTAAGGGGATATACAGGCACTAAAGATAGGCTTGCTGGCTGCTAGTTTGCTAGAATCTCATCCCCACTTTGCTCAGACAAACAGCAATAAAGGCAGAAAGATAAATCTTTTCATTGGAAAACATCATTGCGAATGATGTTTTCCAGTGCAGAAGATAAAGGGGGTTTCTTTTTGAGACTTAAAGCATAGGCTATGATGTGAATAATTTCTGCTTTTCCTCTAATTTATCTAGGTAAACGCCTTGGGGCATTTCTTCTCTGCAAAATGCTAGGAGCGTTTTGGTGCTCTCTTAAGGAAGAGGAGATTGATGCTAATGTATGTAGTGCGTAAGGGCTCAAAAGAGAGAGAAAATGAGAATTTAGTCATGCCAAAATGACAAAAAGTCCCAGAAAGTCAGTACTCCTCCAGCACTGAAAAAGGAGTATGAGAAATACTGAGTTACATCTGGGGCCAAACTCTTTTCCCTCTGCTGTGTTGTGCATAAGCAGATTTCAGCTTTACCATATTCCTATCTTCAGACTTAAGCAGCAGAGACAAGAGGTAGGGGATCCAGCCCATCCCATTTCTAGCAATTCCTGTATTTGTGAAACACGTGGGTAGATGGGGGTGAGGGGGTGGGTTGGCTGGATGGATTTCTAGCCTGGCTACATACAGAAGTGAAGCAAATGTGCAGTCAGGCCATCAGCTTTCTCCCTAATCACTTTTGAACTTGTTCATCCAAAAAGTGTGATCCTCTGTAAGTTTCATGAAAGCACGAGGCGAGATGCTGTAATCACATCCCCGTGGTGAGCACAGCCTTGTAGCCTGAACTCGTCCCACGGTATCCACCAGGAGAGAGGCCTGCAAGCTCAAATGCAGGAAAACTCAGTCTTATTCCTTATCGGGTCCCAAAGAGATCAACTACAAGGAACCAGCTACAAATTTAGTACTTTTACTCAGAATTTGTTGGGTTTCTGTGTGGCAGGGTCTGGCTGGCAAGCAGCTGGCTTTCTGCTTTTACTGCATAGCCTGTGCTTTTTATCTGAAGCCTGCATCTTTGAAGGTAGCTGGAAAAATCTAATTTGATTCTTCTGACTTTGCATGTAGGGTAAGTATTTTGCCTCCAGTCATCATGTGTCATTTAAAATAAGATATAATAACTATAGAAATTTGTAGGTGACAGCAGGTATGAAGGTTTTATAGTAAATGTTAGGGCTTGTGTAGTAAGATAGTTTTAAAGAGAGAAATACTCCAGACACACCACGTGGCAGAAATTCCACCCGTCAGTCAATGGCTTGGGGCAGGGAATCTTTCCAGCTTTGTACCTGCAAATATTTCCCCTCTGTTCCTCATGTCACTGCAGTTAATGCAATACACTGGTGTATATCCCGATCCAGCTGGGGAATCAAGACCTTTCTATGACATAAATAAGGAATAATAATATAGTTCAGGCTGCACAAGGTTTTTCCAGGTCTGCATTTGAAAGAGGCAGCTCTGAAGTCTACTAATTGTAACATTGTAATGGTAATTGTGGTGTTTAAAATTCTTGCAATGGAATAACAGAAGATTATTTTAAATGTCTTTAGTTTTGAGGCTATCCAAAGAAATGAAAGGTCTTCATTTTTCTGATTACATTTGCTTATATATTTTAAATATTTGAATACATAGTCTGTTTATGATCTCAGTTTGATTTTCCTGGCCGATCACCCTGTGTGTGTGTATATGTAATGTACAAAAGCATTTGTGGTGAGAAAAAGAGAATGATTTCCCTTTTCTAATGTGTGGGAAAACTTAAACTATTCATGGAGTATGTGCCATTACAAAGTATTCTCAGTACAGCCTTCCAGATTATGCCATTTTATTAAAAATAACGCATTTGGGGATTCCTTTTATTTGCTTTCTAGTTTTGGAGCCATTGAGATACATTAATTCATATTTTCACACATTTCATTGCAATGGATCTTGCAAAGTTTGCTGACCTCCTTTCCCCACCCTCACTCACAACTGTTTTTTAATGAAAATAGTGATCTTTTGTTTTCATATGACTCCAGGAGACTCCATAGAAAAAATTGACAAAAACACCGAGTCTTGTGATTGAAATTATGCAAGTTGGCAGCACTGGTGGAATGTTTTATCCTTAAAATTTTGAGTTAAAGCTATAAGCATGTGAAAACCACATTTATAATGGTGGCTGTCTGCAAACGTAATTATAGAGAGTGCATCCAGGCAACCATTATATATTAAAGGCATTTCATCCTGGTGAGCTGTAGAAATATGAGTTTTATACTGTGCATCGAACACAATTATATTGCACACAGAAGGTGATGAGCAAGTCTTTGCCAGTGAACCCCTTGAACCCAAATGAAGTGTTGGATCCTTGAATATACATTTACTTCAGATCTTGCCATGAACTTCCATTTGATAGTGTGTCATTTTTTTAATCAAAATTTAATTACAACCCAATTAAACACTTTAGCTTCTCCTTAAATATGTGAGGTATGATAAGAACCGGATTTACTTGAGTGCATGACTTTGCACATACTATTCAGTTAGTGCTGCCAAATCATTTCCCTCTGTTCTGTCTGTAACTCCCATTACTATCTGCCTTTGCCAAAATTAACTAACTGTGTGGTGTGAGCAGATGCTGAAAACATGAGCCATTGAATCAGGGTCATGCAGGAGACAGAAATGAATGTTCCCAGAAACTGTACGGTCACATTTCTCTAGGACGAAAACAGCAGTGTATTTACATCATACTGAGGACCAGCAACTGAAAATAAAACAACACACATAAAAAGAATTCTTATGATTTGGGGAATTTAGGGCTACGTTTAACTCTGAGGTGCAAATGCTCTGCAAAAGTTACATCTAAATTTTATGTTACAAAGGATGCCAGGTGCCATGAAATACTGTGCTTATGTTTCTGGGGCAAGATACAGGGAAGTTCAGTCAAGAAAGGATGCTGAAGTGTTTTAAGATACTAGCTCAGAAATAAAAGTGTAGCTTCATTTCCCTGCTCTGCTCAGGTTTTTTTATGTGACGTTGAGTGAGTGATTTAATCTTTCTTTTTTTCCTGAGTTCTCCGCCTGTAAAATGGGGCTGGTGCTCTTTCTTTCTTTCTGGCATATAGTGCCTGTAATTTATGATGTGCTCATGAGTTGTAGCAATAGGGTCTTTGTAAGCCCATAAACATTTGGTTTGTTTAGCTTGACCCTTAAAGGGAACTTCAATGCTCTGAAAGGACTGTTTGGTGCCATCTTTAGCTCTTTAATGGTTTCCACATCAAAATTGTTCAGTTCAAAACTGAAAAGATGTTGTTTCCTGTTTTATTTTTCCTCGCCTTTAAAGAAATCTGGATTTTGACAGTTAACTAATTGCTGTTTTCCCTGGAACTGGGAGTTCTCAGGCCAGATCTTCTTCTCTGCCAGCCAGGCTTGCTGTAAACAGTGTGAAGGGAGGAGCTGGATATGTAAACACGTACATGTACATGGAAAGGGGAAAGTTTGCATGTCTAGCAGTAATGCTTGCAGCAGAGTAGGATGCCTTTCTTAGCTCGCTTGTCTCTGCTGTCCTTGCATGGCTGCGTGGCTGTAATCAGCGGTGTGGAGCTCAGCACCCCCCTCGGCATGACTCTGGATGGAGAGTTGGGACCTGTTCTCATCAGCACAAGCAATTTCAGACTGATAATGGGCTGGTGGTAACCTCACGAGAGATAAAAAACTTAATTATGCCCATAGGGAATCATCAAATGTCTTTACTCATCGCATATTTTTACATTTATATAGTTTCAGGTTTTGAAGTTCTTCAAGTTCTATCAAAATCTCAGTGAATTCAGTTCTGGATTTTTCTTTAACTTTTTAAAAGCAGACATAATGCCATTCCCATTTCCAAGAACACATTTACAATTACTTTGACCTATACCTTTATGTCAACGTGCAAGTATAATACAAAAATACCACAAAATACCACTGCGCAGTATTAACTGTAAGTCGATCAGCACTTCATTACTTCTCCAACAGCAAAAAAAGAGCAGCTGGGTAGTGTATTATGCAAAACTCTTGTCCTTTGACATGCGGGACCTTGGATCTAATCCCACTTTTTCATCATCATAATGAAATTAATTTGGTGGTGTCAGCTGAGTTCGTATTGTAAAACTAGGACGTGGAAATCAGCAGCGCTGTTGGTTTCTTTACTCAAGAGAGCCTTGGAGCTTAGCTTGTCTAGAAGCTGAAACCTTCCACCTCTAGGCATTACGTCTCCTCCAGGTTGTACATGAAATGACTGAGGGAGGCAGCGTGGAGAAGTTGGTGTAGTGGCAGCCTGCCTGACACCTGCCAGCCTAGGAAATGTCTGCGGGATTCTCCTTCCCGTCTCCCTTCACATTCATATGTAATTACTCTGATTTGTATTTTATGAAAAATGTATAAATTTTGCCTTGTCTCCTAAGGTTATAAAAGATGTGTGCAGCAACTGTATGGGAGCGGTAGACTCCGATGGGCCATTGTCTAGTTCTCCAGTACACAAGACGGAGCTGGAAAAGGTAAAGTTATCAAAATGATGAATGCAAAATTCCTTGTGATTACTTATTATAGAGGCACTGCTAGGCACTGCATGGTTTAGGGGATGTTCAGGCCACAAAGCTGAAATTCAATTTAGGTTCTGGATTTCATGTATTAACTTTTTCATGTTAGACCATTTTCTGGGGCAATCTTCAGTAACTATTTGCTGACTCATGCTACTGTTTTAGACTATTAGCCCCTCTGTCATTTTTGTTTGTTTGGATAGGTGCACACATCCTACAGAATTAAGACTTCTGCCATGTCTATTCATTTGGTCACGAACAACCAGCAGACTGGCTTGTATCCATTAGCAGCTTCTCATTAGCCATTGAGGGTGAAGACTAAGCAGGTCTGATACGCGTGCTGTGATTCAGAGAGGCTCTCCATCAAGTGCAAAGAGCAAGCAGGGATGTGACCCTCAGGGAAGAACAGCTGAAGATTATACAAAAGTTTTAAGGGGAAGTCTTTTATTTTTGAGAACTAAGTTCTTGAAGAGCTCCCTGGGCATTCTGAGGTCACTGTTTTGGCAGACCCTTTCAAGCATTCGTGCCTCAACACAGAAACTTGGCTATTCACTGTGGTTGTCTCTGCTGCCTTGACTCAGCAGGATATGAGAGCAAGAATTAGAAAGAAGAACAACCCTGCGGTGAACGATTAGTACATTACCAGCACTGATTTAAGCCCCTGCTCTGTTAAGGCATCCATGTGAGCAGAACCCTCTGCAGACTCTGCTTAAAAGTCCCACTGACAAAGGTTTCGTCACCAAATTCCTGATGGCAAGTTCTACCCACGTGGTGGGAGGATGCTACAGTCAGTAGTGTTTCGTTGCATTGCACCTGGGATAGTAAGAGCAAAGCATGTTCCCTAACAGCTCAGACCTGATTTCACAAGGCAAAAGCTGTTGTGTTTGCATGCTTGCACACACCTGCAGAGTATTAGCAAAGTAACTGAAAGTGTCATAAAACAGTTGTTTTCTAAAATGCATGCCATGAAAAGGGTAGCAAAACTTCTCATTCGTTTCTTTTTGTGATAATCTGTACATCTTCTTCATGGCTTCACCGCTCATGAGTAATGTGGTTGCCAAAATTGTGCCAGCATAAGCTCTTTACCACGTCATCCTTTATCTCATACGCAACCATTACAGAATAATCGGTGCTAAAAATTTATTTCAAAAGCCTCTTTTTTGCAGATATTGAAAGTACTGAAGCACCATGTAGGAATGCACTATTTTCTGATAAGTTGTAATTGTAAATGCATATGTGAAGCATTTTTTAAATAAATAATTTTAAAATTATTCTTAACTGATCCATGTAATTGTTCATTGCTTAGCAGATTAATAAACAGCAACATTTAGAGTCTAGAAATTAATTAAAAAATATATTGTGTAATACGAGATATTGATTATAATTATTTCACTGTTTTGACTGTACTTTCAAATATAGACCTATTTTGTGGTTTCTGTGCTTTTCTAAAGCCTATATGGCAATATAAAGAACCCCTCTAAACCTGAATTTTTTACTATCTTCTATTTGTCTTCCAAGTGGATGAGAGCTTGAAATGTGTTTTATTTCACAGTAAGCGTACTTTTAAATTGACTCATGACACTTCATTTGGTGAAGGTGCCAACACTGTATGACAGCTGATCTCTTTGTCCCTGCAGAAGTTGTCATCTGAGAGGCCAAGCTCCGATGGGGAGGGTGCTGTGGAAAATGGCATCACTACTGTGTGCAATGGGAAAGAACAAGGTAGGTCTCAGATCCAGAGGTGCTTGGTGTAAATAAAATGTGCATATAGGGAGCGATAGGTAGTGAAATACCTGGCTTTTGTCTTTTAAAAATAGGCAGTAAAGTTTTTGAATATTTTTATTAGGATTCAATTTAACTTGACAGCTGAATTATGTCAAGAGTGAAAAAAATTTTGCCGTAACAGAAAGATTTGATGTTGTCATTGTGCAGGTAAAATCAGTAGAATTACTGTAAGGAAACAGAATATTGAAATTTTGACTTGGCCTTTTGTGTGTTCAAAAGTACAGTTTTTTAGAGCTTGGGCAACCACTATAGGCAACTAACCGTTGCTTTTAGTAACTGTAACTGTATAGTGGCAACATAAATAGTGGGCATATAGCTTCTAAGCAAAAAAGCTATCATTGAATACTAGAAGGAAATAATCATGAGTATTTTATATATATACGTATGTATACATGTATATACACAGTTTATATATATGTGTGTATACACAGATGCATAGATATATAAACTATTATGTATGATTGTTTACATTAACATACTAAAATGTATATAATAATGTAATACCAGTGGGTTTGTGAGTGTATATGTATATAATTTTACATATGCTACTGTGGAGCCATGCATGTTTTGTAGTCCTTATAATCTGACGCACACCCCAAACCCAGAGGGAATTTTGTCTGAGTTATATCTAAAAAAACCTCAACCCCTATGCTCTCTTCCCCACCCCCTCTCTGCTCCCCAAAGCAGAGGAAATGCTGTGCCTTTGTTAACTTGCCATATAGCAATGGTATCGTTTCAATAGGGCATTTTTCTGCAGTTGTCAAGCTGAAGGGTAATGTGAGCTGCGCTGAGCACAATGTCAATACTGGCCCTGGTGCCAGCGCTGTCTCGCCTTTTGACTCATTTCCTTTATCTTCTCCCTGGGTCGTTTTCCAACATTTCCTGACTATACAGATCTCTGACATACCCAACAGTATAGAACAACCTCAGGTTTTGTGGTTTCTAGAACTTGTCGTATGTGGTTAGATTTCACCCTATAAAATCTTCTCCTAAGCTTTCAAAAAGCGCACTACGGTTTTAGCCTCTGAAACCTGCTGAGAAACATCTGTGACCCAATAGCTGTGTTGTCCATGATGTCCAAAAGTGCCTGGTGGCTCAGGTGCCCCACAAGAGGCATGCTGGTGGAGCATGTGCTGCTGGAAAACCAGCCCGGCTTAGATGTCTCAAGGAGGGTAATTAAAAATACCAGTTGCTTTTGAAAATTGTGACCTTCAGTATGTAGTAATAAAAATAATAGGCAGTAACGACTGCAAGGAGATTAAAATATCCCTGGCATCATTTTAAGTGGCTCTGGATGAAGTTACACTATTTTATTAAACAATGGATAGGAAACACTTAAGGGAGTATGTGGGAAGGGACACTCCGGAGAGCAGTCATCTCCAGCCGGCACCCATCGGCCAGCCTCTGCTCTGCTCTTAACCAGCTGCTCATTCTGCTGTAGGGAAGGAAATGAGAAGAAAAGGCTTTTGTGACAAAAATCACTGGCAGGCAGGCAATCAGTATATTCTTTAGACTCGAAAAGATTAAGTCATGAAGGCCTTATTTCTGCTGCCTCTCAGTTCTGCAGGAAAATAAAACAGCAGTGTGAAGAGAAGATAGGACAGAAAAACAAAAAAGCACTGAAATGGGCTTATTTCACTGTCTGTTTGTGCTCCTGAGAATGGTTCCTTTGGGCTTCTGTCTCAGAGAGTTGAGTTTTTCTGAATCTCTGGCTTTTTTCAATGCTCTTCATCTCCTCCCCACTCAACAGCCACAGCCGGTCATCGGCTGCCGCTGCGTGGGCTGGAAACCTGCCTGTGGGCGGGTGCTGCCTTCGGGTCCTCCCGAAGCAGGTGACACGAGCAGATGGGACGGGTGGCCCTCCTCCCTCGAACACGGGAGCTCGTTGCATGTTTAGAGAGCACAATGTAAGTTGTGAACACCCTTCCCTTAGGAAGAGAGAGTTACACCTTTGGTTGCACACGCGCGTTGCTGTATTGGAGTTTGCAGGTGAACAGCTATCTGTGCCTGAAAAGCTGCCTTTCCCGCTCAGCACCGAACGCAGCAGGTGACAGATTTGTACAGTTTTGGCTACAGATACAATTTCTAAATAATGTGCCGTGATTCCTAACAATTAAACTAAATATGATAAATTATCCCATTGTGAGTCCCAAACTGCTTCTCTATTTTCCGTGCATTCTTCTTCCCAGTTCATCGATTCATACAGTCATTTCTCATATGAACATTTTGTCCTTTTTTCCCTCAGTTTACACAAGTCCATAACCACTAAATGTTCCCTGTTGCAAAGAGAATTGATATGTCGGGGATAAAGTTACAGCAGCTCAATCAGTAACTGTCCTAAATGTATTTTTCATCAAAATCAGGTATCAGGGCAAGTTGGTGGATATTTTTGCTGCCCTTTCAGTTAGCAGAGAGACTTGCGCTCCGTTGATGGAATCCAAATTAGGCCACTGAATGCAATTTCTGGAAGTTCATTTCATTTGTTCTGTTTTGCAAATAAAAGGTCTTTTTTTCTGATTCTGTTTAATCTTAGAAATTTATTTTTTTAATTTGTTAGGGTTTTAGTCAGGTAGGCACTTTTAAAAATTATATCCATAGTCCTTGCCATGTTACGTTCAGCAGCTCACCATGCCTCAGTGCACAGAGCCGTAATATTACTAATATTGTATTAAGTTAATGGAAGCATAGACTGGATGGTAGCAAAATACCTCTTTTCAGCAGAGCTTTTTCTTTCCAAGCCCTCATGATCACAAAAAGTGCCAACTTCTAACCATTGAATGCTTATACTGATCCCACTAATTTAATTGTTAGTAGTTAATTTGTAAGTCTTGTCTTTCTAAAAGGTCCATTGTGATAAGATACCGTAACCTAATTGTTGAAGTATTTTAAGGTAAATGTTTAGGAACAAGGAAGGATCATCTGGCTGGATTTTTATTTTTGTGTATAGGAGCTAAATTTATATGCAGGTACCTCAGTCATACTGATAAATTAGATGATGACTGCTGTGGAAAGAGACTTTCAGCTTGATTAGATTAAATTAAATTAGAAGCTTGATTTTTGTTGTTCTTATCCTTCTGAATGCCACGATTTTTATAGCACAGAGGTTATTTATAGGCATCTGGATTAGAGAGGGCATGTAATGTTTATCTCATTGCAGTCTGCGACTTTTGTACAAATGTTCATTTTGCACAGGGCTGATTGTCTGAACTACTGTTTTTATTCAGGTTCTCTCTATTCATTGGTTAATTTAAACACACTAAAGTACACACTTTTGCTTTCTTAATAGTGAAGAGGAAAAAAAGTTCAAAATCAGAAGCCAAGGGCACTGTGACTAAAGTAACAGGGAAAAAAATAACGAAGATCATTGGTTTAGGAAAGAAAAAGCCATCAACAGATGAACAGACCTCATCAGCTGAAGAAGATGTTCCAACATGTGGTAAGTGATTTTTCTCCTTGAGTCTTAAATGCACATTGCAACTAAAACTATAAAATTCTAGCCTAGAAATTCCTCTAAAATTGCTTTTACTGCTATAATTCTTCCCCCAACATCAGAAGGATGCACTCAGACTGAAAGAGGAGTAGAGTAATCAAGAGCTTATAATTTGAAAAGAGGCTAGAAAAACTTGACTTTTTAAATAAAATGGTAGCACAGGCTCAGAAGGAATATCATTGCTCTTTGCAAAGGTGAGGAGGAAGAGAAGTGTGGACAAAAAGCAGAAACAAGCTGTTTTCAAACAAATGGATATAAAATGAATATAGGCTGGACTATGAAATAAATTTAGGCTAGGAGTTAGAAGAAGGTTCTTGGGAAGGGATCAAGTCCTTTATGATGGATTGTGGTGAGATTTTATTGGGATAGCAATCAAGACAGCAGTTGACTGGCCTCAGCCAAAGTGATTTGAGTTTAATTGTGGGTTCCTAAAGTGGTACGCATTGGGCAAAACTTGAATGAAGTAATAAATTTCTAGTAAGCTATTTTAACTCCTAATGTTGATCACTCCATGTGACAGCTGAAGTGCTTGGCAGCACCAAGGAAGTATATAAAAGGCATGCAGAAAATGCTTATGTTTTGTATCTTAGCTGTTAATGTTTGCTCATAATTTAGGACTTTGTGCAATGTACGTAGCTGATGGCCTCACAGCTCTGGTATTTTAAAGCAGTGCAATGTATTTACATTCTCCTGTTTGCCGTCTGGTGCTCCAGTATTAAGTAACACTTCCATACGTGACTAAGGTTGAACCGACCCTTCTCCCAGTCTCTTCCAAAAAAACCATTTCCCTAGAAAGAAAGCTGTGAAGCAGTTGCATTGGATTCTGAATTTGGATTTCCCTTTTCCCCTTTAATTGACTAGGAAAACTTTGGGAAACCCAGAAATCTGTGGTTAGGCAGCAGTTGGCAGAACTCATCGGTGCATAAAGTGTGATAGATGCTTGCCCAATGTGAGAGAAGCAGGTCCATGGACCACCAGCGAGAACTTCACAGATCACAGGTGGCTCTCAAGCCACACTTTGGGAATCATTCACATAAGCAATCTTTGATTAAATAAGTGTGTGTATATATGCCTATACATCAGCTAAGTACAGATGTGATTTATCAACCAAAAGAACAGCTGGGAAAAGCTGTGTCCAGCCAGATGCATTGTCTGAAGCATCTGGCTTCCATAAAAGCTCAAACTTCCGGGGTCTCATGCTCTATTGATTATTCTGTATTATGTGAGACATTAACCACAGCTGTACAGTCTAATTCCTAGTATTTCTATCATTATTTCGGATACGGACATAAGTATAGCCATTACTATTGCCTGCATTTGGCTCTACTCAACACCACTTGCAGATTTTATAGAAAAATATGTAAGTGTCTAGGCTTTGGTCATTGCAGGAAGTCTTTGCAGAAGGAGTTTCTCAGCACCAGAAATTTGGCTCAGTGCAGTGCCCTCTGGGAGGTTGCTCCATAGTTGAAGGCTTTTACACTTTAACGGGCTCTGCCTCCCATGAACAAAGGGAAAAGCGCAGCGGGGCTGCGGGGGACACCCAGCTAGAGTGGAAATGCAAAGCCACCTGCACTCGGAGTCACGGCAAAGCCCTTCCCTACAGCATCACTGGTCTTTGACCGCCTGGGCTAAGCTGAAGTGCTAATGCCCCAGCTGGGAACACACTCAAGGCATTTTGGACATGTCAACTGTTGAAGTTTTAAGTAGGGATATGTGGGAGGAAAAGCATGGGATCCTGCTTCGTTCAAGTAAAGTAGGAGGGTTTGGAAGAGCTTTTCTGAGAGGTGTGTTGGGAGCAGAGGGGGAAAAAAGTACTGTCTGAAAAAGAGGACTCTCACTCCAAAACAAGCCAGCTGGCTTGCACGTGAAGGGTTTTCCATTTCTAGGGATTATATTATAATGCACAGCTATACAGGGTTTTGTTACAGGAGGAGGGAGTAGAGCTGGAGTGTGTGATCATCGCAACGAGCCAAAATCAGAGGATTGTGCACATCCTCCTTTTTTACGGCACCTTCCAAGATGTGCGAATTCTGATCTGCTATATCCTGTTGGATCAAGCTTTGACATTGGAACCATAATGTTGGAAGGGAAACCCAGAAAAATTAATGATAAGTCATAGTTTTAATGAAAACCAAAAAGATGGCTATCCAACAGGATTAAATGAAAATCAGACCTGAGACAGAAGACAATTTTTTTACATAAATTCTGGCCTGTGCAAGGTATCATTTGTTTCCCTCTTCATAGCCTGTTTGGAAGCAGCAACATGCTGAATTCATGTCCTGTTCATAATGTGGAAGCAAAACTCAGAGATCTTTTTTTTTTTTTTTTCATTCCCAAACTAAATAAGGCAGGAAGATTGGGCATTGTCTTGATTTTAAGGTTTGAGTCCGGACTGATTGTTCCTATGGGACAGAGAAGGAAAAACACAGAACACTGCCCATTTAATGATATTATATGCCTAGACACTGTATCCAATATAGAGCATGATAAGAAAAGCGGGTTTTTTTAAAAGGCACTTTGTTCATGAAAATTTGATTTCTTGTAAGGGTACTGTGTTATCCCTGGAAAAAAAAAATCTTTGTTTAAACTTTTGTCTTAAAGCTTAGCTAAATTTCACATTCATTTACTTCTTGAATTTTAAACCAATATGAATTTTATTTTTATTGGCATCAGTAGCAATCTTTAAAATTCTGCTTTAAAAGTGTTGCAAACCAAACGTGCATTCTTCTTTCTAAATGAAATCAGAACATATAACATCAACGCTTAGTAGGTCTTCAAAACACTGATTTTGGATGTCACAGACAGCAGCTCATCACCTAATTATATATGAGCTGTGGTTTTCCCAGAACAGTTTGGTGAGCCACAGTTATCAAAGCCATTACACATGGAGAAGGTGGGGCTTCTGTGTGGGCACATCGGCTGTGTACATACCTTTTTATCACTGTCCCTCTCCCATTCTTACTAAAGTCTTGGGGATCGGTGTGGTCCTGCCCATTCAGCTGCCACAGTGAGTAGCAGAACAGCCATTTGCATGTGAGTGGGATCACATCTTTATATGCTTTTTTTCTAGGTTATTGGCACAGTGAAAGTTTTCATTAAAAGAAGTGGGGCAGGGTCATTTATTTGTCTTCCTAAAATCCATCTGGACTTTCTATTATAAGAGGAATAAGTTGTTTAAGTGCTAGCATTACATTGAAAAGTAAGTTTCTTCCCCCCCCAAAACAAGTCAGGAGTAAAATATCTCACGTTTCATTTTATTGCAGGATATCTCAACGTGCTCTCAAATAACCGTTGGCGTGAGCGCTGGTGCAGAGTGAAAGATAATAAACTCATTTTCCACAAGGACAGGACAGATCTGAAGACGCACATTGTTTCTATCCCTCTCCGTGGCTGCGAAGTCATCCCAGGCCTGGATTCGAAGCATCCCCTGACCTTCCGCCTGCTCCGAAATGGGCAGGAGGTCGCTGTGCTCGAGGTGCAGTGGTTGTTAATGGCTATGACTTGTAGGAACACCCACAAGCTAAATTAGAGAAGCACTTTCATACAACCTGGCTTATTAAAAAAATTTTTGGAATAATATTATTGCAGAGCTGGATAAATACTCGAAGGAGAAAAAAAAATGTTAAGAGTTGTAGGCAAAAAGGGCACTGAGATTTAATGCAGTTCAGAAATCTTCTCAGTAAGATGCTTTTCTCTACACTGACCTTCCCTTGACCTGTTACTAAAATATCCCTGCTCCTTCTCTATACATACTTTTACATCAGGGATATAATTACTTTGGGTAAATAACTTAGTTAATAATGGATCACTGTTGATGGGAACTCTAGAGCTCTTAACTCTCCTTTGTATGTGCACCACTTTTGCTCAGTCTGTATCTGTATGAAGGTAATTCTGCAGTTCGAGAATAGAGCGTGCCAGCATCCTGGTGAGTCTCTTGACACACCACATGTGTACACACCGGCACGCTCCTCGCACTACGAAGGTCATACCTTCATCTGTGTTAGGTGGGTCAGGATTTTCTGAGGGGATTTATTCATCGTATTTTGAAAGCTGAAATGAGAAGACCCTTAAAGCCAAGTATAATGAAGATATAGGAGGAAGCAACCTTTTGTTTTCAGTGGCAGGATGGACACTTTGACCAACAGTTGGATTTCCAACTGCAGGTCACGTTAGTCTCCTGTCCTTGCAGCCAGGCCTGTTATATGTGTTATATTTTTCGGAGAAGTTGAAAAACTAGAAAGCAGCTCAAGGAACTGTGAAAGGCAATGAAGTATTTAAAAAGAATGAGAAATTTAGAAACCGCACAGTTTCCTTCCCTCCCCCCTTTTTTCCATTATTTATTTTGCTACTGTTTAACTTTGCAATTGGTGACTTGAAGCAAAATATAAAAAATTAAAAATTATTTTGACAGTATTCATGTTTGTACTTGTGCCATTAGGAATATAAATGCCATCATCTAGAAAAACGTATTGGAATTTTTCAGAAACCAACACTAAAATTTATTCTACTGTTTCTTTTTTTTTTTTTCCCCTCATTTCTACTTAGGACTAAGATTTTATTCTTAGGAGTCATCCTAATTAAAATTCCCGAGCCTAGCATAGATAAATAATTCTGTTATAGCTTTCAATTTTCTGAAGTCTAAAATAAGCATGACTTGAATATAAATCCATGAGCCTTAAATGATTATTTTTTTCTTCTGTTTTGGAGATTGCCCATTTCATATTTTATCATAACTGATGAGCACATAGCTTACTTAAAGTGCACTCCTTCTAGCAAAGCAGATTTAATAAGAAATCCTGGAGTTTTTAGGAGTTCAGCAGAGAGAAACCAGAGCTTCTCATACAATGTGGTAGCAATTTGTCAGCCAAGAAGAATGAGCCGTTTTGAAATAATGCTCAGCTCAGTGGCAGACTAAAGACCTGACGTACGCCCTTGCCCTCTCCTCGCAGGCATCCTCCTCCGAAGACATGGGCAGATGGATAGGAATTTTGCTGGCGGAAACAGGGTCTTCGACAGACCCCGGAGCTCTGCACTATGACTACATCGATGTGGAAATGACGGCAAGCGTCATCCAGGCTGCCAAACAGACGTTCTGGTGAGAGGCGTTCAGCTACCTGGGTGTTTCCAGTATTGTGAGAATTTATATCCGTATGTTAACTCCAGTGCCAAGAGAGCTTATCAAAATCCACCCCCCTTTGCCAGATATTGAACTCCTGAAGTGTTTCAGCATCTCAGCATGTTAGATGTATTTATGATTATCGTGTTGGCATCTTGCTAAGTTCTGTTAAAGATGCAGACACCATCCAACTTTACTCAAATCTTTACTCATTTTTTCAGTAAGTCTCCTTATCAGATGCTATATTTTAGTATTGTATTTTGCCTGAAGACTTAGAACTATCCCTGGAAGAGGACAAATATGCTGAAAATTAAATAAATATGCAGCTACATAGTTCACATTTATCTATTGGCTGTATTATTTGCTGTACACATAGCCAATATATACAGCATATATTAGCCAACATATGCTGTACACTAAAAATGCACAGCAAATTTAAGTCTTGGATAGTCACATTCTCGGTGTTTCTTTCTCAAGTTCTTTTTTGATTAATTAAAAACTTCATCAAGCTCACACCAGTCCAATTAATTTCTGGGGTTTAATTTAGGATGTGGAAATAGGGAAGGTGTCTAGGGTGCAGCTCTGTTTAAATTGCAAATCAGTACAGTTAATATCCCATCACTCATCCTGTGCTAAGAGAAGTAATGTATACTTAGCATATATAGTGATTTACATGTTCAAATCAATTTAGGCATTAAAGCAGTCTTTGGTGAGAAGAGACTGTCATTTTTGCTTGGCTAGATGATGTTGTTCAGAAACAGGAGTGAAGGAACAGTTGGGATGGGCCGGATGCCCTGCTGCAGACGTACCCCGTGGTTTCCCGGGGTCAGAAAACGGGTGGCCTGAGAAGACAGCTGGCAAAGGCGTCATCCCTCATCTCGCTGCAAAATGAGACTACCCACACAAAACTGAAATTCATGTGACTTAATGTATTAGAGAATCATGCCCCATCTGCCCATCATAACTTTAAACAGACTGAAAATACAAAAAAAAAAAGGCAAAAGCTTCAGAATTTTCCAAAAGAAGACTCTCCTGCCATTAGCGAGGTGTTAAGAGAGCTTTAATGAGAGTAAATGGGCAGCTTCATCCAGGATCTGGTTTGAATGACTTCTGATAGAAACCAAAGTGACTCAGGATTACCACAAGCCCAGTTTTGTGAAAACCAGATAATTTTGATAGAATCAAAATGCACTTAGCTTACAGACTTACATTAATATTTGTTTTGAAGTTAATAGGGCTCAAAAAGTTTATCCTGTGTTGACATGTATTTTTGCTTCAGTCAGCATCTAGCAATAACCACATTTAAGAAAGAAATAGAATGGAAACCTTTCCCCCTGAATACTGCTTGGCTTTCCTTTTCTGAACAAATGTGATATTAATTGGAGCCAAGTGAAAAAACATATGCAACTAGGCCACATGTTAGAACGGAATGTCAAACAACTTGCAAAATAGCAGAATTCCCCTATTAAGAATTAGTTAAAATTCATTCGGTGTCTTTAAAAGACTGTAAGAGCTTGTCAATAAGCAACTAGAGCAGCTGTCTGCTGATTTTCAGCTACTCCTAGAAAATGAGGAGAAATGACAATGATACTTAAGTGTTAATAAAATACTATTGCTGCCCTTTATAGAATGAATATCAGTATTCCAAATTAACTGCAGTTATCATTAAAGCTTTGATAATTGCACTCACTTCAGGATTATTGATTATTCATTTCCTGAGACTGATGCTTTGCAAAACGATCGGCTCTTCATTAATAGTCCCATCAATTTTCTTCATCTAAATCATTAGGTGTCTAGGAAAGGCTGAAGAAAAAATACTTCCAAGCAGGTTTTCTCCATTTGCTTTCCCATCTAGCAGTTTCAGAATACAATTAACTTACATGGATGCATCTGTAAACAGGATTAATGAGGCTTAGTGAAATAATGTGCTTATGAAGTGCTTGCAGATACTTAGATAAATCTTAGCTTCCTTTGGTGGTGGAAATAGTTACTACAGGTGCATCAGACATCATTAATGAATGTCCCAGTTTTCAGACATGGTTATTATGTATCTCTCTACTTAAATAGAAAGAAATACAATCATGGCTCCAAATGCAGTCCTTCAGACTAACCAGAAACACTTGAGTAATGTTCTTCATTAAGAGGAACAGTAAACAAATGCAGCCCTTTAATAATGTCTAATAAAGTGTGAGATACGATAAAGTTAAAAATATTTTTATCATGGAATTTATCTTGGGCTTTTTGTTGTTTGTTTGTTTGAAGTAAGAAAAGCTTCCGTCTAATGATTATTCCACCCCTGCCCTGGCCTGAAAAGTTCACACAGAACTGGGCAGGTTGATCCCTCCTGTGAGCCGGGGTCTGCCACGGCTCAGGTGAGCCACAGTGGGGTGAGGTCTGTCCCCTCTGAATGAGAAATTCGGTGGACTCCATGTTATTCCAAAGCCAAAAGAAAGCAACTGTTGAAACCACAGCATTCTTGAGCTCCAGCCAGCGCTACAGAAGACCCTCTCTACTTTAATAAGGCTTTATCATATTTTATGAGTGTCAGCACAGAGTCTGAATAGTTCCATTGTTTGGGATGGAAAGCTTTGTTTTCCCATTCACGTACACCTAAAGCTATAGAAATTATTTGGGATCTCACTCTGTATCTCGTTCAATTTCAGCAGTTGCTACAGAGGAAGACTCACCCTTGGGGTCATCATTGCTATTGGGCCTGATTCTGCCATTTTCTGCATTGTTAGGTCTTTGCTCCCAACACAAAGCCCGTTGTCATCTGTGGTATCTTGCATATGTTCTGCACAATTCCAGTAAAACAAGCTGCAATGTTGATTGGGGGGGGGGGGGAATAAACAAACAAACATATACATATATAAAGCAGTATATATAACACTGTATATAAGTAACAAGTGATAGGACAAGAGGAAATGGCCTCAAGCTGCACCAGGGGAGGTTTAAATTTGATATTAGGAAAAATTTCTTCACTGAAAGGGTTATCAAGCATTGGAACAGGCTGCCCAGGGAAGTGGTTGAGTCACCATCCCTGGAGGTATTTAAAAGACGTGTAGACGTGGCACTTAGGGACATGGTTTAGTGGTGGACTTGGCAGTGTTTGGTTTACAGTTGGACTTGATGATCTTAAAGGTCTTTTCCAACCTAAATGATTCTATGATTTTTATATATATATATATATATATATATGTATATCTCCCTTTTGAAGTGTCCAGAGGGCTCAGATCCACCATGTGAAAGAGAGCAAGAATGAGCATATAGAGTATTTGCATGCAGAATTACCCAGACAGAGTTGGGAAGCATACTGCCATTGTGCACACTCTGCCCAGCCAAAAGTTCTGATATGGAAATGAAAAATTCCCGGATTTTGAGGAAAAAACGTTCAGCAAATTTTGGTAGATATGTGAACTTAGATTCTGTCAAAGTTCCACTTTTTTTTTTCAAATTTTTCCTGGATTTGATTCTTGTTTCTCCCAGTTCCTAAGTTCTCATCCCCCCCAAATGTGCGTGCACGCAGAAACACCTGCTTCTCCCCGATGCAGACAACAAGGGAACTTTTATGGGACACTGGCAAGCAGGTTCCCATGTAAACATGCCACTGAGCAGTTACAGCTGTTGCCCTCCTGGCTTTCACACAGTCTTATCCCCACTGTAAGAATGGAGTACAGGAACATATGTTGTAATATTGGCTGCTAGCAGCAACACGTGAGTAGCAAAAGAAGGAAAACGGTCCTCAGCTTTCCTCCAGAAAGTAGGAAGATATGTGCTTCCAGGCTACATAATCAGATACAGGGAACATACCACTGGAATCATGATTTCAACTTAGGTTCAAGCACTGTTTTTTATTATTTTTACTTTGCTTTATTCAGTTTTATGAACAGGCGAGTTATATCTACAAATCCGTATCGGGGAAGCACTGCCAATGGCTACGCCTGTCCGAGCGGAATGGCACTTCATTACGATGATGTTCCCTGCATAAATGGATCGGTAAGAATTGAATTTGCACAGAACAAATGGTTTGCATGTGGTGAATGCATGGACATCTGAAAATTATATTATCTAAAAAGCCCCACTGGGCAGTTTCCAGATGAACTCCTATTTTTTTTGATTGGAGGCTGCAAACTTCTCTCACACCTACAGAGTATTAGGGGTGTGGGACATACTGTTTACATTAACCTGCACGTGAGCCAACGTGCATTTAGAAAGCAGTTGCCTGTTGATGATTTGTTGCCAAGTCCTTGAATATAATACTCACTTGAGGGGGTATTTTTTAGATCACACCGGACCTGGCAAAATTAAGGACTCGGTTACACCAGGCACTTTTTGGTGTCTGTTGAAAAAAAAAAAAAAACAAAACCGAAACACTTCTCAGTCCCTGGGGCTGCATTCCTCATGACAGCAGGTACTGCTCATCCCAAAGGAGAACCACAGTGGTCACTTCCATCTTGATAAATTGCAGAGCTGATCGTACCCAGATGTGTAATAGGGTTTAACACATAGTGGATGTTAACCCATAGCAATATGTGGTCCTCAGGAAGATTTACATAGGAGCTACAGCCTATGTCAGCTCTTAATTTGGGTTGCTTCAGAAAGGCCCCCACTGAGGCTGAATTCAAGAGAAATTCAGAGTTTCAAAGTGTTAAGTGGGCTGGAAGTTCACTCCTCCATCATGTCTTAGTAATGTCAGAAAGATGGTAGAAAAATCCCCTTGGGAACAACACACGGCCACATGTGTGGTGAGTAGTCTGTATGTGTAGCTCTTGGATGTGCTCAAGCCTTTGTATGAGTAGTGTACTGCCACAGCCAGGAAGGATTAAGGAAGGCTATTTGGCAACCAGGTTGGTTTCTTTTAAGATTAATTGAATGAATCACTGCAGTATTGTTGTTGAGCTTTCCATTTTTCTGAAAAGAAAAAAAAAAAATGAATGGCCTATAGCTATTTTAGCTGGTTAGGTTAGAATAATAATGCTCCAGCAAATAAAATGTAATACTAGCATCCTAGCAGCTGGTATTCACTGGAAAGACATATAGCCTGAAGAAAGAAAAAAAAAACCCCAACCTCTTGGCTTCTGCTAACTCTTAGGCCATATTACTTTTAACAACTCATGTACCAGATGTAATCCCACAGATTCATCTGTGTAGCCTGTGAGTATCCCTCTGTTAACACAGTCTGCTTGTGCCCCCTCAGTGCTAGGGCTAACAACGGAAGGTGGCGTCTATGAAACAGCCGGGGTGATAGGATAGTTCTGGTTTGCTCATGCTATGGAAAATGCACAGGACTGAGGCTATGAGCTATGTAATGCAACGCTTCCTTTCCACACTGTGTCCTCCCTCCCTTTCTAAATAGTTTGACTGGAGTGTAAGCAATAAGCATACGCTTGCTAAACACCAAGGGCTTGCTATGGTCAAAAAAATTACTAATGTTTGAATTTCACTTAGGAGGTTCTGCATGGTGTATTGTTTACTAACTGCCAAAGTCTATGTGTTGCAGTGGGAACCAGAAGATGGCTTTCCTTCTTCTCGTAGCAGGAACATTGGAGAAGAAATGCTTTATGATAACGCAGGCCTGTACGATAACTTGCCATCTCCAAAAATCTTTGCGCGCTATCCGCCAGCTGACAGAAAACCCAATAGGTTATCTACTGACAAACTCTCCTCTAACCATTACAAATACCCTGTCTCATCCAATCTGTCTTCTGCTCAGTCTGTCACTAATACCTCTGCTGTGGGGAGGGGATCTGGCTCGCAGGTACTGTACTATTTAATACTTAACAAAGCTTTTTATTTTTTGTCTGTTCTGTTTATCTGGTTGTTATCTTCAGGGCCTTGGGCTATTTCAGTCCCTTAGTGTTTGCCCTGAAGTGCTTAGAGTTTAGTCATGAGTCCACTGCAAATGAAATGTTTGCTACGTTGTAAATTCTGATGTGGAAGTTTTGGCACCTGGGAAACGCTTTCCCCACAAGCTCTTGATGATTTACAGATTGTGAATAATAACAAAAAAAATAGATGTGACCTTCCAAACTTAACCTGAATGCATATCTAGCCGCCTTCTGTCTCCTTAGGCAGTGATGACTTTAAAAAAAAAAAGAAAAGTGAAATATGACCTGGCTATGACAGCAAATTTGCCTCTCTAGAATTTTACTAATCTGTATATTGTATCTACTATGGTTATATATATTGTGAATATATATATATCATAACATATATTATATATATACTAAATGATATTGTATATAGTGTGTATATACCATATTTAAATTACTGCCTGTTATTTTCTTCCCCTGCAAAAAAGCTAAGCCTATGTCTATGCTACTTTCTGAGGATGGCCTCAGGCTTCTGGACCTCAGCTGAAATGAAATTAAGCTAAAGAGAAATGAAATCCTGTATGCTCAGGCTCAATAGCAGACAGGCAGACCCCAGCTGAGGAGCAGAGCAAACCTCGCTCACAGCCACGCCAGGGACCTTCTCTAGAGCCCGTAGCCAGTCTCCAAAAGCTGGTCATTGGCATAAGCCTGTGAAGCCACCCATCACAAAGATGGGTGGGTTCCAATCTAATCTGAAATGGAACAGTGAGTTAGATGAGTGGTTCCCTTGAATGAGGTACCTGTCATATTGCGTGTTAACTCAGTTAACCCTATAAAAACTTGATATCAGAATATTAGAATTCAGTGAAGTTGCAGAATCAGAGGTGGACCCGAGCAATAAATTGCCCTGGTCCTTGGCTGCAGCAGCAGGCTTCTCGTTGCACTCCCAGTTCGGTCCTCAAAAGCTTTTGGAAGCAGGTGAGCAGAGCACGGCACATGTATGCCCTGGGCTCGCCCAAGGCACCCCATGGCAACACTCCGGTTAGGCAGGACAGTGTTGCTCTTCCCGGGGTTCAGTTCAGCACAGGGCAGCCCTCTAAATGGAAACCTCTTGGACACGAAATGTGCTGTTTCTGGTAATCTTGTGAGCTTGTCTGGCTACTATGAGAGGTTTTTTTAAGTAAGAAAAATTGTAATTGGTAGCTGGAGGTTGTATAAGAGGAAATTGATATGTTAACTCCTAACGTTTAAAAATGTGTAATAATTGTATTGTTTTGAAAAAAGACTAAATCCATGCACCACAAGGATGGCAAGGTCATATAGTAAATAAGAAACAGTGTTGAATTTTTGTGTGGCAAACCCTGTTAGGTTTTTCTGTATGAAATTAACTCCCAACAAACCTATGTTTCAAGAATCTTTACTGTATAAAATTATTCAAAGGTACAACTTTTCTGCCTCGCAATCGCTTTCTTAATATAGTAAATGCCACAGTTTTAAATAACTTGGAGACTGTGAGAAGGGGCGTTCATCCCCTTGTTATCCTGTGATTGTCGGTGTGGCTCCCGCTGAGCAGGCAGCTCTCGGAGACATCTCTGGAGGAAGCGCCGTCTCCAGCTCAATCAATGCGCTCTATTAAGGCTCTCCGAGCAGGCGGCTTTTTGTCAAGCTTTGCCCTTGATGAAAGGGTGACTGTAATGCCTGTGGCACAGGAATAGCTGGAGCCCATTTGTACTTTTGTTTTCAAACAGTTTAAAGGCAAGAAGCCTCCTGCAAGTGCTAACGGGATCACCGGAAAAGGGAGAACTTTAAATAGCCAGCCAAAGAAATCTGAATCGGTGTCATGTGTGAAGCGCACTGCGTCCAGTAAGTATCTCTCCTCTCTGCTGCTTCACTTGTGAGTGGAGTCATGAGGATACCCAAAATAGTTGTCTTCTTAGCACGCAAGATAAAGAACCATTGTGGTTCTTCTGTGGCTGAGAGGCTGAGCAGGAGATGCCCAACAAGACTCTGAATAGGAGATACTGTGTGAATTGGTGACTCATTAGTACTCCAGCCATGCCATGAGATAAAGTGTTGTCATAGAGAATGATAAATATGAGATGTGGACTCATGGCTGCAAAGTCATGAGGGCAGTAGGAAAAAAAAAGGGTAATGATTCTTCATTTGGAGCAGAGAGTAATTCTGTATTCCTCTTGGAAGAGGCATATGAGGAGCTGAGAAAGATGTGAGAACACTCTATTGGTCAAAAGGGGAAAGCACTCCTATCACTAATGAAAAAGAAAAGGTAAAACAAAATTATAAAGACAACCACACAGCTCAAAAGCTTCCTCAGAGAGAGGAGATTTCAATTGGTGAGTGGCATGTTCAGAAAGAGTGTTCTGGGCAGGCGAATTGCCTCTAGGAAATCCCTAACAGGGATTGCTTTGCTTAAAGAAGAAAAGACAACAAAGAAATGTAATTGCATTTTTAAAATATGGATTCAAAAATATGGCTTCTGCTAGAGAAGGAAAGAATGTGGGTTTTTTAATCCCATGATAAATTTTTAAGAAGTCATGTATTTAATGGCAACAAGAGAAATTTGGGTTAGACTCCAGGAAAAAAGTATGTATCTTTCTAACCATGCAGGTCAATCGGTACTGGAATAGATAGTTGTGAGAGTAAAGGCATCTCCGTTACTAAAGACCAACTAAAACTGGTTTGACAACTGTTTATCAGGAATGGTTTAGTTGACTTTGCCTTTAGATATGCAGACAGACAAAGTGATCTGTTAGCTGACCTGTTTTCTTTGAGTCTGCAACTGGAGCAGAGGTATAGAAGGGGCTGTGATATAAATCAGACCACAGATACATGTGAGACATGAAATGAAAGCATTTATGCGAGAAATCAAAAAAAGAAAAAGAAACCTCTCAAGTATCAAAAAAGTGAGAACATCTTTGTATTCTCTAATGTGAGGTGAGAAAAGACATGTGTTTTAAGGACAAATGGAAACCAGGCAAAAAGGGCAAACAGGTAGCTTTTCCGCTGACCCCTTCCAATTAAAAATCAAGGGTTCAGAGATGAAGAGGAGCCTCCTTTCCTTCTTCTGAACTATATAGAAAGGCAAGGCCATTTTTCAAAATGTACTACAAGGTGACTGGTATTTCTCATCTTCCCCGTCTAAATGTAGTGAACAAACTATCTGTCCCGTACCATTTCCAAAGCTGTGCTTCAGAACTCAGCAGGAATCACGGACCTTGAGAAAAAGTCGGTGGAAGAGGGATGGTAAACCGGTTTCTCAAACCATGAAATGCTTCATGCGATGTTCGGTCTCAGGGAATAGTTTAGAGTTTCACTGTTAATTTAACCATAAATAACCACAATCCAATACATACAGATGCGGAGCAGTACAAATACGGCAAGAATCGTGTGGAGGCAGATGCAAAGAGGTTACAAAGCAAAGAGGAGGAGCTACTAAAGAGGAAAGAAGCGCTCCGGAATAGGCTGGCCCAGCTCCGAAAAGAAAGAAAAGATCTACGCGCTGCCATTGAAGTCAATGCTGGTATGAGGTGCTTTTTTGTGCTGAATTCTGCCCTGGGTAGGCTTAATTATCCAAATAGCTTTGTATTCGGTGCTGAAGACATGCCACTATATGAGGTTTGGTTTTGATGTTAAACAATACTCTGTAATGCCTATATTTACTTTCTATATAGATATAAAATATATAATATAAAAATATATATTTACATAATATATATGTATAGGTGTATATACTTACTTTGCATACCTATTTTATATATGTGTGTGTATATATATATATACACACCTATGAAATGACACTGATGGAGACTTCAGACAAGCAGAACATGGGAATAATTTTATTGTGACTGCCCAATTATATTTTCTTGACATGGAAAAATAGCAAAATAAATACTGATTTGAAACTAGACCAGAAATCTAGGGAAGGGACCTGAAAGAAAGCATTTCATTTCTGTTGCTAAAATTTTTACATGAAAGAAATAGTTTTTGCAAAGTACATAACGTTTTGTGATGTCACTGATTTTTAGAGATTTTTAAGAGAAAAGTTCTTACTTTTTTTAAAAGAAGATGATTTCTGTAAGTGTCAATTTAAGCTTCTTATTGAAATAATAACGTTGCTGTGGATGACAGGCAGGAAGACCCAAGTGATTCTTGAAGACAAGTTAAAGAAGTTGGAAGAGGAGTGTAAGCAGAAGGAGGCTGAGCGTGTAAACCTGGAGCTAGAACTGACCGAGGTGAAGGAGAGCCTTAAGAAAGCCTTGGCTGGTGGCATCACACTGGGCTTGGCTATTGAGCCCAAGTCAGGAACATCAAGCCCGCAGGTATGCAAAGCCATTAAACATGCAAATCCCAGTACCGTGAGCTTCTCAGTTCCAGTAAAATGAGTGGGAACTGAGAGTTTTCAAAAGGTTTATTAAGCCCAGGAAATAAGAGCAGAACTAAATGCCTTTCTGCATTATTTGCATTCCTCACCTACATCTGGTGTACTTTCCACAGCAACGGGGAGCAGGTAGCCATGGGAATCACAGGCAGTATGTATTAGGATGATGTACAAAAACTGACACCTCATTGTCCTCAGTGACTGTGAACGTGCATGAACTGAGACACTGCTCCATCCCAGGGAGATTTAAATGTACTAAGTCATCGTGCAGTGATGGAGACCTACTTGTGTCAGTCCCCTGTCAATCACTGTCACCCTTTGCAAGGGCTGCATCTCACACATTCCTGATGGAGCATGGCAGCCTTGGCTCATGCTATGGATCTGTGTGAGAAGCAACTGGGTAGCTGCATCAGAAGGATCAGAGGGATGTGTCAGTTCCTCCAGATGACCCAATCTTGTTTAATCCCAGAAAACAAACTTGAATCTTCATCACAGACCACACACTTTGCTTTGTTTTCTTTTGCTCTAAACTCTTTTTCATTTATCCATCATTATTATGAATATGGTTTCTTTAAAAAAAAATCTGCAGTTCTAAGTCTGGATAGAAAATATTGCTCATGTGACTATTTGGAGGAAACTCAATGGAGGGTTTTCACTCTTTATTAGTCTCCAATTTTCAAGCACCGAACTTTGGAAAACTCTCCAATCTCCAGTTGTGATACCAGTGATACTGAATGCTCAATACCTGTGAACAGCGCAGCAGCGCTGAAGCGACCTCCCTCATCAAATAATTCTCCATGTCGAGGCCATGTCCTTCGAAAAGCAAAGGTGAGAAGACTTATGTCTAGTTTTCTTTGTCTGTCCTTTTTCTTACTTTTAAAAAAATCTTATTTGCTTGTGGCAAGACAAAGACAGAGAAGGAGAGGGGGAAAAGTTGGTTTCTGCTCCTTCTGTGGGTGAAATTTAGCTTTAAGAAGAGAATGTGCCATATCAATTATTCGTATTACTACATAAATACTGCTGATTTTGGTGAACCTTTTGCAGAAGAATTGGCAAGTAGTTTGGGAGACAGATTTGACTACTTTCTCATTCCCTGTTTTTCTCTGTTCCTTTATAGATTTAATTTGCAAGGTAAGTGGTCTGTAGTGTAGACAGCCCATCTAAAATTCATAGTTACATTAATTTGTGTAGCAGAGAATTGGTCAAAAGAGCACTGTTATAGTAAGTGTTCTGAAATAACACAAGATTGGGTCTGAGCTTTGCCAGCTGGTGCAAGAGAAGAATAGTTCTACATTATAATAATCCACAATATGTTGTGCATGTATCTACTCTTAATGTAAATTGAATTAATTTAATTTAGTCTCAAAAGTACCAGGCTGAAGTTTGTGTTCCTCTTGTATTGTTAGAGTTTTCTAATTATTGTGCTTTAGTTTAAATGAGATTTTTATGACCATTCTTTCAGGCTAAATTTGCTAGCAACATAAGCATGTGGGCAGCACATAACCAAGGGTGACAGTAATAGCGTTGGCCCAAGCTTTTGTTGATTTAGCAGTTCACTGCTAATTGTAATTATAAACAATGATAAAAATAGACATTTTTCTTCCATTTAGTCAATTTCTTTTTTCAAAACAATGAAGTGTTCTGTATAGGGATTTTTTTAAGTAACTTTTGTTATATGTCTTCACTGATTATATACATTTACAGTGACTGAGCATGAGCCTGGCACCTAAATGTAGTAGATACTGAAAAATCATCATCTCAAATTATTTGGTTTTCTGGCACATGCTAATCTCTCCGTTTCCTCCCCCCAGCCCCTTTAACCTCTCTACATTGCCCAGGCCATGAATTACTGCTCTGACTGTACCGTATGTGAGAGCCTTCTCACCCTACTTCTACCACCATTTCCTTCATCTTTTCCATGGACATCAACTGCTTTTTCTGCCAGTTAGCCTGAATTTAAATGTAAATTCAACTAAGAATAATTAAACTCAGAGTAACAGGTTTCAGTTCTATTTAACTTTGAAATTTGCTGCTTGCATTTCAAAGCTGAAGGATTCCCGTGCGCTAAAGCTTATCTGTGTATTCAAATTATACCCTAATTTGTCTCATAAAGATATCATCTCTAACTATACACTCCATCTTAGATTCGCATGTTAGCACAGCGTTACTGGGTGGAATGTGGTCTAGCGGTTAGAGCAGAGTCCTTACGAAAGGGAGCGTGGATTTGTGCTGCACGCTGGGCAGGCACATTAAAGCCACCCATTTAATCTTTAGAGCTGGAGAAACCAAGGCACTATAAAAACCTAAACATTTTTGGTGTAAAGAATACCTTCCAGCTGTGGTACATTTTTTTATGCTCAGCATATACCATACAGGAAAAACCCTGCTGTGTTGTTTGATATCGCTGTGCTTTGGATGGCACGATAGGTTGGTCAAGCTCTTTTGTAGAGGAGTCTTGGATATATGATTAGGCTAATCAGAAAGGATACAGAGCTACTAAGCATATTTCCCATCCTGGGAAAAACAACTCAAAGTATCCAATTCAGCTTTAACAGCTTTTTCCTAAAACCTCATGCACTAAATACTGAGTGAAATTTTGCTGAATTAGATAGTGCAACCCAAGCTGTACTCAGCCCGTTCGCAAGGAGCTGCAGCCAAAGCCTGCCATCAGGTACACATCTGCAGCACGCCCCGCTTTCGGGGGGGTTAACTGTACATGTGCGAGGGTGGAATCTGGCTCTCAATTCTTTTGGCCTTTTGCAGTTATGCGTGAGCCCAGGCCTTATAGATGTGACTAAGGAAAGGGCGTCACACGTGAGTATCCCAGAGCAGAACTTACTTGGCTCTCCACGCATGGATGTCAGTGTAATACGTGGGCGTGAAACAGGTTTCACGTCCGTGCTAACGCTTGCATCTTCAGCAACTGGCAATCTCCCAGTGTTATGAGGGAGTTGTATAAGCGTTCCAAATGCCAGATTTTTCCCCCCCCAGTATGCATTTGAATGCACTGAATGCCTCCCTTCTTGCTCTTTCCTTGCACGAAGGATGCCGAGTCTGTCACCAGCCAGCCTTGCGTTTGCAGCCACCCTCACGTCACTGTCACGAGCTCACAGCCCTGCGCCGCGCTCCGCTGGGGCTGCTGCTGCTGCTGCCACGCGTGCGCACCGTGCCGCCCGCTCTGCGAGAGCTGCGTGGCACGGCACTGCCTCGGCGGGGCGGCGAGCACCTGAGCCAGCAGCCCTGGAACCTGCTCCGCCGAAACCTCTCTCCTCTCAGAGGCACTGACATTAGAGGGAAGTATGGAGAGAAGCAAGAGGACAGATCTAGTGTTAAATCCAAGAACTAGCAGCAGTTTGGGGATTGACTCTTTAGGACATACGCTGTATGTATACTCATATATGCATACATGTATTGGGATCTTTTAACTTTTCTGTTTGTAACGTGCTTTTAATTTTTTTTAGAAAGTAATCATATTTTTAAGAAGTCAGAAGGCGTTTTAATTGCAACTTTGCTACTCTCTACTTGGCTGGAAATGGAGACTGTATTAAAATGTGGAAAACAATATTCTTCATTAGCATTCCTAGAGAAGTAAAATACTCCTAATATCCTCGCTGTACAAGAAAAACAATGATTTTAAATATTTCACATTTCAAATGAATTTCTAAACCCAAATTGTTATGTGTAGCAAGGAAACTGCAATGAGTATTTCTGATCTCTTTTCAAAACTGGTGGAGTGGTGCATGTCAGCAGCTTACATTTTGTTTATGTTCAGGGACTGGAGAAGAAAGGGAGCTCTCCCCGTTCCCCAGCTCCCAGTCAGGCAGTCAGTGTTGACTTAAACATTCTTTCATTGGCGTGAACCTGCTGGAGAAATGGAAACAAAGAAAAAGTTCCTTCTGCACCTGCAAAAGAAGCTACTGCTTTCAAGGCTTATTTAACACTTACTTAGAAAAATTCTCCTCCCAGTTGCTTAGCCAACAACTTCCTTTAGAGCTTTGGCAGTGTATACATAGAGAATATACATTTAATATCCATTTGTAAGTAATTTAGTTTTCACCAATACTGTGTTTTAAGTTTAGGTTTACCATAATTTGAAGTGTAAAACTAAATATTTAAAACCTATTGTATTTTAATAAAAGTACCATTTAAATGAAGAAAAAAACCCCACAAGATTAAAAAAAAAAATAAACTACTGTCTACCTGCTTTAAACCGAAGATTTTTTTTTCTGTTTAAACCCAAGATTTTTTTTTTCTAAAGCAGCCACCAGCTGTGACCTTCACTGTTGCTTTACAATGGTTGAAGAGGTGTCATGGTCATGCAGCTGTTTAGCCAAACTAATGCTATTACTGCTTTCAGCAGCAGAAATAGATTATTTACATGGATAAGTAACAAGTCAGAGCTCTTAAATGTTGTGGAATGAGTGTTAAATTCAGGAATTCGGGTTGGGAGCCAAGTCAGCAGGCTGCCTGCGGAGTAGATGGGTGGGAGAGGAATCTGTAGACCCCAGTGCCTGGCTGGGGACAGCTGGGCGGTTGCTCCACGGGGATTACGGCAGCAAGAGGCCAACTCCTTCGTATCTTCATTATTTTCTGATCGCTGTAAGGGCGTGATTCAGGGAGTAGGTACAGTATGGATGTCCTAGGCTGAGCCCATCCCTCTTCAGCTCTTCTGCTCCTATGTACTGTTAGGAAATACTGTAGGTATCACTCAGTAACCACAGGTTTGACCTACCTGGGTATTTAGCGATAGCAATCTCACGATTTTCACTTCTGTGGCAGAAGAAAGGGCAATACCTTGCTCTGAGACATATGGGTGAAAGCATTATAGATTATGTGATTTGCTGTGCATGGTAGGTGTCATTGTCCTCAGCTAACAGGTGGGGAAACTGAGGCACAGAAAGGCAAAGTGATTTCTTTAACTTGCCGAGCAATAGTTCAACTTGGATTATGTATACGGGAAACAAATGCGATGTAAACTAACTTGTTTTTCTTTACCCTGCCTGTAAGTCTCTCTACCTCAGTAAGTTGCCCTTTTTAGCCATAGAAAGTGTGACTGCCATGAATTTTACAACAAAAAATTGAAGAGTAGTAAAGCAATCACTTGGTGTCAGCTATGAGAGATATTGAGTGCTTCCTGCTGTCTCATGCAAGTAAGTTAGAAAGCCCTGTATGCTAAATCAGCCTCTCTCTTATTCAGCTCCAGCTGAGTGTTTTAGACCAACTGTGGTGTGTGAATTTGCTCCATAAGTACCCTTTGCAGAAAACAAACACGGCTTATTTGCACCGTGCTAGAGAAAAAGTTGCCGTATATAGTTGCGGAGGGGTGGAAGCTGCGCACGGACATTATCAGGACATACTTGTTAGCGTTCCCTAACTAACTTGTGGGCAGAAGGCTGGATCCAGTGACGTGAATGGAAAAACTGTAACTGACCTCAGCTGGCTTTGGCTTAGCAGATCTGATGACATCAGTGAAATATCCTGATTCCTCTAACATTTTCCATATCTTCTTTTCCCCCCCTTCCAGGAATGGGAGATGAAAAATGGAACATAAATATAGCAAAACCACTCACTTTCTGTAAAGGCCTTACCTGTTATGGACCAAGACATAGGCTGCAAAAGACTCATCTGAAAGGCGGTATCAAGCGATACAACATAAGAGGTTTTATAATTCTGTTAAGTTAATGGTAGCTTGGCGCTAATTTGCCTGTATTCCCTCTACTGTATTGCTGTGTAACTACGTGTGCCCCTTTTTATTAGCTGTAACTCTTTATTTCCAACTTCACTGGTAAAGAAAATGAAAACCAAAAAAAACCAAACCAAGCATAGTAGGTAAAAAGGTGCATAAAGTCGCAGTTGAAAGTTTACTTTGCTGAAACAGCATAGACCAGCAACGTTAATTCTACTGCATCAGATGGCCTGAACACCACTGAAGACTGGTGCGTTAAGACCGATGTGAAATCATTATGGATAAGAAGTACTCTTACAGGTTAAAACTGACTTTGCGAGGTCTGCCACAGAGGTGGCTGAGTGAAGTCTTGCTCATTAGCAGTCGCCTTGCTGTTAGCGGTTCAAGTGGCAAAAGAAAACTGAAGAAAGGTATTCACAGAAATGGCATAGCTTGCTTGGCCGAGAAGGCAGGAGCTCTTCAGTGCCGCTGTCTTCTACGCTGGTGCAAGACCGTGGGATGACACGACTCAGCTGTGAAGCATTTCTTGGATACTATTTAGACAGATGCTTTTGTCATTGGGGGATAAAAAGCTGCCATACTTTGAAAAAAAAAAAAAAGAAAAAAGAAGCATTTTAGTACGTTCTCTTTATTAGTATTCCGAAGCACCAGTCATTTTCAAAGGTCATGTTGTCGAACTATGATTTGTTCCTGATTTTTTTAAAAGGCAAAAGGTATTTTTAGATACTGCTTCTTTTCTATACTTTTAGAAGAAGAAAAAGGAAACGTAATTCAAATTAATCCTCAACAGATAATGGCAACTCAGTCAACTCAGCTTATGCAGTCAGTCTTGTTTTGTTTTTTTTTATAATATAGTATTGTTAAACTTGAGTTATAGAACACTGCTGTACTTAGTTTCCTTTGTCTTTTCAGACCTCAGCTATTATTTTTGAGGAAGATGGATTGAAAAGATGATCGTTTCCAGACTCTTTTATAAACAATTTTACAAAGAATTGGGGATTTTGTCAGACAGGAGTCTGTGTCTGTTTACTAGGAAATAGTGTCTTGCATTTTAGTCTGTAAAATTATAGAAACCTGTTCTTCTTTGTCTCCATCCATGTCACTCCTGAGAACTTACATGCAGTAAATTGCCAACTAAAGTCCTTCAAAATCTCAAAACTGGCTTCAAAAAATCAGAAGAGAGAGAGGGAAAAAACATATAATGAGTTGGGTTCTTTTAATTTTTCCTCTGTGGTTTTTTTAAGCCTTTGGAGAGCCTTCAATCACATTCTCAAGATTTTTTTTCACCTCAACTGTGAGGACTAGAAAATCACTTTAATTAAAAAAATTAAAATACTACTCATACTTTGAGATAATCACAGAGTCTTGATAATTAGTTAAGACTTGCAATTAAAACCACAGCAGCTGGCACCACAGCAGATAGCAAGGATCACATCCCTTTATGGCCCAGCCTATCGTTTGTCTCTTAACTTTAGGAATAGGTGTGTGTAACTCTTGAAGGGTACGCTGGGATTCGCAGCTGAGCTGGATGCCAGAGGACTTCCCGCAGGAGCTGGTGGGATTTGAAGGCACAGAGCTATCAGAAGGACCTGAGAGCTGATAAGGCACAGGTCCTGTTCCCAAACGCAGTTAGTGCCAGAGATCCCATTGACTTCAGCAGAGTAGAAATGGGGCCCAAAATGAGAAAAGGCTCTTTGCTTCTTGGGACTATGCTTGTATAAAGTGCCGCAGGAATGCAGATACAGTAGGGAAGCAAGTGTCAGCATGGTTTTCATTGAAAACAGGGCTTTTTAATATTATTTTAGGTAATCTGCTTACTTACTAACTCTATAAGTGGAGGGCACATTCTATGCTGTATGACTATGGACTAAACAGTATCAAGTTCCCATAAATATGAGCAGAAACAAATTTGAAGCAAAAGTAAGTTCATTTAGGCTTATTATTTCAAATTAAGTTATTTATTTGTATATTTCAATAAATATTTAATTTATATCTGTACATATTTATGATGCAAATTAGGCTTCTAGTCAACATTTTCAATGATGTATCAGTTGCTATTAAGAAGTGGTCCTGCATCAAGTAATGCAGAGTAGTCAAAAGCCAAATCATTTGTCTTGTTTACCCAATATTGGCGTTGTATGTTCCACCCCCTATATCCCATGGAAAAAAAAAAAAAATCCTTGGCAAGGACAGGTTTTAATCCATTCCTGAGATAGAAGTGTGCAAATTTCTGTCCAAGCAAACACAAATCGCGTGGTGCTGGGGCCATGCACACAACCCCAGCCCCGGTGCCACAGCCTTCTGCTCTGCCGTAGACGCCGGGTGCCCTCGGCACCTATAGCGCCCTTGGCACCTATAGCGCCCGCTGCAGCAGCGGCTGCCGGCAAAATTAAGCGTCTTTCACCCTTCCTCAGCAGAGGCTCCATAAAGCCACCACCACCCCCTCGCCCCCAACCCGGCACGTGCTGTAATGGTGTGTCTCTAAGGTGTAAGTACATTGGTCCCATCCCACTTTGCATTAGTGACCCGTCTATTCCATCTAATGGCCAAGGTTTGGAAAGGAGGAAAACAAAAAATCTCGGGAAATAACCTCTCTATAGACCACATTCGGTGCTGTGAAATATACTCTGTTCTGTTGAATAGTACTATTGCTGTACAATTTTTTATAAAAAGCAACAGAGCTTGTATTTTCACCATTTTTAGATTTCAGGATCACCAGGCAAAGTCAGCAATAGAGCAGCATGACTTTTGTTTTAAAGGAAAACTCTTGTATTTTAAACCATTGCATTTCTATGTCTTGTAAGAAAATGTTACACTTGTGCTTCCTCAGCAAACTCCTGTTACTGTACCAGGTGCTTTTTTTAATTGTTTTTTATGGGTGATGCTTTTTTAAAAAAAAAAAACAGATCATAACTTTGGGGGATCAAAGGTGTTTTTTTAATGAGATGATTGTGGCAATTTGATTTTTCGAATGGAGAATACTTAATTTAGTATCAATTTTTGTTCAAGACACTTTCAAATTAATTGGCCCAGGCTGTATGTTGTAAGATAATGTTCTCATATTAAGAATGTAATTATTTCCTTATTGTATTTTTTAAAAAACAAAATCATATTTAAAAATCTCTGTGAAAAAAAGCATGAAAGAAACATTTTAAAAGTTTTTGTTTTATTTTTGTTATTGGATGTGTTGGCAGTGCCCATTATAATTGACTGTAAATATAGTCTTTCTACTGTTTTTCTCAATGTATTTAAGTTTTTTAACACACATTCATGGAAACTTCTGTTAAAAAAAAAAAAAAGTCCAAAGCAGACCCACCTACAAATGTGTGTCTTAGTAGCTTCAACTAACGTTATGCCTTTCTAGTTTATTCTTCAGAAAGTCTTGCAGAGTGTGAAAAAAGACTGGCACCTGGTAGGTGCGACAGATCCGAGATCATTATTAATAAAGTTACCTGTCAAAAAAGAAGTGTTTGCGTTGTTGTTTCTTGGTATTTGTCAGTATAATAAGTAGGTGGCACCTTAGCAGGACACCTGCAATAGTCCTCCTCAACCAAGTACCATTCTCTCGTGCCAGTCGGTTGAAAAATGCTTGGACAGATTGGAATTAGTATTTTTTTGGTGTCAGTTCTGTCCCCATTTAACTGCGATGGCCTTCTGCAACTTGAATGCAGTCTGTCTAGGGGATCGTCCAGCAATGGAACATGGAAGCTCGATGTTTTCAGAGCTCATAGCAGAAGTTACCGCTTATTGAGGGTTACTGCATCCGTTTGCTTAGATGTCAGCCCCGTTAATAAATAATGTAAAACTGTAAAACATTAAAAATTACCCTAAGAAATTAAAGTCGATCAAAATCAAACTGAGCTAATTATCAGGCTACTTAACTAGGAATATAGCAATTCCTTACAGAAGACTGACAGATTAGATTGAGAACTGATAAGCCATAATTACTCCGTGTTGCTTTTCCTAGATTTAGTTCTTGCTCCCATCACACTAAAATTATTACCAAATACCATACTTAAATAGAAAATACATTTCATTTTGCCGGACTCAGGGAAGCAGTATTATAAGGTAGTCTAATTGGTTTCCTTTCTGTACTCACAGCCTCCTTGACCTCAGGAGAAAAAGGTGGTCAGCATATGTGAAGCATGTCATGGTGGTGTAACTACTAAGAGTTGTCTCTCAAGTAGACACAGCATTTTGTCCGCTTAATCAAAGCTTATAACCTTCACTGCCTTTTGTCAATTAAAAAGCCTTCAAAAGAAAGCAAATTATTAGTATTTCTCTAGAGAAAGAAAGAATGTCTGTAGAGAAGATATCTATAGGACAAGATGTATTAAAAATATCTTATACATAAAAATACATATTTAGAATATTTGTACTATATAATATATACTATTATTATAGTATAATAGTATTCATGCAAAAATTAGAAAATTATTACCTTAAGTTACTCAGGCTCATGGCCTAAAAAAAGGCTTAAAGAGGATCTTAGTGTTTTTCTGTAAGCTACATCTAATATTTGGTCTACCCAGTTGCATCCCAAGAGCATTCAATATGAAAGACCCCACCAACACCTAACTTACTCCACTGCGGTTTATTCCTGCAGGTGGGCACCTACATTGTAAACATTGCAGTGCTTGAAGGTTACATTCTTCTTTTTGTATATTTTTTTTTTAATTTGTGCATAAGTAATTGAGCACCATCAGACCCCTCATGACTGTACTTAAGCACAGGGCTTTATAAAGAAGGGCTCCTTGCGAGAGGATGAACGATGCCAAATGTGACACCATTTTTTGAATGGAGAGGGAAAAAATCAGGAAGCACAGACTTACGGCTGTACTGGGCAAGCTGACGGATGGTATAACAAAGTGAAGAATTAGTGAACAGACTGAGAAATCACTGTACTGGGGTAGAGTCAATGCAGGTTTTATACTGGGGTGTCATTGCTCATGAAGTGCTAAGAGGTCTGTGGGGCTGTTAATGAGCTTCCAGGAAAAGAACATACCCTGCTTGGATTTCTTCAACACGCTTTTGACAAGGTCCATCACTAAAGAGGTTTAAGTAGCTACCGGAGAAAAGGAACAGACACAACAGGATAAAAAACTGGGTGGTAAGCAAACAATAAATAGGGCATGAATTCTCTATTTCCAGTGGCGTTGGCCTTGGGATCCTACAGGGCTGGGGTCTGAGCCTTGTGCATATCAGAATAATTGGGAAAAAAAAAGAGATTAAAAATTTGCTGTTACTAATTTGTTCAGGATAGTAAGCCAGCTACAAGGATTTCCAGAAATACCTTTCACAACCTCACCAGTGATTAAAATGTCAGGAAAAATTCAGTGAAGATAAACGGAGAAAGAACTGTCTGTGGTAAGAAAAGACAAAAACTCCCCAAAAAAATCTAGACAATTATGAGCACCGAAATAGCTCTGCTACACCCAAAGATGATCATGGAGTTTTAACAGTTAGGTCCAAGAAAAATATCCATGTACTGCATAGTAACAATAATTTTTAAAAAAGAAAAAAAAAAAAAAGGCAAAAAACGTCCTGTAGCAAATACCCTGTGGTCTAAAATGCAGTACATAGCTCTAGACCCTGCCTGACCAAGACACACGTAACATCACGGCATAGGCTCTCGGCAACAAAGCATCCTGGGCTGTAATAATACCTGTCGTCCAGGGCACCAAATGCCCCCATGGATAAAGATAACACTAAAACAACTGCTACGGACAAGAACTTGCAGAAACAAGTGGTAAAAGAAGGAAAACACCCACCTGCCATCTCTGATAGCTCCATCGTCTGCTTTAGGACCTACAGAACATTATCCAAAATCTGGGCACTGAACGTCATAAATAGATAAACTCATATGGGTGATGGTACAAGAGCAAGAAAGAGATCCAAAAGTACAGAAACCTCCCCATACAGGGAAAAATAATACTGATTTTACAATTAAATTCAAAGATGAGGGCTTTTCAGTGTGAAAAAAAAAATCTCAAGGAGGGGAAAGAATATATTAAAAGGTTATAAAAATCGGCAGCAGAACGTGACATGGGAATGAAATAGTCCTTGTCACTAATGTACAGACCCTGAGGGTATCAAAATTAATGGGGCAGGTTCAAAACAACTACACAGAGGTACTTTCACTTACTGCCTAATTCAGCTGTGGAACTTGTTGCCACAGGATTTTATGGATGCTAAAAGCTTATACAGGTCCATAAACAATAAAGCAAATTCATGGCAGAAAAGAATTACGTACGGCTATTAAGCACAGAGCTACCAGCTCCGAAGCAGAAAGGCCCAGCTCCACGGTGGCTGGAGGCTGGAAGCGCATACTGGGTAAGCGTCCTCCTCTGCTTCCCCCTGTTCCCCTGCTGTATTGCTATTGATAAATGAAGCTGGTTTCTTTCATAAAAGGCTATTTAATTTTTCCCACCAGCAGTTACAAAAGCATTCTCTCCTATAAAATAATGTATCCTATAAAATAATGTATTCTTTTCAGTTTGATTTTTAAAGCAAGCATCTGTCTTAAGATCAAGACAATGCAATGTCGTTCCTTCACAATATATTAGATAACTGAAATAATTAAATTACATCAAGAGTATTCCTCTTCAGTAATCTCTCCTGATGACATGGAAATAATTTTCCTATTAGATTTTGTAGAATTATAACTCAGTAGAATTATAGCTACACAGTCCTGAGTTGAACTTAAGTGAAAAGCTTCATTCCTGGTTTCATTATTAATTTTTAAATAGACTGATAATTGCTGTCACTGAATTATTTCTTGGAATTATGGCATTTTTAACCTGTTTTTTTTAGCATGTACTGCTGCTTCTGATTTTTTTGGAGGTCAGCTTGTGGTGTGATGCTGTAATGGTGAGAACGGATCCTTTCATGCTACAGATGCTGCTCAGTAAAAGTACACTGAGCAGCATTTGTAGCATTTTGCTTCAGCTTTTGAAAACACGAAGGTCAGAGTACAGTAACATTTTCACCACAGCAGCTGGATTCATATGAAAGCAAAGCATCTTTCAAGGCGTAAATCACAAAAGGAAAAAAAGGGAAAAGAAATCAGTGTGTTAATGGAAAACAGGAAAAAATATTGGCTGGTGTTTATGACTCAGAAGTTTTATTATAGAGACATAATTTATGATGATGTTGAAACCAGCTAGGCTTCAAAATAGTGTAGCAATTAATATGGCTTTGATAAGGACAGCAAAGGAAACAGAAGTGAAGTGATTATCTTCTTCTTTTTTCCATGGAAATTGGTTTCTGAAGTAAAGTAGCCCTTCAGGTTAAATATTAGCAAGTTTCATTTGGTGTCTCATTTATGGGAACAGCGTGTCTGTGTCTGTTCTCACTCCTGCCCTTCCAACTCGGGAGCTTTCCTCTGAAGGAGCTATTGGAACATCATTAAAAATAAGAGACTTTAGGGTTTCTTTTCATTTGGCTTTTATTTATATCAGAGCACTAAATTTAGGAAATGAAACATAGTCACTTGAGATTCAACAGGCGGCTTTTTTAGTAATAAATTGCAGTTTAAAGTCTCAGCTAGCCACAATATAGGATTAGAGAACCTAAAATGACAACCATCAGAATGTTTTCTAGCTGAGGTACACAAGTAGGGAAAGCCTCGAGCTTCATTTCTGAACCCAGCCTCGCATTTGGCATGATGTGCCACAGGGTAGGATCATACGGCCCATACCGCGGGGCTCCTCTGGCTGCTAAGTCTTTCAGCAGGGACTACGAGAAAGTGCTGAACTAGGGCAGACTGAGAAAATGAACTTTAAACTTATATTTTGGAAATTTTTCCTTCTCTTTGCCCATCTTCTGATCCTCAAAATGTACTCACTCCATGAATAAATATTCCATTCGTTGTCTCATTAAAACTTCACGGTAGTCTATAAAATTTCTGTGGCTAATTAAAAACTTGGTAGATAGTGGTTTCTGTTGTGCTTTGTTCCAATGTGAGGTTTAGTAAGACTTCACACTGCACATACGCAACCCTCAATTTTGCAAGGAGGATGCCGCTTCCCTACAGCACAGGCAACTCTTCAGGAAGAATGCGGGATAAAGGAAAGACCAGACAGTTACTAAAAAAAGAATAAATAAGGAGCAAGTAGTGTGCGTGAAGAAGCCAATGAAAACGGAAGAGATTGGAATAAAGGCGGGGAAGGGCAGAAGAACGCACACAGCTTTGTTCTGTTTATGGCTCTTTCTTACAGGGAGATCAAGGTTAAAACCTGCTGAATTCTTTAATTCTTTAGCTAGACAGAAATATTCAGCCTTTGGTTCAGCAGAGTTCTAGGAGAACATTTATTTCCCTCCTACTGCAGTTGCATGGCTTCAGTCTCACCACCGAGTGTCACCCTCCACCAGCTGTACCGCACTACAAGGGGCCTTCTCCCTTTTTCCCTAGGAGGGGAGCGGAGCCGCAGCAGAGGAGGGCGAAGCGGCGTAGCTGAAGTGCAGGAGGACGAAGCTTCGCTGCAGGCTGTGAGTTCAGTGCTGCTGAAGGCGAGGAGCTTGCTGCTAACTACTGACAAATCACCCCACGCACACACTCTGGGGGCTGGCTAAACCACTTCCCCTCCGCAAATCCCATGAAATGCTTTCACAAGAAAAACAAAGCAACCAATAGTTTAAAACCAAATTTTATTAAAGAAAAACCTGTTGTGCAGGTTCTCAGGACAAATGCATACCTTTGGATGCAGTGGAGTACACAGGTACGTATACAGTAGTTTGCCTGCTACGTTTGGAAGCTGAAAGAGACCGTGATAAACTGTACTGCACAGTTCATCACCATCGTTAAAAGTTGCCAAAAACTCGGTTGTGGATCACTAACAGATACTCGGTTATGTGTGTGCACTACATATTGCACAGGACTTTTGATTAAGCTATTAATTGTGCAATTGAATCACAGTTAAGTGTTACATTAAGCATATTCAAACATATATTTGATTTTTTTCCTCAAAAACAGCACGTCACTACAAAACTGCCATTAAATGTTACATATTTACAAAAATATACAAATAACACTTTTCCCCATTTATGACAATGCACCAGTTATGGATTAATTTCATTCTTCCCTTGAGCCCTGATACCGTATACAAAGCAACCTGCTCAAAGTCAAGGTCTCCTGAAACAAAATTAGGAAAAGGCATGTACTGCTTTCACAAATACTAGAATGTGCAAAGGCAAAAGGAGAGGACTGCGTAGTCATGTATGTTAAAGGTATGGACTATAGCATACTGATGACTGCTAAGAGCCTTACACGGATTGGAAGGGCCCCTTTGTCAGAAATCCGGTTAGAAAACACAGTGTTAAGCATTTGCTGATCATATTCTGGAAAAGCAGTTGCAAGTAGTTCAAAAACTAAGTTCTGCCTTGGTTGTAATTAGCTTACATCTGTCCGAAGTACTCTCTTGCTAACCACAGGAATAAGAATTACAGGTGAAAATCAGCCCATCACCTGTGTGAGTACAGATGCAGCGAGATGACAACTGATTTTAGCCTGCAGCTACGTTTCACATTCACCGTGGGTGAGCGCCTTTCTGCTGTAACGCAAAGCTGAACCGACAAAGTCCGTGGAACTACGTGGCCATAAATTAGGGTAGAATTTGGCCCTGCAATGCCAAATAATGCTCCACGTGAACAACAGGGTAGCGAGAAACGCTTTGTGAATCTTCACAAGAAGTATGTCAAGTCTAGTTTTTATTTGATTGGCTTTCATCTCTTTACCAAGAGCTGCAGCTCTAAATAGCCAAAAAATATGATTTGGACTTGGTTTAATAGCCAATTTTTTCTCCTTTTGTTCACATGGGTAATGCCAGCAAAATCTATGTGATTTATCTGTCCGAGTCTGGAATGAGAGATTTTGGACCCACCTGTGCTGAAACAGCCACAGATGCACTGTAAATATGCCAGTATCCATCCTTTACTCTTAAAATGGAAAGTTTTCCCATTCCAACTCTCATTATCTCTCCAAATCTTCCTTCAGTACTTAATCCAGGGTGAACTGATATTCCTAGTGCAGCTTCATAAATACAGAGCAATGATACTATGATAATTTTATTTAGGTGAGGAAGGGTGATAGTCCATGTCTCCTAAAACCACACTTGCAATGCGCAGGTGTGATATTCTTTAGAACCACCTCCGCTTTTGCGAAGAAACGTATCTATGGTTAACAGAAAGGTAAATCACAGTAGCTGTACCTATTTGTAAAAATAAGTGGCAAGTAAAGCACAGAAGTGGAAGCTTCCCAAATCACCCTGCCAGCTGATCAAGTTCCCCACCTCTTCCAATCTGCTACTGCTCTGCAAAGTTTTTCTTCTATTTTTTTCAGAGCCACACAGAAGAGGATAGAAATGAGTTAATCCCCTTTTGACATCAACCCAGCTTACTGGCAGAACCACAATCAGAGAAAAGGAACTCAGAAGAGACTGGGATCAAGAGGGGAGAATTCAAGTGTACTTCTCCATTTGATTACGTTTTCCCTCCAGAGCCTTCTGTGCTGCAGCAAGCGCAGCCCATGACTTACACCCATGAGGAAATAAATCATAGCTTGTCAGTGACAAATAAAAAAAGGAGCTGTACTCAAATGCTTGGTGTGTATATGAAATGGAGGAACTCTGTGTTCCTAAAATTAAGATTTCTAGTCACATGTTCAGTAAACTCCAGTGGCTGGTGTTTACCCTCAGGAATACTATGCCAACTCCATTCTTCCTCTCTAAACATTATAAAATTACGGCTCATAGAGGGATTCTAGCAAATTACATTTAAGCAGTATAAATCCAAGACACAGATGCTATAAAATAATTCTTCTCCCTTGTCTCCTAGCACAGTGCTGTGCTAAGGAGGAAAACCATTAGCAAATGGCCTACAATCATCTCAGAAGTCAACCTACATTGGAGCTACCTCTGGAGCACACACACGTGCATCCTGGCTTCTGGGAAGCAACCTCTTTTCCATGCACCTCAAGTGGGATGTCGCTGTGAGTCAGATCCCTCTTAAATTACAGGTAGAAGTGCTGATAATTTCGCATGGTGCTACATCAATTTAGACTCATGGTTTAAAATCTCTGTATGCAACCAAGAAAACTGAAAATAGTCGCCATTACGTAAGCATTACATGTATGTAAGCAATAGTCGCATTAATGTAAGCTCCATGGCTTAAGCAAAACAAAATCAACAACTTGTGGCAAAATCATAGACACTGGTAACACTGACTTTCTCCCTGCTTTTCCTTGTCCTGTTTATTCTTGCGCTCCCCTCCCTCCTGCATCTCTCTCACATACACTCCCTCTCTAACACAGGCTCTACCCTACAAAGATATCGCTAAGCTTTTCAATGATCTTACTCCCATCAACGTCTCCAAGCTCCTCCAACAAGAAGATTCTGCCAAAACTATCTGGTGACTTTATGGGGCTTGAAAGCAATGGCAGAATGCCTCTGCCTCTAGGAAAGGTTGCATACAGACCCGTCCCACAAACCTGACAAGTCAAATTGCTCCCAGGAGGAATGATCCCTGGTCCTGCTCCTCTGTTAGCAATGGACCCTCTTTACCTCACCCATTCTTCAGCTTCAGGTTGTAACAATTTCTCTAAAAGGCTATATACTAGCTTCGTCCTCAGTATTTCCCACATTGAAACACAAATGCAGCCCAATGGTCTGGCAAGGCATCTCTGCCCAGCCTTGCTGCAATTCTGTACCTGCCAGTCTGAAGGGCTGGCAAAGCAAGCCAGCCCTTGCTGTGCTCCAGGAAACTCATGCAAACACCATGTCTCATCCCCATAATGCAAAATGAGGTGGAAGGAGGCATTTGGGAGATAATGGGTATAGCTGTCTGTCAATTAAATATATTCTTTCCACTACAGAGAGACAGCAAGGTCAATATCTACATGGATGAGAGAGGAAAATGCTAGTTACAGGCTTATTATTCTTCCAGGGAGTACAACACTCATCCACATCTCGGACTAGAAGTATGTGCTCTCTGGGAGAAGCAGCTGAGAGATGACCTGGAAAGGCAAAAGGGAAGAGCTCCAGAAAGATTTAGAGAAAATGAGCGCCAAAATTAAAAGTGAAAGAATTAAAAGAACTGAAGGTAGGAAAGAAACAGGAAGGATGGACTGCAGAGGGACAGAGCAGAGGGGAACTACATCAACCCAGGTAATACAGCAGAGCTCAGAGGGGAGGCAGGGATGGGGAAGAGACAGTGATTCTTCTTGTTATCACTCAGGACACAGTAGGGTGCATATCCAAAAACACAGACAGCAACAGAACAAAGCAAAACAAAAAGCAATGAAGAAAAAAGTGGACTGCTGAAAACTATTATCAGGAGGAGGTGGCACGCAAGGCGGAGCAACAAACAGCAGCAATAATGAAAAAAAAAAGGACAAAAAGGGAGAGGGAAGAAACGAGGAGAAACAGAAGAGAAAAAGAATGGAAATTCAGACATTTTTTTCTATAAAGTACCACCAATTACTTAGCAAAAAGTTGGAAGCATTAAACAATACAGGTGACTTCTCTGAAGAGTTCAGCATCTCAAAAAATAAACCACAAACAAAGAGAGGAGTGTATTTACAAGCAAATGGAGCCAGCGAATTGGGCATCTTCCCATGTTTGCGATGATAGTCTGTAATCTTAACCATTTACATGCCCTTCTGTGAATCAGGGCCATAAGTGGTGTATTAAAATGTTCTCCTTTAGACTAGCTTCGTCATTTGCAAACTGCCTATGTGCGTGTTATTGATGTTCGGGTTGTACACTTCTCCTTCTGCACAGTCCTGCCCATTGATAATCCATAACAAGAATGCCTCAAAACCACGTGGATACAAGTCTGCTGTTTTCCTGTATGAGCCGTTCTCATTAAAAAGCATCTCCTTCACCATTTCAGAAAGATTTCCTTTTTAAACTGTTTTAATTAATAAGCAAATGCTGTGAATTAATACTTTTTTAAAAAAAGAAAATAAGCCAATTCTTGCCCTTTGATCTGCAAGAGCAGACACTGTCAGTAAAAACCAAATATAAGTATCAAAAGCTGGCTAAAACTAGCAACAAGTAACATAGAAATATAAGACATGCTAAGAAAGTTGTTTGGAACGCCTGGCCTTCCTGGTGATTAATATACTCATTATACCATTAAAAAATATGTGCAACAAAAGCATATTATTTAAGCAGCGCCATGTACTGCCGCATGTATTATCGCTGCCCAGCAGGGCTTTATGTCCACTGTATTGCAACAAATCAGGGTAAAGATGCAAATTCTACAGAAACTCCGAAATCAAGTCTGATCAATACAGCTCAAGTTTGTGTAATGCTTTCAAGCGTTGCAAGGAAATAATTTTAAACAGAATTACTTGTATAAAGGAAAGAATCCACTTTTTTCAGGGCTAGTAAATGTCACTCCTAAAAGAAAATCAATCCGGAAGGAGAGAGAGACAACGAGTATGTAATTAAGAACATGTATTTTTAGAGATACTATTAAAAAAAGTATTTTAATACAAAAAATAACAGCTCTTTGATAAGGATTTTGCTCACATAGCTGTATCGTTGCACTTCAGAGTATGTATTTCTAAGCCTTCCAGTATTTCTTGTCTTAGATGCTGTCTTCCAGAAGATCACCTCAGCTACCAGCACATAAACTAGCTGAAAATAGTAATTCTGACAAGCTTTACATAAGGAGAAAAAAAAAAAGATGAAAATCCTTCATTTGGTCATACATGGCTCCACAATTCATATTTTAAGTAATTTGCTACTCCATTTAACAGGAGGAAAAAGACCAGGACTGAAGACTTAATGAAATGAGATCTCACACATTAAAAATCATGAAACTAACTTGCTGTATGTATCACTTTCAGGGAAAAAAAAAAATTCTAAGAGGAATGCATTCTTTAGTTTTCACACCAGCCTGAAGTACCGTTACAGGTCCTTATTTCCCTGATGGTGTGTGTAATCCTCTCTGCTCTATGCACCATACTTGAAAAGAAAGAAAAAAATCAAAACTTTGTCCACACGACATTCCCGTTCAGATTTGAGAAATGAGCTGTTCTAGTCCATCTTGACATTGAGGAACCCTTCTGCACTCCCTCCAGCTCGAGGTTACAAAAAGAATTGGAGGAAAAGCTGCCGAGGTGATCAATCGGGTAGAAGGGCTGACTTAGGAAAGAAGATAAAAAAAAATTAAGAGTGCGCAGCTTGACGTTTCCCAAAGACTGCGGGGTTAGGCTTTTAATTGCAAAAGCTAACTGGGGGTCTGAGTTATTTCAAAATTTGTCACTTTGATGATTAGAGTCTGAAAATAAGTGAAAAACACTACATATATACCCATGACGGGAATAAACGCTCATTTAAATGACACTGAAAGGGCTAATACTTAAATACTGAAAGGTAATAAGGAACATGAAAATATAGACTTAACATTAGGAAAATGGCCTGAGCAGATCCTGTAACTACTTCTAGGCAATTAAATGCTACTCTAATGGAAGTTTTAGAAAGACTTTCTCAGGCTAGTAAGATTAGGCTATATGCCCGTCTCGTAAAGAAAGTTGTAGAAGCAATGTACAACTGGGACTAGAACAGAGAAAATGAGCCAGGAAGCAGCTTTTTGGATGGACTTAGAAGACACAACAAAACTTTGCATCTCAAAAATCAGTATTTATAAAGGTAAATGCTTATAAACTTCTTCCTGGTGGAAAGCCAGTACTTTGAGAGAAATGTGCACTCACTTTCATCTAAAACTTGAAATAAAAACGAAGATGGAGACAATACAGCGGTATCAATCAATATACAGTAACAACTCCAACTGTCAGGGACTGTGCAATGAAATAAAAATTTTAGTCTCTCTTTTCCCCCCAAAGTCTCATTAATGAAAAATTACAAAACATTGTTTTATAGGAAACATAGGAAAAATCTACGACTGAAATTGTCATTGATTCTATCAATTTAGCAACATTGTATTCGACTTGATATAACACTAGAAATTCAAAGCTTATCATAACCACTGGTTCATCATCAAAAAGTTACTGCAAACAAATGCATGTATTTAATTTCTTAAAAATAATACCCCCCGCCCCAACCCCTCTGAGCATGTACTTGTGTAAGGAGGATGAAAACCACTGCAGCTCCATTCTCTATTAAAGAGACAGCATGCAGTCGTAGAGTATTCCCACTAAAGGGATGTCTCATTGGACCTAAAACACAGCTAACCATCATAACCATGTCAGATGAAATCTGCTTTGCACTAGGACCTACTAATAGCAAAGCACTGATTTGTCTCTGTCTGTCCAGAGGACAGTAATTTAACAAATCATCTGCTTTATATGAATAAACACTTTACTCCTCTTTACACTGGTCATTGAAAGCAGAAAACTCATCAAGAAGGATATAATTCAATGAGAATCTCCTAAAAGAGTTCAAAGAAATTGGTCGTGAATTGGAGATAATAACAACATCTTGCCTCAGGCTGGTACCTTCTATTTCTTCACAGCCATTTCTACCACCCTCTTCTACAGGCTATAAAAACATACATTGGTTTGTATTGCTTTTATTTTTGAGAAATTAATTTAGACTATGTGTGGGTTTTCCCTAAATATCTTCCGAGCATTTCTGAGCACTTTGTATGGATGGACCACTCCAAAGCCGTATAAAACACTCAATGTCAAAAGGGAAAGCAAAGATAACAGCTGTAAATCTTGACTCTGTTAGAATGCTTCAAATCAGTACTGCTTGGAGCACTCTGAAAAGTACAGGGTGTTTTTGAAATTGCAAATACATCAGAGTTTAAGAAGGCCAAAAGATGTAAATGAGGCCAATATACCGCCAGTTTTGTTGGTTTCAGTATAGTTCAATATCAATGTTGACAAGTACCACCGTACCCATTATTATACGGCTTTTGACCAAATAACACTGCAGAAAAGTAAGTTTAAGATACTAGTGTGTAACAGCAAAATCACAGCCAATGTTGCAATGCTACCACGTAACAATATGTTCCAAAAACAGTTTTAAAACAAAATTAGGCTTTTTTTTTTTAAAGGTACAGTGATGTACCTTTGTCAGATTATGCATTTTTTACATTTATACATAATTGCAGCTGGTTTCAGTAGGCTACCTGTAATAACACCGATAATTACAAGTAAAACAAAGAAAGAGAAACTATTAATGATTTATGCTCACAAAATTCTTTCACTCTGAAGATCCTGAACAAACAGTAATTAATTTAGCCTCACAATACCCCTGTGAGGTAGGTAATTACTATCAGCCCCATTTTACAGCTGGGGAAACTGAGGCACATACAGGTTAAGTAACTTGCCCAAAGTCTGGGTACAGAATCCAGGTACCTGACAGCCGTCTTCTCTTTCTTAGCCATCAAATCACCCTTCCTCACTAACAAATTTAACTGGAATATGTACAAATACTGCATGGGTGTGTGCATGCATGTGTGACTAGAGTTTGTGCATAGAAACAACTCTGTGCTTCTGTATACACATGTATCGGGATTTTAGATGCATATAAAGGATAAAATGCTAAGATATCATGGACATAGTTCAAGAGATTCAAAACCTAGCACTAGTGAGATTTTTCCTTTAAAGATAAACCAAGACACCATGAATGGGAAAATGGTAATGGTATTTTCTCAGTTTTAAAATAATTAATTTTGAAGTTATTCTTGCCAGGGAATCACAGGCTTCCTTTATTATCTGCTGGGTATTCTTAATACAGTTACGGCAATACTGACAACTCTTTTAGAAAACAATGTTTTTAAGATATGACAAACCAACCTCACAGGAGTGCTGCATGAATCAAACTAATAAGCAATGAAAAACATTATTACAGGCACTATATTGTGCTACGTGTTAATTAGAGTACCAAGCGGTTAAATATTCTACAGTGTTCCAAAAGACTCCTGTTATCAGAGACACAAATCACCCTGCATTAAATGTATAAAAGTAGCTGTTGAAGCATAAATTAGATGTCTGACCTAGTTCCAATAGTGTCCTTTGCCAATCCGACAAACTGTGGGAGAACAACCCCAAGCTAGACCTTCCATGCCATCCCTTGTCCACGAGGCTAATCTGCCACTACCTGCCCTATACAAATAACCCACTTCAGATTTATTTCACGGGAACAAGTAAGCTGTTTGCAGTACTATCTTACTCTCTTCTCCAGCTCATTTCTGCTAGAAAAAGCATAAAGAGCCGGTGAGGAGGAAAGCCTCTGAGAGATTCCAATGCACAGCACATTTTGTATTTGCACTTCTCTTCAAGAAACCCAGACGCAGATACATGTAACACCTTGGATTTCCACACAGTCTGGCATACAACAGTCAGCTAGAGCATTGCTTCTCCGTAAATCAGTTTGCATGGCACTCTACAACTAAATAGGCAGAAATTTTAGAACAATTTTTGAAATTATTTTCCTGAGCAGTTTGCAAGCGCTTTTCAGAATCTTCGCTTTAACTTTTCCACCTAGTTCCTTACAGTAGATTTATAATCTAGATTTTCTTGTGCTTTACACCTATATCCTGTGGGGTTTGTGAGAGCCTACAGTACCACACTGAATTATTACATGCCAGTCTGTTGCATTTGATGACAATATGCTCTAGGATATCCACAGCTACATGGAAGAATGAGTCCAATGCATACGATAGTTTTAAGACAGTTCTTTTCTGTCTTACCAGCATTCATTATTTTCTGTTTGTTTACTCAGAAAGATGTAGTTAGCTATCTGTATCCTCCTTAAGCAAGGTGGTGTGCGAGTTTGCCACGAGCATTAGTATGACATTCAGTGAGTAAAGAGCTATTTATTCTCTATCGAAGGCAAAAAGTGCAGAGATTATATAGGTTTCTGAGAGAAGCATCCTAATCCCAGGCAGCTGTGACAGGTAGGATGCTAGATGTTTAAACTCATCGCACCACAGTCCGTTTCCTATGCAGCTCCATAAACCACGGGGAAAACACCAGAGGGGTGTGGATTCACCGCACTGCCGTTCCCTAGGGATGCGGAGGTCGGGCCTAGGAAACTCTGACCCAACTCACCAAACTGGGATTAGGAAACTCTGACCTGACTCACAAGCCTTTCTGCAGGCAGCTGCTTCAGAAGCCGCACCGCCTTCCCTGCAGAAACAGGGGCCAGCGGTGGTAGGGACTGAGTGGCAGCCTGCGCTGAGGGAAAGGAAATACAAACCCCTAGATCACAGGCCGTCCTCTCCATGGTGCTCTGGATTGTCAAACCGACCCCAGCAGAAAAGGTCCGGTAAGATTTTGCCCACCCCTGCCTGCCAAGGCCATCAGCCAGGGAAAATCCCAAAGGATGTGGGCGGGAAGGGGATGGCGGTGCACCTACCCAGTCCTGCCCGGAGGAGAGCTCTGACCCTGACCTACCCAGCACCTCTGCCCTCATAGGAAGTTTTAAAAAAATAACCATACAAAGAAAGCGCCTTGAAAGAGGTATTTACACTCTCTGGAAGTTTAAAAAGAGACAGGCCACCAGCACGGGGTTTTACAGGATAACTCATCCGGCAGCTGCCATCGTCCTAGAGGTGCTCGCTCAGGAGACAAGAAGAGAGCAACTGAAATGACTGTCCGCAAGTGAAGGCACCTGGTCTGGAAATAGCATCAAGCTGGTGTTTTTCTTTCACATGGGGTAGGATTGGGGGAGATACTGGTGCTGATGGTTTGTCAGGACTTGCTACACTTATAAGAGCATTATCCTATATTATGAGATATCTTAATTAACACTTTACTTCCTTTAATCCACAGAAGGGCCTAAGCCTAAATTCATTAGATTGTCTCACACATGTTTAAGTTAAGAGCTTGTATCGACTAGGCGTGCATCTGTCTCCTCGCTCAGTCCTCTCCCAGTACAGAAACACTTGGCCTCCTAAAAAAATGTCATCGTGATCAACCAACCATCTGTTCTGGTCTAGTCGCTTGTGTAAAAATCACCTTTTCAGGCTGAAAAGTCCCAGCCTTTCGCTGAATACCTCAATTAAAAATATAATTGAAAAGTTAGAGTCAATCCTTCTAAAAATAAACATAAAGAACTAGAGCATATACAGAAAAGAAATAAGGTGGCATTGAAGGTGCCTAGGGCTACAAATTCGCTACCATAGTTTGAGTTTCAATCATAATGAGTTCCCAGGCCATAGAGTGAACACAAGACGTATTATCCTCCTCCCGCGGTAACTGACGATGGATGCTTTTTTCCACGGGACTGATAAGAAACCTCCTCTCCACCAGCATTTACAGCCATATTTGCAATTTTGTGACATCACCAGGGAAAAATAAAACGATACAGAGAAGAGTCTTTCGGTTTTTCTGTTCAGCTGTAAATATCAGCTAACCAGGTAACTGTGCATCTCTCTGGAGTTGATGCTCAAAACCACGCCTGAGTGATTGCCTATGAAAATACAGAAACAAAAGGCCAACATTAGTGTATTTCAGGCACTTCACAATAAATCCCCCTTTTATTGCAGGGACAAGTCAATCGCATAAAGAGAGTGGCTTTATCAAACAAGAGGTCAGGTGAAGGTTGGTGCAACAGCTCCATGTACCTACAGCATACTTCCGCGCAAAGCTTTTGCTCATGGTGGTGGATTTGTGGCGAATTCCTAGGGTTTCTATCCCAGTGACAGCATAAGTTGGTTCTCTTTGTGGCTTAAAAAGGTGTAGTTGTCTCGAGGGGTGCAGGTGAGGGAGGAGAATGGAACCTGAGGCGTCCATTCGACATGCCACTGACCTGGGACTGGACACTGACCGGCATCAGCAATAGGGGAACTCTGTAGCTGTTCAAGTTGCCACTTCTCCCAGAAGGAGTCACTGCAAGGTAATGGTGTTGAGGAGTCCCAAGGTGGGGGTTGCGATAAAGTAGGCAACATAAAATATATAGAAAACAAAAGAAGTGGATGGGTGAGTCTGGAAATACTGTACTGTGGAAATTCAAAAGTTATGAGAAGAGAGAGAACAAACAGAAACCCAGGCCTGTAACTCCCTGCTGTGCATGGAGCGGAGGCTGCTACTGGCATCTCCCAACAGGGAAGGAGAAAGCTCACCAGAACTAGAAGGGATCTCCATAGCATAAGAACCTTCTGCAAATAATGTCGTAAAACAGAATTTAATATAAAGCAGGGATTATAACATGTTTCATACTCTAGCCAGATAAAATAGAGGAGTATCATTAACAGGAATATTTTCTTGGCAGTACTGAGCAATACCGGAGCTAGTGGAAAGTATTGCAAGTAACAAAACAGTACAGCAAGCAGAAGTATAGTTTTATGTCTTAAAGTCTCGTGTCCAAAAGCTGCACAGTAGCTGACAAATATGGATGATTATGAGCCACAGAAATGAACTCTTTACGCTCCGCTGGAAATGCTGCTGGTGTTGACAACCTGGCAGAAGTACAAATCACCTCGAGATCTGCGTTTGCTAACTGTCTTAAGTTTCACATCAAAACATCATGATCTTGCACTCTTTAACCCTAATAATGCTCTGCCGAGATAGAAGATTTTTTTTTTTTCTCCGAGTAAGGGGTGCAGGGCAAGTAGGGATTATTTCTGAATGCGTTACAAATCAGGGTAGCATTTCTTTATCCCAGCATCCCAAGCTGCCTTGTATAAATAGGCCATAAGGGATTTCCTACCATTAAAAGTAGTTACGCTTTTGTACATTACTAGAGGTGTTTGAATGCTCCACTTTAATAGGCATGTCTGCAAGGACTTTGTTAGCATTCAGCTTTCTCCTCTAAAGACCCTGGAGATGAATTGATCAAACAATTTTAACATAGACTTTGTTTTTCCAGGGTTGGTTTTGGAACTAACTCCGGTAAAGTCAGGAGTGCAATCAAGGTCGTCTTGCAAAATCTGAATGAAAACACAGTGATACTCATACACAAAGGTTGTCAAAGAAAAGACAGAAGTACACAAAGCAAAGCAGGAGGCTGGATTCTTCCCTTGTGCTCAAAGATAACACCTCCAAGAACCTAGAAGTGGCACACAGTTCAGCAAATGAAAATAAAGACATCAACAACAAATGATAAAGGTGAAACCCAAGATAAAGAAATCTCTCCTCTGCCAAAGTTCTGTCCTTCCCCAGGCTACCTCTGGTGCAGCTAAAACACATCTTCTTCCGTGAGTTCATGAAGACATTACAGTTGCCTGTTGCTATTGTACAACTGTACAGTTGCCATGAGTCTACTGCTACAAATCCCAAAGGCTTTGGGTTATCTGATTTATTTTCACAAAACGTGTAGAAACGGAACTGGGAAGCTTTTTCCATTGTCCTACGCTTTTCAGACTGTGACCTGAAAGCAGTCTGAACACAATGGTAAATTTTACAAGAAATTAATTTCATAGATCAGGACTCCCTGTTACATTAGAAATAACCACAGGGTGCCAGGATATACACTTCCACCTGACACTGAAATCATTTGCACTGAGAGATAGTCACAGAAAGTTTCCCTCATAGGTTCCTTATGACCACCCCATGAATACTAGAAAGTTACCAGCTAAATTATGGAAGATACGATACTTTTTATATAGGAATAAATTTAATGTTTCTAATTGCAAAAACTTTAAATGCCACTGGAATATGGATCCACAGCAAATATAGCAATGGATCTAGACACAATCTGTCTGAAATCATGGAAACATTGACTCTACAAATCCTTCTGGCCTAAACTCCATTTTCCACTAATTCAGGGGATTATTGAGTTAATTCAACTGTTACCTATTATATCCTGTTCTGCCAAATATAATTTCTCTCTAAAATTGTCCAAGTAAGTCTCCTGACATTAAACTGTACTGTCTCTCTACTCATGCTCTATATAGTGTGTCATCCATACATTAGCCTGTATCACAAGCAAGCCAAAAGAAGATAACTGAGAGAATCCTTTGTTAGTAGTGTACTATTTGCTTCTTCCTAAGACTGAGCAGAAAATGAAAAAAAGCTAAAATGAAAACAAACATCAATTAAAAATAAATTACTGATGAAAATTTATAAACTAAAAATGAAGTTACCTCTTGCGTTACCTAGTGTTTGAGAGTCCAGATCATCATCAATAAACTCCTCACCCTGGATGATATTCTGGGTGTCCTCACTATGATTAACAGGGCTTGTCATCTCCTGCTCTTTTTCATTGTGCATCTGGGCATAGACATTTCTGCCTGGCAGTTTCCTAAATTGGACAAGGAGAGAAAGTCTTGTGATGGAGTTCCTTCATGGCGCACACACACTGGCATCAGAACAGAGCTTCAGCAGAGCAAAGTCACACCAGAATCACAAAAACAGCACCAATCCCACCCTTCCTTAATTTTGTGTTCACAACATAAACTTAACTCCTTATTCTCAGTCACAGTTTTATGTAACTGTCTTATCACAATGTTCATACCAACGTAATAATTAAGCATCAATTTCTTTACTAACATTGACAGACAATGAACAATACTAAAAAAACCCCCTAAAACAACAGAAAAACTATTTTTAAGAACTCAAGCAATAAAAAGGCCCAACAGGTATTCATTCCTGGTTCCAGGTGTCTTCACAAACATTAAGCTGAGTCACAGGCATCATCTCTCGTGAGACTCCACCTGGAGGACTGTGTGCAGCTCTAGGACCCCCAGCATAAGACAGACATGGACCTGCTCGAGCAGGTCCAGAGGAGGGCCACGAAGATGATCAGGGGGCTGGAGCACCTCCCGTACGAGGACAGGCTGAGAGAGTTGGGGTTGTTTAGCCTAGAGGCTCCAGGGAGACTGTATAGCAGCCTTCCACTCCTTAAAGGGGACCTACAGGAAAGATGGGGAGGGACTCTTTATCAGGGGAGCATTGTGACAGAACGAGGGGTAACAGTTTTAAACTGAAAGATTTAGATTAGATATTAGGAAGAAATTCTTTACTGTGAGGATGGTGAGACAGGTTGCCCAGAGAAGTTGTGGATGCTCCCTCCCTGGAAGTGTTCAAGGCCAGGTTGGATGGGCCTTTGAGCAACCTGGTCTAGCAGAAGGTGTCCCTGCCCATGGCAGGGGGACTGGAACTAGATGATCTTTAAGGTCCCTTCCAACACAAACCATTCTAGGATTCTATAATCGCATCTCCCTGGTGAGGTGGGCTGACACTGAAGGTGGGGTGATAGCATCGAATAGCACTCTCATACTCCATCAGGGCTGAGGAGAAAGAAGCAGGAGAAATCCAGGAGACAGGGAATGGAAAGGGAGCAAAGAGTGGAGAACCAGGAGGCCAGGAGCAAGGGTTAAGGAGTAAAGAGGTAAACAGGCATTGACAAGGGCAAATAAGAAGACAGGGGAGGTTAGTGAAGTTAAGCAGGCAGCACTGAAGGAGACAGAGTGTAAAGGTGGGCCCAGGACTAATGGGAATTTCTGAATTAGACAAAACTTTCTATAGCAGACAGTGTTTAATTCATTCATTCTGTTTTGAATCTAGAAAAACAAAAAGCATGTTATTAAATGGCTCTATCAGCTCTAATGGACAACTATCACCATGAATGAGCCTGGGAGGCTTCAGAGTAAGTACTGATAAAGAGCTCTTAACTAGATTAACTTAAATTAGACTTTGTAAAATCAAAGGGAGTAATCAGGGACTTACAACTTTTGCAACAGAATTTATGGTTTCAACATTTCTGGAGAGCCAGACCCTTTGCTGTAGCTGCATTCACCTGCAATCTGCCTGGGCACATAAGGACAACCTTTCCTAGGCACCAAGCAGACACTTCTGATTAGGGAGTTGCAGGTTGTGAAGCTCCGTTTCCCACACCACAAGGAACAGCTTGACAGCTTGATCAGCATGACAGCAGATCATGGCTGTCAAAGTCTGCTTAAACACCGATTATTGCAACAGGCAGACAATGAGAAGAAAAGAGAAAATGGGATTGAACTGCTGCTCTTAAGTTAGGGTTTCTGCTGAGCTCCTTTAGACAGTGAGAAGATAGAAAAAGTGACACATTTTTAGGCATGTCTCTAAAAACGACCATCTTTTGCTCCATATTCTGGGAGCAGTATGAAAGCTGGATAAATACACAGGTTGCTCTGTTTTCTGTAGGCTTTTGAAGATGACCTGTCTTTAAATGTGATTTCAGAAGAAAAGTTCTTTACCAGGTGGCACCATCTTAGTTTGAGATAAAAGTTACTGCAGCAAACTATTTTGAACAGCACCTTTCATTGCATCAAAGTAATTAGAATAAATAGAAACTGCTAAACAATGAAAGATGACTGAAGAGGATCTCCTCCCTTTAGTTTGAACTATCCAAGAGATGAATTGCATCCCATATACGTACACACACACATCTGTATAGGTACGTCTATACACACACACACACACAATTATATATATTTATACAGAAATCAGGTATTTTATCCCATTGTTTATAAGCGGCACAAAGAAAGAAATCCGATTGCTTGTGCTCTTTTCTGTATCTCAGTGAGCATGGAGTAAATAAAGCACCGGACTAACCAAATGCAATGGACAAGGATGGAAAGAAGGTCTGATAGCACCATGCTGTGCTACTATGACCACTTCAACAGGTCCAAGGGCTCCTCCAACACAAACATACACATAAAGGCAAGCCCTGCTTCACTCTCCTCCCTTTAATTGGATGACAAAAGCCACGTTGAAAGGGGGAAGGACATTCCTCATTACAAAACAAATACATTAGGTAATTAATTTTGATTTTTTTTCTCTAGGGCCAGTAACTCCAGACTGTTTTTAATGTGTCTGCTAATGAAACTGGTCATGTGGAAAACAATAACCCTCTCAATCAGACCTGCATCAAACCTGTCAAATTGCTCACTTTCAGTCCACCGCCAAATGCCTAAGGGAAACAAAACCCAGAAGAATGTCTTTGCAACACATCTGCAGAATTAGCACATATGTTTCTGCAATAATTAGGGGACCTTCTCAAAACTGTATTTCTGACAGATTGTAGAAGCGTCAATAGCATTATCAAAATATTTTTGACATAATAAAAATGTTATCCATCTCAAACCCATATGGCACATCAGACCTTTGCAGTTAAGTAAAGGGAGCAGAGCTGCTAGTCTAACTGTTGCCTGCCCAGGCTGAAGGACCTGTCTGAAACCAGGTCAACAAGGTGTGTCCTTTGGTGTAAATCCTGAGGCTTCAACACACGTCTCCGGTAAGACTTACTAGTTAGAGATGGCCACAATCACAACACACACTATTAAAGATATTAAGGGGTTCCTGAATGAAGAAACCTCACAAGTTCACAAATAACCATTAAACGTATTGTTGTTAAGAGCACTTCTTTATGGGTTATGGATAAAAGGAGAAAAGGCATAAACTGTTATTTCTCACTCACCTAAACCTCATGAGCCCAGTCCTGCTAAGTACAGATCCTTCGTGGAAGGTATAAAGTCAAGGTACTCAGTGAGTCTTCCGTACTTTCCTTTGCTCCTCACACTTACAGAGGAAAACATCTTAGATTGTAACACGGAGTACGGATGGGAGGAAGGAGAATACTACAGGTCTTGTGAAGGCATACACTGTAGGCATTTGACCTTTTATCTATTATAGAGATCTCTACGTGTTTCATATTGGTTCAGTTTTACAAGGAAGAGACTCAACCAGACTGAAGAAAATGATAGTCCAAGCCTTTCCAAGAGGCATTTTTAACACTGCCAGATGTTCTGTTTGTAAGGGACAACCACACTGTAGGATGAAACAGGATGTGGATACTGAATCCTTGCTAAAGATGGGCCTGATTCTGGCAATATTCCAGTCGCTCCTCACTGCTCTAACATGTAGGAAGGAAGCTGCTACCCCTAATTATACAGAGAGAAACTCTTGTGTACCCTGATGTGCTTTGCTCTTCGTAAGGAAGCAATTTATGTTGAGTCCAATGTAACTGTTTGAAGTAGGCAGAGCTGAAATGCTTGGGTCTACATAAAAGACTACTGTGAAAACATGACAAGACATGAAATTTGACCCAAGAGATTTATATCAGCAATATGAAAATTGAAAGCACATTTATAAGAACAGAGAAAAAGATTATGCAATAGTTTCTTTTGGGGGTTTACTCTTCAGCTGCAAAATGCATGTGCTTCACATCCATCACTGGAGACAATTACCTCTGCTGAGCAGCACTCCATGGTTTGCATTTTTAGTTCCTTTTGTTTTCTCTGTAGCATTTTATTTCAATCATGAGGAAGAAGAAATATTCATGCCTGCTTTGAGGACCATAAAAATACAAATTGGAGACTTAATTCTGCACAGAACTACTAACAAACGCCACAGCACATGGCTTTCACCAAGCTCTCCAGGTCCCACACCTTGTAGAAGATATTCCAGAAAATATTTTTTTTCCTCCCTATATTCACGAATTTGAATCAGTTCATACCCAAAACTGTTTGCACTTAAAAATGTTCAGCAGTAAGGAACAGCAGGAGGGGGATGAGATATTGATTCCCACTCATTTAAACTCTCTAGTTTATTTGGCTTTCAATTCCTTCCTTGTGGAGCCAATATTCATTGGCCTTTATGCAACTTCATTCATTTTCCAGAGGCTTGATTAAGATTCTGTTTAGTATAAAAAATAGGAACATATTCACATGGCAAAGGATATGGAATAATGTAGCATTCTCTTGGAACTTGAATAAAACTCACAACAATAATAATCCATTAAATAGAATACTTTATTGTGGTGTTGGCTTTATTCCGTTTGGATTAATGTTCAGATGACTGACTTCTTTGTGCTTTAAGGCACTCCTGATTTACTTGCCTCTTTCATTTCAGAAATCTCTTCTACATGCTATTACTTTGATTTCTGAGGAAGTTTTTATGAAATAGTATGGATCATTAAATTAGCGCCTGTTTTTTTATAACTAAATGGCATGGATTGGGACTAAACTTGCTCTCATGGAACATAAAAGTAGTATAAGCAAGGTGGGGAAAAAAGATAGCTTTTCTTCAGAGACTGGAAATGAGATAGTAAGTCAATGAGGCAGAAAGATAACACAGTTCTGCTCCAGATTGTGGAAACGACCCAGGAGGGGTTCGTTTACCAAAAGTGGCACTTGATAGTAGTGGGGGAAAAGGAGTACACACAAAATGGTATAAAGTTGGCTGAAGGAGATTCACAGTGATTTGTGAAAACAATGTATGCAGCTTTAAGTACACTGGCAGTAGTTTGCATACAAATTAAAAGATGAACATTTTAATACTCTCTTAGAGAATCGAATTTGCTACTATTAAGCAGGTAAAATACCTAAGCGGAAAAGCCAACTATTTGCTCTGGTTTAGCTACTCTGATATCCTGTTGTTATACAGAAGTAAAAAATAAGAAAAGGATGATTTCAGATCTTCCACTAGTAACATGATAATTGCATGGCAGCTTTGATGTGGCCAAAATACAATTTTCCTTTCCTCCACTTCGCCTAGTGCAGACAGTGCTATTTGCCTTCTCTATACTGTTGCCCAGGACCTCACAGCATAGAAGCTTGCTCTGAAAGGATGAAGAAATCTTTTCTGGATGGCAACTTGAAACCCACAAAAAATATAAACATTGTTTCAAAGGGAATGGAAGAAGTGTGTTTTTACTGAACCAGATTTAGTAAAGACGGTAGGGTATAGAAAAAAATATATGCGGGTCCCAGATCTGCATTAAAAAATAGGCCTGATTTCTCAAAAATATTTTCCAGCTGCTTCATATTGTTCTGGTCAAAAGAAGCAGCTGTAGTCTATTTTACCTGGATGCTTAAACAACTGAAGCGTACTAGTGAGTATTGTAACATATTGTTTGCTTGAGGCATCAGATCGGTGATTTCCATACTGAGAAAGTAAGAGCAAAGAAAAGGCAAATCATTCTTGGCTTGCCCGCCGTCCGTGTTTGCTGTCTGCACTGCCGCTTGTGCCACAGCCACAGTCAGGTTTAGCAGCTGCGGTATTACCTCTCGCTCCTTGCTGCCATGAGGAACGTTTCCCCCCCAAACTATCTAAACCAATCTTTGTTCATTTGTGGGATATGACTAGAACTAGTTTTTAAAACCATCAGCATTTATCATTTAAAATTTACTTTTCATTTACTGGGTAAAAATAGCCCTAATCTGAATTGCTTACCTACTCTGATCACAAAGGATCAACGCCCTGCGTGTCTCAAGACTTTCTGGCTTTTTATTTTTTTTTGTCTAAAGCAGCTAACCACTCTGGGGATTGCCAGGAGGTGCTCCACGAGCTCCGGGGACTCCAGCACCAGTTTTCCGAGCACATGTTCCTGGCGGTAAGTGGCTGGATGCACAAACAGGCCATCAGATAAAGTGTGTGTGGGGGGGATGACAGGGAGACAAAATGATAAACGCTTGCAATGTTCCTGCACATAAGAACAGAGGGCAGCAGCCTTCCTAGTCAGTGTTTAAGTATTTGGGATTAGGGCATATCAGAACCGATGTAACCTACAGGCACCTAATCATTAGCTAGACAGCTGTGACAGCTCTGATTATCCAGCAGACCCTACAATTTTAGTTTTGATTGCAGTAGTGGGCAATTATACAATTTTAATCTTTTCTTTTTAATGGGCATTCCTTCAGGAGTGATGAGACGGCGTTGGTTTTTACTATGCACATAACTAATCAGCCAAAATCCCACTACCTCTATATGAATTTGCCTGTGTTTCTCCCCTACCACCTACTTAATTAGATAAAATACTCTCTTCGTTTTCTGCATATGAGGCATCTGACACAGAATCTTATGCAGGATTGTTATTTTTAGATTACTGCTTCCCCCAAACTAATTTTGTGAGATTTACTTCTTGCGAGGGACACGAATTTTTAGTCCTGGGTATTGTGGTTTTCAAAAACTGAGAAATTAAACAGGAGCAGCAAGTTTCATCATAGCTGTCCTGATCGCCCTGAAAGATTCATCAAAAAGAGGTATTAGATTAGTCCCCGATGTCTTGCCAACACCATCTTTCATCTCGCAATTCTGCCTGACAAAAATTACTGTAAATTAAGACCCAAGTTCTTACGACATGAACTTCAGAAATAATCCAGGCAGGGAGGACAGGTGACCATGCCTGGGGACAAGGGGCCTCGGAACTCACAAACCATTGGGCAGTTTGGGCAGGTTTCCATTTTCTGTCAAAGCTGTACTATGGTCTACACAGAAGTCTGCTATTTTCTCTTTACTTTTCATCACAAGTCCTGAGCAGTGCCTCTGCTCACTGCAAATGGATGAAATGCTCTCACGTATGAAGCTGTTACCTCCCTGCCAATCCAGCCACCACCTTATCTGCAAGCCAGTCTTTCCATCTTGCATCTTTCCAGGTATCAAATAACCTTAAGTAAAGAACTGTCCTTTGGGCCAGCAAGGAGAGAGAAAGAGAGAGAATATTCCAAGGCATGTCCATGCAATCTTTTGCAGACCACCCAATGCCAACTGCAAGTCCTGTAGACTCAATCAGTATAGTGATAAAACTGAGATTAATAAACATTTCTCTGACTTGGGGAAAAAAGGAGTTTCAACCCTTTTCTGAAGGGAGTCTCTGACTATCAACTTACATAAATGAAAGGAAAGCACCACCAAACGTCTTCCGTCTCCTCCTCAATTTTGTGAATCTTGCATAAAAATTATGGACAGTATTAGCATTTCAACACTTACACATGTCTGTAATTTCTATGTGGAAATAATTCATATTTATATTTGCATGTGTTGTCTGAGTTACCCTAGGGCCCAGTAAGCGTTACTCTGCTGAAATTATCTCCTAAAATGGAACAATTTTTGTTGCCTATAGCATTCTTTCAGCAAATTAATTTTTTAATATACAGGCATATAATATTGACAAGCTGCCTTTGTGCATTATGACTTGCAACCTTTATATCTATAAAGGACACTCATAGCCTCAGTCCCTACAGACCAGTTTGTAAACTTACATACTCAGTGTACTGACTTTAAAGGGACTATACTCGCAAGTAAGTACTCCATGGGGATCCAGCAATTCACCATCCAGCTTTATAAACACAGGAAAGACGTTTTTTAAGGATTAAAGATTTGGGTGGGAGAGGAGTTCACAGAGAGCACACCGGGAAAAAGTAATTTTTCAAATGTATCACCGATTAGGCGCTCAATATTCTTTGAAGATCAAATTGCAAATGAAGGATGCAACCAAAAAATTGTCATCTTGGAACAGCTTAGCAGGAATATTTAAAAATAATTCTGTCAAATATCTCAGAAACAGATATGATACAGACTAAAATTGAATACTACTGCATGGTCATTCATCAATGCCAACAGAAGTTTTCAGGCTACTGAGAAACATTTGAATATATCTCACAATTCTCCTCACTCGCACCTAAATTAAATCCCCACAAAATTTAAATGCAAATGATTTTCACAAATTATATATAAAAGTGTGAGAGACATTAAAGCTTGCAATTTGCAAACCGTAGTATAGTTTCCTCCTTAATAAAAGCTCTATTTATAAAGCAATGATTCATTGGGCATTTTCGAAAGAACTCAAGGAAAAGAATTTTTTTCTTCCTTTCTTGAATATTTTATACTTCTTTTGCCATATAGTAATTGTGTCTGTTATTTAATTGCTCTCTTTTAAGAGCTAATAAAAGATATAAATCATACAGCTTTCGAAAGATACCACAAGCAAGTTTTATGATCCCGCACTACGAACAGCAAATCCTCCATGTATTGCTACTGAAATAATATAATTACATCACATCAACCATTTTTATGCTTTTCCTTGCTGCAGGCACCTAAACTAGCAAAATGGATTTCTATTCAGTTGGAGACAGTCTGATACAGCATTCTATGCTTTGTCCTTTAGAGCAATCAGCCACTGTGAGCTCTAAGAAACTTAAGTGCTGCAGCGAGAAAATGAAAAGATTCTCGGAAAAAAGGGGTTTTCTCTATTGACTTAAAACTCTTTATCTAAAAAACCTCTTACTTAAACGCTATCTACGCTTATTGCTATCACACACTCAGTGCCGCACCCATTTCTATAACCTTATGTTTATTTCAAATAAAAATCAATCTTTAAAAAATGAGACAAATCAATAGTAATCCTCACTGAGTAAGGACATTGGGGTTTTATGATGATGAAGGCTTGTTTCCAGTATGCTCAAACCCAATAGCTTCTAAATGCCCCAGAGATACAAAAACACCAAGAGCGTAGCGAATGATAACACAGACTCATGAACAAGAACAAAATTCTTTAAATTGCACAGCGCCCTAGTAGCTTTGATTAAAATCAATTGTGGACTAAAGATATATTGGACTGTCAAAGGCTGGCATGGCATCCCTTGTCAATTTTGAGAATATGTCTCTCATAAGGGCCACTTCCAGAATGATTTCTTCCCTCAACACACTCTAGTGTCAAATTAACGCTAATGTATTTCCATCAGTCATTCTATGTGGCATTGCCCCAGCAATTAAAATATAATGTGTGCAAAGAGAAACTCCAGAGTGCTACGCATCTTGATAAAACTACTTTTTTAAGCAAATCAGCATTGCAGATGTACTCCTTGTCCCGATAGCTTTACTTTATTCATAACTGCTAGGAGTAATGAGGTAGGAATAATCAGGCATAATATTTTAACTCAGCTCTGTTTCTTGATGATATCACTTAGACAAGCTGAACAAACTCTCCATAGTTCCCATATTGCTGCTATTTGTCTTAGAAGACAGCAAGTGAAAGCAAGCATCAGTGCAGTACCTTGATGTCTGAAAAGTTCAGAAAAACACGATTTTCAAAGCGGTGGACTTTTTGCAATTCTTCAAGAAACCTCCTTTTCAAATAACAAACTCTGGTTTGCTGATCTGTGGATAAACCTAATTCTTAAAATGTATATGTTGTTGATTAAGGTTTACTTGCCTTTTGAACTTGTAGAGGATGAAAGCCCCAACTGCAACTAGACAGATAACAAAGAGAACCACAATAGCCCAGTAGCCACTGCCTCCTCCAATCCTCTGAGAGTCTGAAATACGAAATAAAAGAACAGCTTAGCATGTCATCTTTCAGATCAGTCACATTCTTGGGCTTTCTTTTCTATCTAATTGCCAGGTCAAAAACATTTGTTGTTATTTATGTAACCTCTTCTTTTCACTCCATCTGTAGCCTCTTCAAAAAGGCAGCAAACCAAAATTAATTGGTGACTTGTGACTGAAGGACAGAGGACCAATTAAAAAAAAACAACAACAAACAAAACCAAAACCCAAAACCCACGAAGATTTAAATATTTGCACACTCAGTGTGTTTTTTCTTCTGGGAATCTAAAGGTATCGTAGGAAATGATCACATACCCTAAGTACGTGTGTCGCAAAAGCAGGGCTGTATTAATTTCACAGATGGAGAAACTAAGGCTCTGAATAACAAATGAACTCATCAAGGTCATACATTGGTAAAGGCTGTAATGAACGTGGGCTTCCCACGTTCCCAGCACAATCCCAGCCTTTTGTGCTGGCTAACACATGTTAGCCCTTTAAACCAGATGAGGTACCACAGCGAGACTGTAGCACAATTCTACATTAGAGACTAGATAAAAGAGCTTTGTCTTCTGCAGAGAGCTGACAGATAAAATATCACACCAGTATTTACATAAATTGATTGCGGTCAGCTAAGCTGTTCTCCCACAACACATTGAAATGAGAAAGAAGGATATATTATGGAATAGGATACACAGATAAAAATTACTGGATGTTCTAAAACAAGGTTCAAGTGAAAGCTGAACTTACTGGTTAAAATATCATTTTAACATATCTCTGTTCAAAATACACGCACATGTATGTACATATACTCTCTTCAACAAGTTTCCAGGTACATAGTGAAGCTAGAGATGCAGGAAATGCATGCAAAAAAACTGTTTCCATTTGTTTTAAACACAGAAAAAAGATATAATTTATCTCAGGACAGGATTAGCAATGTGGAAACCCCTACAGCAAGCTTCACGTCAATTGATTTGAAGATCAGAGATACAAGGCAGGGATGCAAGGCTACGTCCCAGACCCCTGGGGTTAAATCTGGCTGAAGTAAAGCAGCTCTGCTTTCTCGGCAGCCAGTGGAGCCAAAGTGCTTCCCCAGATGGTTTTTTTGAAGCCTGGTTGGCTCTTCCTTCAGGGCACTGTTTTGTATAGTATACAAAAACCTATAGTATAGGTATTTAGTTAATGTCATGGTTACACAGAAAAAAGCAAGAAGCTTCTGATACAAATCATGAGGTATGACAAAATTGAAATATGTAAGAAATATTTATTTTGTGGTGATTGTTAACAAGTACCAAATGAAAATATATCCATACATACATGTGTGTGTATGTATCTCTATTTACGTACACATATATACACACATATATATTTATGTGCGTATCTATATGTAACAAGTACCAAGTAAGTATATATGTATGTGTGTATATGTACATACATATATTGATATGAAGACTTTCTCCTTAACTTATCAGAACTCAGACAAGCATCCAAAGGTTGGTCTGTTGGGAGCCTTCTTTATATATTTACCTGAACTGGAGTCAGCTAAAGTCACTAAGACCCAGTATCCTCCCCTCAGAAAGAAACTGATGTTGTGTGCATTCAAGGCCTGCTTTATAGCCGCTATTCTCTGAAAATACAACAGAGAGAATGTCAGACATCTCGAACTCCGTTCCACTTTGAGAGACTCAATGTTCTAAAAAGGAAAACCTCTGGTTCATTAAATGGTGAGAAACTCAGAAAGCATTTTTCAATGATGAGCTGAAATCTTAAAGAAATTCCGTATCTAAAAATCATGCAAAACTCCACAAGCCGTAAAAGCTGAAAATGTCAAAACTTTATAGCCAAATCTTTCTTCCTGCTTACCAAACCCTTCACCGAGTATGTGACAGACAGCATGTCATTTGCACGTGCTATTGGGTTTACCTGGGTCATAACTCACACAATGCATAATCCGTATTAAAAACTCTCAATTTTTCTAACCTTTCAGAACAAAACCTGCAATGTCACTTTAGATTTCTTGCTATGAAAAGTAACTGCTATTTGATAATGAACTGCATGTCATAATTTACCTCACCTCCTCACCTATAATGGGATGGATTCCATTTATACCTAATTTTTAACAATACTCTGTAGAAATATATACATCCATCCATGTGGAAAAAATGAGGATTCCTCCTATTTTTCTCCAGCGGATAGAGCATAGTAAAATATGGTCTCTCACATTTTTATGGAGCAGAACCATTAAATATACCATCATATCCTAACCCCAGATGACAAATTGTCTGAATTTTCCCTTCTACTTGCTTGTGTCTTCAACACGGGTAATTTTCTAAAAGATCAAAGCTAGTTTTATACTCTATGACTTATAATTTAGGATACGACTTCCCACAGGATGCCAAATTAGAAATATGCTTTATACCCGTGAAACCTTCACGAGCAACTCCTTCCATGATATTACCAATTACGGTGTTCATCTTTGACAAGCCTTTGCAGTATAATAGATAGAAATCCCTGTAGTCTCTCTCATGTTATGGACCGAGACTACACAAAAGTTCAAATTCAAATATCCTCACTCATATTGAGGAATATCTAACTTCTGAAGCCATTCCACTGACTTTATTACTTTTTTTTTGCGGGGGAATGACGCAACATAAGGGTGATGTGAGCATGGCATCAGTTATTTTACAAGACAATTGCTCCAGACAGCTCCTAAGTGTTTATCTGTTTGCCCAAAGTCTGAAAAGAGAATGGATATGACGATGATATTGATTAGCAGCCTTTAAAGTGACGCTGGCACCACTGACATAGAGTCACTTAGTCTCAGTCCAGGTTCATTCACATGTTCATGGTATACAATGCAAGAGGGACCACTACTTTAGGCTAATCTGACTTTCAGCCAGTAAATGAAATTACTGAGCCCCATAACTTTGGATACATCATACTTTCCTGGCAGGTGTTTGAAGAATTCAACATTTGCTCTGCTTTTTGCTTAAGTGACTAACACTTGTTTGTTATTTCTCTCCCCAACCCTGGGTTCCCACCCAAACCTAAACAAAGTACACTTCCACAGGTCAAAAATTTGAATCTCACGTGAATCCAGCCAAAGGTTCTGGCTTATTTATTTCACTGCTAGACTGATGGTTGTTTCAGTACTCATGGGGTTTCTTTTCTGCCCTGAGGTAGTTACTGAGCACAGTGCTGCCACCTCTCCAACTGTTTAAAAAAACAAATCCAGTGTTTGGAGCTCCTCTCTAGATTCTCTAAGCTAAGGTTCTTATGCCAGCATTTGAATTTTCTATCTTCTTTTTCTACATCCTTTCCAATGATAATATTTGAACATGTGAACACAATGGCTCCTGCATTGTGCTATAAGAATGCAAAAATAATGACACTATTCAAACTCTTACCCACTTATACATCTGGGGGTCTGATTTGCCCTTTTTGCCAATGGGAATTTTCATGTACTAGTTTTTCTAGATAGAGCCCCAAATCTTCCTCAGAGCCACTGCTTTCCAGGCTATAGTTTAAATGCACTTTAATTGACTCTTTCAACTGGACTCATCCCACCTGGCATTAGACGTGTAATAGGTGTGCATAAATTAAGCGACCAAGTCGACCAAGAGTCAATTATTAGAATGAAATACTTTTGAAATTGCTGTGTTCTTAAAACCAGGTTAAATCACACTCAGCTTTTACTTCTACATGAACAAATTTGAAAGAAAAAGGGCTTTTGTCAGAATGGAACCAAACTTTAGAATTATCCAAAGGGCTCCTACTACTACAGTGCCAGCTTACTTATGATCTTTGTTATTGCTGGCTACTTTTAACAGTGACTCCTATTCTAGACCACTAATTTAATAAATAGCATCACATCATAACACTTCATGTAAAACACCAACAGAAACTCTACCGAGCGGGTGTTCTCTGCCTGACCAAGAAATTATGCCTTTAACAATCCTTCTGAAATCATATAATATCCCAAATCTAAAAGGTTTTCAGCCAAGAACAAATAGGTTCTCTCTAAGGGAAGACATTTCATAACTATGTCTAAACTAAGGATTGCAGGGACACCTCCTCCAAACATGCAGAAAACGTTCTGCTTTGGTGAGTCCTCGCAGTAGTGTCACAACCCTGACTTTGAGAACTGGCACTAGCAGCATGGCAAAGCACATCCTTCCAGTGAAACATGATGAAGACCTTCAAGATTCTCTTCTGGTAACAGAAGAGAATGTAACGAATCTTTGAATAAGTGGGGCTTAGTGACCATGATATGATAGAGTTCTTGATTTGGGGCAAAGTAGGGAGGGGGGTGAGCAAAACCACTACCATGGACTTCCGGAGGGCAGACTTTGACCTGTTCAGGACACTGGTTGAGAGAGTCCCTTGGGAGACAGTCCTGAAGGGCAAAGGGGTCCAGGAAGGCTGGGCATGCTTCAAGAAGGAAGTCTTAAAGGCGCAGGAGCAGGCTGTCCCCATGTGCCATAAGACAAACCGGCGGGGAAGACGACCGGCCTGGCTGAACAGGGAGCTTTTGCTGGGACTCAGGAAAAAAAGGAGAGTTTACCACTTTTGGAAGAAGGGGCAGGCAACTCAAGAAGAGTACAGGGATCTCGTCAAGTCATGCAGAGAGAAAATTAGAAATGCAAAAGCCCAGCTAGAACTCAATCTGGCCACTGTTGTAAGAGAGAATACAAAATGTTTTTACAAATACACTAACAACAAAAAGAGCCAAGGAGAATCTCCCTCTTTTATTGGATGCGGGGGGGGCAACATTGCCACCAAGGATGAGGAAAAAGCTGAGGTATTTAATGCCTTCTTTGCCTCAGAGTCTTTAATAGTCAGACCAGTTATCCCCAGGGCATTCAGCCCCCTGAGCTGGAAGACAGGGACGGAGAGCAGAATGAACCCCCCATAGTCCAGGAGGAAGCAGTTAATGACCTGCTACGCCACCTGGACACTCACAAGTCTATGGGGCCAGATGGGATCCAGCCGAGAGTACTGAGGGAGCTGGCAGAGGAGCTTGCCAAGCCACTCTCCATCACTTATCAGCAGTCCTGGTTAACAGAGGAGGCCCCAGACGACTGGAGGCTTGCCAATGTGACCCCCATCTACAAGAAGGGCCGGAAGGAGGATCCGGGGAACTACAGGCCTGTCAGCCTGACCTCGGTACCAGGGAAGGTTATGGAGTGGTTCATCTTGAGTGCGCTCAACAGGCATGTGCAGGCCAACCAGGGGATCAGGCCCAGCCAGCATGGGTTCATGAAAGGCAGGTCCTGCTTGACCAACCTGATCTCCTTCTATGACCAGGTGACCGGCCTAGTGGACGAAGGAAAGGCTGTAGATGTTATCTACCTGGACTTTAGTAAAGCCTTTGACACTGTCTCCCACAGCATTCTCCTGGAGAAGCTGGCGGCTCATGGCTTAGGCGGGTGTACTCTTCGCTGGGCAAAAAACTGGCTGGATGGCCGAGCCCAGACAGTTGTGGTGAACGGAGTGAAATCCAGTTGGCAGCAGGTCACAAGGGGTGTTGCCCAGGGCTCAGTTTTGGGGCCAGTCTTGTTTAATATCTTTACCAATGATCTGGACGAGGGGATTGAGTGTGCCCTCAGTAAGTTTGCAGATGACACCAAATTGGGTGGGAGTGTTGATCTGCTTGAGGGTAGGAAGGCTCTGCAGAGGGATCTGGACAGGCTGGATCCATGGGCCGAGGCCAATTGTATGAGGTTCAACAAGGCCAAGTGCCAGGTCCTGCACTTGGGCCACAACAACCCCATGCAATGCTACAGGCTTGGGGAAGAGTGGCCGGAAAGCTGCCCAGTGGAAAAGGACCTGGGGGTGCTGGTCGATAGCCAGCTGAATGTGAGCTGGCAGTGTGTCCAGGTGGCCAAGAAGGCCAATAGCATCCTGGCCTGTATCAGCAATAGTGTGGCCAGCAGGACTAGGGAAGTGATCGTGCCCCTGTACTTGGCACTGGTGAGGCAGCACCTCGAATACTGTGTTCAGTTTTGGGCCCCTCATGACGAAAGACACTGAGGTGCTGGAGCGTGTCCAGAGAAGGGCAACGAAGCTGGGGAAGGGTCTGGAGCACAAGTCTTATGAGGAGCGGCTGAGGGAGCTGGGGTTTTTTAGCCTGGAGAAAAGGAGGCTGAGGGGAGACCTTATCGCTCTCTACGACTACCTGAAAGGAGGTTGTAGCGAGGTGGGCGTCAGTCTCTTGTCCCAAGTAACTAGAGATAGGAAGAGAGGAAATGGCCTCAAGTTGCGCCAAGGGAGGTTTAAATTGGATATTAGGAAAAATTTATTCACCGAAAGGGTTGTCCAGCATTGGAACAGGCTGCCCAGGGAAGTGGTTGAGTCACCATCCCTGGAGGAGTTCAAAAAACCATGTAGATGTGGCACTTCAGGACATGGTTTAGTAGGCATGGAGGTGTTGGGTTGACAGTTGGACTAGATGATCCTAGAGGTCTTTTCCAACCTTAATGATTCTATGATTCTATGATAAGTGACACCATGAGTATTTTCCTGCTGACTTAACCAGTTACTGCTTCTAAGTTTATTTACATAGGGTATATTTTCAGGATATCTCTCAAGTCACACTGGATTCTGACACAACACAGATTTTATCAGTATTTGTGCCATTCAATTCTAAATCAACAATGGCTCTACAGCATTGTAGTCTATAAAACAATCAGTGTTGAAATGGGATACTAGCGTACCTGATTTTTTCTCATTGGACAGCACAGATTGCTGTAATTGCTCCAGTCTCCCTTGTTCCTGCTCTGACGAAATGGAGATTGTACCATATTTGGTACTTCCATACATGTAACCCCCAACCACCACTGGTCTGACCTGGTCAATCCTAACAATGTCAGAAATATACATCTATTCTCCAGATTATACAATTACTTTCACCTTTCAGTGATCCTCAAGTTTCAGAAAACCTTTGCAAGGTCTTACTGGAGGACTACTTATTACAGAAACGGTGCCCTGCTAAACTACTGTAATTTCCCCATAGCCCTACTGAAGAGAAGTTTTCCCAAATCATTTGCAACATGTGATTGTTCTTCTTTATGCTTTGGAGTAACTCACAGAGTATTTCATACACAAACATGAAAAAAACCCTTGAGACAGCATTGATTATAATTGATGATATTCTTTAAGCTGCCTTGAAGCACAGCACTAATAGAACAGTTGAGATTTAAAGGGAACTAATATGCATAACACTTTGCACTGAAATAAAATGTTTGCACAACCTAAGAATCTATCACCATCAGTTCACTTAAATTATTAAAGACGTCCATTCCATGTATACTTGGAATAAAGAGAAAGGATTTCCTTTAGAAGCTGCACCTCGCTTCTTCAAGAAGTGGAAATATGCAAATAATTGTGAAGTGGTAATACTCACCTGGCTGAAAGCCATAGTTCATGAATGGCTCTCTACTAAAGAAACAACCTACTAAAATTAACCGTTTCCTGCAACATAATCAGGATTTCAGGCTCCCAGGAACTCCCACTGTGATTACAGAGGGAGAGCAGTAAGGGTTTGGGATTGCCACAAAGCAGAAAATTTTGTGCATTCACACCGTACTCTGTGCATTTTAAAGTAAGACACCTGTTCAAGTACTTGGACAACATCAACATACTCCTTTGGACATTCCAAAGTGTACCCCATCAATTCCAAACACAATCTACTGGTTTTGTGTTAATATGAAGAGCTGCTTCTTACCTACTTTTCCAGCTCTTTGGATATTGTGACCTTGTCTCAAAAAGTTGTAAAATGCCCTTCAAAATTAATGATACCTTACATTGGGATTCTTTGTAACTGGCAGGACTTGAACTGCAAGACACAGGCACAGTTGGGATATGTTCCTTCTCTATCACAGCAAAAGGACGACTATCATAAATGATAAGTGCCAGTCTTCTGATTTTCAACTGGCATAAGGTCTTTTATTATGGAAGAAATATGGTTTGGAAATAAGTAGGGAGAAACTAATATCTGATTTTCATTCCTGTGTTCACTGTATTTGTTTCTTGCCAATTGAAAAGGACATTTGCTCATAAAGGCAGAAACTACCTGCTTGATGCTCTTTACATTATAGGTCAACTATTAAGGTTCTGTTTCTGTTTGACCTGAAATCTAATTTGCTCCTAAAGACAGTGCAGAGATGTTTCATCCCTCTTTAGAAATATCAGTGTTCTAAATGCACTCTTTGCTCTACTGGATCTTCACAGACTGACATGCCATCACTGTTGTTTCTGTTTAAAAAACAGATCAATATTAGTTATTCTTGAGAAATACACTAATACCAGTAAGCACTAGATTATGCTGGTCTAGACACTGTCAAACACAGCAGTCATAGCTGTTGCTGGCTTTTACATGTCTCTTGTCAGGTGGGCGTGAGATCTTTACATAGTTAGGGAGCACCTTTTAATTTCCCATAAAGACAATGAGAGTACAGCCACTGATTGCAAAACAGGAGGAAGACTGTCCTACCCAGACATACATTGCTCTGGTTACCTTATCACTAGTTACACTTCTCTTCCTTTTTGGTTGGTTTGCTGGTAGTAGAACATGCAAGTCAGCAGTTGTGGGCAGACCAGGTTTCACGACTGTCATGAGTGTTTCTTTGGGTGTATTGGTTTCCTGTGAAGACAAAGGCATATGGCAAATTATAGGACAGCGTGCTTTATATTTTATAGAAAATACATAAGTAACTCCACATGTGTCTCTTAGTCTTTGGTGTTCAGATCCTTAATATTTAGAGGAGATTCCACCAGAAGCTAAAACATGACCAAAGCCAAACATAAATTAACTGAAATGTGAGCTGAAGATTGGAAGAGCTAAGAATTGTTATCGCATTAAAGAGATTTAGTGGCATCATGGAAAGAAGCAAAATGGAGTACGCAGTTTTAGCAAAACTCTGCAATGGCTGTGCATTTCTAGGGTAACATTAAAAAAAATCCCTAAGTGATTTAGGATCCTTTGTGGGCCATTCAGACACTTAGTAGACTTAGAAGGGCATATTCATTACTGCTAACTTTAGCTTAGGGAGGCTACTTTTCCATCTGTGTTTAATGGACAGAGAGAAGTTTTCCAGGGTGAGACTAAGAGCACCTAGGTTCAGTTCCTGAAATTGTTATGAATCCCTGCGGCCCCCGGTAAAAGTCAAGTGCATTCCTTTTCAAAATAGTTTGTGCAAATTTTGCTTTTAGTCCCAAATTCCTTCATGTGTTGTGTAATACAGCCACACAATTTGAATGACAACACCCTAGGCACTTCCCGTAGCCTTCCTTTCTCAAACAGATTCCGAAATTCCATTAAATTGTTCATATTCTTTTGCAAATGATTTAGTAATTACTAAAATGCAAAGGCATTTTTGCATAGGATTAAAACATTTGTTTGACTGACACTGGTTATGGTATGGGTTTAAGTTGAGAAAAGTGGGAATTTACTTGAATCTGACATTTGAGGTGAACCTTAAAAAAAAGGCAGGAAAAAGTATAGAGTCAAAATTCCAGCACCTGATCTGCAGTACTGTAAATACAGGAAAAGTTAAGTGATTGCAAACACAGGCATTTTCAAAACATTATCAACCTGCACCTCAGTGCTACTGTCCTCACAAAAAGTCCGTGTGTGCACCCTGGGCTGCTGGCAGTGTGTGCACCTGAAGAGCACAGCTCCAGAGCTCCCAGTTTTTATGGGGTGCTTTTACTTATCTCACAGAACTGCTGCATGGCTTTGCACTTGATTTAACCTACAGGATTCAACTGCTCCCCATCCACATTTCTTCTGCTAATATGATCTAAAAAAACCAGCTGTATGAACTGTTTGCCTATATATTATATATAATTTTCAAAGTTACGTAACTGACATTGTAAATTTTTTCTTTCTGCTTTGTTGTTTCACGAAGTCTATGTCTTTTATATTACACAGCATCCTTTACTTAACTTCTAAATATATCACATTTAAGCTACTCTTCCTGTCTTGGAGTCAGCAGTATTTGCCAATACGTCTATCCCTAATCCCAGAGAGCAATATTTAGCATTAATTGCCAATTAGGCTGTGTTAGACCTAAACTTTCTATGTTACAATATCATCATCTACAGCCTGCACGTAAAAGCGACACTAGGCTCAAACTTGTTTGAAATGTGGCTCATGAGGTTCACTTTATTATTTTGCTCTGCCTCCTTTTTTCTAAATGAGAAGGCATTAACTTAACCTTCAAGCTTTACGACCGGCGAGGGAACATTTTACGAGCAATCTGAAAGAGCACCTTTGCAAGAAGTCGTGTTACTACCCGCCCTATGTCTTCCCTCCACTCTGGTATGTCGGGGTTGTACATGTCCAGGTGCTTAGTAAACTTCAGAGGAAGAACATGAAAATGATCTAGAAAAACAAAAATAAACATTTTTGAACAAGTAACAAACCAGGTTGCAAAAACAGTTTTGCAGAAATAAAAGCTGAAAATACATATTTGGCATTATTTGCTGTGCAGCACTGTAGTATCTAGGAACCCCACTGCTCTGCGTTGTGTACTCTTGCACGGAGCAAGAGTACGCTCCTGTCAGGCACTCCATTTCTTTCTCTATTTTCATCAACATCATCATATTTGTGCCTAAAGATAAAAAAGCAGGAAGAAAAAAAAAATAAACAAAGCAGATTTACATACGTGCACTGGGGTCATAACCTTCCCAATAATTTTTCCTTAGGACAATACACCACACAGATGCGGTTGGTTTCTTTTATTTGTAATGGGAATGCGCCAATGGATTTTATTCTCACTGAATCATAAACGTGTTTTTTGCCCATTACGTGTTCCTGGTTTACATGTAAAATGAATACTTGATGTATTCCATCAACTAGCTATGAAAATAAGAACAGAAACGATATACCAAAGGCTAACTACTGCCCTCTTCAAAAAAATAGAAACAAGGTACACACACAACATTTCTCTGGAGATTGTCCAAAATATCTGAAATACCAGAAATGGGCTGATCCTCAGTAAACAGTCTCTAAAATCTTCTCTTTCTCCATATACGCTCCTTGGATGAACACCTGGGGAACTTAATGCAAAGCAGAGAAAGAGATCCTCTGGAATGCATGAGTCAAATCTGGCCTCCCCAATGCTTCTGACAGAATTGTATTTTAATGTGGTTTTCTTTTCCAGAGGTTTCTTTATTTCCCCCATGACCAGTACTTTCTTGCTCTTCCTACCAGGATTGGCCAACACTAGGAGCAGAAGCAGCGTTTGAAAGCCAAAGTCATTGATCTAGTCACACGAAGATGGATTATACTTCTAAAGATTTCTAAAAAAGGGGATGCACTTCTAAGTGGTAGCCTAAACGTTAAATCCATTTATCTTAGGAAAGGAGAAGATTCATAAAAGCTGCATTTAGCATGAGTGTGGTTTTTACCATTATTTTAAATTAATAAGTATACTAAAAGCAAAAATAACAGAATCTTCTGCAGACGATAGAGATGTATCATGTTGTGTATTTCATGATATCTGAAGGCTTTTAGCTCTGCATTAAAAAGAAGCTTTTTCACTTATCACAATTCCCACATGTGACAGCACAAACACAAATGTAAATAATTCGTCGACACTACATTTTTCACAGTATATTATGCCTTGTCACCACATTATAAGGCACAACAAAACACACCAGGGCACAATGTGAAACAAGAGTTGAAGGGTTATTCAATAATTACAGCGGAGCTATATTTGATCCAAACTCTCAGATAAACATCAAAGGAACAGTGATATATTGTGGTAAAAGGCAATTATTTCACATTGTTTTTAATGCTGAGAGTATATAGACAACTAAATTTTCTTTTTTTTTCAGAACTACTTTATTTAGAAATCCTAAGAAACTCTAGTCATAGGCCAAAATACTACTTAAATGCTATTGCTACATATAGCATTTGGGAACCACAGTAACATTTAAAATAAGCAAAGGAAACAAAACGTTTCAGATGAAACCCTTCCATACTGTTCAGTCTCATGGAGTTACCTAGTGACAGTTCATCCCTCTAATTTTAACAATTAAACATGGCATTAGATATAATTTTACAACAGGGTCAGTTGTGTCAGGGCTGGTTTAAGAGGTATAAGAAACAAGTACACGTGAAACAAAAAAAAATTAACAAGAGTAATGTCTCACCAAAAACGTGGACAACTTTTGAGTCCTGAAGCATGGAGCTCCCACAGGAAGCCTGCACTGTAACTCTGATGTCTCCTGTCTCAGCAAACTTTGTCACCAGAAAATTGTCCAATGTAAGGAGTGGCTTTAAAAAACAAAGAAAAGTTGAAAATAGAATTTCAGCAAGAACCACAAGAACAGTGGCCGAAGAGACCGTCACTAAAAATATGAGCAAAAAAGGTTTCACATCAATTATTCAATTAATCAACATTTTATCAAATTGTTCAATTACAACTTTCAATACAGGATGTTTCTTTCCCCGAATAGAATGTTTATAAACAGAAGAGCTGCCAGATGGGGCAAAATTTCTTTTAGAATAATTGGTAGAGTATTAGGTTTTCATTCAGATCGCACTGAAATAAACAGATTTTGAGTCAGGCTCACAAATCTCTACAGGATCATATGTAGCAAGCCATTTGTCTCAAAAAAAGGTGGAGTATAGTCAAGGTCAAACGGGTTAATTCTGTCAACTTAGAGCATAACCCATGGAAGTGCACCAGCCCACCATAACCTCCAAGGCAGAACTGAGATACTCTGTTACCTGACCACATCTGTATGAATTACAAAACCCTTCACAAGACTACATCGATCTGCAGTGCCTGTTCTAGCAATGGCAAAGTCAATAACAATGAAAAGATACAGGCTGGGATTATGGTAGACAGCACATTTACAAGAAGAAAGTTCACTGTGCTTATCTGAAGCATTCCTCTCTCATACTTAGTCTCTCTCATAAAGAAAATATTTTACTTATCTGTTATTGAAAGATTTACCTTAAAAGAAATTAACCCAGCTAGACAAGAACTATCCAAGAATAGAAATACTTGGATATTTATCATTCTAGGATATGTTTATCTAGACTTTCTATCCCCAAATGAATATCACTAGATTGTTTGAGTGCTTTCACTGTTTTGATATCCTTTTAGGTATCCCAGTTATTTTTGATACACCAGTTTATTTCAGACTCCCAGAAAATATTTATCTGTACAATGAATATATATATATTTCTGTACAGCACTTAAATTTACAGTACTCACATTATCAACATGGAAGTGCATAAATCCAAGATTCATAATTCACCAATGCTATGATCCCAAATGCATCCCCCTCCACAAGTTATTTTCCATAGGTAATGAAATAGAATAAATTGTTGTTCCCCCCAAAAGAAAAGGGTTTAGAAATTCAAACCAATTCTAGAAGAGAAATTTGCATTTCCACATAAGTAGCAATAAAGGGAAATTAACACCTTAAATGTATATGATAAAACAAGGGAAGTTAGATACTGCTTGGCACTAGATATAACTGGCTATTTGGAACAAAATATGGTCTAAAAGAAGTCATGCAACACGGTAGAATTTCTATTAAAGTAAAAGGTGTCACTCAACCTTTATTGGAAAGAGATTGAAAATAATCTCAGTCAAAACAGTACATGTACCTGAAGATTGTTTCCTATCCACCAGTAGAAGACTGTCAAATTAGGGTTCTTGGGCAGTATGATGGCTGTCAGATTCACCTCCTGGTTTCTCCCAACAACTGGAACCACTTCTAAATTTAAAGCCTGCAGTGGAGCTGAACAAAGTTCCCAAAATATCATTGAACAAGAATCCATCAATTTATTAATGCCTCTTTGCCCAAAAGCCTCTCACCTGCACACCATAAGGTCCTGAATTTATTTTTCCCTCCCTCCTGCTTTTACATCTGTGTTGAAAGCTGCGGGCATAATTGGAAGGACCTAATTTCAACCAAAAAAAAAAACCCAACCCCCAAACCCCACAAACAAAATCCTAGAGCAATGTGATGGATCAGCAAAATGCACCTCTCTGATGCACTTTTTTTGGTGCATGTCCTACTTCAGAAAACATAAGCAAATATCCCAGTTAAAGGGTGGAAAAGGCAATCTCAGCTTTTTTTTTTTTAAAGTAATAAAAGATCTAATTAATAAAAATCTAACAAATCTCCAACTGCTAAGGGAAAAGCAGAAAACTGAAAAAGAATGTTGCTGTCTACTCATTTTCATTATAAAATATCCGCTGTTAGGCTCACACCACACATAAACTCTCATTAATGCATGCTTTAAAATAAATGTGTATGTCAGGGGAGCATTTATTTGCAAATCAAAATAGATAACCTCTGTACTCCAAAATGTGCCTTACAGTAAGTTTATTTCTTTCTGAACTTTTGCCTACGAAGGTTGTAAACATTATTATTTGTATAAAAGAAATGCATCATTACAACGATTTTATCTGCTTCTTAATGTTGTAGTTTGCTTCATAGTACAATAACTTTATTGAAAGAAAATCTTTCCCTTGGAGGTTTCCGAGCACACCTTTTTCAGCATGTCTGAAGGTAAAAGCTTTATAATAGTATAATGTGATAACTAGAATTTCTTAACCTCAGCTGCACCATCTATCCAGGATACCAAACTGCTGTATGGTCCAACATGCATTCATTACACAGAATGAATGCTAACCCATCCATTTTTGTTCCATTCTAAGTATCTTTTATCTCATTCAAAGGTCTTCCATCTCAGTGCAAACTTAAAGGTAATTAACACTGGTCCAAAGTCTTTCTCCTGCTCTCTTTCATGAACTGAATCATTGCCCGTTCACTTCTAATTCACTTTGACTAAACTGATAGAACTTCTCTGAGAGCAAGTTGTCCAAGCAGTGCACACCCTTCTTTTCCACCTCACTTCAACCAGCCTGTGTGCTGCTTCATCCGAATGTAAGGCTCTACTTTCATTCCGCGTTTTCCCTGATGACTCTTTAACCACTTACATGTATTCAAGACATGTTGGGTGCTTAAACAAATGGCTTCTTCACAAGCTTCTTTACCGAAACAGAGTTAAAATGCTCCTTTGGTTGCTGGTGTCTTGAGGAAAATTCAGAAATTGTAGGAATTCCATTAAATTTATTCCTCCTAGAAAGAGATTTTCTTTCTGATGAGGCAAATGAAAGAAGTCTGGAGGGATCTGCATAACTGCTTTGATTTTGCCATAAATTTACATTTTCCTGTAGGAAACTGATCATTTTGAGATATGGTTTTCCTCCTGAAGAAGGTTACTTTCTTTTCCAAAATTTTTAGAGGGGAAGCTGTTTGGTACTTGAATGATGACTGTTATTTCAAGTTTGCCATTCCTATATATTAAAGAGCTAAAAATAATTAGTGGGAGTCCTTCTGCTTGTCTCAGTCACACAATTCCATAATGCATTTGAGCAAGCTTTGTAGCACCCTTGAGTGTGTACAATTAGGAATGAAGTTGACTTACATGATTTCTGTTTAACGAAGCTACAATTTCAGTACAGTTTTCATAGCTCCCTGATTATTCACACACTATAGAGATTATGGTTTCATGAAAAAGAAAATGTATGCCAAGTTCTTCTTCAGTTCTTTTCACTCTGGGTTACCTACTCACGTTTATACTACCAGACTTGCTCTAATTTCTCTTACAGTTCATTAACAAAGTTGTAGATTGTGTGATCTGGATCAGAAAGCGTAATCTGGATGACAGACCAAAGTTCATATAATTGTCCTGCATTACAGGGCATCCCATAGCAACAGAACTTGGCAGGAGTAAAAAATACTCCCTTTACCATTTGTCCCTGAAAAAATTCCCTAGGAATACATCAGCTGGAGATGGAGTGAAAGCAGGACGCTACGGACATTTCTGCTTTCGTTCCACAGTGAAAAATGTCCCTGAATGGCTATCAGTGTTTCTCTAGGACGTGGAAACTGCAGTTTAATTAGTGCCAGCTAATTTCCTCAAACCTTGTCATTTACCTAAAAAATTAAACAGAGCAAGTCACATAGAAAGCATTTATTCAACTGGACTGGGTAACATGCTTCCATACGTCTTCTAGGCCATTCGCAGCATCCACTGACAAGCTCAGGAATGGACCACATCTGCTTCAGTGCTCTGCCGCCTCTGCTCTTCAGCACCCAAGTCCTCTTAATGCACCACTCATTTTACTTGTGAAAAATACCTCCGGCTTCTGCAATTTGTAAATCCATTGCATAAAACACAATCGACATCTTTTATTTTTACTGTTTATCCTGAGGTAGGGCACACCAGAAGCACATTTTGAGAAAGCGGTTGTTCTGCCTTCCGTCAGGGCTTGCTACTGCTCGCCATTCCCTGAACGGTAAAAAGTTGCTCTCCCCAGAGAGGAGGACATTACACAGAGCGTTTTGCTGTTCGTTGCTTGTACAGATCTACTGTTCCTGTGTTTAACCTACTTCTCAGCACCTAGAAGCTCCTAAAAAGTAATGGTGAAGCCCTAAGTAATTTATCTGAGCTCTCTGGAGTTGTTTAAAAAAACAAACACACCAAAGAAACAGATAATGAAGCTGAGGTGGAGAATTCAGTTCTGATCCTTTCCATTTGATTTTAATAGGATATTGACCATTAGCATTAATGGGTTGGGCTCCATCTGCTAATCAAAGCAGAACTGGGAACTCTGGACTCAAGGACTCTGACTAGCCAAATACATAAATATCAGCAGTCACCAGACAGGCTGACATAAAGCACATGGATCTGTGCACAGCCTTGTATGTGGCTCCAGAGATTTCCATTGCTTTGGGATTAGGATGGAAGACACACCACTCACAACCGAGGGAAACGGACACCTGGAGAATGCAAGATGAGTATCTTTTCTTTCGACGTTACTTGTTTCTGAATTTTTGACACATCTGAAAACAGGCAAAGCAATAGCTGTCTTGAATCTCAAAGGAAGAGGAAAATTCAGTTCCAGTTATGAGTTTCCTTCTTCATTTCAATTATGAGATGACTGAGGTACATTAAGCTTGCGATGGTGCATGATATTCCCTGTGCTGTGCTATTCTTTTCATTTAAATCTTTTTGATGGGGGGTTTTAGGTCTTAATTAAGGAGAGGGAGAGAAGTCTAAGTCAAGTAATACTGCCTGCCAACATGAAGTTATACCCAAGTACCACTTTAAAACTTTGTGAGAATTAACTACCTAAAATCTAGATTCTAGTACTTCAATAAAGTAGCCTTTTATAAATGCTGAGATTTTGGTTCTTTTTTAAAATCATACAAGAGCTCATACATTTCTCAACATGTCTGTTCACTTGCTTCACACAGCACCTAGAAGCTCCTAAAAAGACACAGCTTGAAGTGTTAAATTTTAGCTGCTAAGACTGCCAACAGGGTCTTGAGTCAGGAAGATGGATCAAACCTGAGATTTGAACTGAGGCATGCTTGCTATTTAGAAGATTAGTACACCGTCCTTCTCCCAAATCCAAACAAAACTAACTCTGACCTCCTAATACATTAGGTGTACAAGCCTCTGCATTAACAACATACAGCACTGCAAGACTGAGTGAGGTTATTGAAAAAAATATGCATTTTTCCTAATTGTGACTAGTAATTTTCTCCACTACTTCATAGTTGTCATGAGGTTTTTACACAGCAGCAAAAGTAAGAAAACCAAAGAGCTGATTTACAGTTGACTTGGACGAACACCACAGCCTCATCATGCCCAGCCACATTCTCAGCCTTCACTGAGACACGGTAAATCCCAGGATTCTCATAGCGGTGACGGATGGGTTCTCCAGTCATTGTAAGGTTCACATATATCGCCTTAAAGCCATCTCCAAGATCTACTTGGTATTTGGTATTCAATATATCACCCTAAAAGGAAAATAAATAAAAAATATTTAAAATGGCAAGAACCGAAATAGGCAGGACACATGATAACCATTTCCTGAATCACAACAGCATTTCCAGCCCCAGCCAGATATTTTGACTCGATTGCAATAGCTGCAGTAAAGCCACTACACCCACAGCAAAGATTTTAGTGCAGCAGGTGTTGTGTGCATTAATAGAGATAATACTAAATTTCCACAGTAAGATGCCACCTTAAAATAAGACACCCCAGACCACTAACCAAGTTGCATGACACAGAAACCATCACTTTTGTCTTAATGCAGCTGGACATTAACTAACATAATGGTGCAGGGCAGCCCCAAGTCCTGGAGTGATGCTCATATGATTGCAAACAATTGGATATTGTTATTTTAGCGAATTACCACTCATCCAGTGAACTTCTAGCCTATGCACTTATAAAGTAAAATTAATTGGTTTAGATCTTCTTCACAGCACCTTCTAACCACACCCTCTGAGTGTCAGCCATATGGCCTTCAAGATCCAAGCTGGGATCTTCACACAGAGCTGTACTGCATTATACAGAGCTACCAGCATGTCTAGAACTAACATGCTCTACTGCAAAATTAGATGCATGCTTAATGAAGCAGATTATTGAGCTGAGTTTGGGAAAGGGTTTAAAAGTCCAGCCAAATAATTCTGTCATGTCAAACATGTCACAGAATTTGTAATTCATTGCACTTCTGCTAAGTGCTCCTTTAAATTACACTGTCTTCCTAAACTCAGGCCTAAAATACTGCAAGACTGATACTACTGTCAGAGGACAAACATATGCCCATCACTCATGTTGTCACGGTACGGCTGCTCAGGAGGGAAGGCAGGCCTGTGCTATGTGGACTGGCAATGTGGATGGAGTCAAAGGAAAATTCATTTTAGCTGCGAGCAGCAACACTTTCTCACTACTACTGGCAGCACTGCCTTAGCGAGCTGCCCCGCTTCCTCAGTCTTCAGCAATATGCTCCTGCTCGCTTGCCATCACAGTCATGCAATTAAACCAGGTTGCAGGGCCAGGCTTGGTAGAAAATCCTCTGTATTGTGAAAACACAGTGTTGTTTTAAAAATCTTCATTGCCTCTAGGAAAGGAACGTATCCATTCATATGCTAGTCAGGTGACCCGAATGGCCATCAGAGCAGAGAAGGATTGACACCCATCGAAGTATTCAAAAATCACTTCACTTCCCCATAAACCACTCTCTGAAGTAGGTTTATATCAAAATCTAATCCCAAAAGGCAGCACTAATGTAAAATCAAAGGAGGCAACAAAGCTTAGTACTTACGTACCCTGGCATTACAAAGGGAAGGAAAACATAACATTATTTCCTCCTTTTATTACTTTGCAGTTTGGTTGATTTTCTTCCATGTTGTATCAGATGAAAAAGCATTGCTTATAATGTAAAAGAACACCCATAATAAGGAACCTGTAGGGTTATCAAATACCTAAACACTATATTTCAACACACATAAAGGACCTTGAAAGCTCTTCACTGTGAATATTTTTTTCCAAATAACATCTTTCTTTTGACAACAGATGGGTGGAATTTAGCAGAGGAGATAATATGTTATTAAAGTTTAAAGCAAAAGAGATGTCTTCTTGCCAGCAATGTGCCAGTAAGTGGAATCTCTTTAGACAACATGAGCTTGCAAACAGTTCTTGTCCGCTCTTTCTTATGCTAACAAGTATACATGCATATTTTTTCCAGGTGAGACAGAAACCAGTGTTGAAAGCTAGTAGATGCAAGCTTCTCAGTGTTTTATTCTAATAGCTTCCCTAGTGTAAAGATGAGGGTGCTGTCTTCAAAACACCAAAGCACTTCTGTTTCCCTGACCAGGAAAGACAGAGCGCAGTGGACAGGTAACAAAAGAGTCACATAGGGAAAAGGAATTAAATTTAAAAGGAATTGGGGCTAAATTTAAAAGGAATTGGGGCTTCCACTTCCATGCAAAATAGATGATTGTCATGACATTATTTATTCAGTCAAAAGAATTTGGGAAAAAAAATAATTATAAATTATTATTCTTTCTAAGGTCACTTGCAAACTGCCCAAACATACCTGAAGGCTGCTTTCTTTACTCCCTGATGTTTGGCATTCCTGCAGCTAGTAACATGCATTCACGTAAACTAGTAAATTAATTTTGTTCAGCAGAGAAAGTGGTATCTTTTGGTTTATACTAGTAGAGCTGTTTCTTAAACTCAGTAATTTTTACGAATTCTTATTAGACTTTGTTGTACAGATTAAATCCTAAGCAATGCTCAGGACATTTGAATATAAATATTATTCTTAGCCATAGGGGGCAGCAAACTGTTACATTTCTTCTAAATCTGCCTTCCAGTTCGATGTACAGAGCAAAGACTTCATCAGAAAACACAGCACGGGATTCCCTTCAACATCCCTGACTTCCAAAGATTTTTGAATAGTTTTAAATGTTTTACGTATTGCCACAGAGATTCATGAAAGCTTCAGAATCTACATAGTAGGGGAAAAAAAAAAATCAAACTGCCACTCAAAAGCATTAGAGTCCAAATTGCTACCAAATGCTCTATTCTTACAATAAACATTTCCAAACAAATTATAAAAAGAGAAGGCAGCATAACTTGCCACACAACTGTTGGGGCACTGCAAGCATTGGGACGCAGAGCCTGCGAAGTGTTAAGCAGCCCAGTGTTCTGCACGTAACCTTCTCGATTCCATTACAGAAATAAATCCCAAGTGCCTGATTTATATCGCACAGGTTTGCCAAAACGTGTGAACTTTCTTCAAGTTCTTGCAAATCAGTGGGGCTAGCCAGGAAGTACAATACTCCGGTAACCTGAGCACAACAGTTAGAGCCTAATACTAAAAACCAAGCGTTAAGAAAGATACCCACGGCAAACAATTAATCCAAAAGTTACTCACTGCTGTTGGTCAGAGCCTTAGGGCATTGTCTCTCTCAATAAACAGAAAAAACCCTGTACCTTTGGTAACACAACTAATATATAACAAATGTTCTTATGCTGTGCTATTTGCTGATTTCTGTAAAGCTTTGCCTGATTCCTTTCTGCAAGGCAGATTCTCAAAACCACTTAAACCAGAATATTAAATGTTCTCTGCATTTCTGTTGTTCTCTGATACAGCAGCTGAAATTTTCAGTCCAAGGAGACTTTGGTAACTTAGTTCCTTTGATTTTCAAAGAAGCCGATGCCTTTAAGGAATCACGACTGACCATGCTGCTGAGGAGACAAATCCCATTCTGTGGACAGAACCTGGTGGTTCACTGAGCTTACTGGATCGTCTGATTCACTTGAAAACAGAAGTTTCAATATTTAGTCTTTAGTTTCAATATTCGTCTTTGTCTTAAGCACAACTTAATCTTATTCAGCAGCACAGCACGTAGAAGAAAAAGGAACCATAAAAATAGTAAGGAAACTTTCATAAAGCCAATTTTCATTACTACCTGGTCTTGTCTGACGATGAAGGTGATGTCTTCCCCAGGCTTAACAGCCAGGCTTTCTTCTCTGATGCTGATCTGAAGTCCCTTGGGAGCAATCAATGGACACATATGCTGTGCTAAGTTCTGCTGCAGGTCTACGCCACCTTCACACACATTAGAAACAACTTTCCTGTACCTGAAAAACCAGTAAGCAGCAAGCACAATGAATCAGAGGTGAGCAGGAGAATGCCATTAGAGGCACTGAATGCGAGTGTGATGGTAGTTAATGAATATTCCTTGGGTTCACAAACAGACAAGATTGCAGGCGATCAAAACCAACTCATGATGCAAATACTTTGATGACGGACGTGGCTTTTACTGAGTAAAACCTGATGAAGAAAGAGGGTGTGGAGCACAATGAGGATTTCACTTGTACGCATTGGAAGAGTCTGCCTTTTCAAATTTAGAAACATGCCTGACCAGCCCTCCAGGCGCTAGATAGTCTGCTCTCCTTTCTGCCATACCCATTCCTAGCGTTCAACAGTCTTCAATGCTCTAGAGGTCTTGGTTCAAACCTCAAAGATCAGGAAGAAATCAGATCAAGCAGCTTCTGCATTAACTCAGAACCAATTGTTTATTTGCTGCTCTCAAACCTATGCATTTCTTAAAACACTTAAAGCATTTATTTAACATAAGAGTATAAAAGAGTGAAAAGCCTAACACTTTCAAAGAACTAATAATGAAATACTTGGATGTGTACAGTAATTATTTACAGATCAGTTTCACTCAGGTATGTTATTTTTAAACATCCTTTAAAATTGGAGTCAGATTTCACTCTTTTGAATTCCTATTCTGTATATGACAGCTGTCAGCCGCAACCCAAAAGGCATCATTTTCCTTGGTAAGGCAAATATACACAGAGATCGTAATTCTATTGCCAGATTTGACATTTCATCATTTGGTTCTCATCTCCACAAACGACAGAGATGATGTTATGATAAGCCAGAATAGATGCCAGCTGCAAGTTATTCTCAGCACAGACGTCAGACTACATTGTAGTGTATATTCTATGTGGTACTGTTTACAGTTACTAAAGCTTTCCTTTGATTCTGAGTGTCCCATATGGTCAGGAAAAGAATCTAGTCTCCACAGAACTCCTTACCCCTATGGAAGTGAGAGACTGGGAAGTTCTGCGAGATGTTACTGGCTCCTCAGAGTAATTCATTGGATTCAAACTGAAAATTGGTCTGAACTCAAGCAATGGGCTAAAAAAAAAGCCTTTGAATGGATATTCCTACCAGAAGTGCAGCAATGGTTACAAAATGCAGTCACAAAATAAAAAGTAAAAGTAGTGGGAATGAGACAGCTCCCCCTCTTCTCAAATGGGTTAGTTTTTGAACTGCTATGAACATGTAAAGTAACATTTCTCTTTCATTAGTCTGTAGGAAGCTTTTGCATGTGCTCTAAGTCAGAGTCAGAACTTTTGCACTTCCCATTTTTTTACAGTTTGCCTTACTTACATTTCCTTAAACCCACTTTTGTTGCTCTTGGTTGGAATGTTCTCCCCTGCTCTGGAAGCCTCTGCAAGCCAGTCGAACACAAAATCAGCTTACCCAGTGCTGCTGGCGTACGCCTGCCCCAGCACACAGTCTTCAGGAGGTGCTTCTGGGTTAAACCAAAAGTCAGCAAAGCATTTGCTAGAGTCCGACTTCAGAGGTGCAGAGCGCTCAAACCCATAATCACTGAAAAACATCAATACCAAGTGTGTTACTGTCCCCACTTCATTCAGCAGTCTAATTTGGGGTGGATGAGCCTACTTTTTTAAGAGTAAAAGGATTTTTTTAATATTATTCTACCAGCTGAACATACAAGTTGATGAAGTCAGTTCTGTTCTAAGTCTAATTTCAACAGGAGTTGTGTACACCTGGGGGAAAAACTGGTTGTAATTACTTTGTCAGTTCTGCAAAATTAACTCTCTTGGTAGCTTAGATTTTTAAAAGGCTTCCTTTGCCACTCAGACCAATACATTTCTTCTGGTTTTTTGCTGCATTTGCAAATAGAAAGGGTTTGCTTGCCTTATAAATCAATCCAATAGTCATTTTTCAAGTCTTCATCAATAGAGAAAAACATCAGGATTTGTTCAGCCAGGTGAAACAAACACTTAAAACATGGCAATGTTTTTAAAAAACGGCAAATGTAAAAGCAATCTGTTATTCAAACTACAGGTTGCTTATTCGTTTATACATGGCTATGTGGGGAGGGGGGCAAAAGGAGGAAAATAAACTCAGCTCAAACTCTAAGTAACTATTTACTAGCAATAAATCAAAAGGTCCACAGACAGACTCACCATAAGAAATCAGAGTTCACACATTCACAAACTTTGGATGTGAGAGCTGATGTGAAACTTCTCCCTTTAATGCACCACGATGAAATCTTCCTCTTCCGAAAGGTCCTCTGCTGGCCCATGATGCAGCGATCACCCTGAACATCAAAGCACCGGACTTATTGCACACCGTAACCTACACCACACCGACGTGACCTTCTGTTGTCATGAGAAAGGCAGGTCTTGCTGCCAAGACTATAAACTTGTATCAACTCTTTCATATTCAAATGTATAGGTATACAAAGCTCTCGTAGCCACTGCCGTCCACTAATGGGCCATTACAGAGTTGTAACGTACGCTATATTTCAGGCCACAAATCCAAAGATGTACATGAAAATTTCAAGTGCAATTTAACCCATGTTTCATGTGTGCACAATCTAGGCACAACCTTACAACTGGCCATTTAAAAATTCAGCGTGGATGCAGATGGCTGAAATTCTATCTAAATCACTATGTCTTGTTTCAGCAGTCAACGTGAAGCACCAACCATGTGGGCACAGGTAGAATTAAGACTACTTGAACACACTCTGCTAATAACTGGGCAGCTGCATGTACTCTGTCAAAATCATTTTAGTAGTTTCTAATTCCTGAAAGACATTTCAATGCCAATATCCCAAGATACTGTTACTCTTTAGGCTCAGATCTGCATAACATTCTTAGTAAATACACAGCATTCCCAAACAAGAAGTATAAAATTAGGCATGAGAACTAGCAAATGAGAGCTGAAGAGCTGGAGTAACACAGAGTAGCGCACAAAAAAAACCCCAACCCTGCAGAGAGCAAGAGAACATATGTACTGGAAGAAGCACAAACATAATAATCAGAATTATTATGAATAAATATGACACATTCCATTTAATGTAAAAACCCCCTCACATTGGTCTTTTTAATCAATACATTGTATAGAGAATGTAGCTTCCCAAAATTGGATTTGGCCAGAGAATCAGGATTAGCACAGCCTTAATGCATTACTGCAGAAATGGTATTGCCCAAAACAACTGGACCTCATTACATGATCGGTCCACTGAGATCCTAAATTACTTCTGGAATGGGCTTTACTTATGGCAATTTATATATGAGTACAGTATGTGGTCAGGAAGTTGGCAGAACATATGGCTGCATGTTGAAATTGCTTCAATCAATATCACACACTTTAGTTTATGGTATGTGCTTCACAATCCAGCAGGACCACCTATTATTATGGCAGCCCACCAGATATACTTCCGCCTTTCCCCAGGACACAGATCACTCAACCAAAGGGAACACAAAATCCTCCTCCATTTTAAACTATTGTAAAATCAGCAAATCAACATAAGGAGGACAAAGATGGGGATGTAGCATCCAAATTATATTTGAAAACATTTTCCTAACGCACAGTTCTACATGAATCTGAAAGCTATGGAAAAGTTGTGGTAGTTAACACAAAACTGTGAATACCTGTAGATTTGTGAGCTCCCAAGATTCATAGTCATCATCAGTGCACTCCCTGGGGAAGGATGGTCTGAAGTCCACCTTCACCAGTTCCCAGTCCGAACGGTAGCTAATATGTCCAAAGACTCTGAACAAAAAGATCAAAAGTAAAATCTTACTGGAAAGAAGATGTACATCTGAGATTCCAATTTTCAGTTCCATCTTTTCCATAGGTCATGTTTCTCTACTAAAAGGTCCCTGGTTAATTTTTCTTCCACTTTTATTTCTCTTCATATACAACGTGTCTAGTTAGAAAACATTTGCCAATTGTTTATGAAACTTGACAATGAAAAAATATCGCTCAGAGATTAGAGATTATTTTTTTCCCCGGCAAACTATCCAGAAATTTAATTGGAAATACACTACCTTTTCTAATCTGGAACCTAACATTTTTGTCTATTATCTTGTTATATGAAACATACAGAGCTCTCAGATTTTGACAGGGAGCTCAGATCAGGGAGCAGAACCCAGGACCACCGGGTTCAATTTCCAGCTCTGTCACTCATTCCTTATGATTATGGTGCAACTTCTTCAGTTGTTTTTGTTGGGTTGGTTTTTTTTTTAACTTCTACAGATTTCAGATGGCAATTTGCTATTGTTTAAACTCACAGCAGTATCATGAAATCGTATTAATTTCTAAGGAATACACTGAATCTACACATTGTGCTGAGGAACTCTCAGACTCCTCTCCATTTCAGATAGTCCAATGTATAACAAAAACCAGCCACAAACTGTAAATTTATTTTTGAAAAAAAATTGAAATCTCATTGCTTTAAAAACCAAGCTGCAGTTTCAAAGCAGCCAACATTTTCAAAGTCAGAATATTTATTTCAAAAAAAAAAAAAAAAAGGGTAAGCATGACATCCAGCAACAAATTAGAAAGGATAAAGACTCTATTTGGGCAAAAGTCAAATGTATTTGTGGTTTGTATCAGGCTTATGCGGCTTATTTGCCAAAGAATTTAAGGTTGATTCTGAAGCCAACAGTTTCTGTGCAGTTCATACTGCACAGAGTTCATATTCCAAGCTTTAGTAGCATTCTCCAAACTAATTCATTCCTTTTGTTTTGCCCTCAGTTTTGTTCAAATCCAGACACAGCAGGAATGGTACAGTCTTGCTAAAAGCATTCTGCTGCGCGCAGTCATTTCTCTTGTCCTAAATACCAGGTTCAAAGTGGAACTAGGGTAGATCAGAAGTGAGGAAGTGGTGGATTCTCTGCAGCACAGAGTAACACCATCACACTAAACCTCCTCCCTGCTAGATGGATGTAGAGCTCTGAAGTCTACCAAAGAGGCTGAAAAACAGTCGCAAAGACTAAAGATATACAGTGATTGCCCCCTTTCCTTTCTGGCATCTTTGCTTCTCAGCCATAGCCCAGAGATGTAGGGATCTATAGATTACTGCCCATACTGCCCACATTATAATGACCAAACAATCCATCAGAATCCAACTTCACCATCAGAAGCGCACTTAATTAAACAGAAACGTGTATTTAGTTTGTATGTCTTACTCTTTTCTTAGTAAGGCTCTGAGATTAAAGGACTTGGATCATCTAACTTTCCTTCCTTTTCAATCTACCCATGGCTCAGAAGCAGAAACAATATACAAAAACTGAAAAATGTGGCTGGGTCCACTGGCTGTATGTGCACATAGGTGTGTGGTCCCACTTCTCTCATCGAGACCTACAGATTTGGTTCCTTTTCTGGTTCAGCTGGACCCCGAGAGCTGCCGTCACCATATAATCTTATTCACTTGTAGTTACATACTCAATAAAGTGACTACTTAGGTGGTCTCATGCTTTTTCCACAATGCCTGCTTCAATATGACTGGCTTTGCTGACAGGCATGAAGTGTCTTTTGCGTGCTAAATACCTGTACCTCTTGTTTTTTTAAATCTTTTTTTCTCCATACAAGGTACTAATATAAGGCAGACTTCACCATGTGCTTATGCAGCTGCCTACCTCAGCGAATGCTTCTTTAGACACCACATAACTTTACAAATTAGTTACATTTATTTTATTAACTCATTTATCAACAAATATGCTGAAGTGCGAGGAGCCAAGTCCTGTCAAAGCTTCACTCCTGCCTCAAGAAAAGTATTTTCTACAGAACAGATGAAATTCTCTTCATTCATGTTACCTATCTCAGTCAGATTAGTCAGGAAAAAAGAAAGGAGATGGTTGTTTGAGTTCAATGCAGAAGAGAATAAGGAAATTCTCCTGAAAATATGAAAGAAAATCTCTGAACTATTAATAATCATCTTTGAGACCTCACAGAGGATGAGGGTGACTCCAGATGACTATGGAAAGGGAAACATTTCATCTATATATACCACACACACACACACATATATATATATGTATATATAAGCATATATATAAATCAACAAAACAGAGCCCAGAGAGTTACAGAATTAATTTTGATATCCACAAAGATACCAAACAAATTATTAAGCTATCCTCTTATAAGCACCTCGGAGATAATTAAAATGATAACAAACAGCCACCACAGATTTGTCAAAACCAAATCATGTCAAACTAATGTAATTTCCTCCTTTTACAGGGTAACTGGCTTAATGGAAAAAGGAGAGGAGAACATGTAGCATATTTTGACCTTTGTTAAAACTGTTACACAGTTCTAGCTCACACTGTCTCAACTTAAAAAGGAAAACATCAGTGCAGATAAAATCATGGTAATGAGAAATGGGAGTACATCTCCAATTAGAAAAATCCATTTTCAAAAAGTAGTTATCAAACAGGGAAATATTTTGATACATGTATCACAAAGATATGGTGGGTCCACAGTCAATATTTTCATTAACACCCATGTGGTCAAATAACAAACACAGACAAAATTTTGCAGATACCACAGAAGGAAGGGAGAGGACACTGACTGGTGGAAGCAACGGTCAGAAATCAACATGATGAATTACTCCAAAACCAAATGCAAAAAGTATGCCTAGGAAAAACACAACAACAAAGGTGCAAAACCAAAATTGAGAATAACTTTCAAACACCAAAAAAAGGCTTGGGGAATTCTGGGGAATTAAAAGAAGAATGCAATGTTGCTGCAAAAGAAGAAAGACTAATTCTAGGTTGTATTCAGAACTGGAAAACAGAAGACACAGAGGCAATTATTTTGAAAAACCTGGCACTGGTGGAGCCTCTGAAAGACTTTGGTGTCTAATTTTGGATATTATATGCATATTTACACACCCACTAAAAATGAATTTGAAGAGGGGCAAGGATGACTCATAAACTGCTTAGAAAATGTAACCAATGAAGACAGATTGAAAGAATTGGGCTTTTCTCTGGAAAAGATAAAACTGAAAAGTACAACAAAATGTCTCCAATGACTCTTGCTACGGATTGAAGAGTTGTCTTTAAAGAGACCTGGAAAAGGGGCAAAAAGGAGGAAAGACAAGGATCAATAAACAATACAGCTACACAGTTCTCTAATTCTTTCTCCTCAGCACTGGCAAGGCCACACCTGGAGTGCTGTGTCCAGTTCTGGGCTCCTCAGTACAAGAGAGACATGGACAGACTGGAGAGAGTCCAACGAAGCATCACGAAGATGATGAAGGGACTGGAGCATCTCTCCTATAAGGAAAGGCTGAGAGAGCAGGGGTTGTTCAGCCTGGAGAAGAGAAGGCTCAGAGGGATCCTGTCAACGTATAGAAATACCTGAAGGGAGGGTCCACAGAGGGCAGATCCAGGCTCTTTTCGGTGGTGCTTAGTGACAGGACCAGAGTATATGGGCACAAACCAAAACACTGGAGCTTCCCTCTGAATATCAGGAAACACATTTTTTACTCTGAGGGTGATGGAGCACTGGCACAGGTTGCCCAAGGAGATTGTGGAGTCTCCATCCTTGGAGAATTCAAAAGCCATCTGGACACAGTCCTGGGCAACTGGCTCTAGGTGGCCCTGCCTGAGCAGGAGGGTTGGACCAGATGACCTCCAGAGGTCCCTTCCGACCTCAACCACTTTGTCACTCTGTGATTCTGTAATGGTAATGATACAAGCTATTGAGGCTGTTTATTCTCCCTCACTGGAGCAAGAAATCAGTGAAACATCAGCATTAGAGCTAGAGATTAGATAAACTTTTGAGATATTGCCCAGTCCCGCATCCTATAATTATATAAAAATTATACAAATTACTCCAGAAATTATGCAAATTCTACTAGAATAATATAAAAGCTATGTGCAAACTATATGTGTATACAGCAAAGGCGCTGCTTCAATGGGTGACCTATAAGCCTCTCCTCTGTGGATTTTTAGAAATAACCTTTCTGCCTGTTAGTTCAGCCTCTTGCAAAAAAAATATTCATTTCCATTATGGCTGTTCTGATTCTACAGACTGAAAACCATGTTCTGACAGAGCACAGTAACTGCACCATTCTCTGGCTTAAGTAAAATTCCTGAGATTCGATGAATTGTCCCAGCACAGCCACAAACCCCATGAAAAATGCAGCCATACAACTTCATAATTCCCAGCCATACAGCTTTGTAATTCCTGGGGCAAATTTCCTAAGGAATCCAGCACCTTACATGCACCCAGCTTAGCAAACTGAAAACATGGCTTCATGATTATTAACGCTGTTGCTGCAATAACACTTGTTGCCCTGCTGAGGACAGGGGTTTGTAGACACATCAGAGGAACTCTAAATGCATTACCAAATATCACTAGAACTAAAAAGAAGCATTTTTCCAAAATAAGGGAGAAAGGCATGTTGTAAGTAGGATTCAATGGATTAGACAATAATATGAGCTACAATAAAGCAATACATGACAGCAGTCACAATCTAATTGCTCAGGTGCAAAATATATATGTCCAATAAAATCACATGAATGGAAAAAACTGGAACAGTGCAGCAAGTGTAACTGATGATTAGTAAGCTAAATATCAAGATGATAGTAATTCATAAGCTGCTAAAACCTTCTTGATTAATTATATTTCATTAGAAAGCCATCAAATCAATTCTGTTGAAACGATGAAAGATGACGCTGTGATAAATAATTTTTGAAAGAAATTCCAATTACCTTGGAAATTCATTTACTTTTATTTGCAAGAATTTGGGATCCATAATTTTAACTTCAGTGTTTCAGTTGCCATAACAACTTTGTACATTTGTTCCTAGTTCATTTATGAGCACATCATTTTTTAATTTGATTGCATCATTTGATAGCTAAGACAGTTTAATGCAGTTGTTAAGCTAACTCATTTAAACTATCTGCTAGAGGATTGCTGGTTATTTCTGTTCCTGATAAAGCTCATAATCAGGGGGAGCTAATTTAACAGAAATTATATGCAACGATAATCTCTTCCAGTAAATTCACGTTTCTATTCAATAGGAAAGAGCATCTATTCAATAGATGTTCTTAGTTCAGATGAACAGTAATAGCTGTGTCGCCTGCTGTCTGTGCAAACCACCTGACTGAACCTATGATGGTGCTAAAGCTGAAGACTCCCAAAGACTTACCAGGCTAACAGTCAGCTTCCATGGCTTCATTCAGGAGAAACGAGCCTGATTTTGACAACATGCTGCTCATCTCAGATGTCACAGACATCTTTTTATAACCACCACACTTGCCTTCCTCTTTAACTTTTCGGCATGTTCTTCAGGATTTTGTTCACACATCCAAAACATTCTTTGCCAGAGCAGACGGATTTTAGCTACAGTATCCCATATCATGGATGTAACGCCATATAAATTAAGACACACTTGGAGCAACTTGTTGTACTGTTATGGTGGTTTACCTTTGAGCTGTTAGCTGTTGTCTCTGGACAAAGAAAATGGCTTTGAGCAACCTGATGTCCGATACACCCACCAGATCCTCAGAGCAGCATAGATGAACCTGCAACGGTTTTGCTTTACTGCTGAATATCTGAGAACACTCAAAGACCTCAGAGTGGCGGGAGTGATCCTGCTGTACTGCTGTCACAAAGACAGCACATGTGGAATTTATTCCGATGTTTTATGTAGCAACTTAAATTGTCCAAGTTTTGCAGTTGTACTGAAGACTAGTGATGACAACTGTGTGATGCACAGCTACTTTTGTTTGAAATCAGATGCCTTTCTCATTCTAGACACGCTGCTTTAATCTCCCAAGTGCTGCATTGGCTTTTGCTCTCCTCTATATGACACTGTCATCAACTGTGATGTTCCAAACCGCCTGCTGCCAAGGTAGCAGAATTTGCCTGCACAGTCCTGTACTGCCCTGTTGACACACTCTGCTAACTTGACATGCCAGTTGGGGGGGGAACAGGACCTCTAGTTTTTTGGGAGAGCCTTCAAATGTATAAAACCACTGACAATAAAACCTCGGGTTTGAATCAGGGTCAATTGAGGACCCCACACACAGGTGATATGGGCAATCTCAGTGTCTCTATTTTGGATAACGTCTAATTTCTTCTGGGCAGCACCTTCTAATTTCTTGGGGGGGTTGGGGAGGCTACAGGGGTGGCTTCTGTGAGAAGCTGCTAGAAGTTTCCCCCATGTCCGACAGAGCCAATGCCAGCCGGCTCCAAGACAGACCCACCGCCGGCCAAGGCTGAGCCCATCAGCGATGGTGGTAGCACCTCTGGGATAACATATTTAAGAAAGGGGAAAAACACCTGTGCAACAGCAACTGCAGCCAGAGAGAGGAGTGAGAATATGTGAGAGGAACAGCCCTGCAGACACCAAGGGCAGTGGAGAAGGAGGGGCAGGAGGTGCTCCAGGCGCCAGAGCAGAGATTCCCCTGCAGCCCGAGGTGAAGGCCATGGTGAGGCAGGCTGTGCCCCTGCAGCCCATGGAGGCCCACGGTGGAGCAGATATCCACTGCAGCCCATGGAGGCCCACGGTGGAGCAGATATCCACTGCAGCCCATGGAGGACCCCATGCCGGAGCAGGTGGGTGCACCCGAAGGAGACCGTGGCCCCGTGGGAAGCCCACGCTGGAGCAGGCTCCTGGCAGGACCTGTGGACCCGTGGAGAGAGGAGCCCACGCTGGAGCAGGTTTGCTGGCAGGACTTGTGACCCCCCGGGGGACCCACGCTGGAGCAGCCTGTTCCTGAAGGACTGCACCCCGTGGAAGGGACCCACGCTGGAGCAGTTCATGAAGAACTGCAGCCCGTGGGAAGGACACACGCTGGAGAAGTTCGTGGAGGACTGTCTCCTGTGGGAGGGACCCCAGGCTGGAGCAGGGGAAGAGTGTGAGGAGTCCTCCCCTGAGGAGGAGGGAGCGGCAGAGACAACGTGTGATGAGCTGACCACAACCCCCATTCCCTGTCCCCTGCGCTGGTCAGGGGGAGGAGACAGAGAATTCGGGAGTGAAGCTGAGCCCGGGAAGAAGGGAGGGGTGGGGGGAAGGTGTTTTAAGATTTGATTTTATTTCTCATTACCCTACTCTCATTTGATTGGTAATAAATTAAACTAATTTCCCCAAGTCGAGTCTATTTTGCCCATGATGGTAATTGCTGAGTGATCTCCCCTGTCCTGATCTCGACCCAGGAGCCTCCCGTTGCATTTTCCCTCCCCTGTCCAGCTGAGGAGGGCAGTGACAGGCCGGCTTTGGTGGGCACCTGGCGTCCAGCCAGGGTCAACCCACCACACGTGTGCAAAAAGGCAGGTACCTGAAATTCTTTCTGGATCTAAACCTCAAAAACCAACAGTGAGCACGTGATCAAGCTGGGAAAGGAAACCAGACTCTCGGAGATGCTAGTTAATGATTTTAACAACTTTTAGTCTGTCTCTTGGAAAGTATTCGTTTAAATGGAAGCAGTCACACAGCTATACTAAAAAGTGGTATTTAGATCTTGTCCCTCATATAAGGCTTTCTCTTCTGTAGTAAATCATATTAGTAGCAATCACAATTGTCAGTGAACTTACTGTACTGTTAAAATATTTTTTTAACTGTCACACCTCCCTGATTATTTTTATAACACAATTGCGATTTCAGATTGAATGCTTAATCCACTTTACAGTTCACCCGATATCAGAGGCCATTTGCGTTAAAACAGCAGCAACTTTCTCAGCTGTCTTTTGCGTAAAAGGAATAGTGCGTTAGGAGTTTCTTGTCAATTTATGGTGAGCTCAAAGAGCCAAGTCCTTTGCTTCACTTAGACCTTTACTACAAATGATGGCAATGTAACTGAAAAAGCAAATAAATGTGACAATCTTCTTTTTGTTTTGCCTATTGTAGTTCATATTATTACAGTGCCTTTGAACATACAGCAAGACACATAACCTCCCCATGCCAAAATCTGTAAAGAAATTACCAAGCTGAGGGAGTAAAGTGATGAGGTCGTGGCATGGAAGGATGCACTTTATCTCTAGCGCAACCACTGCCGACAGGTAGTGTTCTTCTTAACTCACAGAAGCAGTAATGTTATTGATGAAAGATTTTCCAAGGGGGTATCGGTTGGAAGAGCAGGTTAGCTGTGACTATGTCCTACAGTGCTATTTAAAGGCTACCATTTTCAAAAAGAAAATGACAGATGAATCTTTACAGACATGCTTTCCTTCTAACAGTTGTCTTTGCTTCCTTTACACCATTGTAAAATCAACAAAAACTACATACGTCAAAGGGCTCACACTAGTAAAATGGATGAAAGTTATGTAAGATTCAAGCTGCAGTCTGTTATACATCAAGAGCATAATTCCGCATATTTTTCTAATTCCCCAAAAGAACGTAACAGAGGTCACATTTTCAGTGGCCTTCCCAAATTGCAACTACAGAAATGATGAATGCTTCCATGAGCAAAAGTAGACACCTGCCTACATAAAGCAACTGCACATAAACAGTGCTTGTGTACACAACAGATCATGTGCAGATATGCTAAGACACTTATGATTTAAGTGCCTTAAACTACAAACACATGCATATACTTAATACACTAAAAAGAAGAGTTGTTTTTCTTCTTTTTTTTTTTCTTTTTTTGGTTTGGCTGCCAAAGTGAAACACGAGGGGAGGAAAAAAAATTAGTTGAAATTCAACCAAAGTCTATTTTTTCATTGTTTCCTGCCCCTAAAAAAAATAATAATTGCCAATTATTCTTTTACGCCAAAACATCTTGGTTTCAGCTCTTTTGGGGAAAAAGAACGGAAATGAATGCTTAGGTTCTGAGAAGGGCTGGGGAGGAGCAGGATGAGTGTGTTCCCATTTTATCCAGAAGCTCAGTGGCTCCACGATGTTTGTGAATTACCTCCAACATTTTTTTCCATCTATTTGGTAAATTGCTGTCCAAGAGCAACCTTTTAACATGTAAGCTGTTTGGAAAAAATTGCAGATTGAGTGCCTAGCCTGATGCTTTATGTAGAAGTAAATACAGGGTGGACAGTGAACAAAATGGATTAATTTAAGGAGAAACATATAACTTTATAAAGGACAGCTTTGCATCATTCTGCTGTCTGCTGTCATCTTACTTGAAGATCAAATTAATTTGGGATACTTACAAAATTTTATAATTAATTCTTCAGCTACTAATTTTTTTTTCTACTCACATAGTTAAAAATCAGATCTCTTTTGTCACAGGTAGGAAATTCTTCATTCAAACTTCACCTGGCAAATTAAATAGCTAATGTCACCTAAATTGTAGCTCCTTTGTTCTGAGAGCAAAATACAGCAAAATGGAGTTCAAGGCCCCACCAAAGTAAAATATTTGAACAATTTTATTGTTGGCCAAAGTTTCCAATGTCTACCTCATCATCATCATTTATTAGAACTAGACACTAAAATGGAACTGTCTCCCTGAAAGAGAAGTTAGAGCACCACAGCTGCGGGCACTCACTCAGCGACAGGGGCTCAAAATGCTGCAAAGACTCAATCTGAATAAAAAAGTCACGTGTCACCCTTTTTCTCTCCTTCGCTCCTCCTTTAAATAGGGACAAGGCAATAAAAGATTCTTACAGGTCATGGATTCTTCAATTTTCAGTTCCTCTTACTCAAATGTATTTCCAGGTCTGCCCTCAAAATGTACTAAATATGGGCTTCAGCAAGACACTGAAAGCATCATGTTCCCGTGCTTTTGAATATGTTATGAGAACTTTATTGAAAGAAAAGAAAAAACAAAGCTTTAAACACTGGATTTCTTTTGAGCAGAGGGAGAGACAGGGGCAGTCCCATGGTCTTGGTTCCAAGACCACAGGTTGGCAGTGACACTACAATGCATTGACTTGATCTGCTAACATCTGTGTCCACAAAGATGCCAGCAAAAGCATTTGACTTGCCACTAAACAGGCATCTGTACATCTGGATTAGCCAATATCTAGATCAGATTGAAACAAAGTAACCAGTTTGCTTTTTGGATGCTCTTTTATCAAGGTCACCATTCTCTTCCTGTCTTTCTATATGTTTCCTCCATCTATTGACGGACAGCTATGTTCCTCATTATGCAGAGAGTAGAACAACCATTTAATGACTGAGCAATGCTTCTCAAACAAGAGTTTAACTAGCTGCAAATAAAACATAGAATTTGCCTTGGAAAATCAGCTATTCTCTTACATCATGAGGCTTTATGTACCATTTATCTATCTTTTTTAAGGGTTGCAGTATGAGAAAGTTAGTAGTGAAGAATTCACAACACAGAGAAGTACCTCCACCTCCTAAGACAACAGGAAAGGCAGTGTGCTGCCATGTGTGGCACAAGAATAAGCCCCACGAACTACATGTAATGTAATGTAGAGTGTTATTGATGTTGTTAAAGGTGAGGTTGACATTCTGTCCTGGTTTCAGCTGAGATAGAGTTAATTTTCTTTATAGTGGCTGGTATGGGGCTATGTTTTGGATTTGTGCTGAAGACAGTGTTGATAATACAGAGATGTTTTAGTTGTTGCTGTACTAGTCAAGGACTTTTCAGCTTTCCATGCTCTGCCAGGTGCAGAAGAAGCTGGGAGGGGACACAGCCAGGATAGTTGATCCAAACTGCCCAAAGGGCTATTCCATACCATATGGCATCATGCTCAGTATATAAAGCTGGGGAAGAAGAAGGAAGGGGGGACATTTGGAGTGATGGCGTTTGTCTTCCCAAGTAACCGTTACACGTGATGGAGCCCTGCTTTCCTGGAGATGGCTGAACACCTGCCTGCCCATGGGAAGTAGTGAATGAATTCCTTGCTTTGCTTTGCTTGCGTGCGCGGCTTTTGCTTTCCCTATTAAACTGTTTTTATCTCAACCCTCAAGTTTTCTTACTTTTGCTCTTCCGATTCTCTCCCCCATCCCACCGAGGGGGAGTGAGTGAGCGGCTGCGTGGGGCTTAGTTGCCGGCTGGGGCTAAACCACGACACATTCCTAGCAGAATCGACAGTTGCAAAAATCCAGATGGTTCTCCCTAATATCTAAAAATGGTTAATATCATATCCACCTTGTCTTGATTAAGTTTAAACTAGACTATTTTCTTGTTTCCATTATCACCTAGGAACCCAACAGGAATGCAACAACGGACTTTCAAGACAGCAAAATGCACATGCAGGAGTTCTGCAGTTCAGAGATGTCATAAAGTTCCCAGCAGCATCTTAAGTTGTTACTCTACAAGGCCTTAGGAAAAAAAAAAAAAATCCATCTGGAAAAAAATACAATTAACGATAAGGAAGATTTTGATTCTACCTGACATAAAGAATCATAGAATCCTAGAATGGTTTGGGTTGGAAGGGACCTTAAAGATCATCTAGTTCCAACCTCCCTGCCATGGGCAGGGACACCTGCCACTAGACCTGGTTGCTCAAGGCCCCATCCAACCTGGCCTTGAACACTTCCAGGAATAGGGCATCCACAACTTCTCTCGGCAACCTGTTCCAGTGCCTCACCACCCTCATAGGGAAGAATTTCTTCTTTCTATCTAATCTAAATCTACCTTCTTTCAGTTTAAAGCCATTACCCCTTGTCCTATCCTTTTATGTAACCTCTTATTGGCCTTTTAAAAGGAGCCGTGGTCTATGGTACCATGCTTATCGTGCCTACTGGGTTTACACTGCAATCTAAATAATCCAGTTTGGGAAACACTCCTAGAAGCTGAACTGTAATTTAGAAGTCATTTTAACAGGTTTAAAACTTTCATTATATGAACTGCTTCCTCTGAGGAGGAACATCAATATTTCAGACACACAAAAATCCTTTCTTTTTCCACTGAGTTAGGCCATTACTCAATCCAGCGTTATTAAGTAATTTTTCCCAAATATAATATATTGTTAACTATAACTCTGGGTTGCAGTAACTTTCATTCTTAAAGAATTTAGAACAAAATAAAGCCTACTAGACTATGCACTATTTTGATGAATATATATCAATTAGTTGAGAAAATTTCTTAGCAAACCTTACTTATTCATTTAGCAATAAATGGTGGAGTTGAGCTCTTCATTTAGAAATTGATTTTTACACAGATCAAGTTTCTTCCCAAACTTTATGAATACTTTATTGCTTATCTTTCCTAAAACTCTTAACTAGGCCTACTTAGAAATTGATTTTTACACAGAATGAGTTTCCTAAAGTTTTTGAATACTTTACCACTTAAAACTCCTAAAACTCTTACCTAGGTCTATTGCAGAGCACAATGGAATAAAATATATTTTCCTTGGCATTTGAGCGTACATATTTTGAATACTGCAGGGGATTTGGATGAATGATTTAGATTAATGTCGACTGGCAGATGACAACTCAGTTTTATGAAAACTTTTGACAAGTCAACATTTGTTTTTTCTCTGTTTTGGAGACAACACAAAACTTTGTGAAATGAAGATTTGAGGCAACTAGGTTCACATTCCCCTGTTTCTTCAGTAAAGCTTTCCAGACCACTTCATTTTGGATAAGTTAGGACAGAACAGGAATTCAAATGGAAGTCCCTTATGAGTCAGGTCAATGTCCCACTCACCATGCTGGAGAATGAGAAGTCTCTCTTACACGCAGTGTTACCAGGTCCCTTAATGTCTTTCCCAGACAATCTTTTGGGGGATTTTTTTTTTAAATAAAAATTAAAAACCTTGAAGGAAATCCCTAAGCTGGTTTCAGTGGAAGCAGGATTTTACTCTACAGTAACAGCTGCTTTCCGTACAAGTACAATATTCTTTCACTCTTTTGTGAGTTTATTCTAGAAGCTTTAAATGAAACAGTCTCTGTTCCACAATTTTGCTGTATACTTTTGCAGTTATTCCCTTCCCACTTCAGAATTATGTTATCTCTACTAATTATGCAGACTTTGATATTGGACTCTCTACTCAAAGTCCTTACTCAAACTCCCTACCAAAGGGAGAAAATGAAATTCCTGTACAAGTAAAAAATGTCAGACTAGGTCTTTAGTAATGGATTTGGGGATTCTTTAGGGTGAAAGACACTGTTAATTTATTCCCATTACCATACACAAGTTCATCTTACCATGTTCTACCCAGAAGAAAAAACACTCTTTAACTAATAAAATGGAAAAGATGGCATAGTCGATTTTTTTTTTTTTCAGGGAGTGCGTATCAGTGGATGACATTTCTCAAAAGCAGCAATCACTGTAGCTTAAATCATGCGCAGCAACTCAGTGCAAGCGTGAAGTTTTGAGAGAAAATGACCTAAGCCAGACAGAACAACAAAAGGTCTTGATGTAAAGACAGACAGAGCACCACTGGGCAGACAACATCACCCTGAAGGTAAAAGCCAAGCAAAAGCAGTAGGAAAGACAAGGAAGCTGATATAATGGCAACAAGGAAACACATACTGTAAGTTTATTCTTCTCATTATCTTTAGAGCCTGGTAGGAAGGCTGCAAGTCTTTTCAGGGCCAGTCTGTGACAGTAAGCGGTTGATGTCCTCCATGTTCAGTAGAACTAGCTGCAAAGTAAGATCCTACGAGCCTGGCATTGAGATGCTGGAGTCAGACACTTGTTCTGCCCTCAGAAACATGTAAGTCACATGATGCTTTTTTGCCAATCTGGGCTCATGTACCAAAGCTACAGTTTTATATATTTCAGATGGACGATTTCAAAAAGGTATCATTTTACATGAGCTCTTTAGCCCATTCAGCCACATAACTAAGTACATCTTCATAAAATCACTGTTTTTAATAATACTTAATAATAAAAAAAGCCACAGAGCATATAATCATCACACATCGTTTTATCTGCCAGTAAGTACAGTTTAGGATAAGCTTTTGATCCCTCTACTTCCACTGAAACCAATGGAAATCCTTCATTCAGAGGCATAAGTATCTCCGTGTGGCATATATTATACCATAAAAAACCCCCTATGCTTGAGAGAAGGGGACGATGATGGAGTAATACTGTTCTTCTCAGGTCATATATATATAGATAACAGAGGATAAATGGGACAGTGGAGAAAGAAAGAACGAACTAACAGACCAAATTCACTCCTGCGCAGTACAGCGTTATAAACTCGGCGCAATGCTTTTAAGCACATTGGGTAGGATTTCCGTTTTGCTGAGGATCCTTTACACAACTCCACACCGGGCTATTTTTTTTTTCCTGAGGAAAATGCTACTGGTACACATCAAAGGCAGCTCTATTTGTAACTCCTAGGAGAAAAAGCTTGTCATGAAAACACTGAGCTCCAATATAAAGGATCACACAAGCTGTTCTGATAGAGCACACGTAACAACCTGCACATCTCTGAGTGCATTCCCCTTTCCTTCTGCAGTCAGCATGTGCCTTTCTCTCTAACTGTACAGGTGTTTTTTAGACTCAGACACTTCTAAAATACTAGCATTTATCCTAGAGATGGAGCAAAACCTGCAGCTCAGATCCAGATGTCCCTGGCCCTTTTGAATAAGATAAACAGGGGCCTGAGCTGCAGAATTTGGTTATTTTAAACTCCATTCACAGCATCTGCCTCTGTCACTGCACTGAATTAAAACGTGTATTTGTTAGCACAGTGTTTGGTTACACAAATACTGCAATGCTAGTTACTAGGACAACAACATAGTCGTTTACACTGCGAAGACAATTTTCACAAGAAGAAGGGATAGATATTTAGCATTTTTGAAGTCTGCCTAAGAATCTGTAGAAAGCAGAAAAAATGCAGGAAATAGTTTTTTTTTTTTTTAACCTATGTTTCTCAGATTCGTATTTGCAGTCCTATTATTCCACTCTCCCTGGTGGTAACTCTGTGAAATTTCATATGAACGTAACGCTTCATCTTTACAATCTGAAATACTGCACTCGGATAATTTCAAAGACAGGTTGCGTACTAGGGCTGGTTGGACATCAGTGTGAGTCTGTGTGACAGCAAGAAGCTAAAGCCACTGACTTGAGGACTCTCTCAAACATCCACAATTAAAAATATCCTCAAGTGCCTAAGCAGAGAGAGCCCTGAAAAAAGAGATGAAACCAGAAACTTACGTCATGACCAGTGTCTCATCTCCAGGTTCACTAAGTAATCCATCTACAAAGACTGAAGTGCTGGTAAAATTATGTGTGCTCCAAGTTTGGCCTTCATCTATGCTGAACCTGTAAAAAAGCAGAAATGGTTTTCATTTACAACTATCATTATAAAAAACAGAATTCATTCATTCATTAAAAAAATCCCCTCTCTACTAAAGCCCAGGATTTACGATCACCAAAACACAATATGCCTGGACAGTATATCATATTAACGTGATCTTTTTCTCAGCAACGTAACCAGGGGCTCACATCTTTATTAGAAGGTGTATAATAAATTTGCCACAACAATGGAAATTCTCAGGCAGATAAAAACTGAGCTCTGTCAACAAACTATCTTGCTACCTTGTAGGTTCAAGAGCAAGTTAATTTACACTTCATTCTTTCTAGCAGTCTCTGAGCTAGAGACCCGTCAAGCAGAGGTCAGTGAAACATGAGAGGCAAAACAGCCCAATTGCTAAAACCTGTAGGAGGTGCGGTAACTGCAGGCACCAAGATGATGGCCCTTCACAGCTGCTACTATCCACTTGAAAATTTTCAAAAGACGCTGATGAATCAGCAAAACATATTTCAAATACTCTGTGCACCCGAAATTTATGAATCAAAGTCTCTTTTCTTCTGTACATTTCCTCCAGGTCTTTGGGATAGTAGGTTAATGATGGCTTTCATTCTAGCTAACCAAGTACATAGCCTAGTTCCTATTAGTATATACAGTATTATGCAAAAATGAACCTAGTCGCAAGTGATAAAGATCTCTTACATTTTTTATGCCCAAGATCACAGTTTTGTATGCCGTTACATAAAGGTACCATATTTTGCTTCACTATCATGCAGTTTAAAACTTGGTATTTTATAACAAAATGCTTTGCAGCGTATCTTTCCTGCCAAACAAGCTGAGAAGGCCATTTGCTGCATTATCACTGTATGACAGGATCTAAACATACTACAGTTAATTTGTGCATGAATACCTCAGAAGAACTGGGCTTCTTGCATACTGTACTACACAGCATGTAAGCACACGTAAGTCCTTTCCCCACTGGCTCCCAAAGTCTACATTATATTGCTCTTGCCAGAGCAACTCGGGGTTATTCTCCAGCGTCTTCATTCACTGTGGCCCTTGGAGGGGACAGATCTTTATTACAGCATGAATGAACTATCCTGACTGGATACCTAAGCCTTCTATGCATCATCGGTTGAGCATCATTGCCATGTACTGCTGGTGCAAACCAGCAGCAGGTAACAATCATGCTGAACATGGCTTGTACTGTAGAGTTCCTGGACAGCCTTTTAAGCAAAAATATCTACACTGATGCAAGAAAATTTCATTATGCTTAATGCATTATGCCATGGTACCTTCAGCACCATGAAGTAATCTTTAAGAAAACATCCACCTGCATTTTTTCGACTTAATGAATGTTAAATTAAACTAACTCCCCCTGCATTTCATACATGATCACATTGAAATGCTCATCTTAAACTCTGAACTTTGCCTGAGGTCTCGAATACACAATAGCTCTACACTAATTGACTGTAGGATTACTTGAGTATTTTCAGAGGGATAGAGGTGTCTTTGATGGCCACAATAACTCCACCATGGTCCAGGTACAAGATGTGATGTTCTTCTTCAAAGACCTAGAAGTCAGACAAAAAAAGGCCAGCTAAGCAAATGTACAAAACAGCAGAAATAAAATGTATGAGCAAACCAGGATTAAAAGACTTATATGTTTTATAATGTCTGCACTTCAAATTGAAAAGGACATAAAAGTCAGTTTAACTCTTATATTTCTCCCAGCTGTAAAAGAAAAGAAAGTTAAGCAGGTGAATCAGAAAATGTTCAGGTTCAAATCACAGTCAGATTAAACTGTCTAAAATGATATTAGTCCAAGCCTATATTTCTCACAGTATGCATTCTGCATTCCTTCCTATTATATATCACCAAGTGACCTATCACCTTACTTCGGTATATGCCATATTCTGTGTATCTTGCAGAATAAAATGCTTTGTAGTCTACTTCTAAGAAAAATAGGAAAAGTATTGCTGTCCGTGACCTTCTCACATGTTCTCCAGACTCTACAGGACTTGAAATAATTGGCGCAAGCATGTTTTCTACATTTCCAGTGCCAGTGATCTATTTAAATTCAAACTTTATATGATGTCACACAGAGGCCGCTCTGAGTTCTGAACCAAAATACAACATGTAATATTGATTTAATACTATAAAGGATTCAAAATTTCCTAAATTCTTTTCATTCATTTTCTAGAGGTCATCAGCAGTACTAAAATAAATGAGCAGGTAACTATGCTCCCTTTCTTACATCTGAAATCTGTTTTAAGACAGGGTTTACTCATGTTATTAACCTGTGAAAGTTCATTTAACAAAAGAGCAGGTGATAAAGTGAGAGTTACTACACACACTTAGCACTTAATAGACGAACACGCAGCCTCCTACATGCTTTGACAAAGCAAAGGTGAAAAACATAAAGGTTAGCTTTACTTTGCCTTGTGAATGAAAAATCCTGACAATACTAAATGCTACATTTAGAGGATTTATCAGCAAGACTGAACCAGAGGAGGGGAAAAGTATCTTACAGCACATTCACAATTACTTCAAAAATAGTAAGCATTTAATTTGGGTTCAGAATTCAGTCTTCCTCTCATCTAGTAAGAGCATATTTTATGGGAATCCTAGGGCTTCAAGTGTCTGATCAGCTTTTCAGTGTTGCCAATTTACAGGCGAAACCCTGATACAAGGCATTTACAGTCCTATCTACTTGTTCCACACAGCTGCATATTTAAGAAGAGAATTCAGTAAAGGATAGACATTAATTTTAGATGTACTTCAAAAGGATGAGATCAGCTGGAGTCAGATAAGCAAGCAGAGTTTTGATTCTCCTCTAAACTTTGTTTGAACTCTTGCTCAAATCAAAATGAAACGGTATATGCTGGGACACGAAGTCTCCAAAAGCTTCAGCATCACACTGAAGATAAAGGAAGCTGGTATCTGCATCACTTATCCAAATCAGGTTTTCCAAGAAAAGCACCATAGCACTTCCGCGTGAACCATGTCGGTACCCCAGCTTTACCCCACATCCACTTGGCCCACTATAAAGCACAGTGGACACATTACAGGCACATTAATGCCATCTTTATATCGTGTTCTTCTTGCACGCTTTTCAAACATTTAATAACCAAAATGTATGACATTCCTGATGAAATGAAAGCAACTCTTCATCTTCAGTACATTGAAAAGAATTAACGATTTCATGCCTGTGGAGTTCAGCACAAAAGTAAATATTCACATCTACTTTCTAGAAACCAAACCAAGACAAGCAGTTTGCAAGGGATTTAGGCAAAGGTGGTCCCAGTGTCAGAGCTGAAGTTTGAACGCAGGAACAAGTGATATCTATGTTCACAGTCAGCCACGAATTCTGATATATGTCTCTCCACTAACTAAAGTCAGGTAATAAATTTACTATGATCTTTACTAGTAGCCAGCAACTACAGAAGTAGATTTTTATAACCTATTTCTACGTTTTTTCCTTCTGTAATTTTTGGAGCATGTTGTTTGGAGCATGACAATTGTAATGTCAACTCCTTTTCTCTCTCTCTGCTCTCCATGTTTTTTCCTGTGTCTGTACTAACAACTTCAGCAGCTATTTCAGGCCAGGATATCTGTTGGGAGCAATTAAGAGAGTTCCACGAAATCAATGAAAACATGTTTAAATTATTCTAGAGAATTATACTCGACACAATTTTACTCTGAGATACATAAGTTTTAAAACTAATCAAAAATGCCCAAAGTCACTTGCTTCTCTCACAAAGTGACATCCATTTCTAAATTCAAATCTGGAAACAGAAGTTTTCCTACACCGAATAAGCCAGTTGGACCTCCCTGGGGCAAGAGGCTGGGGTTGCAGCCTTTACTGTTGTGCTTAAAGGTGTTACCATTCATCTCTTAAGATGTCTGCAGAAAAACAAGTAGTCTTGCTTAAACAAAGGTTTTCCAAATTGCTTTGACACAAAATGATTTGACATAGAGAAATAATATTCCAACAAACAAAGCACTGGACTAAAGCTCCAGAGATCTAGATTCCATTCCTAGACATACAACAGACTTTCTGTGTAACCTTATTAGCTTAATTGAGCATTTTGTTGCTACACTAGCTACTTGGGTAGCAGATCAAGTATGAAAGGTTCTTTGTTGCTGATTTTTTCCTTTTATTTAAGCCATTTCTCTTGAAAGCCAGACCCTTCTCTGCCCTATTTCAGGCACAGTGTTGTAACAGATGCTGTTGAAATAGCAATGGCAACCATAACTGTGAACAGAAACCATTAAAAAAAAAAAATAAATAAAACACACTCAGATGTATACACAAGGTCATCCTTAGCATTTGAAAGAGTAGCCTAATATTTTAAAAATCAGGACTGAAAAAACAGGGCCCCTTGGGGGAAAAAAAAGTTTAAAACCTGTACGGTCTGAAATTGTGTTCAAGGGTAGCCCATTTCTCCCAGGATGCAAGATTTATTTATCTATCTGACTCCTATCATGTTCATTAACACATTTTATGATATTGTTTTCCTGGTATAATAGACATAGAAATCTTCCAAATAGACGTATCTGTCCCACAGTTTACCTTAGGCTACATCTTCGTGGTTCACTTAAGATGATCTAAGCCCATGTAGTTCAGGATAACGTCAAGGTGAGATTCCCTTCTCCTACAGGCCAGATCACTGCTGCTGCATGGACATTTAAGCTACTTGTCAATCATTTCCTAAACTACTGCTATTTACAGTGCAATGTTGTACAACAGAGTCACAAATTTAAGCTTGCCTTAAAATGGTACACAGTAGAGCAACGGTTTCAAGAGATACCAACAAGCAGCTCAGGCATCATGCAACAAAAAGGCAGGAGGACAACTGAAGCCAGCCCAAGTGATATCATAGCTACTTATAATCAGAATCCTTGTTTTACTTTTCCATTTATTACCAGTATTTACTTAATTTCACAAAGGCTGCATATTCTACCATAGTAAGTCTTCCTGAACTTTAATGTGACCTTACCATATGCAAGCTATGGAAATATGGGCTCAGTTGAAATCTTTTTAAGTGTATACAGCTACTTAAGAAATTATTGAAGGAAAGTGATCAGTAGATTGTTGTTAAATTGAGAATGTATTACAAATTCAGGAACTCAGGGACTGGTCCAGTTATGAATCACAAATTGAATCTGAGTCAACAATGTGATGCTAGCACAAAGAGAAATCTTCTGAAATGAGGTGCCAGTAATGTCAAGACATCAAGGGCAATCATTTCATTCTATTTAGTACTGATAAAATTTGTAATTTTGCATCCAGTTTTACCGTGCTTCAGGAGAGAGGTGTCGTATTAGATAGTCCAGTCAATGAGCAACAAAAAGGAAAAGCACTTTAGAAATTGGATCCATTAGGAAAATCAGTGGATCTGAGTTTGCTTTTTTCCAAGGGAAAAAACCCTATGCTCTGGGTAGACATGATAACCACCTTTCAACACCTGAAAAGTTATTCAAAGGTGACAGGAAACCACTCCTCTCCAAAGACAAGAAGAAATCAACTTACCTTGCAAAATTTGTGACACTGCAAGAATAACAGCAAAAAGCATGGCCAGCTTATGTTTAATATTCAGAAAAATCTATGAAGAATGGTGAAACACCACATAGGAAGACTGCAGAATCTCCTATGGTGAAGGATTAGCAAACAGGTCTGGCAAACCTCTGTTAGAGATGTTCTTAGTATGTTTGATACTGTCTTAGAGCACATGGTTGGATTACATGATCTTTGACCTTCCTCCCAGTCCTATATTCCTATGAACCAATACTGCTATTATTTCAGGAAAGCTTTTAATGAATTCCTTGAACTGCCTTTTCTCCAAAGTCCTTTATATTTACTTTTCTGCATCACTCCGTCACTCTACTCAAGCACAGACTGCTGCTCTTCCAGTCTGTAGACAGCTCTGCAACATCATGTGTGGCATGTGAGAAAGGTGACAGGCACTCACTAATGACAACCGCAAAGTTTCCGAGTCAGTGACTTAAACCCTCCTGAAGAGCTGTGCCAAAACACGAGCTTTGCTCTGCCTTTGCCAGCTCAGGAGACCTGTAATTTACTGTCTAAATAATTCCCATATCATCTGACTGAAGCCTTGTCTTTTGTTGCACGAACTCCAACAGAGAAAGGAAATGTATCTCTGTCCTCCGGAAGAACTGTTTGATCATGAACAGCGAGGCCATAAAAATACATACAATAATCTATGTTTTCATTCTGATGGCAAATATTAAGATTGAGTAAGCTCTTTCAAAGGCTTTGCAGCAGTTTTAATTAAAACAAACCTAGCAATGGTGTTTTTCATTTTGACTGTCATAATGAGGAATCAGTTTGTGGCTGGTTTTACAGCATGAATAGACATCTAAAGGTCAAGTTTCATCACATATCATTTGCCTGAGCGTCTCACAAATAAAAAGCAGTGAAAATATGAATTTGACCCCCTTCACTCTTTCCTTCTTATTTTTCACCCCAGAAAAAACATAGAACTTTGGCAAATGGTGACAATGAATTACTAGAGAGGTCTCTGTGAAGTATTAGACAACACAGTACCCACTGTAAATCCTGGAAGACTTTTGCATTTAAACATCTATTTATCATCTGCTAGAATTCAAGAAGGAATTTGGCATAAAATTTGGCATAAAACTTCAAAGGACATTATCATGACAAAAATAATGTATTTCTTTTTAAAAGTCCTTCTGTGGAGTATTAATGGCACCCTACAACAGCAATATAAGAAATTGTCTGTATTTTTCTCTTTTTTTCTCAAACTCCCTGAGCTCAATAACACTAGTGAGAGCATTTTTACACTTACTTCTTCTCAAATAATAACACAACCGAATTTCATTTTAGCTGAACACTAAAAGACTTTTTAAACTGAAATTAATGACTTTTTGGAACACTTTGGCGGTTTGAGGGTTGTTTTTTTCCTGGATACGAATTATAAGTAGATTCCAGAACTTCCTTATATCTTATGATCGTGATTGTTGTTGCTATTTACACTCAAAAAGAAAATATCCCTGTGACTAAACATTGCTGAGACAGAGCAATTTAGGAAAAAATACATAATAAAGGTGCAATGTTTAAACTGACACTAGGCACTGGAAGCAAAAGACATCCAGAATTCAAATGGCATTACAGGTACTACAAGACTCTTATTTTTAAAATACTTTGATGTTTGTAGTCCCAGAATTAATTAAATCATACTAAAAGACATTCAAAGGCTTATTGCTTTTTTCAAACTCTTTTTGCTTTCTCAGTTTCAATGGAGAACAAAGTTTAAGCTTAAATACCAGTTTTCAGACTATGAAGAAGAATTTCTTCCTTTCTACCAAAACCATGTCTTTCAGATTGGAATACTCGTACTGCCAGATCTAGCTGAAGTCCACTTCATCATTAGCATAGGAAGATTACCTAATTTATTGAAAACCTAAATAGACTCTGTGTTTTTTTATGCAAGATACTTCTAAAATCTTTAAAAAGACCAAAATATTCAAGTTTCAGCAGAACCTGACAGCCCGACCAATTTGAGTCTTTGCAAATCACCTCCTTAATCTCTCCCAGTTTCCAAGTGAAATGGGGATAAGAACAGCCACCTCCCTCAAAACAGTGGGTATATAAAGACTAGTTAAGCATTATAAAATTCATCATATTGGGTACGTTAAAATTATTTCCAGGTGCCTTTGACGATTCCCGTTTCCTACCTGACGCCACGTGTTCCCACAGTCAGACGTTATGTACATTTCTTCTTTATACTCGACCAGCTGGGACCCCAGGTTACCTGTCACAAAACAGGAGGAAACAAGGGTTGCATCCACACGCGCAAGAGAGACTGGATCTAGTCCTGACGCCAGGCAGAGTGACAAGTTTCTAGGTCAGAGCAAAAACTAAACTCAGATAATCAGCAGGCTTACGTGATTTCTGGTAGCACCCGAGAAATCCTTTTAAAAACATGTATGTACACTTTTAACTTCTTCCTTTACGTTGCTAGCTATCCATAGGTGGGAGCAATGAGGCTTAATTCTAATACTGAAATGCAGATGCCAAACCAACATTTTAGTTTTCTTGTTGCATGCTGAAAAATTATTATAAAAGAACACATATTTGAGAACACTTTTCATTTAATCTGAAACGCCCATAAACTCAGAAGCCTTACCTTAACCTTAATCACGTTCTGTAAAATTATTCGTCTTGAACTTGAATTGCTAAAATAAAACATGTTTTATCTGTAAGACTTTATGAAGTAGTAGCAAAACCAAGAATCTGGAGAAATACATAACACTGAAAAGAGGGAGCAGAGGAGTTGAAAAAGTGTGTAAATACAAAAGAATCTAAAGCAGAATTACTTGATTTACCTAAACATTGACCAGGAAGCTACTGAATATTTTGACAAAAAGCACTGAGGAGCAGCAGCTAGCATTCAGATTACTGCAAAGCAAACAGAAATGTTAAAACAAACTTGTGGAAGATGATCTTGGCAGATGCAATCCCAAACACTGAGATCTCCATCTTTTAACATGCGGTATTTCAAATAGCAAACTATTAAACCACCAGGCAGTTTACAGTATTCTAGGGGAGAAGCAATCATAGCACAATATTCCTTCTAAATGATATCCTCCAGGGGATTTTGATTTAAATATATGGTTTGCATGTTTTTACAGTAAAAATAAGATCGAAGTTATCAGAGACGAGGAAAGAAAACACTTGAGATTAGGATAGCGGTATGAAATTTCACTTGTGTGTTATATAAATAGCTGGTTTTAACCACCAAAACAGATCTGTTTATGCAGAGTGTGCTCATTAGTGCTGAAAGGTTCCTGAGAGGAATGACAGCGCCCACTGCCCAAAATACACCCTCTATTTGGACTATCAAGATTGCATATGCTCCACTGTTTAATGGTATAACTCTACATTATTTAACTCTAAATACAGCCTAGACAGGATTAGGATATTTATGCTGAATCAGGGAATTTTTAGGAGTCAGTTAATTTCTTTCAACTGCATCTAATGTTTCAGAAGATGCCACTGCCCTTTCTTGGGCTTTCATCTTTCCAACCCACTTCACGCTCTCTCATTTATCAAATAATTCAGCACAGATTTAGTTGGCAGTGTCAGTTTGAAAATAAGACCCTATTCCTGTAGGCAATGGGGAGATTTGATGAGGTCAGTACTATACGGATGAAGGTGATGCAGACTGAACACATACTTAAGAACCAAACTCATGTGGATAAAGTAGATGTAAGACCTGTAAGATTAAAAATGTGCCAAAACCACCTTAGACTCAAAGTGCAGGGATGACCCTCATGACTTCTATTGGATGTGACAGCAGTTGTGCCAAGTGGGAAGGAAAGAGAAATGGGTAATTGTGGAGCAAACAGCCCCCATTTTTTCCCTGCAAACGTCTTCATCTTCAAAACCAGCCCACCATTAAGTCAGCACCAAGGCCACGGGGTGCTCGCCCAGGAGGTGCATGGTCTCACCTTCCCACTGCTCTGCCTGCTGCCTTGGTCCATGCAGCCAGGGTAGCGAGGGCCATCATACGGCTCCCCAAAAGGGTTATCATTTATACATAAGGCTGTCTAGTTTTAAGAAACAAAGGCTCTACTGATACCAGCGATCAAAATGAAACCTCCATGGCAGAAATTACAGAAAGTTACAACCACATCAACAGTGTTAAGGACAAAGGACCACAGGCCTAACATAAGGATCAAATTTTTTAAAAAATGGATTAAGCTTTTGGTTTTATTCTATCCAACAGTCCTTGGGAAAGTACATGTTTTGGTTACAGTTATGTTGCATTCTTCCAGTGTAAGAGAAAAAAACCCAACAATTAAATATGATTAAGTTGTGAATATTATCTAATGAGACAGATCTAAAATGACAGCTTCACATCTGAATTCAGTTGTATTTTCTCCCCAGTTCAAGTTTATTTAAATCTATTTGGTTTATGGCCATTTTCAATTTATTATCACTTTGAATCCTAGAACCCCATCTAAGCAAAGATCAGGAAATATGATGTGATTTTTCCCAAGTCTCACAGATCTCACCAGCAAGTAGGACCAGATCCCATCAGCCTTGTGTAGCAAAGATTAATCTGGTCTCTAGAAGGAAGCATGAATGAGAAATCACCTTCTCAAGATTTGTAGGAAGGGAAGGGAGATTTGATTTGCTGTTTATACAAAACATATTTCCTTTGCTATTCTTACTTTCCTTTGTATAGTTTTCACTGGTATATGTTTCTGCAAACAGGTATATTGTTGTGCTTCTGCAATTACTCTGAATTTTTTCCTTGGGATAGCTGGGGATAGAAATATTTATTTCCTTGCTAGAACCTAAAGTATTGCTGTCAGTCTACACCCTTCTTTGCACAGATACCTTTAATGAATGCATCATTAGTTTTGCTCCTGGATAAAGGCTGTTTATTCTACCTCTTTTTACCACTTGCTGAAATCTGCTTACATGAGTAGGTCTTTATTTTGAGAATTGCTATGGATCTGCACTTTAAAAAGCGCAGTGGTAAATTGCCTTAGCTAATGGAGAATTAGCCTGTAAACTAAACAGCATCAACTCGTGCTTCATTAGAAAGCCTTTTATATCCAGCTGATATGGTAATGACTGAAAGATATTAGCAACAGCTTCGTAATTGCAGCTCTGTAACAAGACAGACATGACTTCTAGTTTTGGTTTTACCTTTATTGCCTTTTCTTGGTAAATGAGCAAAAGCTGGACTCAATTATAATTACAGAGAAATGCCATTCTGTCAGAAACCCCAACTGATGACAACCTTGGCATAGAGGCTAGTGTACTGCTTTGGGACAAAGAACTTCACTGCTCTTTGACCTTTGAAAGTAGTCCGTCCCCAGGCCAAGGGTGAAAACCCAGAGGTGATGCATGCAGGAACTTCTGATTGCTGCCATAATGTTCTGTGCCTTAAGGAAGGCTGTAATTTCCACTGCTTCCAGATTCTTTAGGAGATGCAACTATATTACATAATCTTGCAAACTTTATAAACTCAAGTCTTCAAGCACGTAAGAAAACCCTTTCTGTAAGGGAGGATAAAACTTTTCAATTGAGTTGCAGTTTGCTATGTGGGTACTGCAGGCAATGTCTTGCTGAAAAACAGCGTCCGTGGATTCAGAACGAAAAAGCAGGTGAGGCAGCAAGCAGGAAACCTGTGTCACCAGTGGAGACGGGCAGGCTCCTGCAAAGCGCAGGGGGTTATTTGCAGTGGGAAGCAGCCACATCTCAGGGGTGACAGGCAGAAGGAAATGTCTATAGAAACACATAGGGATGTGTGATGAGTTTATGCCAAGGGTATCTTTGAAAGCTGTTAGCCTGAAAAAGTAGAACTGGAATAAAACTAAGCCCTTCAAAGAACTTAGCACACTCACCACAGTTTTATTTGCAAACCTTTCTATTTAACGTGTGTTACGCAAGAGTTATGAGTTTTCTCTATTTAAAGAGTTACATTGTTTTAACTTTATTTTTTATATTCTATTAAAAAATAACTTCAAAGATTTTTGAATCTCAAAAATAACAGAATATTCCAAATAAAGTGCACAATTTTACTTCGAGGCTCTAGCTACCTTGCAGTGTGTCATGTTACTGGATTAAGCCAGCTAACTAGACAAAGCACATGTAATAGCACCCCGCAAACCCCTTTACAACAGCTCCAATTGACATCAAATGAAATGCAAAACCCCCTGACATTAATAACATTACAAACAAATGACTACAAAGTTACAGGAGCACTCAGAAAGTACAGCTGAAACATCCTGAAAGTTTCCATGCTGTATCCGAGTGGAATTACGAACCTTATTTGTGTGTGGCAGCCAACACCACACGTGCACAACTGACATCACAATCAAGTGATACAGAAGGTGAGAAATGGCCAAGTTATGCTCAGCCCCAAGACTAGAAGCCAATACTTACAGTTTCTAAGTACCATTCCCACCATGTCTTGAAGTGTTCAGACTGTACCGCACACCCACAAACATCAGCGTGCTGCTTGCCTGGTGAATCACACCAAAATCTGTGCTCCTTATTACAGCTGTAAATGTCTGCAGTGACTCCTCAAGTGTGCCACTACAACGTGGAAACTTTTTATCATTTTAGTGGTTCTGTGTTAAATCTCAAAATCCATCTGTGGTAACAAGTAAAGGTAATATAATACGCTGAAGGCAATTCAGGTTCATACTGAAAAAGTTACTGCATCTGGAATGGGTAATCAACTGCAGACTATATTAGCCAGAGCTATAAATGGTATCATTTTAACATCACTTTTTGATCTAAACAGCCTGAAAACCCCTGTGACACATGACACTGAGTGTTCTGCCATCTAGTTTCAAGAAGTTTTGTCTGTAATACAGAAGCTTCTTGTCGTGGTTTAGCCCCAGTTGGCAACCAAGCCTCATACAGCTGCTCACTCACCCTCCCCCCTGATGGGATGGGGGAGAGAATCAGAAGAGCAAAAGTAAGAAAACTCATGGGTTAAGATAAGAACAGTTTAATAATTGAAATAAAATAAAAATAATAAGTGGTAATTAAAAAGAAAACAATGAGAGAGAGAGGAAAAAACCAAGTGATGCAACTGCTCACCACCCACTGACTGATGCCCAGCCAGTCCCCGAGCAGCCATTGCTGCCCCTCGGCCAACTCCCCCAGTTTCTATACTGACCATGATGCCATATGGTATGGAATAGCCCTTTGGGCAGTGGGGGTCAGCTGTCCTGGCTGTGCCCCCTCCCAGCTTCTTGTGCACCTGGCAGAGCATGGGGAGCTGAAAAGTCCTTGACCAGTGTAAGCTCTGCTTAGCAACAACTAAAACATCCCTGTGTTATCAACATTATTCTCATCCTAAATCCAAACCACAGCACTATACCAGCTACTACAAAGAAAATTAACCCTATCCCAGCTGAAACCAGGACACTTCTCAAGTTCGTCTTACATTATTTTATATTCTTTTTTTAGCTAAATGACATGTACAGGAAAGAAGACTATTCAAATTACTGTGAGTGATTGCTTCAACTTTGCTTTCTACGCTTCTCATACAATTTTAAATATATTGTTTTTAAAGGCAGTTAGAGACTCATCCTCTGTCCCTAACAAAGGGATGGCATTACTGCAAACACCATGCATACATAAAATAAGGGAAGGTCGGAGACTGCCCTGGAGCCCTGAGCCAGTTGGCATGACCTGGCCACGTTCACACCACAGAGCACTCGGCCCCGGCTCTCCCCGGGTGGTGCTGCAATGGCCAGGAGATGCACTACTGTGAGTTCCCCCTGCCCCCCCAAGGTCACATTACCTGAAATAACATGAGGGTTATGTTATAGGCCATGAAAATGGTGTTTTCATGTGATGAAACTGGGATGTGTGTGGCATGCCCTCAGCCATGATGGATGTGTCTGAGGGAGTAAGGCCAAGGTATGCTAACTTTGTTGGGCTGTATCGGTTAGGAGTGGTAAGCCTGGTGCTGCCTTGATCCTAGCACTTATCAGAAACAGTCCCGTGTGTGCCTTCTACCAAACCATGGCCTGGGGCACCATATACGCCTGAAATGTTCTTAAACACTTCCCCAAAGGCTTTTGTCACCAACAGAGCCAGGATACTGTGCTAGATGGACTCTTGACCCGAGCCAGTATGGCTCTGCTGTTGTTATGTTCTGATGCCTTGTTTCTTAAAATTAGCAAACAAAAGGAAACATTTTGGTCTGAATTTTAGATTCTTTGATTAAGCACAGTCATCTTTTATTTCTCTTACTTGCATTCTTATAAACCTTTTCAAACTGTGCTTTGGGATACAGGAAATCCTCTTTTGCTTTTTTACTTGTCCTGAGTAAAAGCTAATTTTAAAGTAACGGGGTAAAATCACACGTTCCATCCCTGCAGGGGTGGATGTCCCAAAAACTAGAATACAGGGGTACTAACTACCCTTCAACATATTTCTCCAAGCTATTGGTAACTTTGCACATGCCAGTTTAGCAGTTGGTAGCACAGGGATGTGAAAGCAAGCAATTTTAGTGGTGACCGGTGGTCAGCCGAGCTCTCTGGAAAGGTGGTATAGCTGTGAAAAACACATACAGATCTCAAGAGAGTAATTAAAAGTTTGTCTTTGCTCAAGCATTTTGGCAGGTTCCTACTGGGCCACACAAATATGGGAGATTACCTTCATTTAAGATTTGCTATTAATTTACATGTTTTAAGCGCTACTTATCGCTGCATTTACCCATATTTTTATATGGGATTTTAGACATGCTTACTGTGAGAAGAAATAATCCCCATATGCAACACTTCGATAATCCTTCTAATATGGAAAATCTTTTCCAGCCACTTAAATTTAGCATACAGGCAGATACCTACACCAAAAAGAGAGATGTACCTTGCCTAGATTACTGGTAATTAATACAGTTGTAACATCCCTTCAGTCAATGCACAATAAGCTAAAATTTCATGGTATGTAAACTTGTAGTCACAGTGTAGAACAAGCATACAACCAGTTTGTGTTTAAATGTCCCAGATAGACAGTTTTTGCCTGGCAAGCTGAAGATGTGTTTAGCTGAGAGCTGAGGGAGTGATTCACGCCATCAGAAGGGGGGAACACGTTGACACGAAAAAAATCCAAGGGAATTGCAGCATCTTCACTCCAAAATGCACTGGGAAATGCTCAATCATCTCCCTGTTCCCTCATCCTTTTTATAGTGGCATCCTGGTACGCTACTTTTGTGAAAAATGATATAAATTCATCACAATGTATGCAATGTATTTGGGCCTGATATGACAAAAAGTAAACGGAACTTTCCAGCACTTCCTCAATTCATGTGAATGTGCAGAATTTACTGCTTGCTTGATTTGCCATCTGGACTGGAAGCTAGCAGACAATTGTTGTAAACTAGCACCTGAAAAATCTACGCTTCTCTAAACATTTTTCATAGAAAAGTCCTTCGCAAGTTTATAGTAAAAATTTACACATCAATTGACACACATTTCATAGCTGATGCTGTGAGAAATAGAAGCTGTTGCCAAGATTAAAATGCACAAAAATCAAATGTAAATACAAAATCCTATTACATTTCTTAAAGGGAGCAAAGCAGTTATTTAAAAGAACACTTTAATATGCAGCTATAAAATTTAATATTCTGTCTGCACAATTTATATATATACATAAGCTAAAAATATGCATTCCTCAGAACTATTTATGCAGCTTTAATAGAGTGGAATTTTTATTTTTTATGGTAAATATGAGTTTAAAAGGATGCAATTTTAACAGCCTATTATTGCATTTTTCCCGAATGCTCTAGGCATTAATGCTGTTCACCATTTAATTATTTTTTAAATTAAAACAACATTCAGTAGTCTCTGTGTTCTGATTTTCAAGCACAGTATCAAAACTATCCTTAAGTCACAGGTTAGGTTTTCCATTACCACAAGCAGCTGTATTGTATAAGCTTTCTATAAAGTAGCCAAACCCCATGTTAAAGGGATTTTTTTTCTTTTTTTTTTTTTGCCATTTGATTGATAGCCACACTGCTCCTATTGAGAGGATGAACATCATGGCTCTTACGGTTAGAAACTGTTTTCTAATTTCTAGTTCTTATTGACTTGTTTACGTCACTTGTTTTTACCCCATGGTTACACTTTCAGGAAAAAAATCATATTCTTTATTCTCCTTTATTTTTCTCAGCTAATGAGGTTCCTCTTGTAAATATTCTCTATTTCCATCAACTGCCAAGTAGACCTTCTTAGCACCTGCTCATTGGTCCTGAAAATTGATGATCAGAATTGTACACATTCTTATTAATAAGGTCGCTGTACAGTATTTTGGCAGAGTATTAATATTTCCCTCTCTCCATTGGCAGTTATTTACCTACTTCACCCTCAGAATACATTTCCCCTTTTCACAGCACAAGGCACTGATGGCTCCTAAACATACTGTGATCAACTGACAGTCACAGATCTATCGTCTTCAGTCATTTCCAGAAGATGTGCTCTCCCTAAATCTAACAGTAAAATTCCAATAGCGTGATGTGGCCCAAATAATCTGGTTTCCGTATGTGCCAAGATCCTAGTACTTCTGTTGATTTTCATAGGAGTATCAATTTCAACGATCAGGCCAGAAGAAATTCAGGCTCATTGTATGTTAAGTATTTCTGATAAGAAGTGTATGTTTACAAGGATATCAGGTTTGCCAGATAAGACTGAACGTGTGCACTAAATCCAGATGACCTGAGCATCCAAATAATGTAAATGCAAGTCAAAATCAGAGTTGGTTCAGGTCCTCTGTTGGCAAGGGGATGCAGTCGCTCTTCAAGATTTTTAAGACTCCAAAACAAGTCCCTTGGCTCTGTTTGCAATTACATGACCTTCTACCAGAGAAAGGACGTACTGCACTACTCTTGGGCCCATTTTTCTCACTTTCACACCATCCCTCCTAGCTTTTTAGCCAGCTGCTATGAGTGATGGTGCCTCTCTACCATTTCCATTACATTATAGGTTGCTCCACAATCCAGTCAAATTTAACATCAGTCCAGTTCTTAATGATATCTGGATGTCATCGAACTGGGTCCCTCATATCCACATCGAGGAAAGCTGTTGACAAGTTTACCACTTCGGTAAGACAATGTCACAGTGATAAAATCTCGTCCCATTCTAGGAAGGAATTGAGGGCAAAATACTCTTCTCCAACTTGCCATCCCTAATATCACCTCGGAGAACAGTGCGCTTAAACTCCACAAAACCCAACCAAATGAAAACAACCCAATATCTCAAAGAATATTTGTTCACCACATCAGATTATGATGCAAGGACAGAGAAAAAGGAAATAGAAGTAATGGACTAATTAATTAAACCTCATTGCTTAATTGCTACTACAAGGCATTCAGCCACAATATGGTGAGGTTAAAATTAAGAACCTACATTAGAATAGGAGTACCTTTATGTAAAAAGAAGATCCCTGAGACGGAAGTTATTTTTTGAAATATTAGAATTAATAAAATGTGAATTAAACACCTAATAAAAATGTATCTACAAGGGCACTGTATAAATTCTTAGTCTCATTCGTGTCAATAAAAACATAGCAGCATTTCATCAGGTAGGTCTGCCTCCAGTAAAATACTTTAAACTCCATTTACACTAGGGGAATACTTGAAATCTTCAGTTATATTGAAGTAATAGCAGCTGTCAGTATCTTTCAGCACCAAATATGCCCACATTGATATCCTCAGGAAATTTTTAATTTAGTAAGCCATTTATAAGAGACTAGTGTAAGCTAAGGCAGAAACCATTATTGATCAAAAACAGATATACTTTTAGGAAAAGAGAAGCAGTACATGTATGTATTTCACCTAAACATAATCCATAATGTAAGAATAAAATAATGCAATTTAAAAAAACTCTTAGAACAGTTAACATTTCAATAATTTTGAAACAAAGAAACAGAAAATTAAATGAAATTAATAGATGAATCACTAGGATACAAAGTAAAAAAGAGTTATGTGAATATCTTTCTTGATGAGTAGTCAACACTGCAATGGAATTTTTTTTATTAAATGCCACTTCACAGAGCCATGGCTCCGTATGTGTGTTATAATGGAGAAGCCACAATCAGCATTGGTCTCATCACAGACACACATTTGCCTCTTTCACTTCATCTCTCTTTAGGCAAAAAGGGAATTAATAAAAATTACAAGACAAATTATCTCTATCTAATCATAAAGAACAAAATCTTGGCCGCTGTTTACATCAGTTTATTGGACTTGCTGGGCTATTCATGATGCTGGAGGCCCTACACCCCACTTCTAGAGAAAAAGAATGCCGGACGAGTCCTTCAGCCACCGTCACTCCTCCACACTGCCCTAATGGGGAAGGAGATACCACACAGCACAGAGAAGCATAATGTATTCTGTTATGTATCTGTCCTAGAACACACAGCTCTGGGACTTCAATTAACTTTTATTAAATTGTTTGATCAAGAGATCCCATAAAGGGTTATTCTGCAGGGAAAGCCTTATATTGGCAATGTTTCTAGCATGGTATTGTTATAAACTAAAAGACTAGATCTACAAAGAACTGCTGCCACATTTCAGGTCTCAAAAAATAATTTTATGCATTTACCTGCCCCCATTATGAGCCCTGGTGCAGTGTCCTTCGTATGCACTGTTCCTGACACATAGGGATTGTCTGCCCAGCGGAGATGGAGGTGAAGGTAGCAATCAGGCTTGTGGGGGAAGAAGATGACAGGTTTTAAAAACAAAACAAAACAAAACAAAACAAAACAACTGGTAACAGTTATGCTCCTACAATAATGAAAGCACAGTCAGAGAGCAGCTTCAGCAATGTATGTCTTTGTAGAGAAAGAGAATGCCTGTTTCCCATGCAGCCAAACTCCAGTCTGAAATATCCAGTTAATATTAGCTATCTAACTAACAAGAATCTCTGGTGATGTCTGCGTAGTCTGCCACTGTCTCAGCAAACAGACTTCCAAACTCAAAAAAGTCAGGATGAAATTACTGTATAAAGAGCCCTTGTGACAGAACAATTGCTTAAAAATCATAACTAACAGCAACAAGTATTGCATGGTTTTTGGTCCCAGGTAACTGGTAAAATGATGATTAAAAACAACTGGTTTTACTGAAATTTCTTTTTTAGAAAAAAAGTGCTATGAAAAAAAGCATAATGACTTTTGTACACATCTATCACCTCTCTTTGCTAAGCAACTTACTGCTTCTTGCTCTTTGTGCAGCGGCACTCGAAGGTCACATTGCTCACAGCAATCTGACCATGAGCTTTACCAGGAGCAGGCTGCCAGCACAGCCTGGGAGCTGCTGCCACTGCGATCCCTCCACTCGTCTTGAAACGTACAGCACGGTCTTACACTGTTCAAAAGGGAACCAGCAGCTCCAGCCCTCCATTTCTGCTACACGGAGAGGGATCAAATCTCTGGCAGTGGCAGGACTAAAAGCATTTATTTCACCCAGCCTGGAGTCTCCAGGAGCAGAGTCAGTGAGAAAAATACAAGGTTTTCAGTACAGCCTCACAAATAACAAAAATTTATGGGTAGGCATCTAAACAAACTGGAACATCTAAACAAACTGAAGTAACATCATCTTACAAAAAGAAAGGACTTTTTCATTCAGTTAACTGTGATGTTTATTTCCAAGCAACTCTCAAGAGTTCCCTTTAACAGGGAACCAAGGGTTACCTTGGTTTAAGATGAAACAAAAATATGAAAGATGGAAAGAGAAAAGGTATTGGGTAAGCTCTCTTTGACTGATGATGCGCCCCTTATATCCAGACACAAATGACTGTTGTCGTGACTATTCTGCACTGGGTTGTGTGGATGACACACAGGAAAGAACGTCCGCTTTGTGTCAAAGGAAGCTCTCCACTAAGAAATGCAGCGCAACAGAGAGTCACGACTACTCACTCTACAAGATGACGGGACTAACAGCTTGTGAAACCACTGCTCACGCAATGCAAGTAGATTTGCCTGCTAGTTTGGCTGGTAAACTTGGTGCAAAGCTCTGGGGCTGTCGGAACTACTACACATCCTACCATAAAGTTCTTCTGCACTTTAGAGAAAGGATAGGCTAAAAAGAACCACTTACAGGTTTGCAGTTTGTCGGTTTGCCATTCATATCAATGTCTGGAGGGTTTAGAAAATCCCAGTCACGGCCTTTGTTGTAGGTTATCAGAGTTGTAACTTTCCCATCAATTTTCTGGTTGGCCAAAAAGACTCCTTTTACACCTCTGACCTGAAGCATACAGGAGAGAGGGTTAATGACCAGCACATACACATTTTTTTCAACGCTTATCCCTGATTAGCTGCTCTTTTGTGGCTCTGAACTGTGCACCTCAGGTAGTTTCTCCACTAGGAAAGTGAATGATAGCTTTAAAAAGAAAAGGGAAGGCAAAAGGATAAGAGGAACGGGAGAAAGGGGAAAGGGGAGGATAATTACTGATTTGTATTTCTACGTGTACTTAAAAAGGATATACAGTTCTCCCAATGTCAGAAGGCTAACCAAATTACATGTAGCTTATACAGCAAAATACAAAAATTACGATAGCATGGCCCTTCTGTACACTGTTAAAATCGCAGCTCTGCATTTTTTTAAATACAGACATCTCTAAAATGTTATTCAACAAATGATGTAAGCAATTTGTAACAGCAACCTGACTTTTACACTGAAGTCATATGACCCACATCATATAAATAGTACACAAATAGGTTACAATAACAAAATACAATACAATATCCTTTAAAATAACACTGAATTAGGAAGCACCATTGCCTTTTGTAGGAAATAAATGCAGACAGATCATCTGGGGAAGAAACAGTGAGGGCTGAATCAACCTCTCAAGCATCTGAAATGCTTCCACACCCAGTCTACCTCCACATATTTAGCCTCCCTTCACCTGTTTAACCTCTGGGGAAAAAGAAAAAAAAAGTTTATAGGCTCTCTCTTCTCTTGGGCAAACTTAGTTATTTTATTTCAAAACAATCTGTATTAGAAAGTTATTACAACTCAGAGTGTCAAAGTTAATGGGGATAATTTTTAGAAGCAACCTGACAGTAATCACACCTTAATATGTTTAGCTCTAGCCCTAACATAAATGTTATGCGTTAATATTCCACCCAATGGCATGAGAGAAGATCTTGCATTAAATTTGAAGGTTTACTTAAGAGTGCTCGTTTCCCTCACAATTATTTATGAGGCTTCTTGAATTTCTGAAAAACTCTTGAAAATGTGTATCAACTCATATACCCTTTCCAGCATCGTACAGCTCTCTAATCTGACATTTAACAGAACTGAAGCATTCATTACAACTAAATGCACAAGATAGGCAGCTCTTTGCATGATCAGGAATATTTGCCTCTTGCTGACATGATTCATTCCTGGAATTACTATTTATTTTGCATCTGAAATACTTGCTGTTTTCTTTTTGTCCAACTACCAGTTATGAACTCCCTTTGACATTCATTTAACAAAAGTCTGCATTTAGGGTGAAGAGAAGGCATCCCTTCCAGCAGGCTGCAGGTTTGATACCTATTATTTATAAATACAAGCTTTTTTCTAAGGAACTGACCCAAATCTACAGAGAACAAGAATGCTCTGCTGGTTATGGTAACAGCCTAGAACTCGGAAATATATTTACATTTAGATAACCAAATTTTGTACAGACATTTTAATTTCCCGCTCTTTCTTGAGTTCCTTCTTCCTTAAACGCCATGCATGTGTGGCTGGCTTACTTATCCAGGATGCTGGAAGCTCCGAATCACCTCCAAGTCAAACATACTATAAAAGTCAACTACTTTGCAGTGCAGGTGAGAAAAGGAAGGGGAGGGAAGAAACTAGGAACCTGCTTTCTTTACTTTCAAAGCACTTTCATCTTGCTGGGGCTTTATTACATATTCTATCTTCCAGAGACGGCACAGCCATGAATACGACCAAAAAGCCTGGCAGTTCAAATATTTACTTGGGAAAGTAGACTTGGGGTTCAATTTCTGTGCATGTCTTTCTTCCAGTGAACACAATATTAAATATTTAAACAATAATTAGATCAGGGACTGCAACTGAGGTTTCTGTCTTCATTTGTGGATGGCAAAAACAGTGCTGCATCATGAATATTTTTGTTTCCTCTCTTTCTCTTCCTCTTTCTCTCTGTCTCATTCTTGTTTAATGAATATTTAATCATTCCATATAATCATTCAATGGGAGTCAGGCTAAAATTTTTCTCCATTCCCACTCCCATCTCTAACCTAACCAAGTGCTAGGGTAGCCTCTCCTCTCTACAATATGGGACATAAGTGTTTGGATCTATCAGACAGAAAGGTTATGAAAACATTTCTTCCAGTGTCTCAGTTAACTTCTCTCACTGCTGCTCTAAAAAAAGATAAAAGCTGACCAGCACTTCAACAGTTCTATGTTGAATGAAAGGCATAAAGCCTGCTGGAAATAATAAATAAGTTTCAGGCATCTATCTTCGGAGCAAGTTTAGAAACATGATGTTTGGAGCAGTGCCTAAAAATAGCCTAAAAAATAATAACTAATATAAAATTATGGTGTGTAAAAAATGGCAGCTTTAAAACATCCCACCCCCTCTGTAGCATTTTCTATTTTATTTGTCCGGTGACCTTTGTAAATACACGCCTGACTTTCTGTAAATACTGTAAATGCTGTGTGTCAAATCTACCTTCTGGATTCAACTGTGATGCCAAGGCACCCAAATTCTTCTGTACTTTCTACTCCTTGACTCAGTTCCCTAATCTAAAATTGGGAGGTTAGTATCTTTCTACCAAGAAGGGAAAAGATTCACATTGCTAATAAGGTGCTACGGAAAAGACGACACTTCAACATCGTGGAGTGTTCAGTTACTCTGATGAGCAGCCCAGTAGCTACCCAAGACAGACAAACACAAGGCAATTCAAAAGTACCTTTCCTTTGATTTTCTTTGAACTTTTAGATTAGTTCTCAGAGCACCTATTTTCCAAAACAGTTCAGGGGTTAGTGGTTCCCCAGTACTCTTAGAAAAGCACTTTGTACCTTACAAACCTATTTTCTAAACAGGTTTTCTTCTGTGACTACGTATTCTGTGACACATTAATTGCTGCATTGTTACATTACTGATTTTACAGCCAAACAATATTCTATACTACTTGGGAGCAAGCAGCACTGTTCAGGTGGCCCCACAGTGTTTATTAGCAGCAGTTACTGAAATACAAAAAATGGAGCTATATAGTAGAAGTTTGTGATTAAAATTTAAATATATATGATTTGTTGTTTGGGAAAAAAAGGATGAAGAATGTGTACTGCAACTTGTGTAGCTCTTACCCATAGGAGGAGTCATAACCAGATCCAATCAAGAAGTATTATGTTAGTATTCCCATTTTGCAAATATGCCTATGTCAAATTTGTGACTGGTTCACATCGGCAGCACTTGATACAATTTCAAGGACATGTTCCTTTTGTACAGTCACAAATTTCAAGGGCATGCTCCTTTTGGACAGTCACTTAATACTTTACCTTTCTTTTTCTTTCCTTCTTTGTACAAGTATTTGGGAATTATTCCCCTTTCACACACGCAACATGAAAAGAAATATGGTACAAAAAAAAGAGATAAAGCATATAAAAGAAAATGAATGCAGACAGGTAGAAACCTATGAAAGATTTTATAGCAGATGTGCAAGTAAAAGATGAAGTGAGGTCAGCAGAAGATAACGAAGATGAACAGTGCAAATTTTAAGGAGAATTATGCAGTGGTGGAAAGAGAAATTGTCAACCATTGAGGACTGTCTCTGTGTTGCACTGAAGATTCTTCTTCCCAAGATGGGATACTTGCATTAAAATGCCCAGAGAGAAAACCCAGACAAGACGAAAAAAATCCCATCCTCGAGGACTGCATATATGTTATATTTAGGAGCTATTTTGTACTGTGTAAATAATCCACACATTACTTGTAGGTACAAGTGCTTGATCACATTCTAGTAAAGAACAAGAACACTAATTATTTATCATACAAGCTATCCGGAAGCTGTAGGCTTTCTTATTGTAAGCAAGTAAAAGTGTTCTCCTATAATGCAATTCTATTCCAAAAATAGCCCTAAAAAATTGAATTGTATGGCTCCATGTGAGTTGTCTTTCAATTAATCTTTATCATGTGCACATTTTCTGTTTAATGCAACCCTACAAATTAATCCAGCACTCACAATAATCTAGGATCTCTCTCTTGTGCATTATCAAATATGCCCTCAGTAACATTGTGAAATTCTGAAATAATCAGTGAAACTGAATTAAGTAAATAACTCTTGTAGACAAAAGGACAGCCAGGGGTGGCATCTCTGTACAACTTATCTGAAATTACATGCTACAGGTGACGCAGGGAGAAGAGATTGCACCTGACTCCCTTTTAGCTTTGCCTCCTGCAGGAGTGACCTGCAGCAGAGAGCTGCAAACTAATGCTCTCAATAAATCACCCCATGGGAATGTGGCTACACACAATGCCCAGCTTCACTTATTAAGAAGCCTCTTTTCTAAAAAGGTAGAGTCTAGAAAATAATCATTGGTAATGATACACCTTTTTGTTTTACTACACTCATTTGGAAAGAAAAAGCTAAACAAAGATGGAGGAGATAAGGGGGAAAACCAATCCTTTTCCCCCACCAAGAGTCTATTTACAGCCATTTAACAGCTCTGTAAGTGTATGACTCGTACCCTGAATTACTACAAACCTTTTCTCGAGAAGTCTGGTGCACTTATAAAGATTTATTTTTTTTTTAACTAACACCAGGCAGATTAGAGAGTAACTGTGGCCAAACTGTGTCAGAGCAAAGGTCCATTAGTTTAAAATCCTGTGCTATGTGCTACAAGAAAGAACAGAACCAGAGCAAATACACACCTTATAACATTTAAATGTTATCATTAACAGGAACGGATAACAGTTTGTGCTACTCTTCCAAAACACTATATTCTTCAGTCTTTTCTTTTGCCAAGTACGCTGATGTTAAAATCCAAGATAGATTTGTTTACAGGAGAGTTTGTCTCATAGCAAATGCTGTTGGCACAAGACACCTACTGAAAGCAAGTGGATTTGCTGTCCAATATCTAATTTTGTTGGTTCTTCGCTTGTCAGAGCTGACATAACCTAGCACAAGGCTCTCAGGATTACTATTTAAGACCCTGCTGGCTCAAAGATGTCCTGCTCTAAGTCAGGAAGTGTAGCACTGAGTCATCTAGAAGAAAAAAGCTGTAGTAGGCAGCTGCATAACTTCTTACTTCAATAATAAATTGTGCTGCCAGCTTCACTTTTCAATATCTTAAAAAAAAAAAACCCCAAAACACCTCAGCCAGTTCTGGTTTCGCACATCCATGGAACCCCATATAAAGAATCTGGTTCTTAGAGTGCACAGCACATAAGCAAGGCAAAAGGGAAACATGTAAGTAGTAATGATGCGGTATCAATAAGAAAGAAATCCTAGTCTTTTTATGTTAAAGATAACTGTGAAAACATAGTAATGTAAAATTAATTATATTCAATCGAAATAAAGAAAATTAAAACTCCACCCAGACTACACACACTGGAAGAGATAAAGACCTACCTCCAGAATATCTATCAGGACATTCTCTTCTGGCTGCTTTGTGCTCCGGACGTTCTCCAGCAGGATAGAGTAGTAAACACCTTGCGGGTCAGACTGGTACAGGTTGTACGTGTCTGTCTGGTACCACTCCTGGACAGCCACAAACACCTGGTTTTCATCTGTACTGATTATCTGTAAATCCTGTAGAAAAATAAGATTCAGAATGACTAATTTTCCCATAATTTCTATTTTACAAACAATAAGCTGGCCAGGAGAGTTGAATAGGGGGAGGGGGGAAGTACATCTGAAAGGTCGGTGACAGTAATATCTCAACACAGTACTAATCAGCATGCTGTATCCCACCACTCCGAGGTGGTCAGTCACTGTCTTCTGGCTCCAGGTTATCAGAGTGCAAACCAGCTTAGTAAAGACCAAAAACCATGAACGTGCAAAAGCTGTGATCTGCTTTGGCTTTTGTGGGAAATGACTTCTTGAAAAGAAGGAAAAAAAGGAAAGGGGGGGGGGGGAAGTAAATTATTTTCCAAGATCTGGATGAGAGTCAAGGAAAGACTGAAACAATGTAAACAAAGCTATTCTAAAAAATAATCCTCAGGTACCTAGAGAATTAAGAACTATTTTGTCCAGGGTAAAGCATAACATAGCACAAAGAGGATCAGATATAATTTACAGCAGTTACACATCGGAAGTAGTACATATCATGCACACAGCTCATATATATTATAGCACATAATGCTAATCTATCTATCTATGTAGTCAGATCCACTTAAATATCCAACAGTAATAACATGAGAGTCAACATTCTGCATTCATTTCTCAAGAATTTCAGGCGTGGATATTGCAACAGCTTGCTTTCAGTTTTCCCAGCTTCTTCAGTCCAAACTTCTCAGACAAAAAATGCACAGCTGGGGAAAATAATTTAACACTAATATTAAACAGAAGAAATAAATCAGGAACTAGCAACACTGAACTAAGCTTAGCAAACAGAGAAAAAAGGACATGAGTTTGCAATAGGATATGGCAGCATAAAGGCAGATGTTGGGGCTGCATATGAAATGACATCTAGTCACAGAGAGTGAAAGCTTGTAAACTCTTTATGACCTTGGTACTTAACTGAGAAACTGTATACAGTTCTGGTTACCTTATTACTGGAAAAATAACTAAGGCAATGAAGTGAATATGAAACAAAGCTACCAAACTGTCAAGAGAATATGAGTTTGGGGAAGATTGGCTTAAAAAAAAAAATAAAAAATATATATTTCAAGAAAACAACTTTGTAGAACTCTAAGAGAGAAATAAAACAAATTCTATAAGAATCCAGTGAAGACTGAAGAAAATGTGAGTAACACTGAGAGACACCGAAGACTTGGCGAAGCATGGCAGTCACGCTTTAGGCAACATGCGTGATGCAATTGAGGCACTTAGATTTAAGAAAAGACATTAACAAAAACAAAATGAATACACTGGAAAGGTTTTTAATATGAACAAAAGATGGTTATTAAATAACTAATCATTTAGTTAAATTTAAAGTGTTTTTACATATCTGACACATCTCAACACAAAAGAACCTAAGTGAAGCTTCCTATCAATGACAGCTCAATGCTGTTTTCAAAGACTTTCTTGTTGAACTGTGGTCTAAAGTAGATTTTTTGTTTAGCATCCCATTAATAGATCTCTTTTCTTGTGTTCTCAATAATTACTCAGAAGCAGACAGTCTGCCAGAACTTTAATTCTTTCCATCTGAGTACGAAATAGTAACTGTTCTTGACACAGAAATGAGAGCAAAACACAGCAACTGATCCCAACAGGCTTTAAAAAGCCTCTTACATGCACAGAATGCTTCACCTCCTGCCTTAAATATATGGCTGGGTAGCCCACATTACAGAACATCTAATACTGAATTCACCTTTTCTTTTGCAGTGGGAGAAAAGCCCCCATGATTATCCATTAAATAAGGATGGAAGTGAAGCAAGGAGTAAAGAAACAGCTCTTTTTGTCACATGAAAGCCTCTAGAAAATCCTCCTGTGATGCCAGGAGCTTTGAGAAAAAATATCATCGACATTATTACAATAAAACATTTGTACAGTGCCGTTAACAAACACAAAACTCCAGTGACGGCAGGGAAGGCGCTTCCCTTGGCCCACGCGCTGGCGGGCGGCAGCGGTTGTACGGGCGGTGGTGGCAGAGGCGAGAGCTGGGCGGACGGGCACAGTCGTGGTTCTCCTGTCTCAGGGTGGGGTAGGAGCTGCTGAGCCAGCAGAAGCAGCGCACAAAGAGCCAAAACGCACGGTGCAGAAGGACAGGAGGACTAATTTAGGGCAGACTGGAGGGATCCGGTGAAAGAAAGAGGGGTTGGAGTGGAGAAGTTTACTGCAACAAAGAAGAGCTTACTTTCGGCAGCGACTGTTACCAAGAAAGAGGTTTGTACACGCAGACTGTTGGATGTCAGTTTTTTTCTGAGGCAAGACCTTAACAGATCCTGGTTTTAGCAAGAGAAATTGCCCTTCCGCTGCCTTGAACTTTGTTCCTTCCATTCAGAATTTACGCCTTCAGATTTCCAGGTCAGCCTTACCGCTATTTTCCTTTCACAGTGATTTCTTTTCCCTCAAGAAGCAAACCAGTCCTTCAGTTATACTACCTCGCAATAATCCTGCACAACACTTTCTGCCCAGTCATGATATAATCTTCTGGGAAAATTAATCGACCCAGTAAGGAAAACTGCAAATTTCATGCCAGATTCTTAAATGTATCTTTTACAATCCTGGATGACACTGACTGCTGAAAATCTAACTAAAACAAAGCTAAACTGGCATGTCACTCTTGCACTATTCCTATCCTGGAAAGCTGAATTTAAAACGAGGAAGAAGAACTTGATTGACAAAGACAGAGGCTGGGTCTTCAGTGTGCCAAGTCCAACCCTTCAGCCCAGCTACCCACTGATGACAAGCACGTGAAGATGAAGATGGGATGTCAGCAAATATTGCTAGACAGAACTTACTGTCACTAAAGAGTTAACTAGTAAGGACATCTGAGAAAGAAGAAATATCTAGAGTGAGGGAATGCAATTTTTTATTGCTTTATCTAATTCATGGCCACAGATACTACCTTAGGCTGTAATCTCAGCAGATCCTATAAGGAGAGCATTTATTCTTTCATGATTTCATGCTTGGACTACTGCAATTGCCTTCTTGCTGGACCTCCTGCTTTCTCTCTCCACATTCCGCAGGCTACTTAATGTCCTACTGATCATCTAGTTTTTCTGTAATTATGCTATTCACATGTGATTTATTCAAATTCATTTATGAAGATCTTCTTTACTGATGTTAGAGACCTTCAGGATTTGGAACATTCCTTATTGTCCCTACTCAGATTTTTGTTTATCTCCAGGCTGCTTTTTTGTATACATTCAGTATTTGAGCTCTTGTGCTTTCTTTTCATTTTCATGCTCCAGTAAGAGAGTCTGTGCACTTTCAGGTGTCCCAAGGCAGAATCATTTTCCAGATCTGCCATAGCAACCATGTTTCCTCTGTGGCATGCCCATTCCTCCTTGGGCATGGAAAGGACATCCTTTCTCTCATCTCTACTACTTTACGTTTGCTCTATCCAGTCTGCCATGTCTGCTCTGTTCCATGTCTTGCTGACCCAAGCATCCATGCTTTTGCCATTCTCACTTCTCTCTCTCTTTTTTGTTTTTGCAAAGCTCGCCAATGGCAATTTGTATCAACAATAGACAATTCACAAATAACATTTACTTTATCTCATCTTCTTAGGTTGTAAGCTTTTGTACAGTTCTGAGATGCTACTAGCTGTATTGTCCAAAACTCCTTTTTTTAACTTCTCAAACCCCATGAGATTTCTCTGTTTTGTTTGCCAAGGTGCTTCTTGTGCACTATATTCTGTGAATTCCTTTGTCACAATGTTTCCTTCATCCTCCTCTCTTTACTGGGTAATGTTATACCACACTAAGCACACATGTCTGTGTTTCATCACGAAAAATCTGTGGAACCACTCATAGGTTCAAGACAGTGGACCAACCCAGGGCCAGGGCCAGGTCTACCTATAGGTGCAACCGAAGAAGCCTGCAAAGTGCTCTAAAATCCACTATGCAATCAAGTCCAGGGGGTAATTTCTCTATAGGTGGATGAGAGTAGACAGACAACAGCCTTCAAATAATGTGAACAGGCACCCCAAGGAAAAGGGAATAAACTTCTAAGTCTACTTGGAGTTAAATACTGGGTATAAATCGCAGCAAAGGAGATTTAGGTTAGACATCAGAATATCCTTCTATAGTAGGGCCTGGTCATACACACCAAGGATAAAATGCTTCGGGAGGTAAAGTAGCCTGCATCCTTGGGAGTTGTTAAGAGTAGATGAGACAAATATCTGTCAGGACTGGTTTAGGCAGATGACCATGCTTTGGAAAAGGACCTCTTGAGATCCTTTCCATGTCTATTGTCTATGATTCTGTGAAAACAGGGGATAATAAAAACACACCTTATTGAGATTACTTGAAATGTTACACATACAAATAGAAATATCAGTAAAAAGACAGGATTTGTTTTTTGGTTTTTGTTTGTTTTTTTTTTTTTTTTTTTTTATTCAAGAGCTATAATTTCTTACCTATGCTTAAAAAAGTAAACAATTTGCAGACAAATACGAATTTCAACATGACCATAGAATCAGAATTAAGGGCAGCTGGAAATCTGTTGAATTAGAGTTACTTTTCTACGAAAATGCTAGATGAACCCTGAAAGTCATCAAAGACTACATAGTTAAAAACTGGTATGATTAAACAAGGCATCCAGTGACAGGTCATACCACTGCATGCCTAGCCAGCTCTCTCAGGGACTTGCAAGCTGCTATGTTTGTACCTTACGTCAGTAGCAGAGAACACAATTGTTCAGATAAACATAAAGACAGTTTCAAAGTGGTACTAGAAATAATTAGACATGTATAGAAGGCCAAATTGTGCCAAAAGATGAGCACCACTTCAAAGAAACTTCCTATCACATGGACAGACCTGGTCTATTAAACAAAATAAACGAGTCTGAAACAATTAGACATGTGCAGAAGGCCAAATTGTGCCAAAAGATGAGCACCACTTCAAAGAAACTTTGTATCACATGGACAGACCTGGTCTATTAAACAAAATAAATGAGTCTGAGGGTGTACGCGTGACGTTGAAAGAACGGTGCATGTTCAGCCATGCAATGGAGAGCAAGCACCCAAGAACTCTTCCACCAAGTACAGAGTAACGATCAAATATTACTTCTTAAAAACATCCACACTGCTTGAGAACTATTTTTTTACTTTTAACACAGAGATACCAAATTGATCAGTCTATGTTTTTCCAAAACTATCTGCTTTTAATGCAGTTGAGTCTGTTTTCACATAAGGATGAATGAACACCAAATCAAAAACCAGTCAAGAAGCCCAAAAGCATTAAACAATTAAGAGAGTTGAGTTTTGGGGGAGCCGAGGATAGATGCATTGTTTTCACTGTATACAGCCCCATACCATCTACGTTTAGTAACTCACCATCCTGTAAGTCTGCTAATACTTTATAGAATTTTATATTCAAGAAATGCTCAATATGGTTTACTATATTACTAACTGTGATAAGAAACCCTACGACATAAATAAATACAATTACACCCCGAAGACAGAAGGATATGCAAGATGACAAGGATCATACAGCAAGCCAGTGCTCCTTTGTGTAGTAAAACGTGCCGATGACATAGGAAATATCATTAAGTGAAAACACTGCAGGCAATGTTCAGCATAGCCGGTATAATGCTACGCAGGCAGGACTGTGGCACTTTTGTCAATAAGGCAAATAAAAAAGAAGCTCAGAATTCCTGTTTTTCAAATCTTACCATTTTCAGTCCAGTGTCAGAATTTTGCCCCTCTGCAATCTTTTAATGCTGTGGTTGGGCAATACCAATTAACCTGAAGCAAGTGATAAATTAAACAGACAATCACGAGGAGTAAATGTTTCAGAAGCGCAACAGATGGAAGCACTCAAGGCTGCACAGTCTCGGCCTTGACCTCCAGTTGCACCACATTTACACCCCTGTAATCTCTTAAGTACAATCAAGGTAACTGGATGGCACATATCCCAGAGATAATCTCCCTAATCTTCCTTGCCTGGCCGAGTAAAACGGTGCAAGGAGAGAAATCAATAAGAAGTTACACTGTGAAGAAAAGAACAGTTCCTTGGATCCGCCTCAGATGGATTTGGATTTGTACGACTGGGGAGCCAGACAGCTGCTACAGCTCAGGTTCACTGGCGAGTGCTGTGACACTGCCCGGAATACTTCTATTGCATCAAATGCCACTGCTACCTGCATTTCTATTTTGTTTCCCTTTATTCTTTGTTCAAGAGCCACTCCAGTGGACTTTCAGAAGGATGGAGCAGTAGTCCTGCTGCAGCTGCAAACCGCTCTTCTGCCTCGCACAGAGGAACAACCTCAGCCTAAGCGTCCCCCAGTGACGGACAGCAGAGGTGGAGAAGGGGCCACCCAGGCAGAGAAACCATTCTTGGGAGACTCAGAGCCTTGCTAAATGAGCTCTCCCAGCCTCCGTACTTCGTAATCCAACCATCGCGCAGCCAGAGCCTCAAGAGAACTTTGGCTGCTGACAAAAGGGCTGCAGGAATCTTTCCTGCCATTTCTGCTGTTAATGAACAGACCCATTTAAGGAATCCTTGAAAAAGTTATGGTAAGAGGGAGCTTGACAGAGAGGGGAATACATGCTTCAAAAGATTAATGGCTATTTGGGGATAAAGAGTAACATTGCTCAAAATATTTTACTCTTGATAGTGTTATATCTATTATTGGATGATACAGACAAGTCTGGAAGAAAACCTGTGGTTAAAATAGTGATGTATATCTCAGACTGAGGCAAGGAAGAGGTGGGCCTGTTTCGAGCCCCTCAGAAGGGCACTAGGGCATAACCAAATAAAAAGAATATATGGAGTTGGTAAAAGGCATATATAGGAGATTCATATTACCATGAATACTTTAAAGACTTTAACTTATTTCTAGGGCAATAGGGTTTTTTTCTTCTTTCATTTTTGTTTCTTTTTCCCCTGTACTCTCTTTTATCTTGGTTACCTGAAAAATTTACGTTATTGCCTATTTCACAAGATTGAAAAGACATACAGAGATCAAAATACATGGAAGAAGCTTCTTCTACACTATATCTTTTCAGAACTAAACTTTCTGAATTGCAGTAGGACATAACATACAACAGAGCTCTTGCATTATTAAGATTTTGTAGCTGGCATGAACAAATGCAGAATCAGTGAATGCCTTGTATCAGTTCATAAAAGGAGATCATTATCAATGGAGTTTATTTACCAGAGGTGGGAAGGGGACTCAGAATAATTAAATTCTTCCAAATTGCAACAGTAAAACTACCATGATTTGTTGCAGATTCCTTGGTTTGGTCAGCAATTTTGTTAACAAATTTTTTGCTTGAACTGTCAGAAAGAACGAGTTCCCAGTTTTATTGTATGTCACATTACAGCATGACTCAAAATCCCAAATAAGGACCAGAACCCAATGTACTCCTCCACACCACACTTCTCCAGGCAAGGGCAACCAGAGCTGCAGGAAGTTTTATGGAATACAGGTGTGACGACTCTCCGGATGGGGCTGCAGCCTGCACCCCCCGGCAGCCCTGCTCTCCCGGCGGCACCGGCTGAACCCCTGCTCCAGGCTGGAAACAGCCCAAGGGGGATCACTGGATCTCCCTGGCTCTCACTAGATCTCCCTGGAACACACCTGCCTGCCTAGCCAGCCATCTCACAACACAAATGCAATCCTGCTGCTCTTGGCTTGGCTTTGGCATTCATTTCCTACGACTTACTCCTGATCTAGCTTTAGCAGCAGAGAATAAGCAATCTTGGTAAAATGGAATAGAGTATAAAAGCCAATTCAGTTTTAAAACAATCGCTCCAAATTTCCTCTTCTGTTTCAGGGAGCCTACAGGCAGTCTTTGATATGGTCTCACCAACCCTTGCTACCACTCTGCCTGGCAGCAGCCGGCACTTGACTCCTTGTCAAATGCAGGAGACAGCTGTGTCATTCAACGGAGTGTCAGGATCAAAAATGCTACTAAAAAAAAAAAAATAAATCCCTCAACAGCAGGCAAAAAAGCTAAAAAAATAAAATAAATCTGAATTCTGTTCGTTAGATGGCTCCCAACGGTTCTGCTCTCTGTACATATACAAAGCTCTGGTGTGTTACAAAAAGGTGATCCAAGTGGCACTGTGGAGCTGGAGCCTAGAAACTTAGTGCATGTGGAGCTTGCCTGGAAGCTGCTTTTAGCAGCCTTGGATTCACAAGTAGGAGGCCTTCAGATATGTCCAAATACAAACCTTTATCCTTTTCTACATTCCTCTTTGGGGGTACATTTGGACAAATACAGACACAAATGCAAATACAAACAATATAAAGCAACTGAATCATTTTTTTGCAGATTTTCAACCTCTTCATATCGAAAGGAAAACGAGACATCGATAACATTTTGTAATTACTCAGTCTGAAAATGTTCATTCTATCTTCACATATAAAATCACCATGAAACACATCTGTGCTGCAAAAGAATAATATCTGAACAGCCAGCACTATTCCCTGAGGCTGGAGCCTGGTTTTCCAGCACAGCTTTCCTAATGTTGTTAGACACATCCCTGACCAGCCCGCATTATCTTCTGACTCGGCTGCAGTTTTCCTTCCTTGTACACAATCACTGCTCAAAACTCTGGCCAGACATGAAGCACTTTACAGGGACCACTTGGAAAGAGATTTTTTTAAAGCCTCATTCAATTATTTTCAGAAAAATGAAATATAAGTTATTTCAGACCCGCTTCATCTCCTGGTTAGGCAGAATCTAATACTTAAAAAACCCTGAAACGCAGTGCTTTCAAAAGCTATTGTTTTAAATCAAACTTAAAAACCAAATCCTTTGTAAATTCTTCCATTGTGTTTATCTCCTACCGCCATAAAAGTAGCAACTCCACAGTCACGTGTTCTAGATGTACTCTTAATGTGCCAGTGTCTTTGCCGATATCCTGCTGCTTTGCAAAATTTCATCAGTAATTTGTTCGTATGAATCTCTTCCCTTGTGTTCAAACTGGATTGGAAGATACATTTCTACTGCATTCTGATGATTTTCACTGAAATATGGTGTGATGAAAAATTTCAGAGCTGTGTTCTTATTTACTACAGTATGTAAAATTTCTGTAATGTGAAGGTACCAAATCACTTCAAAAAAATGTATCTTTTACAGAAGAGGTTAAAATCTCTCACATTCACCACTCTTCTAATGGATGTCTGGCTTCCAGGCCCTCTTAGTGAAATTTTCAGCTCTGTTGTGTGCAGATACCCAAGAAACTTCTCTTGGAGGCATCATCAAAATGCTAAAGAGATACAGTTTATTTCGTTCCACTCATCGGGTACTGCCTGAACTAGGAAGAACACAAAAACATCCCTTTCCAAATGACACAGTCATCCTGTTCCTAGCTTGCTATTGACTCTATCCAAAATGAAACCATTAACTTCTAATTTATTTATTCAGTCAAGCCTGGAGTTAATCTGCTTAGCAAGAGGGGAAAAAAAAAAAAAAGACAAATAAACAAAACCCATATTTTCCAAGACAAAGAATTCAGCATGCAGCACTATTTCAGACAATCCAGACTACATATGACAGAAATACTAGTGAGTTATGACTGACACTTTTCGAGTATGTCAGAAATGCACTCAGTAAGAGCATATGGCCAGTAAACTAAGCACCCTTTGCAGATTAATGGATTTTAAGGCTAAAAGTGATGATTAGATCCCTTAGATCACTCTCTGCTATCTTTCCAACCAGAGAATTTCCAAGAATTATTTCTGCGTGTTTTATAAGATGCACGAGGAGCAAGTAACTTCTGTATGGTTAGAGCAGATCTCCCAGAAAGGCACTCAGTTATGATTTGAAAACTTCAAAACCTACAATAGCTGTCCCTTTCCTTGGCACTTTGTCAAATACATAATCACCAATACCATTAAGAAGTTGAGCTCAGTTTCTAATTTGAATGCGTCTGGATTCAGCTGCAGGCTATGGTGAGTCTTTCTCTACTAAAGCGCTTTTAAGACTTCGTATTTTCTCTCCATAAGGAGGCTTCTTCACTACAATCAAGTTGCCTCTTGATCTGCCTTTTTGAAAAACAAATTACACTTTTTTCAGGGTTATTTTTCAATGAGATTGCTGCACTGATCTTGTTTATGGCGTGGTCCCGCAAACACAACACACGCCATAGTGGATTGCAGAAGAGTAGTAGAAATAAATGACTGGGGAGGACTTCTTAAACTGGTTTTGCTGCCAAGGAAAGCTCCATGGAACAGAGATCTAGGTCACCCACCATGTGCTGTGTCTCCAGCCCCCCCATAACATTTGCTGCTCTTCACAACTGCTGCAAGCTCACCTATTACAAACGTGGATGCCTACAAGACACTAGTCTCATACAGCTCTTGAGTTCTGACAACCTCCACCCATTTATCGAGATGTGTCAGACAGCTAGATCTGAACCCACATAACATGCCTTTTATTAATATAGTGTACTGCAATACTGATATTTAAATCAGAGGCACGTGTCATTAAGGAGGTATAGTACGCATCCAACTTTTTTTTAAAAAAATCACTTTCCTGAATGCTTGAGTAATTATCCACACGTGGAATATTACTGTGTATAATCATAAGACTCTGTGCAACTCTTAAAAATTTGAGTTAGTATGTCCGTCTTCTGTGTGACAGCAGTATCAGGAAGGACAAACAGTGCTGCATTGGCCAACTGCAGCAGATTACTGGAAGTGAGAAGGAAACTGCAATGGAAAGGTACAGATTCCTGCACAGGCCATCCAGAAGCAGAAGGAAGAAATGCGCAAGTCTCTCTTACAAGATTTCTGCCCTTTCATTTCACAACAGACGACATTTTCCCACACAAGTTAGCATACTCAACACTTGCACTAATGTGCTGACACTTCTTTAGGAAATTTGCCGCAGGCAAAATATTCGCAACTTGGAGATCTTTACATGATTTAATTTATTGCCAGCTAACACATACTTTTAACTACTGATTTGGGTATTTGAAAAAATACCATAAATAATTAAACATTTAGGGAAACATCCTTCCTCCCCCTTCTCCAGGATCAGCTTAATCAAACACCGCTTCTCCCCCCTTCCTACTCTCAAGTCCCTTGTTACCACCTTGTTTTAACTTGGTTCCTCCCAACTACTTCAGTGAGGCAATGGGCTGTGCAGGAGGTTGGGGTCATCTGTGGAAGGGTTTCTTTCTGCCACTCCTTGCTTATTCTTTGCTTTCCTCCACTGCTCCTCAGCTGTTTTCTTGTGTCCCAGCGTAGGTCACCCATGAGCTGCAGTCCCTTGAGGTGTCCCTGCCCCAGCAGGAGTTGCCCAAGGGCTGCAGTCCCTCCGGGTGTGAACATCTGACATGTTTTAACTTTTTGAACTGGATATTCTCCTCTTGTTTTCCTCATCAAAATTTCCCCAACAAAGTATAAAGGCTACATTGAAGGCCTTAAAAGCACTGAAATAATTATGTGGAAGGTTTGCTATATTTACCTGTCCTTGGCTATACATTTATTGTCAAAACAGATAAATAAATAAATAGCTATTTCCATAGTGCTACTGTGAGCACATCCATAATAATATCTGAGGATTTGATTTGAGGGTTTTGTTAATACGTTGCATATTTAAAACTAGAAGACTACGGACCACCACTTAGATTAAAAAAAAAAAATTCAAAGATGGAAAAAACTTTAAACACATTCTTTGTTTTAGAACAGTAACAACAAAAGAAGGAAAAACATTGTACTCCACTATTCTTCATTAGATGAGCAATGAATTAAACCAGTGCATTTCAAGACATCCAAAAATAACATGTCTTAGTTCTCTACTAAGTGACAGAATCACATAGAATCGCATGAAAAGGCAGGAACCTGAGGAGGTCTCTAGCCTGACCTCCTGCTGGGAGCAGGGTGAGCTGTGAGGCCAGACCAGGTTACTCGGGGCTTTATCCGGCCAGGTCTTTAAAACCTCCAAATCACTTTTCTTCAGGATTGTAGAAGCCTTCTAACTATACATAAAGTTATGAAACACAGTAAGTGCAGCACAAAAATTAAATTGCTTCAGTTAGACCGTATGTAAATATCTGTCTGTGCTTTATTGCTAATTTACTATGCAAATATAGAAACCCTGTCACTATAAAAATATGCTAGACTGAAGGAACCTCTCAACGAGCCTTGCCATTCTGTGAAGTAATTAAAGTTCATATTGGGATTCTTTAATGAAACAGAGCACCATCAACTGGTAAAATTCTCTTATATTACTATTCATGCTTATACCAGAAAGCACCATGTGGAATTAAACTGTAATTGATTCTTGAAAGAACACTCGCTCAATATCATTATATTGCCACTGGGTGTGTAGCACTGCTTCATGGAAGCAAAGCTCTAAAACTATTGCGGTAACTGATGAAAAATAAGTTATCACGTGTTCTTGCCCTCTTTGGTTTATGAGCTACTACATTCCTAGAATAAAAATAGAAACAGTAAGGTAAGAATATACCACAAATGGGATTCAGAAATCCTTACAAGGAGCAATTGTGATCTCAGAATAATGAGGTTTAAAAAAGAAAAGAACAAAACTAGTTTAGGTAGAAAGAGAAGACGGCAAATATATAAATAGAAAAATGTGTATACTTACTTTTGGCAATGCGTATTTTGGCAACTTCATCTGTACAAAGCCATTGCGACGGTAAGACACATAATACTTGGTCCGATTTGCTGATGTTGTCTATACAAAGGAAAAACAGAACTCTGATAGTTTATGTTAAATCTAAATAGTCTGCGATAGAAGACTTTTTTTTTCTTTTTAACCTGCAACTGAAATACATAGCTATTACTTTTATTGCATGCGATTAATTTGCAGAGTGTACTCCTAAAAGAATAAATCAAAAGTTGTGACAAAATAGACTCAAACTCTTTTGCTCTCCCCCCCTTTAGGAAGAAAATAGCGATTTACTTCCCTCTTTTGCCATTTCCGCTGTCTTGGGTGATACCCGAGACGTTGGCATTTCACTGTCCCCAGTCCTTATTGATACCTCTGTACTCATTGGCTTCCCACATTTCTGCCCTTTCGTAGAAAGCCTCCAGGTAAGAGGTAGAGAGGAGGTACACTGGCCACGTTCACCAGGTACCTCCAGGGCAAGCGGTACTCCAACTGCGCTACTCAGAGCAGAGCAACAAAGCTAAATAAATCATGCTAACGTTATGTAAAGCATTTGCTATATTTGACTAATATTTTCTATACAGGATAAAACACTTCCCAGTGCAAGATGCTGACATGCCACATGGAAGATAATGATGCAATTCTGAATCCATTGGTGGGTCACATTGAAAGTCAGCAATATGTTCTGAAGACACAATTATATGCTTAAATAGAGAGGTACACATATTTCAACTGCTTGCATGTGTGGAACTGAAGATAGATTAGGCTTTATGTAAAATACTTGGGGGCTTATTAAGATTTTCACTAAAAAAACCCAACAGAATCACGCATTGAAAGGAACACCGCTGCATGACTATTACCCATTAGCCCCTTTCTCCTCTTTGTAATAGCAGATACAGCGGTCATTTTAAGACTTTTACCTTATTCACAAAAAGAAAAAAAACAACCAATGCAAATATTGTTCCGAAGTACCAAAAGGAAGATTCTAAATAAACACCAATGAAAACACTCAACTAACAGCCTCCCTAGGTTTTTCTAGTTAGAAATGTAACACCAAAATCTGTGCTGGTATATGAATCGGCACATTTCCAACTAAGCCTCTTGAGCACCATCAGATGAGATTACCAAAGTTTTTAGCCTTTGGTAAATAATGTTTCCCATTTTTTTTCACGTTCTCCCCCCCCAGAAGATCAGCTAGGTAATGGCTATTCAGTCATTTTCACTAAGTTTATAAAGGGTGGCTGCTTTGCAGGAATGGCCTGGTCAAAAAGAAAATGGAAGAAGTGAAATGAGATGTCCAAAATTTTTCTCTAGTTGATTTCAGATTGTGGAACAGAAGCACAAACAGACGTGTCTTCTTTCTTTGACTTAGGAAACCCATTTAAAATCCTACCCCAATCTCACTGCTTTTCTCCTCAACTTTTGTGTTTAAAAAGGAAACCTGATTTGGAAGACAGCCTATCCTGAAGCATGCAAACCTGACTTGGCTTGGTAAAAATAGAGTTGATGCATGACAGCAGGTCCATCTGCCTGACTATTTTAAAGATATCAAAGTATTTAATACTGTAATCATTTTCACTCTTTCTTTAAAGCAATTTCCTTTTTTTGTGGTAGAAAGAATGTGATGCCCTTTAGGAATGTGATTTGTTAAATGATAGATTAAACCAAAAACCTCACCATTTATTTAATTAGTGTTAAATAGCAGTCTTATCCACCTTTTCATAGCCTTCTTGTTCATTATGCATTTTTTTTGTCACTCATTTTAAATGACTGAAGATGATGCAAGGCAGCAGAGAATTGGAGTTGAAGCAGCTAGTCGCGTCAAGCCTCACTGACATTAAAGGCTGGTCTTTGCTTAAAAACAGTGTTGAAACTTTAATCCTCCTACTAAAATCACCTCTGAAACTATCTGTCAGTGCAAGCTGGAAAAGAAATTAGTATAGAAAGTTCCTGACCTTCATGGATGCTAAAGAAATGGGGTTGAGCTCACACTCTAAGATGGTAAAAATCTGAGATTTGGGCCAGGATTAGCAGCGCAGACCTGCAACACTGATTCACAGCTGCACAGCTCGGGGGATGTGAGCAATGCCAGGGGCAATAAGACAGTCTCAAACTCTTCTCTTCTTTGGGATGATTCTGTCCCATCTTCTTTCTGACAGACATCACCGTGATATTAAGAGGAGTCCCTGGTCTGATTCTAACTCACATAGCAATATTCGAACTTATATAGCAATATTTTAGTCTAGTGATAAAAGAATTTCCACGTGGTTTCAAAAGTATGCTGTTTCTCAGATGTGCAGCTGCTGTGTGGTTTCAGTGGAACAGGTAAGTAGTGTCCTGCATCACACCTCAGGGGTGGCTGCGCTTCAGATGTGACTATAGGATCCCAGAGTCATCTTCTATCCTCCAGTAATATAGATATGGCTAACGGTAAACCAATTTAGCAATAAGAGAGATTTGTATTATATACTGGGATTTACTGCAGATAAGTCTGAAAGGAAAAGACTAGAAATGTTTCCCCTTTATAAGGAATACATGCACACCTCATCTGCTAGCATTGACATGTCTCAAATCTACACAGATTACGTTACCAATGGCATCATTTTGCTAGTAGTAACTGTCTATTACTTTGTGTGTACATTTCCAGGTTGCACTTCCATTTCATGTCTGCCCATGCCTGGCATGAGATAGAACAGCAACAGCTCAAGATACAATTATACAGGATGTCCAGCAAACCAAAATGCTTGAAGAAGAAGCAGCCAGTGTTTTGCTGAGCACAGCAGTCTGGAAGTTCACATGGTGAGAAGCACTTCTCACCGTCTACACACCGTGAAATAGATTTTAGAGTGTGCCTGGGGGGAGCCACAGATAAGAATACCTCTGAGCAAAATGAGTGCCATGAGTGCTAGAACTCAGCTGAAAAATGCCTACTTTAATTCAAAAATTCATTCCCAAATCCATTTTGCTGTTTCTTTGTGGTGCTAAATGTTCTAAGCCACGTGAGCCCTTGAAACTGCTGTGCCAAACAAGAGGAGGACAGATCTTTTGTGTCTCTATTAATTTACAGATCCTTTTGGAAGAAACAGCCACAAGGGGGGAAAGCTGCAAGGAAGCCAATCTGACGTACACTGAGGCAGCGGTGGGAAGACCTAATCATTGCCACAATGTTGCTTCTCTGCAAAAGTCAATAAATAGACAAGCCTTGCAACAAGCAAATCATATCAAAGTAAGGGAAAAATGATAGCCAACCACTGAGGAAAGTACAAGCAACTTCCCTAGCAAAATCTTAAAAAAACAGGGAGGACGTAACTGTTCTTTGAGAAGTTTGCAGCTCTGATAGATTCAAATCAGAACCAGTCCCAAGCACATAAAACGAAATATTCAGGTGTGCCTGAGCTGTACTGGTGCCATAAGGCTGACAGAGTTCCAGCCCAGGTTTCTGCACACAGGTCTTGTAGTTTGGGAATGAAATAACCCCAATGTAATTTAGACCATTGCAAGTTGTAGACATGGCGTTTAGGGACATGGTTTAGTGGTGGACTTGGCAGTATTAGGTTTACGGTTGGACTCGATGATCTTAAGGGTCTTTTCCAACCTATACGATTCTATAATTCTATTCTATGTTGCTCCAAGCTCCCCAGCTATGGCCATTTCACCCTTTCGCTTCCTAAACACAGCCATATACGTTCTTTCCTGGCAAAACCTCTTCAGAGGAGAATCCATATGAAGAAGCTGAGCCATTACTCTGTCAGTGGCTTTCCTTGGATGCTTTTCTCAGGGAACCTTTTTGTGCTATGGAGGTACTGGAAAGGACCCAGAAGAGGTTGTAAGCACAAGAACAAAAGGGTTGCATTTTGCCTAACACACAAGAGTATTTATAAAAAGTAACTTTGAACCACACAATCCACTTGCAAATTTTCATTTAGATAAAGCTAGGTCAGTGATAAATTAAAATCAACCATATAAATAGGCAACTGGTTGCACAAATTAAAGATGCATTGGTTTTTTTCACTGATAAAGGAATGCTTTGTTCCATGTAAAACATCATAAATCATCATTCATACTCTGGAACAGGTTTCTCCATGCTCCTAAATTACAGTGTTGCTGCACTGCTCAAAAATTTTATTTTTGAATTTGAAAATGGGCTGTCTCTCCAGAAAGTGGCAGTACCTGAAGAAATATGTAGTCATCCTGCACAGTCAGGGAATCCCGATCAGTGCCACCAGCAAACTGGACTACCATTGTCTTATCAGAGCAATTTTGAATCTGGCAAGTGATGTAGCGATAACCTAAGGGAAGAGAGACAGAAACATATGACAGGGCTATTAAGGGAAAAAGAAGCAAGCAGTATAGAATGTTATTCATGTAGGGAAAGCCCTGCCTTTCCCAGGTGAGTCAGTTGTGAAATTATTATATTAAACCCACATACAAGTTTTTCAATCTCCAGTGTACTGAGAATATATTAACTGCTTACAGTTCAGATCATTCCCGGGAGGCAGCCTGTTATTATCCAAATTCTGCTGGTCCAGAGAGATTAGGGGTTAGATGAATGAGACAGTCTTGGGTGGGGATAATAGAAGGAGACTCTTCTCTCACTTAACCTATGCACAGAGCCGAATTATTCACTTGGAGAAATGGCAGCCTGACACAACATAACAGCAATCAATAGATCAACCCCAGTATAAAATTGTGATGAGCGAGAAGAGAATCAGATTCCATTTAATAGACAGCATGCAGAATTTTAAAGGCTATTTTCAAAGCTCTGTAGGAAAGTTAAGACACTGTATTAACACACTATTGGAACTGCTCTGTTGGGGCAGGACTTCTATACTCAGAGTTAATACCTTGCTGAAAAAGCCTGGACTGATTTGTACCAGTGGAGGCTACGGCCCCTCTCTTCCTCTCCTGTTAGCAATGGACAAGGAATATCCTCTCTGCCTGGGCTCTTAGAAAAGCATCACTGCATCTTTGATGCAATCTGCTCTTATCAGAGAGACAATAATCATAGCTTATACCACATGTGGCCCAAAGACCTTCTTCTGGATTCAAGTCCTTGTACAGCTCACCCTTCCTCAGAAACTTTTGAGCACAAAGTACTTGAGTGACTTTCCCAAATGCAGTGAGAAAAATGTTATATACACAATCCTGTCTGCAGATCGCTAATTCTCCCCACACTCCAGATAAAGTATGAAAAAGCAACTAATGCACCCCATGCATGTCCTTCATTACTTCTGCAGTGTGATAGGAAATGCATTCCACACTGTATGACTTTCAATTAGAAAAGGCCAAACCAGTATACTAGATACAAATATTTGTTTTAAAATCTGGATCTGTTTAAGAGGCAGCTAGAGTCAATCCAAGTTCTCCTGCTTACGTCCAAATCACCACCACAAGGACATTTGCGCAAGCACAGCAATGGGCCATAGAAAAGTCTTGCAGCTATTCAAAATTCACGACAAGCATTATAGTTCTTCATCAGATAGGTAGTACAGAGATGCTGTTTCCGCTAAAATCAATGGCAATGCTCATACTGACCATAAAGTGCACAAAGTCAGTTTTTTGAGAACCCAGCCAGGAGATATTTCATGAGAGTTTTTCTTTTTCTGCTAAATAAAAAAAAACCTCTTTCCATCCATCTCCTGAAGAATCTTCTTACACTGCCTCTAAACAGAGCAGTGGATGGGGCTGTGTAGGGCTCACCAAGTCTCAGAAATCTCACTGCTAAAAGATTTAGAAACTTTGTCAACCAGATTTTAACACGGTAACTTTGATTTTTTTAATAGGGCTGAAATGAAGAAAAGCTACTGGATCAGGGAAAGTCAAACTGTGCATTCTTTACAACTTATTTTTAAGACTGCACAGGAACTTAGGTGATCTGATTCAAGGAATTAAATTATCTTTCAAGAGTACAATTGGTAACAAGAAACTATATAAGCTTTTGGAATAATGGTGACTCTTCAGTACAGCATCCTGACTACTAATCTGCTTTTTCGTTTATTTTTCTTTTAAAGTCTCAAAGTATACTGGATACTGTAACATGAGGAAATTCTGGGAGATGGTGGTTAGTGCAGTAGGACTGACATATGCAACGATTCACTTTAACAGACACTTACCCAGCACTAACATTGCATTGCTAGTTTTATTTGCAAATCAGGAAAAAATGTTCAGTGTTTAACTGCCAGAATAAATGGCACTATTAATAGACATTTTCAATGGAGCATAGCATCTTGACATCAATTCCTCTTAGAGTGGAAAACAAGTAAATTTTAAATTATACTATATTTTTATATAACAGGACAGCTTTGCTGACTACAGATAAACAGAGAAAGAATCTGACTTGCACAATTTCTCTTCTGACTAGTTTTAAAAGCAATCCAAAAAGTACTCTCTAAAACAAAGAGAAATGATTATACACTAGGGTATCACTTGATAACATTTTCATTTGCATACCTCCACTGGGGTCCTGGATTTCCATATGAACTAAATCAGGGTCTCCGTCAACTCCAGCAACAGCCCTGAGAACATAACATAATCATGTTACGCAGAGCCAGCTACAGAATAATAATTATGTGGATGGAAGAAAAGAGAGGATTTCATACTAATCAGCTTTAACATTCTAGCTGGGAAATTAAAATAAACCCCATTTATAATGTCCTATTACTAACATTTAGATGGAAACTATTTTTTCTGTACTTGACATTGTGTTTTTCTTAAATTTCTTTAGAATCTCTTACTAGAATATGCAAACAAATAGGATCAATTGGAGAAAAGAACAGAAACAGGTATGAAATTGGGAGCAAAACTTCATAACCATAAATTGATATATATAGAGAGATATATAAATACGCACACAGATATGCACACATTCACATACACTGGCAAGCGCTAGAGCATCTTTTTGCAATTACATTTGACATTTGAGACTACAAGGCAGATTTAGTGCTAAAAAAGACTTAGATTCCATTCTTATTAGAAATATCTTAAACTTGACACGCAGCTTCCATGACGAATTGATGTATCTTTGGTTAGTATATTCAAAAGAAGAGTAGATTCTGCTTTGACAAAGGAAGAAAGTGAAGAATAATTTTGAGAAGAATATTCTGAGAAGGAAATTCAGTCGGAATTGGTCAAGGTGCAGTTTAACTTTGAAAAGGTGTAATGGGAATACAGGCTGATTTTCTCTTAATATCTCCCATGTCAAATATGCTCAGCCAAAAGATGAGTTTTCTACCCTCAGGGCTTCCATCCCAACCTGGGAACGGCAGCCCCAGCTGTGCTTTTTTCTGGCCCTTCCATCGTCACTACTCAGGCAGATTCTGCAGAGAAAGCTTTGAGCTGACAGTCGTGCTGTCACTAAGCGAAGCAGACTCCAGCCCCACTCCCATGGCTACATCGCTCTTCACAAGGCTCTTCACTGGCACGGTAAGAGTCCATCGAGTCAGCAGATGCGAGTTGAAGACACGCAAAGGAGATAAATTGAGTGATAAAGTGCAGCTGGATGCAGATATTAAAAAAGCCCATTAAAATACTTAAGAGTAAATGATCATTTTGATACAATTATTAATAATCAAATGCAATAAAACGATACTTTGGAATGAAATTACATCATTGCTTAATGATTTTAATAGCATTGATTTATGAGGAGCAGTTAAAACTCAGACTCGGTAATTGGTTGTTCCTTGGGAACGTAGGCCAGGGGGAAGAGAGTGGATGATTTCCACTGCTGCGTAACAACCAGAAATAATCACATATGCTGTTCTTCCCTAATAAGATAAATGATCAGTCTGAAGAAGGAAGGGGAGGGGGAGGGATGAGCCCCTGCCAAACCATGAAGATGTGAAGTGGGAATTTTTTAGTAAATGCATGGAAAAATCTTGCGTTTACTAAGAAATTGGTCTCTGAAACGCAAACTATTCTAGCATTTTGGAGGCAACGCATTAAGTCAGAGAAGATGTTACATTCATTGAGGTCTGATAAGAATATATCTAAGCAGAGGAAAGGGATCTGCGAACCTCTTTGCTGTGCGCTGTGTATCTATTTTTCTAGATATTCACAACACACCAAATCAAACCTGCTATCAACTCTGCAGTCAGCTTTTTGAAGGAAGAAAATGATGTTTGCTGAATATTTTACTTTTTGTGCTGGACCTCATGCAGCTGAACCACAAACTAACAGAAACTTCAGGGTTGAAATTTTCCGAGGCTTAGCCTGACATGCTGATTGGCATCAATAATGCAAAGATAGTTTCTGCATACTTTTGAAACAACTTCTTATATCTATAATTTATCACACATGACTTCATAAGCACAGTTTGAGATATTTGTCAATACCTTTACCTTCTCATATTTCTTTCAAGAGCTCAGAAGTGACAATGATCTCCTAACAGTGGCAGCCGGCACAAGTAGCCTCTAATCTCATTTCCAGTGTAAACATTTAGTGCAAGAGGTTGTAACTGATCTGTTTTAATGAACACTGCGTGGACACAGAAAATGAAAGTTTCCAACCCAGACTACTTTTCTCCTTTAGACTTTAGAGTGGACCTGAATAAACCACAAAGAAGGGTTTTTTTAACCCAGCCAGAAAAAGTCACTTAAAAGGAAGGCTCAATGATATGTTTTTTCATATTGAAGGAGAAATGTAAGGCAATTTTTTTTTTACCTTGTCATTTACAAACTTACTACTCCCACAACACAAATGCATTGTATCAGTGTGAGGATCGTGCCCACATACCCATTCACAAGCACAGTTTACTGTTCCTCAGCTGGCTTTAGGATAGGACCTCTGCCATCTTATAAAGCACAGACGCAATGGACCCTGATAATACAGCAGCTTCTTCCTTTTTAGTTGACATTTCAGCATAAATTTTTTTTTTTTTTTCCCCCAAATAGAACAAGCACTTTCTCAGGAACTACCTATTTTTCTCCATTTCAGCAGGGTTTTTAGTTTGGTTTGGTTTGGTTAGAATTCCCCCACTTTTCTTCTCACAGTAGTTTGCAATTAAAATGTTCATATCTTAGCAATTTGGGACCATTTCTTTGTTTATTTGTTTTACTTGGGTAAAGGAGGGCTCACCACTGAATTTAGGGTTTTCTAGTTTGGGTTGTTTTAGCGTTTTACTTCAATTGTTAAAATTTCCACTGAAAATTCTGACTAATTTTCAGCTTCCTCTAGGAAAAGAAATATCTCTTGACCAAGTATACCATGTTGGATAAAGCAAGTGCAACATGCTAGCCCTTCAGATCACCGAACAGCATGGCTACAACACTTCAGAATTAAAACAGCCCAACTTGATTGTAGGGTGGTGTAAACATCGGCAGCCTCCATATGCTTCTCCCCTTTCCTGTGAACACAAGTTCCCATCATCTCCCTTGTGCTTGTCCGACACCATGTTAAGCCTCTTGGGAAAACTAATCCAGCAGAATGTAATTTTGGGGGACTTTTTGGAGGGATTAATTTTCTGTTTTGTAAATCACCGGATCATGCTGGCAGTTGAGCACCAAACCCATGGAGGAAAAGTGGCAAGATATCCCCTTTGGTCATGCACGGAGACGAAATTGCCTCAGCCCCGGTGCAGCCTTTGTGCATGTCCAACCCCGTTTACGTCATAGACCTGCACCTAATAAAACACAAGGAGAAGCAGAGGGAAATCAGGACACCTTTGTTTCCATAGACACACAATGCGGGCCTGAATTTGGTCTCCTGAGGGACACTAGAGCCCTTTCTTATGCATATGGTCTTTCAGGGAAGTTCTCCTGAAAGGTCAGCTGTTGTATGATCTAATTCGTCACGTCTCTGCATTAGTGCTCCACCAGGTAATTCCACTGACTTTAACAGCAGTACATCAGCATAAATACGGTGCGATGGAGGGGACTAACAAGCCCTCTGCATCTGCCTTGGTCTGTGTATATACTCCATGATACCAGCCTTTTGGTCTGTGTATAAATATATACTCCATGATACCAGCATTAGGTATTTTATACTTTTAAATAACAATGCCAAAATTCTAAGAAGTGAGAATTCTCTGTTAAGAATTCTAATTATCAGACCTTTAAAAATCAGGCATTATTTTAATAATAATTTTGCTTTTATTCAGCTACTTCTCTTCCTCACAAACTGCCCCAGTATGTTCTTACTCCACTTGCATGCAACATCAGAAAAACACCAATGCTCACCTGGAATCTGATATTTATGTTATATATGTGAACAAATTTACCACTGACAGGTAACACTACACATCTCAAAATGTGCATCATAAGCATCAGTCCCTTACACGATAATTATGAGTCTGTATTTTACTTCAAACAGGAAACGATTCTGTGTTTCCAGTAGTCCAAGCTCATTTTGCAGGGGAGCAGTTGCCTGCAAACACTAATCAAGTAGAGTCTCCTATGGACATATATCTTCTCTCCTCCTATGGATCCCTTCATTGTTAAATATTTGATGCAGTTCACTTGGGCACGTATTAATGAAGAGACATCTTCAAATATGACATACGAAAACAAAACCAAATCAAACCAACCCTGCTTGCTGACGTGCAGGAGCCTCCAATTAAAGGCCATTTGAAAACTTGCCCGTTTCTTCAACCTGCCCCTCTCAATCTCTGAATACGAAGTTTATCCAGAAGGTAACAATTCCCAGTTTATATTGATTGATTACTAGTAATTCACATTATTGGTTTAAGGGCACTGCCTTGCTTAGAAAGCAAGTCAAAAGCATGCAAACATTTTCGCTGAGTAGCTTAAAATGGTATTGACTCCTGGCAACATGGTCACTCAAGGAGACAAAACAATGACTTGATTCATACAAGCTAAAAATACGGTTTATTATGACTGATTTGCATTTCAGGCCTTGCCTTCTTCACATCTGCTTTGAAAGACGCACCTTCAATGATTCAGCCAATGCCTTACACAGCCAGTGTGTGCTGCTACTTATTTACTCCTTATGTTTAAAAGCTTTTGAACAAAAACAATTTTCCTGACACCTTTATCTAAACAGCATAGCTGGAGTGGTTCGTCATTGCTGTGGGTTGACCTTGGCTGGCCACCAGGTGCCCAGCAAGCCACTCTATCACTCCCCCTTCTTGACAGGACAGGACAGGACAGGGGGAGAAAATAAAATGAAAAGCTTCTGGGTCGAGATAAGGACAGGGAGATTGCTCACCAATTACTGTCACAGGCAAAACAGACTTGACTTGGGGAAAAATAATTTAATTTATTGCCAATTAATAACAGAGTAGGATAGTGAGAAACAAAACCCAAAACTAAAAAAAGCCCTTCTCCTCAGACTCAGCTTCACTCCTTGACTCTTTTACTTCCTCCCACTGAGTGGCACAGGGGGACAGGGAATGGGGGTTGTGGTCAGCTCATCACACGTTGTCTCTGCCGCTCCTTCCTCCTCAGGGGAGGACTCCTCACACTCTTCCCCTGCTCCAGCCTGGGGTCCCTCCCACGGGAGACAGTCCTCCACGAACTTCTCCAGCGTGAGTCCTTCCCACGGGCTGCAGTTCTTCATGAACTGCTCCAGCGTGGGTCCCTTCCACGGGGTGCAGTCCTTCAGGAACAGGCTGCTCCAGCGTGGGTCCCCCACGGGGTCACAAGTCCTGCCAGCAAACCTGCTCCAGCGTGGGCTCCTCTCTCCATGGGTCCACAGGTCCTGCCAGGAGCCTGCTCCAGCGTGGGCTTCCCACGGGGCCATGGTCTCCTTCGGGTGCACCCACCTGCTCCGGTGTGGGGTCCTCCACGGGCTGCAGTGGATATCTGCTCCACCGTGGGCCTCCACGGGCTGCAGTGGATATCTGCTCCACCATGGGCCTCCATGGGCTGCAGGGGCACAGCCTGCCTCACCATGGCCTTCACCAGGGGCTGCAGGGGAATCTCTGCTCCGGCGCCTGGAGCACCTCCTGCCCCTCCTTCTCCACTGCCCTTGGTGTCTGCAGGGCTGTTCCTCTCGCATATTCTCACTCCTCTCTCACAGCTGTTGCTGCGCAGCTTTTTTACCCTTTCTCAAATACATCATCACAGAGGTGCCACCAGTGTCACTCATGGGCTCAGCTTTGGCCAGCGGTGGGTCTGCCTTGGAGCTGGCTGGAACTGGCTCTGTCCGACACGGGGGCAGCTCCTGGTCTCTTCTCACAGAAGCCTTAAACGCCCCCGCTACCAAACCTTGCCACATAAACCCAGTACAGTCATACACATTGCCACACAGATAGAAATAGAAACAAATACTATCCCAAGTGATGAAGTCAAATGTAAGAACGACTGCCCACGCGGATTCTTGGCGTCCCACACAAGAGCCTTTCACACAAGATTCAGTGTTAAAGGCTCAATGAAATCCTCTTTGCATTTCTCTCTCCCCTTCAGGGCATAACATCTCTGCATTCCCCTCTTTCACCTGACACTTGAATAGCCAGGAACTCACTACACTTGACGCTAATGAGATGGCTGTGATTGATTACTCATGTGGGATTTCATGATGAGAACAGAACTTCAGTCCCCTGCTCCACCCAAATAAACTCATGATTTTTTATTTTTATGTTCTCACGTCTCACGAAAATGGAGAACCTATAGCTAAAATTAAGAGTAACAGATACCCATAGCAGAGGATCTACACGTCCTAGTGAGTTGAGGATAAAGCATTTCTAAGGCTCTAGACACAGTCATAAAGAAAATGTGCTGGGCCTAATTCTCTGGTAATTACTGATTCATGACTTACTGTCCTGGGGTATATTTGTGCTGGTGTAGACAGCTGATTCACAATCTATTCTTTGCTTTTGTATTACTAAGCTCTATTTTAAGAAATCAAAAGGAACTTAACTGGTGCATAAGCCTTGGGGACTGAGAAGAATAGCAGCAGAGCCGAAGGAATCCCAAACCGCACTACTCTCTTCTTCTCAATGATTACCACATAATACACCATTCTTTTTTTAAAATGGGCTTGATATATAAAACCAATTACACACCATGTGATGCGTGGGTGTTTAATGTTTGGCTGGGATAGGTCATAGAATTCTATTTCTAAAGCAATCTCTTTGCATTCCCTCCTACAAATACACCAAGAACTAGAAAAAGTACTTATAAAGGTCGGGTACTATAACATCCCGTAAACAAAAATCATCACGTTGGGGCAATACTGCATGGCCAGTTGCAGTTTATATGCAGCAGTAAAACTGGGCACATTAATCAAAGTTCCTTAATTTTAAGGCACAAGAATTTGCTCAAAATTAAAACTTTTCACATTTTAAAAAAAGGGATTTGAATCTTCCTAGCTAGTATTTATACAGAAATAAAAGATTTATTTTCTAAATGTTGACACAAAATGATTTTTTTTGTTTTGAATTATAGTGTGACTTAGTATTTAATTTTATTAAATTAATTTCAAATCCGCATTTCATGATTTTGCTTTGAAAAATTAAAAAAGCTTTCTAATGAACAATGTCAGGGCATTTATTTTCAGTTTTTCCATACTTTCTGAACAGTTTTTTTTCTATATTTTGATTTTTTCATTTCAACTTGAATGAGAAAACAATCAAAGAAAAATAAAGAAATTTCTAGAATGCATCTGTCTTGCAACCATCTTCACATCTATCTGCAGCCTTACAGCTCTTTTATTTTTAGAAAAGAATAGACTAGAATATTTTCAGTTGGAAGGCACCTACGATGATCATCTAGTCCAACTGCCTGACCACTTCAGGGCTGAGCAAAAGTTAAAGCATGTTCTTAAGGGCATTGTCCAAATGCCTCTTAAGCACTGACAGGCTTGGGGCATCGACCACCGCTCTGGGAAGCCTGTTTTGCCTCCTAAGGTGCTAAGAGAAGACAAACTGCTATGAGGGATTAGTCAACTTTCCTTTCCAAAAGAATAAATGAAACAAATTGGGAAAACAGATGGGAGGGGTAAAGAAATTGCCACACTGTATCACAGATGGGAAGAAAATATTCTGTGCTCCTAAAATAGAGATGGTAGTATACACTTTCCACTGATATCAATAATCTTTCCATTAGTTCCACTATCATGAAAGACCACATTCCACACATTAAATCTGCAAAGATACTTAAGGGATGGTCCAGAACACTTGAAAAGCAAATAAAGCCTAGAAGATGATTTTAATATATTGCTTATAAACCTACAGTGTAAGATCTAAACATAAATAGTTTAAAATACTCAGTCCCTACTGACCTTCCCTTAATATAAATATATAAGACATTCCATTAAATTAATTGCATTTAGATTTTCATTGAGTAAAAAAAGACATGCTTCTTCAGGAAATGCATAAAGATCTGGCTGCTGCTGGAGGCACAGGAAAAAATCATTTTCACATAGCACAGGAAAATATTATGACCAATAATATTTGTAGTTACGAGGCTGAAATAAAAATCTTAGGCTGTATTATCAACCTCAGTAGCAAAGCTCAACTGAAATCAAAGAAGAAACATCTGCTAAAGATCTGCCTTGTGAAATGTTCTTGGCACAACCAGGCAGTATCAGCAAGACACATTCTCTCATTTATAGTGAGATGTACAATTAGTTTGAATTCATTTCACCTATCTTTAACACATCAGATGTTATATATTGCCAAGAAAACAATACTGGACTTAGTGTCCTAATAGTTAAGGTATAACAAAGCCCTTATTCTTACATCTGTTGAAAACTACACAAATACTTGTTTCTATCTAGCACTCAGATAACTCAGGCGATGAAGGCCATAAAGTAGCAGAAAGTTTCATATAATGACAGAGTAACTCCCACTGAGAGGCCATCACATCCAACCCTCCCCTCGCAGCAGATTCGTTATATATTGCAATGTCCCATATGATATTAGAAGTAAAATATATTTATGTATCTTTATTTCTATGGAAGTTTAAGAGAAGGATCATTTGGTACTGATGAGGCACTAAACTTCTGCTCCCAAATCCTTGCTGTTGCTGGCTGATACGGTTCTTGTGAGAAACCAGAATGGTCTATATACAGAAAAGGGGAAAACAAAAACCTAGAAAATATTTCTAATGGTTATAAATGTACAGACTCTTAGAATGTATTATTCTTATCTGAGAAGAATGTGATGTTTATGAACAACCATGACTTTGAAGCACTACATGGGAGTTATTCCTATGGAAGCTCCGGGACGCTTCCCTGGTTGCATCTGAATGATGTAAGGAAACATAAGGATTCTGAAACACAGCAAAATACAGACTTAATATTTAAACACTCACTTGCTGGCTTTAATTCCTGCGTACAAAAAATATTGACAGATTGTTTGAGTCAGAGCAAAACTGACACATATTTCAGTGCTATGCTATGTTTTTCATAATTTAAGTGTGCTAAATATACCTAGACTCAGATAAGAAAAACATCATTAAACAAGTCTGCAAGAGAGAGGCTTCCACTATTCTTTCTTACCTGTTAGTGACTTTGATGGTTTTCAGACCTAATACATTTGAAAAATTTCTTTGATTAAAGACAGAGAGCCACATGCCCTCCTGATTTACACCCTGTATAATCTTGCTAAGGAGAAAGGAGTTATAAGGCAGACATGACATTTCTGACCCACTGTGTTACTTCTAAATGATTATACCCTTTCACATAGTAGTTAAGAGACTGTAAAGTGTATTGCCTATGAAATTCCAGCTGCTGTGTAGAAATAAGTTCTTCAATAAGGCTGTATTTTGCAGGAGCAAGTAAGCAGAAAGTGTCAGGCTGACTCAAGTCTTTCAGCAGAAAAGGCTGAGACAAACTGGAGCAAATCAGATGGGTGTTACTACAAACCAACTGCAGGCTGGTTTTCTAAAAGTATGGACAGTAAGTTGCAGGTTGAAAAAGAGGCACTTGGAAGTGCGAAAAAGCTCCCTTGATATGGCCGGGGATAATTACACCAACAGGGCAGCAGGGCAGGTGAGGTCCTGTGCTCCCAGCTCCTCCAAACAGGGTTTAACCTGTCCATGTGTCCCTGTCCTGGGTGACAACCTCCCCCCCGGCCGGGTTCGCAGCAGCACACGTGCCAGCACACCTTTAGACTTGCCAAGTTACATTTTGGGCCAGTGGCCAATGTATCTGTAGGTACCATAACAGCTCTGCATGCTTTGTAGCCTCCACACCAGCAGTTTAAGCAGGCTGGGGTTTTGTTTGTTTTGTTTTTCCCCACGTATGGCCAGGATGAGTATTTATTTCAACTCGAGATAAAAGCAACTACCTGAAGAACAAGGAGGATCCCAGCATGAATGCCAAACACATCGCAAATCTTGCAACCAAGATCAGGTAAATCCATTTCAATACTGGCAACACCACTAGCAAACCACAAAATATTGCTGAAAGCCAGATATTGCTCCATAGACACACGGATAATTATACTTCATGTAATTGACACAGATCAGAGTCCTTCTAGAACTAAAATCTAAAGTCATTTAGGGAATGGAAGTGTCTACAATGTTATGGCTAATCCTGTAATAAAAGACACCAATTATTGGTAATGATACCGTTATGCACAGTCCATACTTACACATGAAGTAAAATGTGAAAGCGGGAATTCTCTGGCTTTTTCAATAGAAATCAGATAAATGTCAAGTGTACAAACTGACCATTTTAAAATGCAAAATCAATTTAAAACACCATCAAAAGGTTAATTTTGGTGTAAAAGAAGTTATACACTTTTCAAATTAATTTAATTTGTATAAAAAACAGGCATTGATTTATTCTTCAAACATTTTGTCAACCTGCTTAAATCATTTCTTAAACATTTTGAGAGACTGCAAAATATTTGAGCTGAAAATGAAATAATTTGATATATGTGTACTCGATAAAGTAATATTTTTCACCAGTTTCCTTAATAGTGTAAGTTTATATATGACTCCAGTTAATAGGTCTGATTCAACCTCTCTTAAAAAAATGTTATAGATTTTTCTCTGCAGAAAGACTGCTCTCCTTTCTAAAGATCAATTTCATCAGTAAAACGAAGAGCAATTTCATTGGACATTACAGCTCTCTAAATCTTGGGCTCCATAGATCCACACCTATAACCCTTATATGTGCTGACAGTCAGTATGATCACTAGCATGAGTATGGATTTGCAATAGTGGACGCAGCAACACTGACATACTCAATCTGCAAAAGACACCAAGGCTCGTACTCTCCCCATCAGCACCTCTGGAAACATCTTTCTTGATTAGAATGAAATACTTTTGCTGTTCATTTTTTATTTGGAAAATAACAGACTTACCAAAAAATATGATCTTTTGAAACTCGTTCCTGTAGAAGGGTCCATTTTTTCCCCAAATCAATGGATACATAAACCTACAAAAGGAAAAAAAAAAACCTTAAAATTAGATGATAGGAAACTGTTAACGATGTACATCTTCAAAGACAGGTCCCATGTCACTATTAAAATGACAGACTGCACACCAGTAATTATAAAAAAAATCATTACCAGGAACTCTCTACAATGTTTTTCAGAGTAATAAACTTTCATAGAGAAAATCTTTTAAAATATAATCTATAATGAACAAAACTCAGTGAGAATGTCTTCTTGTTTATGATGAAAACAATTCACAGTTCATTTTGGGTGAGATTCTTTTTTACCTCAGCATGGTTACACAAGAGGGATGGTAAAAGGACACTTTTCTTCTCCTTCTTCCCATTCGTTGACCAAACAAGCACAAGTATTCCCTTTATGCTTCGAGCCTTAATTCCATCAAAAATACTTAAGCCAGGAAGCCAATGAATTTAAAACTCTTCTAGAACAGGACCAAAAGATATTAGAGAAATGCTTAAGAGATTTGATGAGGAGAGAGGTACCTAAGGGCTTGCTTCGTGGATACCAATTTGTGACCCGTGAGAAATGGTCACTCAGCAGAGAGGCAGAAGATGGCCTGGAGGAGGACGACTCCAGCTCCACCTTCCCTCTGAACAGCTCACCCCTGGTATAAAAGCAAATGCTAATGAGATGGATGGATATCAAGAGTGCAGATGAAAGCTGTTTTCCCCAGAATAAAGTGGGATATAAAATAGCTATTCAAAAATTTCCCTCCTTCAGCATTTGCCTTCATAATATGTTTCCTCTAGTTAAAACAGGAAATATCTATCGGACTTCTAAAAGACAGATTTAACCCCCCCTGCTGTCTGTATGCATTTCTTGTTTGATCCAATTTACGTATGATGGGTTTTCTCTTAATATCTCTCATAGGCAAGTAGAACTGTTCTTCTCTGATGTGGGAATAAGTCGCCACTTCAGTCGCTGATTGTTCTGGGGGAAAGTGTCTTATGAGGACTAGTAGGAAATGTTTTTGTTTTAAAATGATGTTCAATAACAAATTAAAAAAACCCCAACAAACCATGATTATGTATTACGTTTTACTGGAGAAAACCGGCAATATTAATATGTAAAGGCTGAGGTAACTTAGCATAAACTCTATGGGTAAATTTGCTAAAATTGGAATTAGAGATAAAACAGTATTTCCCAGTTACTCTGCACTTCACAATGACTGGGCTTTGTTCCACTGCATGCTCAATTCAAGCAGGTAGACTGCAGCTCAGGTAAGAAACTACAGCCAGGACTCAGATTGCTTACTTTAGCATTCACCCAGTCAATAGACAGAAAAGATCAGGGATCAAAAAGTCTTCAACCTTACATCTAAATACTTTACTGATGGGGCTGCAGAGCCAGGCTCCCAATTCGCCTGCTAACTTTCTGATCTTAGTTTTATTATGTGGGTTAGGGTTTGCTGCAACCAGTGTATTTTATAGCATATAGCTGAGAGCAACCTCCTGGGAGGGAGGGATGTGGCTTTGAATGGGCTAGACTGTGCAGGACAGAGAACCTAAGCTGCTGCTTCAAAGATTTGTCACCACAGGCATTACAGAAAAGATAACCCATTGGTTTGACCGTCTTTCTAAAAGGGTGGACCCTGCTCAGCTAGTTACCTGCCTCAGCAGACTGCTATAAATCTGCAAGAGATGATCATTTAAGCCACTGCCCTAACCCTGCTGTCCAAGCTGCAAAGAAAGCCAAGAATTCAGAGGTTCCTGGCAAGAGCTATTTAGGATAAGGCACAACACTGGCACATGAACAAAGGGATGTAATTTTGTCATGGACGAATTTCAGAAGAAAATGAGAGAAGATTCCCGCCGTTAGAACAGTGATGCTTGTGCAGTAGGGGCCAAAAAAGACCAAACAAACTCAAACCCGCACCACCAAACCCAAACTACCTCTCCTCACACACATCTAAGACTGAAGTCTGGGAGCTTATGAATGAACAGTTTGGTTTAGTGTAGGGGGAAGCCCTTGCAATCTTACTCTAAGGGAGAGTGAAGTAGGACAGATAAGGCATATTCAAGCTGAGAGAAATTTTTAACTGATGCACTATTTGAAATAAATAAAAAAATAACGTGTAACTAACTTATGCACACATTCAACTCCCTTTAATTAAAAAAAATGACCCATATGTATTTTAACAGGTACATATGATAAAACTACCAAATGAGATTAGATATGAGGTGACAACAGTTATATTAGTGGACAGCTAAAATCTCCAGCTTCAGCAAACACATCTAATAGATGTTGTAACCTATGTAATAAACGTGTGGAATCACTTTTTAAAAAAATTGAAAATGCTTTTCTCAGTTTTGCCATTTTTTCATCCTTTCAGCTTCCAAATGAACAATGAAAATCTACTGCATCCCTGTCGAGCTTTAAAAAAAATCTAGAAGCATTTATATAGACTCAGTGAATAGCTGATTGTTATTCATTATAACTGAGGTAGCCAGAAAAAGAAAGTATATATTTGAGGCAGTAAATAGATTAATCCAACCACATTGACTGGATTTGCATTCATTTATAGTGTCAGCTAGAGGCTAGAGCTTTATTTAAACAAAATCTAGGGTTCTGAATGAAAGAACCATGCATATTTTGCAATATAAAATAAGCCCTAAATCAAATCAGAAGTTGTGAGAAAGGCCGTGATGTAGACAGAGAAGGCTGATTGCTGTTTATGAAGGACATGATTCTGTATTCCTTGTATTCTCAAAAGTGCCCTTTTAATAAATCATTTGAGTTACAGGAGGTAACAGCTTCTCCTGAGTTTTAGATTGTGTTACATCCTGATACTACTTTCTTTCAGTGAAGGTAAAGTTACTCAACTCAAAAACCTAGAGTATACCATCTCCCTAGGCCAAATTGAGATCAACACTATCTCTCAAGACCATTGCTTTTAGTACAGTGACCTCTTTTTATGTCAAGTTGCAATTTTCATCGTCAGCTCCTCCTCTGCCAACATCACGTCATCTTCCTCTCCCCGCTAGGCCAAATATATCAGAACTTACACAAAATTTAAGCAGGTTACTGACCCAGTTATAGTCAAAGGCATCCTTCATTCCTACACATCTTAGGTAAAGATGTAGGACTTGTCCAGTAAGTCTTTACGGTGTCACATTGAAAGCCTGAGAAAAGTCTATCAGACCACCTAACCCTTGAAGCTAGCAATGCAGAGATGTTCTTTACTGAATATTTTGTAGGTTTTTTGTCCAGTCACATTTAAAATGTGGCAAATAATAGTATCACTCCATTGGAAGATGATCCAAGTAAAAATCGCCTGAAAACCTCCCTATCACGCATAATTCATCAAAACACAGAGCAAATGCTTCACGTGGTGCTCCTGCCCCCTCCTCTTTCCTGGCAAATATTTCTACCCACTTGTTGTGGCTGGTCAGCTTCTTCAATACATTTCTTTGGACTCCTACACCTAAAAGTTTCTGCCATTTAGTTTTTTAAGACATTTGATCTTCTAACTATACAAAATTCAGGAGTTATATCTAACATCAGAAACAAAAGTCAAAGTGAAAGAAGAGCTTTTCATAAGACAGGTTTTTCATAACTTCAGGCTTCCCTAAGTATTTTGTTTACATAACATGCATTCAACGTGTTTGTAATTGTGTTAGGATTTCAAATTGAAGCTGCTAAGTAAAATTTTTCATGTAATTTGTGACTGAGTTTGGTTTGCTATATTTTTTATTCTTGTTCTAGCCTTATTTGCAAATGCCTGTAAACATGAATTGTTTTGGGATCAGCTATTAATTTATATATCCCAGAAAATATCCCCAAAAATGATGACTTGATACGACTGAAATCAGTGCACTATTTGGTTGCAGCATGAAAAACTTCCTCCAACTACTCTCACCACCGAAATATAAACCTTCTGTGCAGTCTGACATGGATTAAAACAGACTAGAGTTTATCTAATTTCAGTTTATAACAGGAGTAAAAATGGAGGTGAGTCAAGACCACTACTAGGACCAGAATCAAAGTGACTTTACAGCTGCAATTTTGGCACCATGAAAAAGAGATGAACTACACACTTACAGACTGTGTGCTCACTCATCAGTGTTTAGCCTAACCCATCCAGAAAAATGACTTTATAAATTAACCAGAAGAAATCTGAAAGATGGTAAAAATTTACAAATCACGATACAACTCCTGAATCTGAAAGTGGTATAAATACATAATGAGAGAGAGAATTATTCTACATTTCTACAGATTCAGCGATTCCCAAAATCCTCTTCTGCTGTACAACTGTGCAGTTTACTTTATATTACTTTACTTTACATCCCATGAATGGCCTTTGGAGGCACTATTTCAGCTTCATTAACTTTCTACTACACTATAAATTACAGAGCAATTGCTTATGGTCACTTTCTAGGGAGGAGCACATTTCAGAGGTAGTATTTAACTGTATTATACAGGAGGATAAATATTACCAATATCCATATCAACTGAAAATGCCAGGATTGAAATTACTGTAAAAACAAATATTTGGACATGAATACAATGAATATTTAAATAAGCCTCTCAAAAAACAAATATGGTTCCCTTCTAGACAACTGATATTTCATAAAACCCAACACTACTCAGCGTAACAGAACTGGTTTATATCTCCTTAACACAGTAATTCCTAAATTTCAAACAAATCAGTATCTTCAAGCTTTACCTTGCCTTCCTTGGTATAAGCAAGTACTTTATCTTCTTCTTTTGGGTGAAAAAGGAGAGTTTCCACAAAGAAAGTAATGGCTTGTTTCTGGAAAGTGGCTCCTTCATCCGTGCTTATGAAAAGGCTTTGGTCACGATCATTATGGGAAGAACTTACAAGAATTATCTAAAAGACAAAACCGACAACATATATTCAGAAGACTGTTTCCTCTGTGACAGACAACACAGTCTTATTTTTCTTGTATAAATGTCAGATTTTGTACATACCTTACCCAGCAAAATTTTGTGGACAAGAAACTCAAAAGCATCTAAGAGATAAGGACTGCAAGGTCCTATTAATCTTCCCTGACCAAATCTGTGAATTCTATAACTTCTCTTGCAAATCACACCAAACTGATCAGACTCCTCAGCTCTACTCAAAATGACTGCCTTGGATTTTGGTCCTTGTGCAAGGTTCATGAGGCCACATGAGAAAATCTTCAGACTAAACAAAAAAGAATTAATACTAGTAATGACTCATTTTAACATGTCCATATAAATACATCACTTTATCTAGCGAGGCTGCCTTTATAAATACTAAATGTAAAAATAATCACTGTTATATCAGAGGAATGACTCAGGAGCAAGAACTAGTTTATAACATCTCTCCATTGTTTCACCATTCTCCTCCTGCTGATGCATTTTGGATAAAACAGCAATTCACTTTGATGCAGAAAAATATACCAATCAATTATTTGCACTTCCTTCTCAGGTCCAGATAATACCTTGACTCAAGCACAGTAATAGCTTGAGGTGTCTCCTTGTGTGAACTTCATGTCAGGCTTTCAGCAACAAAGAAATTCTCCCCACATAATTTAATCAGAATTTTACTCTTTTCAACTTCTTCACCTTTTGCAGTTGGCCTGCAGTTATAGCATAGTTCTAAAAATGCCAATGTGAGGATCCATTTTTATTGTCTTTCCAGATCAAACAGGCCCAGTTTGCATTCAAAAAGATGCCTTTATCAACTGATAGCCTACAAACAAAACATGGATTTTCAAAGCCCAGCTGGGCTCTATTTGGCTTGCACTTCAAAAACAATTAAAAAATAAATCTTGAATTCAAAATGTATTTAGAATATTCAGCAAATGATGCAGAAGACACCACAGAATCCTGATCACTGTGATACAGTGACTGTAAATTGCTTACAGAGATAAATGGCAATGAGTTATGCAAACAGAATTACAATAATGTGAATACAGAGAAGGAAATATGTTAGACAAACAGTACAATTTTTATGTAGCCACTTTTTCAGAGTAAAGCTGAAGTTAAAAATCTGAAATTTCTAATGAATTACACAGATATGACAGCTGGACTGAGCTTTTACTGCAATTGGTCTTGGGGGAAAAAACTATAAATACAACATTTGTAGATGCTCTAATTTGACAGGTTAGTTAAGCATGTGTATTTGTACCTGAAGCACATACACAGTTGCACTAATTTCTGCATAGCTTTCATATACTTAAAATGGGGCACAAGTTGAAGTACATTGTTGAACAAGAGAGAGAATTGTACATACTTGAGGGTCCATGGTTCACCGCTGAAACCCCACACAAAGGCATATATTAAGCCAAACCTACTTCTATTAGCTGTGTGACTAGGTCAGTAGGAAGAGCAAGATAATAGCCCATAACCTTGCTATGATCTTGCATGTTTTTAACGCTATACTTTACCCAAGAGTAGGAAACTGTGTCATTTTTATTGGAAAGCCTCTATAAATGACACCTTCACAAATGCCATCTCTTATTCCTACTGGGCCCAATGGCTTCCTGTCTCTTGGTAGTATCAGTTTAATTTATTACTATATATACTCCAAGTACGCTACTGGTGGCCGAGATATAGCATACAAAGATTCTTGTAACACACTCAGTTGGCAAGTTTTCTGCAGAGGACATGACACCAACCTAAAATTGAATGTGCTGTCATGTGCCCTGTCCCTTTGCTTGCATCGCAAGGTAGGTGAAGAAGCGTTTATGCCCAGCACAGATATTTGTACTTTCTTTACCATGCTACCACCTGCAACTCAGGCTCAAAACATCTAGTTTTTCTTGGAAATGGATGAATTCAAACTATCTGCATGCTGAGTGAGCTACATAGCGCTCAGTCCTGTTGGCTCCTGACCAGATCACAGACAGAAGAACCTGGTCCTGTGCTAAAGTAAACTCCACAAGCAAGGCTGCAGTGTGAGCTCCACAATTCTGCTGAAGCTTGTGTCCAGGCATGGCCTCGCATTTTAACGCGTGCACAAAACTGGTCCCGAGACCCATACTTAGCTTGCAGTGTGTACAAGTCCTTCCATGCTGTATCACTAGAAGCAGTACGGCAGTAAGTCCATATAGAAAGCTTAATATCTTTGGATACAGTCTTCTAGTCCAAATACACTTTCTGTAAATACCATTATCTTCATTCTCTCCTGTTAGCATTTTTAAAAATGAAGACAACTAAGATGACAAATCAGTATGGCACATACTCCAGAAAAGGCATAAACGGCACTTGTGCAGAACGGTCATCTCTGGACTACAGCACTATTGTCCTCCTTTCTTTTTCTGGCCCAATAAATCTTACGCTTCCAAAAATACCAGAATATTGAGTTCAAAATAATAAAGAAATGAGGTTTATAAATTCGGGACTGGTTTTCACTGTTAACGAGCCTTGAGTATAGGCATGCCTAAGTTTCATAATGAGGACCCAAGGGAAGCTTGCAGAGAACATCATTCTAGAAACTGAAGTCATAAGAAAAATGCAAACACGCTGTGATATTTGCTAATGCTATCCTTCAGAGTTAAATCTATGAGAAAAAAAATAGCCTAAAGATTGTAGACATCTAAGCATATATGGCAGAGTCCCTAACTATACTGTTACCCACACACACATCATAATTCATTTAATGCAGTATTTTTGAATTTCACTCAGTGTTCTGATTTATATTTCAATAGTTTAAACTGATCATTATGTGCCAGGCATACAGATTTGCTTCCCACAGCTAACACACTGGGTGCTCAGACTTGCCTGCTGGCTAATGCTACTTATTGAGGAAAATATTCCAGAGTAAATATTATACCCACATTAAATGCTTTCCATAACAAGTTTTATTTACTTTGTAAGTGGAACAAATAGCAAAACCTTCCTGCTAGCAACTGATGAAGGGACACAACTGGGACGTACTATCTGGAGAGCTGACTAACAGCGATCGCTGAGGGTTTTAACTCAAAATAAACAACTACGTGCTTGAATAACTGTGTACCCAAAAACTTGAATAGATTTTAATCACATCTAAATTTCACTTAAGCTTCTTTTAAACAACTTTTTACAGAGCATTTCTCCCCCTTGTGAGACTCTTCTAATTTTTTTTTTAGTAAATTGTAACTTCATATTATGCTGCTTATCCCTGACCTCACTTCTTACTCTCCCATCAGCTAAATAAACCACAATAATACGTGTGGCTACATTCAGATCAGATGTAAATCTACAACTTCCAATAGTTAAGTGGAGGTAAAAGAATATTTCAAGGAGATGAACTATCCCATGGATCGTAAAGAAAATGAGTAAAAATAGGATATGGTATAGATCAACAGGGAGGAAAGCAAAAAAGATTTCGAATAAAAATGAAAAATACTACACCATGCCAACATATGAATTAAAACATTCAAAAAATAAAGAAAAGCAATGCTTTTCCTCATTTCAGGAAAAGTTAGTGAGGCAGGAGGTAATAGAAAAGCCAAATAAATCTGAAAAAACCACAATTAAATCCATTTATTTAATCTCTCTTTCAGGATTCATTGGCCAATGTGCATGTCTAACCATTCCCTCTACTTGGTGGAATCACAATCTGAGCACCCAAAGGATAAAAATACTCTGACAGCTTAGGCTACAGTAGCTTGCATATCATACTTCTTCCACTATTACCATGAAGACTTGGAATAATCATAGTGATTACTAGGGAGTCTTAACTGTAGATTTGGCAGCAATTCAAAGCTATGCTGTAATTTCAAGTGGCAATAAACACAGGACATTAACATGCATCATTTGCACTGTGTCTGAAATACAACCCCCCTCCCCTCAGTTTAGGTCCAATCAAAATGTAAACTCAAGATAAATTTGATCTTAATCAGCACTTTCTCTAAAACAAGGCAATCTTCTAACATATTACGATTGTGCTGTCTCTTTCAGCTTCAGCAACTGATCTTAATTTGAATTCTAGCTTTTATTTTCCTTTCCGTTTCTCTAGTATTAAAATAGGAAAAAAAAAAAAAGTCAAAATGACCATCACGAAGAAACTTCTAGACTCACAGCATCTGGCTTGCCATAGGAGATTTCTGCAGTAAGTGGTGAGAGAGATGAGACACACCATCTTTTAATCCTATAATCCTGCATATAGTCAGAAATCAAGACATCTCATATTCCTGAGGACTCTAAACTGACCTCGAGGGAAAAAACCTCCTTCGGGCTGAGTAAGAAACCAAAACATGGAAATTCTTCATTAAGCACACAGCAGCCATACACTGAGAGGCCAAGCATGCCCAGGAACCACCTACACCTCTTCAGTCCCCTCCAGTAGACTGAACTCCTGTTGGGCATAGAGGATTTGGCTATGGGGATTCAATCCTAAAGAGTCTCTCCACTGACTCGCTCCAGCAAAAACCTTAATGATGCCAACTTATGAGCCATCCCCACTAAGGTCAATTAATTTCCATTAAGAACATGTAATATTAACGCCTAGATGAAGGTTCTCATATTCTTCTTCATCTTGTCTAGATGAAGACAAGGCTGCCGGGCACAGGGCAGCACCAAACTCTTAGTGATACCATCACATAAACCTGCACACCTATGTGAGTTTTGAAGATAAATATTCTTTGTAGCAGTACTGCCAATGTCGGGGCAGTATTTATAGAGCTTCACAGCACTGCAGTCACATCCTCAACATTTTTCAGGTTAAGTAACTAACTCATCTATTTTTCTTGTTTTTACAATTTACATTATTTATGTGTTATTAGATACGCTTGGCTGATACAGAAATTACTCTAGCTCCTGGTCCCAATTGTAAATGAGATGTTGCTTCTCAGAAGGCTTTCATAAAACACACAAAGTGGACTGCCAAGGGTTATGATTTTTATCTCGGATGGTATGAAAGACCTGATAACTCAAGAGTGGCAAAGCTGCAGAATGAAACATAGTCCCTTTACTCTCACAGTGGTAAAAACAGTATCTAAAGAATCAACCCAGGGTAATTCCAAGCAGAGAGCAAAATCAAATGCCTTCCAGATAGCAGTTTAATCTTGTAGATTTTCCCTGCAAGTTGCACCCAAAATCACTCCTCATAAATGTTAGTTATTAGTGAATCTAATCACTAATGAATTGCTGAAAATTAACAAGAGCTAGAAAATGAGCTTGCGTGCAACTGAATTGCATAAATGCACATTGATGGAATACATTTATACGTGAATGTACATACATCCCAGAACAGTATATTACTTTTCACAGTAAGCATTCACAGCTTCCTCTGGACTCCGTATTTACTTTCTCTTGCATAGCGCCTTTCAAGTGGTCACACAGATGCATTTCAAAACACCAACTAGTCTCTATGAGAACCACCATAAGGAAAGGGAAGGTTGGAATGTCAAGGATGGCTCCTGAGAAATACGCGCTACACCGATCACATAATCTCAGGACACAATCAAAGGCCATAGGAAGCAATCCTGGTGGGGCTAATGGAAAGAATGTATTACAGTTTCGTCTCCCCTGTGTTGTGGTCAGGTCATTAATCATTTGGAATATCACAAGTGAAGCTGTAATATTATTTATCTAGTACCAGTGATGTATTAGGCACTTTGGGATGTGGAGTGAATATTAAGAGGTTAGGATCTTAAAATGAGCTGGTTACCAACTGGAGCAGTTGGTAACATGAGACCTGCTGAAGAAGGAATGAACATCAGAGCTAGCACCTTAACAGAAAAATGTGTTCAGAGCAACTGGATGGAGAACAACTGGCTCACCCTGCAACTAGGCAAGCCTGAAATTATGTAATCTGATCGTAAAAGGAAATAGTTTTGAAATAGTTGGCTTTTCTCTAGGACATTCACCATAGTGGAAGCAAGTCTAAGGGTGGTTACATATCATAATAATGAATGCCCACAGAGAAACAGCTACGAAAGTTCTGACTGATGTTGATGACCAGCCTGAAAAATCCTGCCCTGCTGCACTTGTTGGCAACCTGTATATATCTAAATCTGCCTGATCTCTATAACTGAACACCTCAAAGGTGCTGACTATGCCAGCTCTCTAGGGGATATCAGTTACAGCTCAGTTCTTCAGTCTTCTTATTTAGAGAAGCATCGGGTAGGATAAGCAAGCTGATCATTACCTCTTCCTCTGCAGGAACAAATCTCATCCATCTATAACCAGCTGGAACCAAAAAATTGTTGCCACTTGACTAGCGTGGCAGGCTGAATTTTCATGAGGAAAGCTCTGTTCAAAAACATTTCAGAGCAGTAACTCGTGCTGCCTGCCCAGGAATTCTAAAAATCTGGCACATATTAAGCAAATTTGGTATTCCCGCAATATACTGAGAGAGGTGGGAATATGCCAAAGGTCACAGTAGAGGGAGAGGAGAAACAGTACTCAACATCTTCATAGACAGTCCTTTCTTTAATAGCTAATTTTTCTAGTGTTATTTGCACCTATCTTGCAGACCTAAGATACACATACAGTGTTTATCTTCTGCAAAATACGTTGGTACTGTTATGAGCAAGTAATTAATTAATAAGGAATACCTTTAATATATCCAGTGGCTCTCTTGGCACAGGCTGAACTTACACTGAGAGGAACAGAAGCTTTATTAGGTACCTAAGGCTGACGTAAAGGAAACTAATACTATTTGTTATGGATAATACTTTTTTGTCTCTGTTTAAAGTGAAAACAGAAGAGTCCTTTGGTCTTCCTGCAAGGTCCAATGTTAGCCTGGCTATTGGTAATTCTTCAGCAGAAGTGATCATTTAATGTACCCTTTGTACAGCTCCTACATCTAAAAAGAGCAAAACTTAATGTTGAGATGTTTTGTGGGATGATCATCATATTGATATCTTTACATATTCAAATGGTTTCATTTAAAATTAGGCACTCCAGTATACCAGGAACTAAATCAGACAGTCTTTCCCAGTATGCTCAAAATCAGCTTGAGCGGGGAACAGCACTGGGGGAGGCATAGCGCCAATTCTTGTCACAGCAGGGGAATGTTCCCTAACCAGGTTTTATATTTCCCATAAAAGAAGGATATTTTGCTTGCCTTGGAGGAAAAAAAAAAGGGAGTTGGATTGCACAGCAGAATAGGCAAGTTTCACTCTTTCTCACCAACATCTCCACAAACATTAGTATTTCCCAGACAGAACAGGCACACACTGATCTTTTTAGCTTGGGCATTCACAGACTAATCTAATTCAAGAAGTTATTTTGCAGACCTCCAATAAACCTGCAAATATTTTCTGCCTGAAGACATCACAGAGCAAAAATATAAAACAACGCTTCCAAACAGGATAATGGATGCACAACAAATGACTGCATATATCTGTTCATCTGATCTAATGAAGAAAAAGGTCAAACAGTTCCTAATCGCCAGCCATTAATTTGTTGGCAGCAAAAACTGCACTAAGCTCAAAGAGAAACTACATGGACAGTAATTAGTGGATGGGGAGAAAAGATGAAGGAAAGAAAGGTAGTTGTGGTGGTTAAAAATATCAGTCATATGGGATTGATCAGGACCTCATCGGCTTGTGTAATAGGTAAAACACTCATCTGCCTTAGAAATATTACAAATGTAATATTGGTCTTTTATTATGAAACTCAGTTCTATTATAAGGCTGCGTAAGAATTTTCTGGGAAGACTGGAAAAGGGAGCTCTCAAAACATTACCCTGGAGAATTTCACTTTGCACAAATTGTCCCTTCCAATCCCAAATCGTGAACAGGTTCCTGGCGTTCTCGCAGCCAAAGGCCATCCCATAATGTTCCCCAGATATCCCTAACAACAGTTGAGGCACCAACTTTAAGCACCTCTATTCCTCTCTCTCAATTCTATAGAGCAGTTCTTATGGAGATCAATGTACTTAACAACTCTGTTACAAAACATAAAGCATAAGTAGCATTTTCCAAACTTGGAGATGTGTGTATATATATATATATATATATCTATCTATGTGTGTGTGTATACATCTGTAAATATACACAGGTTCATGCAACCAGATGGGCTACATCCAAAGTTTCTGAAGCAGCTGGCTGAAATCAGAGAGCTTTGAAAGGCTCTAGTGATTGGCAGAAGAGGTTCCTGAAGAGTGGAAAACAATAAACATCATGCCCATCTTGGCATCATCTACAAAGTCTCTCAGACGCCTCAGATTTTGAATTTGTCCATTCCCATATCTAAAGGGGTAGCTGGCACTACAAAGTGAGTTGTTAAAGTCCTTACCCTTCAGGAAGCACCTGCTTCCTTTTGAGAACTGTAGGCGCTCTCCTTAATGGGGGTCTGGGTATAGTTAAAGATTGAACAGCTCTTCTCTCCTAGACCACAGAGGAAAATACAAACCTGGGGGAAAGGGCTGCGTTGAGCAAGTCTCTCATACGTAAGGCACAACTGATTATGTGGTTTTGAAGGGGAAAATGGAAGGGGGAGAAGAAAGGGACGCAGAGCAGCAGAAGCAAGCCCTGGAAAAACAGTAATTATTTTTCACTTGAATTTGGCCATATCTCCATTATGTAGGCTACAAGGCTTAATTATAAAAGCTCTTGCTATTGAAATATTTCCCCTTATCTTTGATATCCAGTCCAAATGGACTGGAAAAAAGCCCTTGAAAAGCAGAAAGGAAATGTCTTTTAAAGTAATTTTTGGTCCCATTAGGGCGAATCTCATTAATAGAAAAAGGACTTCACTGAAGAATAGAGCTTTTATATTCGGAAGCATACAGTACTGCTGTGCCTGATTCTAGCAGCACTGTAGAAAATAAACCTTTCTCCATCAGGGCTTAGATTTTTGCAGTTGTAAAGTACCCATTTTATATTGAGGTAGGGTTTTAGTAAATGCACATACTTGGCACTCATTGTGCTAGTTTTCTCCAGGTGTACTTGGGATGGGTGTTGACTGGAGCTTCTGAAAGATGATGTATAAAACTTTTTTTTTCTATTGAAAAGCATTGTTTTGCCATAACTGAAATGTATTGCTGAAAACTGCCATCAGAAGATTCACCAGCGTGATTCCTAAGGCCCATGAGGGAATTAGGGAGACAGGGTATTCCTTCTGGGACTGTTCCACCTTATGCACATAGATAGAAAATATTTGTTGGGGCAGAGACACTGACTTTGTGGATCAGTGGCTAGAGCACTCACATGTGTCGTTGCAGGAATAAGTCTTGGTATCTTCCCAGCTGAATGCTGTGATTACTAAACCTTAGGCAGTTCTGTACATATTCTCATATATATGAGAGACAAAAGGCTGCACGTCATCAAAACCAAGACAGAAATAGAAACAATGTTCTTTTGCTCATTTGCTAGATTGGTAAAATTTAGAGGCAAGGGTTATTGTTTCTATGTTTATTCCCAAACGTGTTATTTTGGCTGTTTTTCAGTACATTTTAATGAAAAGTTGAAAAGTGAACAGGAAAGTAAATTAAATGAATGCACAAACATTTCTACTAATCCCCTTTCTCTCACTTTTACTAACATTTAATCCTTGTGAAAAGTTTGTAATTAACCCAGGGGATTTTTTTTTTTAACATAATATTTTACTGAAAATGAGAAGTTGGAGAGCTCACATCCTGGCAGTGTGTTTACAGACATAGAAAGCAGCTAGGAAGATTTCAGGAGCTTTCTCTCTTGGCAAGAATATTGCTAGAGATTCAGCTATGAATTATGGCTGATACTGAGAAAGAAAATCCAGGTGATATCATTATTTTTCCTTCTAAGACAGACAGCTACACAGAGCTCTAAAAACATCAGACCGAGGTTACTCCTGGGGTACCAATTCTGTTCTCACTCAGCAGGAACTTTGCAAACTGACCGTTTTGCAGACCCTGGGACTGACCCCATCTAAAGCAGAATCCAAACAAAACATTAGTCTTAACCACCGGGTTGGCACTTACAAGATTTTGTATTAGTTCTTGAAGCTGAAACACAAATTTCTCATGAGACTTTACATATATCACAGTACCTCTACATTTCACATCAGTACCAACAGGATGGGAATAAAAATATGTATGTGGCTTTAAAAGGGAAATGGAGGAACTACAAAAACAGAGATATTCAGGAACAGGAACAAAATATTGAAGAAGATATACTGGCAAGAACAATTGCATTTCAACAAAGAAAGGAGGAAAAAACCTCTCTGCCACTCTCGTCAAAATCTCCATATTGTTCATATTTTGATATCATTAGTAGGAAGTACCAGACACCATAGAAATCATTGGATGTCTCAAGCATTTTGGAAGTATTTATAGGGCTACTGGAAGCAGCCCCATATTAACAAGATTAATTTTAGGAGTAAATAAAAAAGCAACTCCTCCCACTTCACCCCACAGTGCTGTCAATGAAGTAAGTATTAATCATGAAAAAATGTTCATATTAATACCAGGAGTTGCTCTTATGAAAAAATTACCTATTGCAATGTAACTTCAAACTTTCAATTTAAAGGACCATCCACTTCCAAATGACCGAATAATAAATTTCATCCCTTTACTGTATGTTAAGTACGTTAAGACCACACTATACTGATGCTTCCAGTAGTCTCAGTACCGTAGAGTTAACTTTCATGAGGGAAGAACACCTTACTGCTCCAGAGCTGATTTCCAGTCTCAGCTGTCCAGATGTGTATGTTTTTGATTAAATCAGCTGGCATGTACATACACAGCAAACAGAACATGGACCTATATATGTCTTCAGATCTGAACAGGCAGTCATAAATAACCTGGGTTAGACAGAAAGAATAAAAACAATGCATGTCAGTTGGTAATTAGGCATCATTCTGGGAGATGCAGTTCCAGTGTTTGATAGACCCAGAGGATACTGCCCCGGTGTTGCGTTACAATATAGATCTTTGACTTGCCAGTTGCGTGTTTTTACAGTCTTTCCCTTTCTTTCTTTCCTTTCAAATGAATACGTTCTTATTCCTAGGCAAGAACTTCAGCTCATCTCTCTGTTTTTCCCTCTCCTTTGCCTATGCTCCTCAGATCATCTGTGGTGCTAAGGGACAGGCTATGTAGCTACTGGGAGTTATTTGTCCAGTGTAACTTCTAGAATGCTGAAAAGAAGGGAATAATACAAACATATAGGTAGGAAGGGACTTCTGGAGGTCATCTAGTCCAACCTCCTCCTCCAGGCAAGGCCACGTAGAGCAGATAGTGCAGAACCATGTCCCTTCCGGTCCTGAATATCTCTAAGGATGGAGATCCCACAATCTGGATGGCCTGTTTCAGTGTTCAACAACCCTCATCATAAACATTTGTTTCCTGTTAAGCCATTGGAGTTTCCCGTGATCCAGCTGGTGTTGTTGGCTCTACCTCCAGTCCACACCACTGAGAAGAGTCTGACTCCAGCTTCATGCATAGCCGGTTTTAGACAGCAATAAGATCTCCCCTGAGCCTTGTTAAGGCTGAACAAGTCCAGCTCCCTCAGCCTCTTCTCACGTCTCTTGTGCCCCAACTCTGGATCCAGCTGCCGTTCCACTGGGCTCCCTCTAGTATGTCAATGCCTTTCTTGTCCTGGGGAGCCCAAAACTAGAGGACCTATTCCAGATGCAGTTGCAAAATTCCTGAACAGAGGGGAAGGATCACTTCCCTGGACCTGCTGGCTACACTCTTTGCAGAGTATGCGGTTGGGTTTCTTTGCTGCAAAGGCACGGTGCTCCACCCTCAGGACTTCAATGAGGAACTCCAGATCTTTCCTGCAAAGCTGCTTTCTAGCCAGTCAGCCCCATTCACACAGTTGCTGGCGTTATGTCACCCCAGATAGAGGATTTTTTTTGTATTTGCCTTTGTTGAACTTCACATGTTTCCTACCAGCTCATTTCTCCAGCCTGCACAGTGAATGTGACTCTGAAAGCACCATCCTGAAAAAAAAAGTGTGTAGATGGAGGCACCTAACAATTGCTGTTGTCTCAACAAAGACCACCTCATCGTCCTCCACAAACGCTGCTCCCTGCACAACTCATAGCGAAGTGCGAGCGCTGAGGCTGGGAAGACTAGATTGCCCTCTGGATTTTTCAGAGGTTTCTATCTTTTTGGAGAAAGCTAGATGCCTAGGGAAAGCAGGCTCTATTGCCCCAAGTAGTCCAAGTCCATAACATTTTGATGAGGCAGAATCTCAGATTCCTAAATGAGAAGGATGAGATTCCACTCCTGATTTTCTAACATCAGTTATAATAATTAGAAATGTTTAATTGCTCATCTCTGTTCTAGAATACATGCAAATGATCTTTTCTGGTCTTCAGATTTGTTTCAAAATTTGCTTTTTGTTCTTTTTTTTTTCCTGTTGGTATTAGCCCTGCAAACAACATAGTGTATTTTCTTATGTTTATAAAATCCTTTCCAGTATAACTTTCTAGGACACCTTGTCCTTCACCTCTTACATTTTAATTCATTGTAGCCCTGGACCATAGCAGCCATCGATAAAAAGCGTAAGAAGATTTCTGGTCTTTTATATCAATTGTATTTCAGGTAATGCTCCTAAAAACTTGTAAGCACCATCACATTCACTGTAACACAACACAACTAACTGGGTGGAGGCTGGGTGGTGTGAGTTAGCCATAAAGGATGAGACGTAAAAAAAAGAAACACTAGGAGTTATGAAGAGACTCTTTCACATAATTAAAAGTTAATTAAAAGCTCTCAGTATAATCTATATCCAGAAAAAATGGCCTTTTGTCATTTCTACAAGTGAGTTTCCTGAAAGAAACACTCATCTCAGACTGCAGCCCATTCCAGAAAAGTAAATAGAAATCGCACAATAATCAACAGCCTGTCCCAGGTGGCATACTAATTTACTACCAGTTCTTGATAATTTATTGCAAGTTAAACAGTTCAGTGACAGGCGGGGGAGGGGGGAACACGACAAAAAAAAAAAAAGAGAGGGTTATTTACTCTCTTGCCTGACAGTGTCTCACAGTCAAATCTACCTCGCTTCATCAGCTTGCTCCTAGGCATTTCTTTGAAAGAATTAATAAGCAGACAAGAAAAAGTTCGTAGAGGAATAGGCTATAACTCATTTATTCCTACTGAAAACAAAGGGGCTTATGGAACTTAAAAGACATCAAAGATGCTACATTTACAAAAAAAACCCCCACCAAACCCCCCAAAAAGCCAGAACCAAGAGAAAAAATAAGCCTCATTCAAGAAGAAAGATCGCCCAGGTGGATGGCTAGTCTTCCCAAATTGCCTCCAAACAGACCCCTGTGGTCTGTGAAGTAATTTGTCTTTGATAACTAAACAATATTGCGTGTTTATACAGAACCAAAGGATCCTAAATCAAAATGTTTCAGAAAATAATAACCAAAATTTCTATGAGTTTTAGCTGTACAAATCAAGGTGGTGATTGGCGATGCAGAAATAATACTAAAGTTAGGATTCATAAACAACGCAGCAATAGGATCCCACTACCTAAAACACAGTCAGCATGCCTGTAGTCCTAGCCAAGTTTTTAAAAGGCTTTAGCACATCCATTTCTCTGTCAGCCTGATTACAAATTGCCTAGGGCAAGACTGTCTCTCTGCTTCACATCTGGACAGTGCCGAGCTCAATCATACCTTTGCCTGTAGGTGCAACTATGATAAAAGTAAATAAATACAGCTGCAAAAACCAGACTGGTCACACCAAGTGCTGAGAGCTGCTGAATGTTTTCTGAACTCAATTCTATTTTTTTAATCCCTAAATGAGAATTTGGTGATTTTTAAAGAGACATTAAATATTTATGGCAAATTAATTCAAATGAGCTATACACTGCCCTCATTACCACCATCATATACAGAAAGCAGCTCCATTAATTTCATTCATTGTACTGCTGCTGATACTCTAGTAGTGTGATCTGCAGACTGCTTAACATCAGAAATTCCCAATTGTATCATCGTCTTTCATGCTTTCCACAATTTTCGGAGATTTTAAATCTATGCCTACAGAGAAGCCCGAGTCTGCTTAGCCTCCTATTCTGAGCATCTTTTCCAAGGTTTATCACTAGGAACAGTTTTCAGTATCCTGGAGCTACGAATGTGACTTTGCAAACAATCACGGCAGTGGGTATTAATGAAAGGTTAGATGTAATTCAGGCTGTTATAATTGCTGCAGCCAAGGAGGAAGAGAGTAAAAGAGAACAACGCAGGTTCATGCCCGAACAACATGTTGTGGCACCATGCTAACTGACAGTAATCACTGCAAGCCATTGAGAAGCTGAACTGTTCACCTGGAAAACAAGCTCTGACTAAAAAACATCAGATTGCCAACAGCTAGTTGAAACAGGATGAAACAAGAAGTTGAAGCTATTTTTTTGGAGTGGCCCATATCAGTTCTGGGGAACGGTAAATCCCCGCAAACTCTCAACGACAACATACCCAACCTGTCAAGCCTCAGGTAAGACCTGCTCATCTGGTTCCCATCCCTCTCTCTCTGTGACATCTGGGCACTCTCAGGTCCCTCTGCTGAACAGGGCACAGGCCATCACTGCAAGTTTTTACAGAAACCCAACAAGGAAGTGCAGCTGCAGCACAGTGCCAATATTTTTCTAATGCAAAACAATTGTTAACATCTTTTTTTATCCACATTCATATCTACAATTAGCAACTATGTTTAGTCTTTGGGTCTTGGAAGAATTTGCGAATTCAGATTTAGGCCACTAAGTTTCTTATGGAGTATGGAACCTACATCTGCTACAGAGAAGCGCTTTTCTGTGAACTGGGGCCATATGGCTCAATACAGCGCAGATTTGGTTTCCAACTAAAACCAGTTCTACAATAAAATAATGCCACTGAAAAAAGTCTGCCTCATATTGAGACAGTTCTCAGAAAGACACGAAACAGCTAAATTTTGCAGCCTATCCACACGTTCACATAATAACCTATTACACAGAAGTTATCTCTATTTTTTGTCAGTAAAATGAGCACGGACAGTCTTTACATGTCTGCAAGGCTTTGGAAGCGTTCATGGGATACAGATCATGTTACAATATTCATTTTGAGTTTGTATTGTCATTAGTGTTCAAGATTTACCATGCTCAGGCTGGGAATTTATGTATTTATTTTTTTTCCTTCAACCCCCAGGTACATCTTTTGACTTCTCTCCGTTTTTTATGTCTAAGTGAAACTGCAAGTTGATGAACTATCATGGAAGGGGAAGGAGAATGAGCAGTGTAGGTTACAGACAACTTCAACATTCATATAAGCACCCCCATCAAAAGTTGCAGTTAAAGTGATTTCTGTGCTGCCCTGTATCTTTATCAGATCTGGGCCGCCCAGGAAAGCATCTGATGGTCTGTAGTTCCCATTACGTAGCACAACAGCAATGGCTGATCCCGTGATACTCTAAATTCTCGCATCATGAAAAATGGTTTGGTTTTATGTCAGTATTCTGTCTACACCTCCCTTCAGAACTTAGGAATGCATTACATTTTTTCTATCTATTCCCAAATCAAGTTATTGTATTTTTAGGCAAAATAATCAGCTGTGACCTTTATTAATCCATACTCACTTTGTTAAACATAAGGGGAAAAAAAACACATTACAAATTTTAATTCACTGAAGAGTACTTTTTGCAATAGAGTGATGGTAACAAAACAATTTGCTGTGAATGCTGTAACATAATTCAAGCTGACAGGGTACAGTAACTGTTTCCCAAAGCACATTGGACTATGCAAACATAGATCATGGCTGCAAAAAGCACACAGCCTTTTCTCAACAGAAGTTGTAATAAAATTACATGCTTACAAAGCCTTCCCTCTCAACACAAGACCCTAAAGCTATGCCAACTCTGCTGTATTTTGAGATGGGTGTCTGCAACCTCTCTGCTGAAGGTTACACTCTAGCAAAGGAACAGCAAAAATACCTGCTCTGGTCATAGACCAGTATATTATCACAAACTGCTGCATTGATAGCTCAACAAGATTCACCTGGAGATGGCTCTTGGATCCCAACAAGGAGGTGGCTGTGACGGGCAGGCAGCAAAACCAGGCATCAGAGACTCAGGTTCCCAAGCTGTATTTGAGATTTTCTCAGCAATTCTCTGTAAGACGTGGGGGACTGTTTACCTCACCTCTCTGTGCTTTATAATACCCATCAACATAATGGAGATAATACTTATGTGCATTGTAGGACTAAGATGATGGAATTAAAATATGACCTAATATTAAAACATATTTTAATATGTCCTCTGCTGCAAGTACTTCAGAATATCCCCACTTACACTTCTCCAAAAAAGCACACAGGTTTCATCCTGTGTGGGTTTCTTCTCATTTTACATGCTGGCATTTTGACCATTTGATGTAAAACTGTTGTTGTAACGGCCATAATGTAGATCAAAGTAGTAGCCACTGAACAAGGAAACAAACAGTACGGTGAAGACAAATAAACATTAGCTGTGCTGTCAAAAGGCTCAAAAGCAGATTTTCCATAAAGTAAGTGTAACCTCCACCTATTCAACTTCATAGTTCCCTCTAGAAATGACAGAGCCAAATATGAAGACCATTAAATCTGCTGAAGTTCCATCTAACAGATACAAATCTTTACCCTGAGAAATAAAATCCCTTGCTATAAAATCTGGTTCGATCACATTTGCCAATGTAAAAATTGTGGCTAAAGCAATGCAGTCCAGATCTATTTTGACCTTTCAAAAAAAGAGAGAGTTGGAGGTAGGGATCTATACAGTCCTTCTTCACTTTAATATATGAGGTGTTTTAGTGAAATAAATAATCCTTTCTTATTTAAGAGCAGGCTGCAGAATCAGGTTTACTGTGACCATCTGTTGAAGTAAAACAATTTGTGATGAGTGTCTTGGTTTTCAGAGGTGTAAGAGTTCAGGCCTCAGAGCTGGTTTGTCCTCTGTAGAACACCAGTATTCTGTGACTTTCATATTATCAAGAGGTGCTCAATTCAGTGTGAAAAGTTAACACTGTATTAGCACTCCGTTATTCCCCCAATTTCTGATCTGAAAGTTAGCTAATATATCTATTTTTAGATTTAGTAATTACCACTAGCAGTCTCACCACTATGAAGAAAAAGCAGAATCACAGCATTCTCCATTATATTACAAATTCTGAATGGACTGTACTTGTACTACTCAGTAAAAAGGAATCAAAAGTCACATCATGTCAAATCATGCTGAGTACAAGTCAGCATAAACCATTCTTTGCCTCAGAAAAAAAGGTCACTCCATCAGCACTGTGAGTTACCGGTGTTTCTGGATGCTGACTTCTGCATTGGTTTATTTGAGCTAATGGAACGATACAGTCTGATCACAGAGATCCTTAAAAATACTTTTCAAGGAGGCACTTGTGCACAGTCTCCATCTGGAGTTTTAATAAAATATACACACTTCTGTACTCTGAAGAATGCAAGATCAAGAGTGCCCCTTGCAGATGGAAGAGAAGACACAGAGGTTTGCTGGCGGTTCTTAGCCTTCCCTCAGACCAAATCCCAAGAAAGCTTTGTCTTCTGCAAAGACAAGCTTCACCCGTTGGGCTAGGGAGTAATATGATAAAGCAGGACTTCAATACCCATGGAGTCCCACTGCAAATAAATAAATAAATACATGATGTGCAATTACTGCTGAATTATCAGAATATTTGTCTCCCTCACTCCCCAATATCCATCCTGAATTCAATCCAGTCAATTCCGAGCAGCAATTTGGAAAGCATTAAGTGTGTACCATAGCCTCCCACCTTGAAATGGCCATCTTGTAAAAAGACAAATGGCTAAAGTGAAGGAAAATCAAGTATGATTCTTACTTCAAAGCAGTACTAGTGTGTTCCAATGCAAGTGGGAATATGTACCATGGCAGCAAAATATGGCAGAGAAATACAGCGGTGCAAATCATTCTAAGATTTAAGTTATTTTGTTTTTATCTACATAGAAAATGTATTTACTAGAGTAATTTTAAGAACCTCTGAAGAACAGTATTTGACTGCTTGAGAAATATTATATCCCAGAGTGGCTTTTGTACAATTCATGTAGACAAAAATTGCAGGAAACCTTACAAGTCCTGCTGCCTTCTGAGTAACCATGGGGGATATCATCATTACTCACACCACATAGCCAGCTTCTCCCAAGTCATAAACAACTGTAATTAAGGAATGATTGGAAAGTGTCGAAATTTATCTTCAGACTGGACTACCAAAATGATTTTCTTAATCACCTCAAGAGAAGTATAAAAAACCCATTGCCAGTAATAGAAAAGATTTTTCTTCGCAATTCCTACTCTATACATAAATAATTCCATTTTCACCAAACTGGATCTCTATTTGCCTTGTTTTCTTTAACAAATATAGATACAAACTGAATCTCAGTCTTACCTGAGAACAATACAGGTGCCTTTTCCCTCCTTCATCATCTCTTTACTATCTGTCAAGTCTTGTGTATTTAATGACACCCAGAACAGAACTTGCTACGTTTTACAGCGACGAACCTTTTTTATGGTTCAGTAGTGGCTCTTAGTAGTTCGACCCAGCTCCCTGCTATTCAGACACATTTATTTCTTTATTTTCATTACAATGTTGAATTTACATATATCCCAGCATTCAACAAGGGGCAGCACTGTAGGTGGCTCGGTTCGACGTGGCTGAATTATTGACATGACAGTTGCTTCCTGAACCACTTGTCAAAAGCAATCTCCAGCTCCAGCTCCTACAACCTTCTGCTCCTGCTCTTCCCTTTCTCTCCCTGCTCCTACACCTTTCTAGATTGCCCTTGGAGGGCAATTCTTCCTTTTTCAACCCACCCTGACTTGGTCCTTCCCCTGTTAGAAGCAAATCTAACACTCCTGCTCCTCCTAACATTGACTGGCACACATACTGGTCATCTTCTCAGAAATCCCCAACAATTAAAAGTGGTGTGATCCTGCCCCAGAAGACTAAAATACAAGAGATGGATCTGAAGGACTTCCGAATACTTCTATGACTCTGTACCAACCACAGCAGATCAGAAATGTGAGCACAGAGAAGGGGAGACAGATCCTGACCATCATTTGTAATGTAAAAAAGAAAACAGACTGAAGTACAAGGGAAAAATATTACCATCGCTCTCCATGTTGTGAATTGATGGAGAAAAACAAAGACCAGCTTTCAAAAAAACTCTATTCAAGCAGGTAAATAAAGACCTGGTTTTCAAAAATGCTGAGCATACAGCAACTCCTGTGGTGACCCCATGAGTACGTTTTCCAGTTATGTCAGAACTCGGTACTCTAAGCTCTTGAAACTCTGATCTTAATCATAGGCACTAAGCACTTTTGATCCTTTCTCTCCTCTCCCACCACCCCCCAAATCCAATCCCAAAAAGGACTCTGTAAATGTGATGTCTGGTGCAGACCTGGGTATTAATGCAGTACATTTTCTTTTTCACTCAAGAACTTAATACCACAAATTTCTTCATTTCATATATGTATTTTTTTATATTTATGGCAGTTAAATACCTGTTCTCAACATGTGTCATTAATACCAAGCACCTGCAGTCTGGAGACATCACTTCAGAACACCACACTGTTCTTATGAGTAACAACTCATCCTTTCCATCAGATGAAAGAGAAATAATAGTTTCTGATCTCAGATTACAGCTATGATGTCGCTGATGGAAGAATATTCTGTTTAATAGAACGACCTGTGTTACCTTTTGTTAGGGAAGTGTCAATTATGAAAGGCTTCATTAAAAAGAGAGAACGAACGAGCGAGACAGAAGAGCCCTTTAAGAAAGTTGGGCTGTCAGGTTTCCTCCAAGGGGAGTAACAGTTCTTTTCACACGGCTGTGTGAACTGAATTATATTTGACATTTATTCCAACTCAAAAGTACGTAAAAGTTACACAGTCAATCAACATTCATTAGAGTCAAGAGTCAGGATTTATTAAAGTGGTTTTCTCTTCTGAATTTCACCCTGCCTTTATAGATCCTCCATCAGTAACTTTCCAACTCAGCATCATACAAGACAGCCAACTTTTTCCTGAGCTCTGTGCATGGAATATCCTTGTTTAGGATGTTTTATGAAGGTGGTATGTACCCATGAAACTGCAGAGATAAGTGTAATTGAGAGGCAGGTATCACTGCTGATACACAGCTGACACAGATGTGCACTGCTGCCCTTTACTGGACCTGTTCAAGCCTTTGCGATAGCAACCTACTGCTCTCAGCTATTTGCTGCCGGGGTTTTCAAGTGAGAGTTCAGAAGGTATAGCATTAGAGATTCCTATCCTGCCTCCCCTGGTTTCTACCTCTTAATCAAGTTTTGATAAGCTATTGCTTGTACAGCAGGTTGTGAATGTACAGATTAGACAACAGAACCAACTCAGCTGTGCTCAAATCATGACAGTGTTGGTTTTCGTGCAAGGCACTTGGATTGCAATATGATAGCATTAAGCAGTGTTCCTGTTCCAATGCAGGGCATGCTTGAGAAAGTCAAGCAACTGAGAAAGCTGAAGGACAAAACCCTTTATCTCTCTTTCTGCGATATAAAAAAGACAATGTATCCCTGTAAGAAAATCATAAAATGTTTTGCTGTGTGCCTTAATATTAACTCTGAGCACCACATAGTGCTCAAATATATCTATTATGAGGCTTCCATTTATTGGAGGAATTGATCTAAAAGGCAGACTGCAACCTGTAAGTAAACAGCTGAGTCAGTTATACATTAAATTATTGACACCAAACAATTTTTAGAAGTACTTATTTACCAGAAAAATACAGAGCAATTGCTGTATTTTCCCTAACTATAAAAAAACCTCACAGATTCACACCTTTTAAGGCTAGAAGAGGCCACTACAACAGTCTCTTGTGACTGCAATGCTGCTGCAACTGCAGGTGACAGCACTGTAGATTTCTAACATCACTTTTACACTGGCATAATTTTTCTGGCTTGCTGGATTTTCCCCAGATCTCTGCTAATTATCTCTTTTATACTGTGCTGCCTATACTTGTTACATAATGTTGTGCTTTAACCTGGCAGGCAGCTAAACACCGCACAGCCGTTTGCTCACTCCCCGCCACAGTGGGATGGGGGAAAGAATCAGAAACAAAACAAAACAAAACGAGTAAAATTTGTGGTTGAGATAAAGACAATTTAATAGGACAGAAAAGGAAGGGAAAATAATAATAAATAATAATAATGATAAAAGAATATACAAAACAAGTGATGCACAATGCAATTACTCACGACCTGCTGACTGATCCCAGCCCGTCCTCAAGCAGCGATCACATCCCAGTTTCTACACCGAGCATGATGCCATATGGTATGGAATAGCCCTTCGGGCAGTTGGGGTCAGCTGTCCCAGCTGTGCCCCCTCCCAGCTTCTTGCTGGCAGGGCATGAGAACCTGAAAGGTCCTTGACCAGTGTAAGCACTGCTTAGCAACTAAAACATCAGTCTGTTACCAACATTCTTCTCATACTAAATCCAAAACACAGCACTATACCAGCTACTACAAAGGAAATTAACTCTATCCCAGCCAAAAGCAGGACTGTTTTTATGTAGAGTAAAAATTCAAAATGACACAACTTTATTTCCTTGATTAGGGTTCACTGCACGTGTTCTGCTTTTGCTGTAAAATGTAGTTCATCTCATGACGCAGAACAATCCAAAGATCAAGAAGGGCTGGTGAGAGTCATACTAACACCATCCTACTCAATATCATAGCAAATGAATCCCCTATGGGGGAACGTAGGAATATTTCAGGTCTTATCAGGAGATATTGGGACACCATTAGCATCTAAGTAAACTCAATGCATCCCTACATTAATGGAATCATATTTCAACTGAAGAAAGCTCTACAGCTGTCAAGGAAGAGCATTACCCACATTAGGAATTTCAGAGGTAGCCGCGGCAAATAAATGGTGCTCCTGAAGTACACTATATTTTTTGCCCAGGGCCTATTTACAAGCAATTTTTCAGTGCCATTAATGACACCAACAAAATGAAATACTTTGTTTATATCACCCAGACCTGAAATTCCCATTTTTTTAAAACAAACAAACAAAAATTCCACTTTACATAGCTCCTTTCTTTAATCTGTATCTCAGATAATGACCTCTGCACAATCACTCCAAAACATTCTCTCTGGCTTTAGGAGAACACCTGGGGAAAAAAAAATATATACAGTAAGATGCCAGATACATATGGCTGTCAGTTCGCCATCTGAACTGTTCACTAAACACCTTATCTTGGTTGAAATCCAAAGACTTTCCATTAATTTTAATGGAGTGACTTTGGAATTAAACTAGCATGAGAGCACAATTTGCCCCTTAATGACAGTTATTTGCAAAAGGGAAGCTGTTTTATGTAATCAATCTGAACACCTGCTTTTGTAATCAGCCTACGCAATCAGACAGATTGCATGATTACTACCAAATATTGTGCAGATACTTTCTGAGAGAAGAAATCATTGCCAGTTCACATTTTTAATCAAGGTGGCACGAAAAAAAACACTGAAGAAACAAAAATAAGATTCCATCTCAGCAGGTATTCTTAAAAAGAGGAGTGAGCAGTTTGGCTGAAGCATGTTTTTGGAATAGATTTAAAACCTTTAAACCTAATTTTCCCCCCAAAATTCCAGAGAAAAATTCATTGTTTGATACATAGAAGCTACACACAGGGCCTGAAACCAACCAGCAATCCACTGAGCACATCCTTAACTTTAACACCATTTTAGAATAGCAAGGGAAAAAAAAATTGGCCATGTGCAGGATTATCCCCTCAGACTCACAGTAGGATGTGAAGGACTTGAGTGAATGATGGAAAATTAAGACACTAAGCTCTTCCCCATGAGCTCTGCTATGAGAATCCACCATCGAACAGAAACACTTGCTAGGAAACCTCATGAAAAGTATAACTTTGGCACACCCTCCACCAAGTTACTGGGCATTAGTATCATTTTTGTTGCTCTTTTTCATTTCTAATTCTGCTGTAAAAACAGCAAAGACCTGCAAAGACCACACTCATTAATATCTAGGTAAAATACCTGACATCAAACAAGTTGAGAAATAGCACCAATTCAAAAATCTCGCAGACAGTGAACTTCATGTTGGATTTGTATAATGAGTTCAGAAGTAAGGATATAGGACACAGCAGCAATACAGAGAATCAACTAAAATATCTGATTGGATGCAACTCAAATAACCACTATAACACTGTTATGAACATTTTCAGTATGACGAACTTTTAACACTGAACTCAGTACCCTATATACAATAGAAGCCTTTTTAGTATAAGAAGAATATTAGTGTCCTGAAGGTATAGTATGATTCAAACCTTGAAAATTGTATTATGAGCTTCTCTTAGCATTTTGAAGATACATGTATGATGTTTGGGCCAAACTACTTTGCTTAGAAAATTAAGCAAAATGCAAGTCTCGGAGCTTGTTAATGTTGTGGACAAAACTTTTGCAATAAGAAAGATTCTGCAAAAAACACTGGTTATTTTAAGCCTTTTAACAAAATTCCTCTAGTTATAAAGAAAACAGGAGAGGATTCTATCCTTCTTTTTTTCAGCTTGGTTATAGACTAGGGCATGGAAATGTTCCTTTTTTGCACCTCTTCCATACAAAAAAACCCCAAAAAACCAAAACCAAGCAAATGATGGTTCTCCAAAGAACTGGTCCCCAAAGGACAGATACATTTCCAACACTTGAGTTCAGCACAGAAGGACATAGGTGCTCACACTTCTAGAGCGCTGCCTGCACCATCTACAAATAATCAGCTTTCCCAGCCATCTGAGGACAAAAGTGTTTCTGTAATCATAAACTCGCTAACTGTATTATACAAATGGGCATACTGTCAAGCATGCTCTTGAAACACTAAGATGAATGACCATTTTGTTGGTGGCAGAGTAAGCAAAATTATGAATGACCTAATTTTCAAAAAGTTGCATGTATAATTATGCATGCAAGTAGATGCAGATATGTAACTGGATGTTTGTAGGAGCAACTACTGAATTTTCATCATCACTATGAACATAGGTTAGAGTTTTGCGCTCATAGAGATCTATATGCTTTTATACATACATGTTCCAAAACCAGGAATAAAGTCACTGAAGACTGTTACTGAAGACAAAATATAGAATTCTGATTTCATATATGTTCAGAAGGGGAAAAAAAAAAATCAAGAACAAAGACTAGAAAATGCTAAGATTAAGATTAAATGACAATGCATATTAGATTGGATAGCGGTTTGAGGTTTATAAAAATGAAACACGTTTCCCCTGACAGAAAAACAGATGCAGAAACCTCAAGCAGAAATACAGCTACAGTATATTTTCCTTAGTATTTACAACAGAACCACTTTATTTCCTATACCAAAAGCATTTCTAGGTTCATTACTGGCCCATGCAACATGGCATGATGAAACTGCACATCGTGCCTTGCTGGAAAGGAACACGTCATGTGTCACCATTGCATCAGGTTGACCGAGCACAATTATATTTGTTTGGTCAAGCATGCACATAACTGCTCACATGGCTTGTGCGTTGCTATATTTGCAGTGTGCTGAGCTATTAGCATCAGACTATCTCTTTTTCCCCTTACCAAGAGAAGCCAAAATCTTGATATGCTACCTCAGTATTTATTCCCTCCACATTCCTACAAATTCCTACTAGTTTTAACAGAACTTGCTAGAAGTCAAAATTAAAAAGAAATAACGAAGACCTCAAATTTTTTCTTGCCAGATCTTCTGTTTGTTCTAGTTCTAGAGAACCACTTCTCTACGTTTACTCATGGTGAGAGACCTCTTGCTCTATGAGCAGACCCAATGAATCCAGTAGGGCTACTTCTAGAGCTAGATGCTAACGTACATGAGTCAAGTCATCAAAGTTGGGCTCCAACATGTTATTTGTTGACAATAAAACCACACGTGTTTTCACTTATACTTCATGAGAAAGATTAAAGAGATAATGTCTACCACATAATTGTTATTCTGCGTCAAAAGGCTAAATAGTTCAGCAAGGGATGTATTTTTCAGAAAACAGCCTAAAATAATATTAGAATCAAGTCTCCAATTTGGGGAGTGGGAGGAAGGAGGAGCAAGGATACCCAAATAATACTGCTATTACCACATGTGCATGGGAGGGTGAAGTACATACAGCACATGAGGAAGAGACCGACAGGATTCAGCATTGCCTTCTCCGGCACTGCAAGGAATACGGAATGCCTCTTGGTTATCTCAGGCACAGCGTTGCACTTGAGCTGAGAGAGGCCTCCAGGATTCACGTTTGGGGAACAAGGCACAGAAATAACTGATTGTTCCCATGGGACAAAGCCAGAGCTGAATTCACATGGGACTGCACAGACATGTTTAGTCTGAGCTCTTAATACTCCAGCACTCTTATCCCAGAGACAGGGACCAGAAACACTGGAGCTGTAATTGCCAAAACTTAGGCTGACATTGCTTGCGCAACCTTGGTTCAGCTTCTTGGGTATATATTACAAATGGGTCTTTGAGCCTATAATCCTTTCTTGCACATAGTTCCACGTACCTCCTTCATTCACTGGCAAAAGATGCATACCTAACCTTCCAAGGCCATTTACTGCCTAATATTACAAAAAAATGATAGAACTTCCACAGTAAATTAAAACAATCACATAGCAGATATGTAAAACAAAAATTCAGTCTTAACTTTACCAAACTAAAGCCAGGCAGAGTTATAAGCAACTGAAAAGTCAGTCCAGTATTAGGAAATACCAGGCAACTTTCACGACAACCACAAATACTTGGATCATCGTTTTGACAAACATGATCTCATGGTTCTGGTTATCTGTGCATTTTATTTTCTAATGCCACGGTATCTGCTGGCAATAATGCACTGCCATTAATGGGTTATGAAAGATGTCTGGTATGATTTGCTTCAAACCCTTACTATCTAGATTGTACCCGATATTAGCAGGAGGTTTTTTTAGGATGCTGTTGCTCAGTGTTTCGTTCATAAGCCAACTTAGCTCCACCAGCTTGGAGGGAACCCAGGGAGAGGACTCTTACTTTGCACCACCAGAATCTTTACCAATTTCTTCACTTCCACTTAAGGAAAAAGTAAATTTCTAGCTGTTCTACCTCACTTTACAGACTGTAACATATATCTCCTTTCACACGGACTGGCTTTATTTCAGCTTTATTTTATGCCTTCCTCATTGGCCCTTTTACAGACATGTTAGGGCCAGATCACATTTTGGCTAGCAAGAACACAGTTTAGTTTGTTACTATCATGCTGAAAAAACCCTTTATCTACCATTGCTATCAATATGATGCCATCTCTGGTTTTTGTTTGATCGCTGTGTATATGACCTGGTGCATACTCCATATGTAACAAGCTACATTTGGTGAAGCTCAAGTTTGAGAGGACTCATGTCTTCTTTTGTCCCTGTTTGAGTGCTCCTGTCCTAGGGTATGTCCATAAGGAGGAGGATGTTTGTGCCCTCTGGTTGTATTTGTTCTTTATCATGCTCTTGTTGCACAGCTGGAGATTTAAGGCAGGGAACACCAGTTTTTTTGTGGGCATTTTTTATTTTAATGGATTTCAGCTATACTTCTGTTTTAAGTCACCAGAAGCCTTTAAGTTACAAGCCTCCAGTAATACAGTTAAACATTGGGAAAGTGCTACATAAGCATTAAATGCAATTGTTAATATCTTCTGGGGGCTGCAAACAGCTCAGATCACTCTTAACTGGCCCCTCTGGCTGCCACACAGGGCTGCATTATTCATTTCTGGCAGGAGATGTGTCCAGCCGACTTTATCCACAGCCAAATATGTTTTATTACAGCACTTCAGTGTGTTCTCTAAGCTCTTCTTTTCAATTCTCAGGCACTTCTAGTGTAAGAGGCAGGATTAAAAGAATGCTTCTCAGCATCTTTGGTTAACTTTAAATTTTTCTGCAAAGACATGTATAGAGACAGAAGCTACCCCGTGGCTCTTAATAGCACAGATGATAAGTGATCCTCTTTGGCTGTAAAACATACCTTGCAGCTGTCCCCAATTTTTACCTCAAAAGTTCACTATCCTCCTTGATCTCAATTGTACTTTACTAAAAAAGTGAGGCAAAGAAATGACATGTAATAAAACAAGGGAACATCCTTTTGGCAACAATTTTCTGTTTAAAAAAATCTACAACAAAAAAAAGGACTTCATGGCTTAGTGCAGAGTTTTACAGTATCTCTGCTTCCAAGCAAAACCATATCAAAATATTGCTTAAACAATTAATTTTTCTGGCGCTACAGGCTCTTAAGGTAATCTCTACCTGGAAGGGGCAGAGAGAGCAGGAAGCCAAGCATCTTTAAAGGTACTTACTAGTACGTGAAAATTAATGTGTCACTTTTTTCCTCTCTTAACACGCCCATAGGGACTGCTCTACAAGCCCAGAATACTGCTAACTGGATTCACTATTCTAAACACAGCATCACCATGTGAAAGCACGGTTTCCTCTGAATAGTCTCCAAGTCCAGCCCTCTCCCGCCTTCATCATCCTCCCTTTCTGGCTTCCTCCCCCAAAGGGAATCCTTCAGATTCAACGGCTGCATATTATGACTGGGAACCCAAATGAAATAGGGCTGTATTTATTTAACTTATGGAATAAACTGCCTTTTACAAGAGCCAACCTGAAACCTTCTCACTCCCTGATGCCACCTTACTCTTACAGCTGGTCTTTGGACATGCTTGCAAATAATAAAATCTTCTGCCTGTCTACAATAGCTTAGTAAGACAAAATCCACACACTAGCATCACCAGTTAGCCTAGATGTAGATAGAAGCATTCACCTTGAATCCCTAATATTTAGCATAATTCAACAATATCTTATCTACACATTTGCTCAAAGAGAGTAATTTTTTTTTCCCCAAAGAAACAGTTCATTTTTATTAAAGAACAGTAAAACCATACTCATGGGGTACAAGGAGCATGAAATGGTTGTCTTCTCAGAGGCTAGTGCTCATTAAAATTTTTGGAAGGCTTATTTCAGATAGGATAGATTTATTGGATAAGGAAGATTAAAGAGGCTATAGCTCCTTGATTATCACTAGACACAACGGTATATATTCCTGAATCATATGACATGGTCACGGTTCTGTAGATATGTAGCTTGCCTCAACCTTTCACCCTCCCTTCTCTCCATCTATACCTGGACTACAGCTGCTTCTAAATTCAACATATTCACTGGGTAAGGATTACCTTACATTTTCTCTGCACTGCACAAACATTAACTTATTAACCTTCGTAATAACCATGGGAGATTCATCTGAAACCTATTCAAAACCCAGTGGCGGATATGGGAAGATTCAGCTTCGAATCAGGCTCTCATATAACAGATAAGTAAAGCAAAACATAAGATTCTGTTTAACTTAAGACCATATAGCAACCCAAACTTCAGTCAAGGTCAATTCTATTCTCTTGATTATTTACGGATGTTTCAACTTCTCTGGCTGTTTAAAACATTCCTGTTACTTCTGGTTCTGCTTACAACCAACAGTGAGTGTTACAGCGAATCTCACAAAAAGGACAAAATGTTCAACGCTCCATGTGGTTTCATCAACTCATTTTTAATAGTTTTGATGTTTTTAAAGCAATACTTATGCTCTGAAAATGAAGATTTAATCAAAATCATTACTGAATGCAGAGTGCTTGATTTGATTGTGGCACGTTTTGTCCTATGCATTTGTAAAGTTCACTATTATCACAGATTACAGTAAACACAGGATATGATATTGTCAGAGGTGTCTAAGCACACCATTTTCACTACTACGTGTTCTAGTCAGTCATTTAGTCACTTAAAAAAATTCTTGTTATAGTTAATTAAGATGAGCAATAGAAAAATCAAAGTGTGACTCAGTGCTATACCTACTGTAATTATTTAATGAAGTTTTTAAAACTCAAACTGAACCTAATATTTAAAGTAATCAAGTCCTAATATAAAGGTAATGTCTCTTTTTTTCCTTTGTGTTGGTTTGGGGGTTTTTGAGTTTTTTATTTTTTTTTCTTCCTCCAACAACCAATGGTAGGAATCCTTAAACTAAAAAGCATATCGCTAAATTAAAAACCCAGTTAAACCATGACCTTATCTTAGAAGGCATAAAGATACACTGATTCTGCTCACTAAGGCAAATCACTTTGTGCCCAACATAGTTAAATTCTTCAGGTTCCATATGAAAATAGAGCATTTATTTGCTAAACGACTAAAAAACTGCCACAAACTCCAAAAATCATGTAATACTAAGAAAACCAGGCCATCATTAAATGGGCCACTGTGACTATATCATCAAACTAAGCAGCTTTGTACTCGTGTATTTCCCCAATGCTTTGTTCAGAATTCACGAACCAGAATGGTTGGACTGAGATAACCTGAGCCCAGGTTCAAAATGAGAAAGTTCTCTTGAAAACTCATACAGCCATCTGGTAGTTGAAAGGCTTTAAATTGTTCTAGCAGGACTTAGTACCAAAGAAGAACAGATGCTTGCAGTATACATTAGACATGTCATCTAGGGTTTCTCTGCCAAAAAATCAATTATGTAAAACAAACTTTCAACTAGAGGCCAGATTTGAAAAGGAAACAAACATTTGGAAGAAAGTAAAACACCTTTGCAAGAAGAGCAAAAGAAAAGCTCATCTGCTTCTGCACCCTCTTTCCACTACTCTCTATTACTAAAATAATTTTTCATTCTCTTCTCTTTCAGTGATGATTATTTCAGGAAATTCTGAAATTTCCTCAGTAGACAGTTGTACAATAGATAAATGGCTCAGGCAGAAAATCACGGCTGTAAAAATCCTTCTGTTGGAAGATCTGTATTTCTGATTCATTGGGAAAGAATGTGCCTATTAGAAAAAGAACACAAGGCTGAATATAAAGTATAATAAAGAGGAGTTATTGAAAAACTTCTATATGTCATCTGCAAGTTAAAGACTGTATCACGAACATAGACAGAGGCAAGTTCCAACCCTGAAGAGCTGGTAAAAACAAGTATGATCAGTACTTGAATAAATATACTGGTGCCCCCCTGCGGATCCTGGTTTAAGATTTTATTCTCACAACCAGTCATGAAACAAATTATTCACGAGAATATATCAGAAAATTGGCAGATTGGATGACCTTGACCCACAACATGAGATGGTATCCTGGGACAAACCCATGGTCACAATTTTAGGCAACTCTGTTTTGACCTCAAACTACAGAACTATAGAACCTCCTAGGGTTGGTTTATCATCTACTTTATTTCATCATTTGACTTTTCACACATATTGAAGCTTGTCAAGGACTGAACCAATTGCAGGCTGTGTTATCTGACAACTACAGATAAATGGTAGATGGGGATTGGGAAGAATTTCAGTGGGTGATTGGGTGATTTTTTTTAATGATAAAATTTCACTATACAAAGTCCTTAGGACTTTTCATCTACAGGAATCCAAACCACTGCGCACAACTTCATATTGCCCTTCAGCTTTTCTCTTTTAATATGGCACATACTTGAGAAGCTTATCTTTTACAGAAACGTACATTATGCAGCTTCAAGAAATTTGCTAATACTTTTATGTCATGTTGGTCAAACTAGGATGAGACATAAATGTGTCAGACGCTAATAATACAGGATCTCAAATTAATAGGCTAAATGGGAAGCATTTATGCTAAGCTATCATTTACATAATATAGTTTTTCTTTATAAGTAGTGTAGTTGATAGAAAATAAGATACTATATTAATGGCAAAACACTGGGATTTCCTTAGAAAAAAATTGAAAGATTACTCATTTCTGACACTACTATTATTTATAATGCTTTTGTCACAATGATTGAAAACGCAAAAAGATCCTTTGGGGTTAGTCAACTTTTTCTTAGCCTGGACTTTATTTGTGCTTAGACTACAAAAAGGCCATCAGTTCTGGATTTCATTTTTGCTTTCATGTTGGACTACTACTTCTGCTCACATCAGTGAGGTTTTTTCCTCTTCTGGTTTTAGCTGAAAATACAACATCAGAAAGAAACACAAATTACATCAGATGAGCCCAAGGCATGGTACATGTGCTTTACATTTCAAATGTTAAAGAATTTAGATAATAAAACTAATGAGGAAAAACTTTTGTAAACTGGATAGGTGGCCTTAAGTCTGAAAACAGACAAGACAACAGACAAGACAGTAAATGAATGTCAGCTACTACAGCTACAGTCCTCAGAAGAGTGAAGGAGAAGATGGAAGAGTGCTACTTTCAGAGAAAAGTAATTTTTTTAAATTAGTGAGACAAAAAATACTCATTTCTATAGCTGAGATGGGGCAAGACAAATTCTTCAGAACAAACTTAGCAAAGATTTAAACGGGAGACCTGCAGACAGTAAAAGGGAAATGAGTCCATTTCATGACCCACGACTTGAGTAAAGGAATTTCATACTTTTATAGTCCAAAATCCACAACTGTACAATCCCTACAGTCACACTTGTTTTCACCTATCCTTCCCTTACACACACAAACAGAAAAAAACCAGAATGTGTCACACCCAAAACGCAGACAGGAAGACACAAAACAAACATTTGCTTTTTAACCTAACTTCCAGTGCTTGATTGCCATGTATCATTAGTTTTCAGTTCTTTATTTCTTTACCTATCAGTAACAAAAGTATTCACTATAACACAACAACAGACTGAAAGCTAATGTGAATCAGAAGAAATCTCCTCAAGCGGGACTTCATTGGAGTCACAAAATACAGGTCCTTGAATGTGTCCAGAGGAGGGAAACAAAGCTGGTGACAGGGCTGGAAGGAATGTCCTGTGAGGAGCGGCCAAGGACTTTGGGCTTGTCTAGTCTGGAGAAAAGGAGGCTGAGGGGGGACCTCATTGCTCTCTACAGCTTCCTGAGGAGGGGAAGTGGAGAGGGAGGTGCTGAGCTCTTCTCCCTGGGATCCAGTGACAGGACGCGTGGGAATGGTTCAGAGCTGCGCCAGGGGAGGTTTAGACCGGACATTCGGAAGCATTTCCTTACCGAGAGGGTGTTCAAACACTGGAACAGGCTTCCCAGAGCAGCAGTCGATGCCCCAAGCCTGTCAGTGCTTAAGAGGCATTTGGACAATGCCCTTAAGAACATGCTTTAACTTTTGCTCAGCCCCAAAGTGGTCAGGCAGTTGGACCAGATGATTTCCAACTGAAATAATCTAAAGTCTAGTCTAAACACTCACATGGGCTCCCCAGGGAGGTTGTGGAGCCTCCAACCTTTGACAGTCATCTGGACACAGTCCTGGACAGCCTGCTCTAGGTGGCTGTGCTTGCGCAGGGGGGTTGCGCCAGATGAAATTGTGGAAACTCACCCCTGGGAGCCCGACAGCATTGCCCCAGGGCGACCCCTGGGGAGGTGGACATCACGGCCTCCAAGTGGTGAGCCCTCTGCCCAGGGAACAAGCACCACGAGTGTGGAGTGGGGCCCTGGATGCTCTGCTTGCTGCACCGGTGGGAGGCTTGGGCACGAGCCAATGCAGAGCAGCAGCTTGAGAGCTGGAGGCACAGCTAGGGCAGGCGCAGGAGGGAGGAGCGTCCCGCAGCACCAGGCACCTCCCCTCCTGCACCCCTCCATCATCATTCAGAAATAGAGTCTCTTTTGGAACACTGATCTCCCACCAGCACAGCAAGGACAGAGACCCTGCCATAGAGAGGCCTCATCCCGCCACAGGGATAGACACCATCACCACCCCCCCATCAGTGCCATGAAGGCACCAAGAGCACCACCAAGGGAGCCGATCCATCTCACAGGCTGGCAGAGCAGGAGTAAAGCATCCACGGGCCATGTCAACTTCTCTCACACGTGCACACTTTGAATTCCTTTGGGTGGCCTGCCCGTCAGGGTTTGCCCTGGCAGAAGGAATCCAAGAGGAGTTTTGTCTCTGCCCAAGGGCTCGTAGCTCTTCTTTTCAAGACAACTCGGAGTCAGACCACCTGGCCCAGAAGACTTTGCACCTCTCTACGTAAGTCAGGGACATCCACCTACAGTCCCTGTTTCCATTTCAATTACGGCTTTGGGGGGTGTCTGCCCGCTTTGGCAAGAGAGCCCCAGGGAGCTCGCTCCTGCCGGGCGGGGTCGTACTCGGTGTGATGGCCAGGACCCGCTGGGCCGGGCGGTGGGGACGAAGGCTGGGGCTTGCCGGCTGGGTGATGCTGCTCTGGTGGCTGTGTCATCACAGGGGACAGGTCACAATGGGAGCTGTCCCTAGGGACATCGCCAGGCAGCCCCACTGCTGTCTGACCTGGGCGATCGGTGAGTGCAGCATGCAGAGGGAAGGCTGGGCTGGACGGGGGACGGGGCAGAGGGCCGGGGGGTTTCTAACCCAGAGCGAGAGCCCAGCCCCTCAGGGCAGGGCACGGTACCGCCCTCGGGGCTGGGGGCAGAGGTGCTCGGGGCTCCCAGTGGTGGCAGGTGCCCGGAGAGGCTTTGGGGATGTGCCAGGTGCCCGTGGCTCCATGGTACGCTGTTGGGTGGCAGGGATGGGGCCTCAGCAGACTGCTCGGGTGTCCCTTGCCCTTTCACGGGGCACGGCCCAGGCAGGGGCTGGCCGGTCATGAGGGCGGCTTGGGCAGGATGGGCCCCAGGCTGTCTCCAGCCAGGGCCTGCAGCCCCTTCGAGCCTGTCGACACCAGTGCCCGAATGCTTTCCTGGGACAGCCCGTGGCTCCCATCCGTGCGGTGCTCACAAGCCCTGCCCTTGCTCCCTCCCACCTCCCTCACCCCCTCTCCTACCGGCCCCCAGCTCCCGGCGCCTCCTGCCCCGCTCCCCCAGCCCCGGGCTCCCTCCCACCCAGCCCCGCTGAGCTCCCTTTTCTCCCACCTCCTCCAGGCCATGGCTGCGGCAATCGCCCTCGTCCTGGCTGTGCTGGCCATCCAGCACGGGCTGAAGCACGATCACCACATAGATGTGGCCACGGCTGAGCGGATGCAGCAGCGTGAGGAGTATCTGCATCAGCAGATGACTCGGCTGCTGCAGGAGATGGAGCAGACCAGGGGCGCGGAGGAAGCCACACTCCCTTCTGTGTTGCGGCAGTGGACATTTTGGACTGCTGCAGGAGCCCTGGTCCTGCTCGCCAACGCCTGCTGGCTGGCCAGGGAAATGAAGCTTGCCTCTGACAGCTGCAGCAAGCAGGACAGCTCCAGCAGTGAGGAGGAGGATGACGAGGAGGAGGAAGACCTCAATGGTGCAGACAATGGTGTCAGGTCTTTGGCTGTGTCCACCCCATTGCCAATGCACGGCCTGCCCGACACATGCAAGATGCTGAAGGAGCTGGTGGGTGACCTCCTTGGTGTCTGTCAAGTGCTTTGCAAGAGGACTTTCATGCCGCAGATGCACCCAGCCATTGGGATGGACGGCACCTATGAAGCCTGGAGTGTCGGCGAGAACAGCATCGCCTACTCCCTGCTCGTGCTCCTGCGGCCACCCCCTGGGCACTCCTTCAGCCTGGAGCTGGACACCATGGGGCAGCTGCCAGCAAGGCACTCCAGCATCCAGGTGGTGCTGGACTGCACGTGCTCGAGGGAGCAGCTGCTGGGAAAGAGTTGGTGCTTTCTCCACCACCCCGACGACAAGCTGCCAAGGGATCAGAGCTCGTACCTCCTACGTGCCCTCTGCACATGCTCCTACTTAGACGTGGAGAAAATCTCCTGCTGGGTCCAACTGTTGGTGAGATCAGCCTGGCTGCTTTTGCCTCAGTCGCAGCACTGCCAGCTGACGGTGCTGCCCTCCTCCCAGTCCTGCAGGTTCCAGCTGACAAGCACCTCCAACGTGAACATCTGCACTGAGATGATTTTTGCAGTGCAGCAAGGCAGCTCAGGCGCCTACCCGAGCCTGGAGTAGGCAGAGGCCAGCTTTACCAGCAGCACACCATGGCGGGAGAGAGAACTGCGCCGTTGTTGAGATGCCTACCGCTTTTCAGGCTCACGACGAGGCACATCCAGCAGGACAACTTCCACCTCAGAGGTCTGCAGCTCTGCACCCATATCCTGATGGTCACAGGCTTTTCCACCCATGCCTGTGACCCTAAGGACCTACTTCCCTCCCACGCTGATGGGGCACAAGGGACAATTTCAGACACTGGGACAGAGAATCTGCTCATCCCAGAAACTGCCTGCGGAGTCTGTGCCACAGATCTGAGCAAACCAGGCATGGAGATGGCACCGCTCAAGAGGAGCTCAGCATAAGCAGATCTTGGGGAATCTCCGCCGGTCCAGCTGAAGATGCCCTTGCAACTGGGGCTCCTGTTACCACCTGTAACAGGATGGGACCACCCATCCTGTTGGAAAGAGTCGATTGCCTCTGGGACCTTTATGCAATCCAAATATGACAATAAATTAGCTTGTTTTAACCAACCCTCTGTCTGCAAGTGTCTGTGCAACACCTTGTTGGGAATGTGGGCAGGCAGCAGGTTGCTACCTGCTCAGATCCAGAAGAAGTGGGGAGGCATTTTGAGGTAGGTCAGTAGTACCAAAACGGAATGCTTCGCCTGGCCCCTTTTTCCTTCCTCTTCCAGTTTTCTGCTCTGCTTCCATTTAAAGGGGAAGGGGCCTCTGTGCATGTTTATCTCATGGGAGGGAACGAGGGCAAGGGAGCCAGACCTTTTTCAGCAGTGACCACTGACAGGACAAGAATGGGCACGAACAAAAAACCATGAAATTCCATCTGAACACAAGAAAGCATGTCCTGACTTCAATGGTGGTCAAACTTGGTGGAATGAGTCCCACAATTGGAGTACTGGGGTGGAGGGCTACAGGCTGTTCGGGAGGGACAGGCAGGGCAGGTGAGGTGGAGTTGTCGTGCTATATGCAAGGAAAAGGTTTGTTTGTACAGCCCTTACAGTTAGTGGTGATGTGGTTGAGAGCCTCTGGGTGAGGATTAGGGGGCTGGAAAAGAAAGGAGATGTAGCGGGTGTCTACTACCAATCACCCAGCCAGAACGTAAGCACTGATGAGTTACTCTACAGGCAATTAGGAGAAATTTCTGTATTGGTAGCCCTTGTCCTTATGGGAGACTTCAACTTCCCAGACATCAACGGGGAATATCCTAGTGCTGGGACAAGCAGGTCTTGGAAATTCTTGAAGTTTGTAGGATAGAACTTCTTGTCATAGGTACTCAGTGAGCCAGCTAGGAATGACGCCCTCTTAGACTTGCTATTTGTGAATAGAGAAGGACTCATGGGAGATGTGATGGTAGGTGGCTGTGTTGGCCACAGTGATCATGAAATGGTTGAGTTTAAAATTTTCAGTGTAATGAGAAAAAAACGACAGCAGAGTTGCTACCCTGGACTTCAGGAGAGTAAACTTCAAGCTATTCAGGGAGCTATTTAGCAGACTACCCGGGGAATCTGCTTTTGAGGGCTTAGGAGTCCCTGAGTGCTGGTCAGTTTTTAAGAACCACCTTTTAGAAGCACAGGAGCAGACAATCCCATTGTGTCAGCCGTCAAGCAAGCAGAGCAGAAGGCCAGCTTGGCTGAACTCCTCGTGGAGCTCAAGAGGAAAAAGAAATTGTACGATCTCTGGAAGCAAGGTCAGGCTTCGCAGGAAGGGTACAGAGCTATGGTTCGTCTATGCAGGGAGAAGACATAAAAGGCCAAAGCTCAGTTAGAGTTGAAACTGGCCAGTGTTGTGTCAGATCACAAGAAGGGCTTTTTTAGGTACGTTAATTGCAAGAGGAGGTCTAAAGAAAACGTTGGACCGATACTCATTGAAGATGGTCACCTGACTAACAGGGATAAAGAAAAAGCAGAGGCATTCAATGCTTCTTTTGCCTCAGTCTTTAATAATACTGATAGACCTTGGGCTGCCCGGTCCCCTGAGTCGTAGGACCACGAGTGTGGGAACAGTGACTTTCCCTTTGTGGACACTGCAATTGTAAAGGACCAGCTGTATCAGCTGAATGTTCACAAGTCCATGGGGCCTGATGGGATTCATCCCAGAGTACCGAAGGAGCTAGTGGATGTTATGGCAGGACCTCTCTCAATCACCTACCAAAGGTCTTGGGAGCCTGGGGAGGTCCCTGCCATCTGCAAGCTAGCCAACATTATGCCAATTTACCAGAAGGGCATGAGGGAAGACCTGGGAAAATACAGACCTCTTAGTCTAGCCTCAGTTCCTGGAAAAATTATGGAAAAGATTAATCTGGGTACTACGGAAAGGCATTTAAAGAATAATGCAATCATCAGGCATAGACAACATAGGTTGACAAAGGGGAAAGGCCTGCTTAACTGATTTGGTAAGTGCGGGATGAGCAGGTTCACAGTGTGCTGGTTGAAGAACTGGCTGAAGGGAAGAGCTCAAAGGGTTGTAGTGAATGAGGTTACACCTGGCTGGTGACCAGTTACCAGCGGTGTTCCTCAGGGTTCAATTCTAGGGTCAGTTCTGTTCCATACAGCTATCGACGATCTGGATGCAGGACTTGAATGCACCATTAGCAAGTTTGCTGATGATACCAAACTGGGCGGTGCTGTTGACTCTCTTGAGGGACAAGAGGCCTTCCAGAGGGATCTAGATAGATTGAAGCATTGGGCTATGATTAATGGGATGAAATTTAACAAGTCAAAATGCCAGATTCTGCACCTTAGGATGGAGTAACGCCGGGCATAGGTATAAACTGGGAGAGGAGTAGCTGGAGAGCAGCCCTGCAGAAAGGGATCTGGGGGTGCTGGTGGACAGCAGGCTCAGTACGAGTCAGCAGCGTGCCCTGGCAGCCAAGAGGGCAAACCGCATCCTGGGGTGCGTCAAACACAGCATAACCAGCCGGTCAAAAGAGGTGATTATTCCACTGGTATTCAGCATTGGTGCAGCCTCACCTTGAGTACTGCGTGCAGTTCTGGGCCCCCCAGTTTCAGAAGGAGGTTCAGGTCCTTGAATGCATCCAGAGGAGGGAAACAAAGCTGGTGACAGGGCTGGGAGGAATGTCCTGTGAGGAGCGGCCAAGGACTTTGGGCTTGTCTAGTCTGGAGAAAAGGAGGCTGAGGGGGGACCTCATTGCTCTCTACAGCTTCCTGAGGAGGGGAAGTGGAGAGGGAGGTGCTGAGCTCTTCTCCCTGGGATCCAGTGACAGGACGCGTGGGAATGGTTCAAAGCTGCGCCAGGGGAGGTTTAGACCGGACATTAGGAAGCATTTCTTTACCGAGAGTGTGTTCAAACACTGGAACAGGCTTCCCAGAGCGGTGGTCGATGCCCCAAGCCTGTCAGTGTTTAAGAGGCATTTGGACAATGCCCTTAAGAACATGCTTTAACTTTTGCTCAGCCCTAAAGTGGTCAGGCAGTTGGACTAGATGATCGCTGTAGGTGCCTTCCAACTGAAAATATTCTAGACTATGTTTGGTGTGCAACCAGATTTCTTACTGAAAAAGTGAGTCACACTACCCACCACTTCCATAAACCATTTCCAAAAAATGGAAACTGGTCACCTACCGGGTGGATTCAAAGCAGGAAAATAGGACTAGAGTGATGAGGAATTACAGAAATCTGATGCCTGTTCTTGATGCATCTCCTGTATAAGACAGCAGAATATGAGAGAGAAGCTGTCTTGCAACTAAAAATGGCCATTCTATTCACAGAGATTTAGCTCCCAACAGATTGCATAGTCACCTTAACTGGATAGGAATAATTAGAAATCTGGCTGAATATTTATGCTTTCACTTCCCTGGCAAGGAAATACAACAGCTATGTGCATCTTGCAATAAATACTGCCTCATTTCCTAACGTAGCTGCCTACGGCCACCTAGCAGTTCTTAGTAAATCCTTTTTTACCTCTCCTCCCAGCAAGGCAGCACGGTTCAGTAGTCAGAATTGCACCCTAGTGACCACCCGCTCTACTCCAAGCACTGTCATTATCTGGGGCTGACTCTGCTAGTGAATCATGATGAAAAAGCCTCTTCACTTTTCCTGTCTGTTAGACTTTTCTGTAAAGATGATGATGACGATAATACCTTTCTCATCACAAAAATGAAAGGGGAATGACAAGGACTGTTAATGATTTGTACAACACTCTGATAATGTGGAGCACCATTTAAGTGTAAAGTGTATTTGAGTTATGTCAGCTATGAAAAAGAGATCACAAAAGCATATTGGAGCATGGAGTAACATTTTATGCTAATTACAGGTGGAGAAAGAACGAAGAAATTGGCCTTCCTATATCCAGCACTAATCAGACTCAATTTATGCCTGCTTTTACATAATCTACTTATGAGAGCAAAGAAAATCCCCACCCTATCTGCTAGATGTATACTGGAATAAATCTCCTCCCACAGAGATTTGCCTCAATCATGGAAGCAATCAGAATGTTTAGACTTTGATGTGAAGATGGAGGCCAAAGAGGAAAATCATTCTACAAATTAAAAACTGTTCCTTCTAAAACAACAGTTACAAAAATTCCTATAATCAACCACGGCATGAATGATTGGTAATGATGTCCCAGACCACAAGCTAGCCAACGCTTTTCCAGGGCACAACTGTTTTGCTTTAAAGTGCTTATATGCTCTGAATAAACGTCATTTGAAGTTAACGCACTAGTTTGTCCTCAAAATTACACACATAAGGCTGGACATTGACAACTGCGGTTAACTGAATCACTCCTTCATGTGCATGTATTGGAAGAAATTTAAGAGTGTGCTATAAAATATTCTCTTGCAGCATCGATACCTTTCCTACTCAGATTTTACTTAATAACCATTTTTTACAGAACCAAACTCACTAGCTCCATCAAGCTCATAATCAAGCTACTGCTCTTTCCTGGTTGTTTAAAAGCATAAATTGCTCTTTAGCCTCAGAACAAAAATACTAAAATACAGAAATTCACTAAGTAGCTACAATGTAATGCTATAAAACACTGAAAAAGCAAGTGGAGACAACATCCTATACACTTGCAGGAGGCATACTCAAAGAAAGACCAGTAAATACTGGACAAAAACTAGTCACAGTTTACCAAAATATATCCAAGAAAGATACTTCATCATACATTTATTGAAAGCTTAAGCCAAAGTCAGACTGGGTATAGTCAGTGACAGTTTTTTTCCAAAGGATTTTTTCCAAGCAGAAATCAAAACAAGTATATACTAATAGCTAATACAGTATATATAATATACTATATATATAATATACTAATAGCTAATACAAAAACCTTGTTCTTCATTGGCACCATTCCACACACTAATCTTTTTGCCAAGGTATATTCCCTTGAGGTACATACCTAATGGTGACGTTCTCTGAAGTGGGACTCAGAGCTGTCAGGAAGCAAAGCTGCAGGACTTCTTGGCCAAACATCTGATCACTCTCAGAGATTAACAGATTTCTATTCTTATATGACCTCAATATAATTTTGAGATTCATGTGTATATAAATACATATATGGATATATACCTATTCATATACACACACATAATATGTCAATAGTATTTACTGACATTTATGCTACCAACATCAATGCTAGCTAGGCAACTTCATGAAAACAACAGCATTGTAAGTTCATATCTGGTGCATAAAAGTTGACTCATTACATACATCTAGATGATTTAAAGGCACTTGCTTGCATCTACTAACACATCTGCTACTATTACTTGCATCTACATGCATCTACTACTGACTTAAAAACATGCAAATAGTTGTCTTAAAGTGCCTAACATGGCAATCAAATCTGAAATAATATAAAATTTACCTGATTTGTAGGCACAAAATTTATCTATTATTTTCAGCCAATCAAATGAACCTGAAACACATTATTCAATTATCCCTATGCATTATAAATTCCAAATAGAAGATGATGCATTACAAACATGCTAAGATTTACAAAATCTTTGTTTTGGTAGTAACCTGAGTGGAGTCAACCTTGGTGTTTTTTCCTTGAAATCACTTGAAATACGTATTTCTGCACGAACTCAGGTAAGTTGAGCAGTTTTGAGTTTTACTATAAGGATCTATGTTTTTTTTCTACTGGAACATTAAGTGAAAATTGTTTATTGCTACACTTCAGATCCAAAAACTAGGAGAAAATCTTTAAACAGATGTAGAAGAAATAAAATCGCTGAGCTTTGCTCAGCCATAGTTGCTAAGCAATTAATATGTTATCTGACTTGTAAAGTGTTATTTTTATATATACATCTTTTTTGCATGCCATTCCTGGATGTCCTTTGCTTTCTTTGCTGTCACCAGTTAGTTCTGCATATAGAAATCAACAGGGTGAAAATTTACTGACCAACACTTCCACAGTAAAGCAAAAAGACCAAGGTAAATTTTAGTTATTTTCTATTAAAGTTTTAGCTGATTAAGGTAAGCGATGACACGATTTGACCTCTCATTAAGAAATGTGAGCAAGTGTTTCTTTGCAGACAAATTATCAATAATGTTTTAATTAAGGTTTGATTGAGGCAAAGCAATTATCACACTGCGGCAGGTAGTGAGCAGTGAAGTGCTCGGGGTATCATTCTCCCTCTGCAAGGGCTGGAGGTAGAGGGAGTAATTACTATTGACAAGGCTAATCTTCCAGTCTTCTGACATCAGGCATGCTCAGACGAGACAAATCCCACTCAGCATTCCTTGTCTACAAATTGGTCATTTACATAAACGCGTTTTCTCCCCAGCATATGCTATTGTAGTCGATTACCCAAAGATGGCAGCAGTCCAGCCACTTACTTAGCAGCCAATGTTCATGTCTTTTGCGTAAACATATGTACTTTTCTGGCCCTTTTCTAGCCTTTACGTACAAGTCTGGAGACTAAACCTTACTAAGGGCAAGTGGAGCTTTGGGTCAAAATCCATTAACGAGGGTCCCTGCCTTTGAAGTCACTCCCTATCATCATAACAGCATACATCTATAGTGCTTTTTTTTCCTGCTGGACATATCCTGTCCCCCCCAAGGAAATTTCAAAAGTTTTTTGAAATAAAATTACTGTTAGACAGACCATACACAAATTTTTACATACTGGTTTAGCTGTCCAAAAGCATTAATTCAACACTGCATCTACGTTATCCACACAAAGCAGTAACCCATGGCGTGCCTTCCTCACATTGTTTCAATGCAGCTTTTACATCTGTTTTCCACATACCAGACTAAAACTGGGGAATGGCATTATTCCATTCAGAGGTTTTTTTCACATGCAGATGCTGTATTTATTACTAGTCACCTCCTTGGTCCTACAAAGATCAGACTGACTCTGTTCTCAAGGGATGAGAGAACCCTGCCAGGACGGTTATCTGCAGTGTGACTATTGTAGATTATTTCAGCAACAACTACTGATAATAGGAACTGCCCATCCAGTTCCTACATATTTTTGTGGTCTTCTACTGGGCTTACTCTGTTCTGTGCAAAGGGACAGGGTACTGGGAGAAATAAAATAAATAATTAAAAAAACCCCTGCATCTACCTCTTATTTAATTCTGTCTTTTTTTCTTTCTTTTTTTTTGAGACTAAACAAACTCAAATGCTGCAGTATAAAACTAAGTGGCTACACAAAAATGTTGACAGAACTTAGATTTTTAAAAAAGCGACCTCTGTCATGTCCTTCAAAGATACTGCTAGCTATCCCTGCTGACGAGCAGCTATCATGTCTCACAAGGCTTCAATCACACTAGAAACAGGATATCTAACTACTCTGCATCCATCACTGGAATGATTTAATCTTGTACTAAGAAATAAGCACCAAGCCATCTCATTTCATAGTAAATATTTTTAAAAGACTGATCTCTACAAAACAGATTTGCTTGTACACACACACAAAAAAAAAAAAATCAAACATTTCTGTGCATCCAGTTTAAACATTCTGCATCTTCTCTATTATTTCCACAAGGAAATTTGCAAATACATTTGCAAATTGTGACTACAGTCTTCCAAAGTCTAAAATTCCAATCATCTTGCATGGGTTTTTTTCTACTTTGCTAAGTAAATTTCCCTGACCAAGTGTCCTTGACTTCTCACTGCAGGTCAGGTGAAATTTTGTTAGTATTTATGACTTGCACAGTGTCAAAAAGAAACAGTAGTGTACTTCTTACAGACAGATAGATGCTGTTCTGAAGGGCATAAAATCAAACCAGGTAAAGAAAGAAAAAGAGAATGGATAAAAGCATGGCTAAGCTCAGTACACATTTTGTTGGCTCAACTATATTTGCTTTTCCTTCCACATCTGCACACGTTTCTTCGTAAATAAAGTCACTGCCTGACAAAAGGTAGGCAGCAATGTTTACAAATCCTGCAATATACGCTCCTCTGGTATCATCCATGCTGGGACTAAATGGTAGAATAGTATCCCTGTGTCTCACCTGAATACGTTCCCAGGCTGCCTGTTACCGCAAAACCCCCTGTGTTTTGCTCAAGTTACATTACTAAGGATTTTACCTACATTTGACATTATGAAAGAAAAAAAAAAAAAAAATCACTGAATCAGTCTTTGCTTTCAAAAGGGAATTGTAGAAATTCCGTATGGTGACCAGTGTAACAAAGATACTAGGCATCTTTGGATACAGGTAGTATCAAGGATACAGGTAGTCCTGCAAGGAGCAGGGAGTTGGACTCGATCATCCTTATGGGTCCCTTTCAACTCGAGATATTCTATGATACTAAACAAGTGAAACTGGAAAAAGTAACTAACTGAAATATAAGATGTATTTATTAAACTTCAACTGACGATTCAATCCCTTTTGTCCTTGAAAAGTTTAGTTACAACTTAAAGATGACAGCTGTAGATTTCCCTCCATGGTGTTTCAGAGTTTTCTCTCAATATATTCATCGTGCATTGATACCTTTGTAGGGCTAATGCAGATTACATTTTCTCATATCTGTTGTCAGATACTAATAAAATGGATTCTAGTAAGTCTGTAAGGATTTGGTCTGAAACTTTTCAGTCTGTGTACCAGTTCCTTACAGACTCTTGGGTGGTGGGGTCAAACAAGGAGGAAGGGATAACGCACTGGCTGCTCAGAAACCCCAGGCTGCTACCACCTTGCTCATCTGTTTTCAAGAATGGTTATGAATTTTGACATTACATTTCTGCACTAATGAAACCAGAGAAAACCTTCACAAAATATGCAGTTAGAAGTGAAAAACTTTTGCTCTCAGGTTACAACACTGGCCAAGGGAAATACCCTGTAAGGTGTTTCAGAGGCACGCCTGCCCCCAGCCCTGTGAGACCAGACATCGGTGGGGCAGTCCCTGGACTGTGTCCTTAGTCCGAATCCGACCAAAACAACACTGATAAAATTTGCTCTGCCTTGACTGTTGTAGAACGTGTTGCTTCGTGGGCTGCATAATTAAAAAAAAAAAAAAAATAGGGAGTGATATGCTCTCCTAAACCAAGCATCACCTCAGTGGCAGGCGCAGGTAGATGGGATTAGTCACCACGCGGCTCCAGCTCTCTGCAGCACTTCATTTACCAACATGACTGTAATTAACCTTTCAGCAAACACATTGCTGTTGCCATGGGAACCCACCCTGGACATAAAGACAGTTTCATTATGTACTGCATATGCTGAGTAAAAGTTACGCTTCTGACAACCACGTCGTCACGAAAGGGTGTCAAAGCGGTCGTGAGCATCATCACGTTGGAGAGAGATGGGATGACAGCTCAATAGGAAAGTCAGGACCAATCTACAGAAACTAAGGCCACAAGAGGTGCCAGGGAACCCAGAAAGCCACGTCACACCAGCTCAAGTCACCTTTCCTTCCACTTCTCCAGAGTAAGCAGTCACTGCAGAAAATAAAAATTTCAGAGCAGGAGGAAAGAGTGAAGGACAGCACTCCTCTGTATCTCCACATATAAATGGAATCATATTAAAAAACCCCACGAATTAAAAAAAAAAAAAAAAGAATTAGCGCTTTAACCTAATGTACAATAGGCACAGAAACTCCATAATGCTATTTATTTTTAAAATTAATGCAGTAGGTTTATCTGAGAAAATAAGAATCATAAAATCTAAACAGAATAGCACCTTACTAGCTAATATTTAGTTTGCACTCCACAATTTGCATTATAATCACTGTCTACTTTCTTCTCAGAAAGGATTTCTAAAGACCGACATAATGAGATTCGCAATTTACTGTACATTACCCTAAGAATCTCAAGCTTTACTGAAATTTATCAAATAATATTTATTAGCATTCTAGGAAGCCTTTAATTCAATATTAATCTACATTTGTCAAATAAAGAACTAAAATACATTTTGAGTTGCATTATCTTTTCTTTCTTGAAAAAATTTGAATTTGTATACTCACTAATTTGCAAAATTCAGTGTCTATTACATCTTTAGATCATTAGCTCCTATTGGATCCTAACACACTTGTCATGAAAAGGAAGGTAAAAAAATTCCATCTGTAGACTTGAGAACTAATTTCTAACATAAAACATTCTACAGCAATGTAAACGTACTATTTATGTGTGCCTCAGTTTTCCCCAAGACATACTTATCTGTCCATATTTGGGGCGGGGAGGGGGGAAGACTCAGGCATCCAAAATTCAAATCAGGCAAAATTTAGGCAGTCCAAGTGTCAGAACAGAACAGAACAATTGCAGTTGGAAAGGACCTACAAAGATCATCTAGTCCAACTGCCTGATTAATTCAGGGCTGGCCAAAAGTTGAAGTATGTTATTAAGGGCGCCACAAAATAATTTTCTTCATAACACCTTCCATACCTAGTGGTCCCTCAGAACTTCTCTTTTGCCCCGAAAAATTACTGGGGTGCTTCGAGTTCGCTGTTGTGCATTTGCTGTCTTTCCTCAGCTGCGTATGTAAACGCGTGCCAGCTCCAGCTGAGATTCCTAAGTTCAGGCACCCATGGGCATCTACTAATCTGGGAGACGTACTCAACACATGCTCACAGGCATGGACAGCACCAAGCTCAAAAAGGAGGAAAATACAGAGCAGAGAGCAGCAGCGGTGCTTACATTTCCCTAATAGTGCGCGGGGCCGGGGCTCCTGCCCAGGAAATACAAAACCTGGCCTCTAGACCTTCGCCCGAAAACTGCCAATTCATTTTTCATTGAACAGTAAAAATAGAAAATGCATAAGCCACTGTCAGACAGAAGCTGCAGCCTGATTTCTTCGCTGCCCTCTCTCCTGCCGGCTGGCCCAGCTCTCAGGGGGAGGCCGGGCTGTGCCGCCGAGAGAGGGGGTGCAACTCGACCCGGCTGCCTGCTCTCCGGGACGGGGCGCAGTCATGAGGCCACTGCACAAGTGGCAGAACTCTCCTTCTTTCCATCAACAAATTAAGAAAACAGCAATAAACCTAATTAAATCCCTGAAAAATTGAAACAACAGTTGCCCACCCCAGAAACACTCCAGTCAGGCCACAGAGATTTTGTTCACCTTTTCCTGTCAAATGACTCACAGGTGACTCCAGGCTTCAATATTGTTAGCAAAATTGAATTTTGCAGTGGCAACACAGTGGGTTAAGAACCACAGAAGAGGCAGAAGCAGTCACCAGTGTTTCAAGGGCTAGAGGGGCTAGTGGGGCTTGTGTGGGGAAGACCGACGGCAGGATGCAGGAAGAGTACTGGGATCTGCCCCATTTGGAGGAACTGGGTTTGAGGGAGGAGGGATCAGAGTTATTCAAGCTGCAGATCTCTCTCTTTCTCCTCCCCCAAACCACGTCCCTTCTGGGATCTCACTCTCTCCCCTCACTTCTTCATGATCCAGCTGACAGCCTGCAATTGCTGCCGAGACACATTTGCATTACCTCCTGCGGCCCCAGGCAACTGGCTACAGCTTTGAGCTGGCTTAGACATTCCTGCACAGTTCACATGCTTGGACACCTGACTATTCACACGCTTTATAAAGAGCAGGAAGATGGGCTTGTGGGCTCCGTTCCTGGAGCTGGATATTAAAAAAACAACTGTGATGATATTCAGCAATGCTACAAGTCCTCTCGCAGGCCATCTGCAGACCTGCTGGGTGGTACAATATGCTTTGAGGAATGAAGGTGGGGATGCTTCACTGTCCCTTTAGGGGATTCAAGACTTCAAGGTCCTTATTCTAAACTTAAACAAGTTTAGATGAGATGAAAATTGCTTTTCTGCTCTTTTTGCTTTTCTTCTGCTAGGAACCTGCTCCCATTCTCATGGGGTTGGTCCAAAATTCACAGAGGTAAGGAAGACCTGTAGTGACAATGGTTTCTTTGAGCAGGCTACTTGCTATTGACCTCAACAGTGGTGGGATCAGGCCTTCTCCCCCCCCGCCCCCCCTTTTTGTCCCTCACAGTACAACCAAAAAATAGCCACAACAAAGAGTTAAATTTGCTCTCTGTGCCAAAATGAAACTGAAAGGAAATATATGCTATTGCCTTCATTACTTCACAAATACATAAAACACCCAAAACCATAGGATTATTCTGACATCACAAAAGAAGACACTGATAAGGATATGGTTCATTTGTTTATTAGCAGTATTTACTCTCTGATAATGTGGATTATTGACTCATGAGAAGCAAATCAGCAACAATCAATCCCTCTCTAGGCTTTCTGAAGTCCACTCTGCCCAATGGCTGCCTGGTTCAGACCGAAAGCTTCGCAGAGAGTTTTTTTGCCTTGTCCAGCACAGACACTGCTCATGCTTAAGAACAGTTACTACAGAGAAGGTATCAAAGGAGCCCTACCACCTCAATTACTAGAAGATATCCTTTACATTTAATTATTTTCATGCTTTCTTGAAGGCTTAAGTATGAAGGCAACCAATGGGTGTCATAGTTGAGTTTGTCATAGTTAGAAGCATTTAGATATATCCACTGCGTTTACATATTAAGCACAGTTAATGTACTCTCCCACTAAATAACTTCTTCAGTTTAAGATCGAAACATGATAATAAATTTGTGCTTTCTTCAAGGCACTGTTGCAACGATAATCCAGGAGGGGAGGCAGGGTAAACATACTTCACCCACCTTCACTACGTCAGTGCTTGACAGGCACTGAGCTACGTCATACGATAGCTTTTATCACTTTCCGTATCAAGTAATCATTTTTTGATTACCCGTTATGTCCTCCTGAAATGAGTGTTGGAAAGCCACTGCATCTCCATTTCATATTAAGCTTACCATTTGGCTAGTGTAACTTTCCAAATTGCAGCAGTTGTTTTTGATAGGATTTCTGTATGTTTTTGCTTCTGGTTCATTTCTAATGAGACCATGCAATCAGGTACTTAAATCAGAGGATAAAAAGCCTAGGGAAAATTAGGCACTGAACCATGAACTTTACTGGGTGACCTTAGACAACTTTTCCTTATGATTCATCCAATTTATCTGAAAAAAAAAAAAAAAAACTCAAGAAAAAACAAAAAACCCCACAAAAAAACCAACCAACCAACCAACCCACACACCAAACCAAACCCACAAAACACCCCCCCACAAAAAAGCACCACCAAAAAAACCCCAAACAAGCACCAAACCTGTGTAAAAAAAAAAAATCTCAGGTCTTGCAGAAAATTGGAGGTGACACATCAGCTGAGCTCACCTCCCAACATCATCCTACTGTGGGGCTGAGCACATTGCTGGGATTTCAATTTTATAAATTATGTGTGCTGTAAACTGGAAGAAGATGTAAGTGTAATCCTCAGAAGTCAGCAGTGCCAGCTTGCTAAATCACTATATTTCTTTAAACTTACATTCTGAACTTAGAGACCACTGTGAGAATTTCAATTAGTGCAAACTATGGTTTACTAAAAAGCTGAGTACAAGTAAACATCCTTCTAGTTCACAGTTTTGATGTAAGAAATTCATGAGCTTACCACTGAAACACAAATAATGTTGTAGTACTGGATGTAGATGCTCATCGAAGAGAAATCAATCTAATAAAGAATTTACTCAGTTAACACTGCAGTGCCTTTTTTGAAGCCATGTGTGCAATGTCTCTTTAAAAGGTGCAGCAAGGATTTAGGACATCATAACAAGACCCATTGTTTCCAATCCATGACTTGAGAAGATGTCCTATTTCTGGAAATATTTTTGCTGCTATTTTCTTTCCCTGTGTGTCCCCACTTCTTCTTCACTTGGGTTTTAAAAATTTATTGCTTATCCTCTATTCCTCCAAGTGCCATTTTCTGTCACTCCCTGCTGTCTTCCTCTGCACTTGTCAGGAGCTCCGAGTTGAAATGGATTATCTGAACTCAGCACTACCTCCAGAGGAGTCACCAAGATGACAGAATTCAATGAAATAAAAACTATCTCAGTCACTGATTAGCAGGAGAAAAGGGTCAGACAGGATAGGTGGGGAGGAAAGGGAGATGATCACAGATTATTATAAACCTCCCAAGTGAGTCATGATGAATAAAACCCTGTGCCCAACTGAGAACTAGGAATTTAGGAATCATGGATGACATACTTTAGCAAACTGATTTGTAAAAACTGATTTGTGTTCCCCATACAAATACTTCCCCTTGAAGCACAACAGAGTTGCAAAGGGAGTATTTCTGAATCGTATTTTAAAATACCTCACTGACAAGTACACAGCAACACACCTTTACAATTCATCTGTTTGCCTTAATTTACCAAGAAAATCCAAGACATGAAGGAATTCTGGGTTCTACTGCTATGTAAAAATGATGGAGTTTGTTTCCAAAAACAACTGCAGTGAGGTAGCAACAGACTCCTCAGCCTTGTTGAGAATGACAGGCAGTTGGAAAGAAAGCTTACGGATAAAAATCCCAGACCGCATCCCTTTGCTCTAAATGGGAGTCAATACTGCGCTCTGCAAAGGGTCAGGGGAAAAAAGAAAAATCAAGAAGTTGTCAGGGACTGAGAGTGAACAGCACTGATTCTGTATGAATGTAAAAAGCAAACAAAACAAAACACAAAAGAAAATGTCTTTGTGCAGACGTAGAGCTTGGTGCTGGATTTTGTCCCAAAATAGACAGTTTCCAAATATAACAGCCTAGCAGTACCAGGAAATCACACTTTGAGAACTTTCTTGTTTGGTTATTACTCATTTTTTTTCTATTGAAATTATAGATGTTCTGAGTTACAGAAACCTCTGTAAGAAAATTACATTTAAACATAAAAATAAATTATTTTAAAACCTAAACAAATGCCTGCAATGAGCAGGAAATGTCTCTTACTGAAGAACAGCTATTACTATTATTGTCTCATGCTATAGCAGACATTTCATAATCCTCACGTATATTATCCAAAGTACTTCAGCATTTTAGGCATTATATGCCTCATAAATCAGAACGTTTTAGAGTAAGACTTTTCTGATTTAATAATCTAATTTTGTAATAATACTCAAGGCATCTCATAAACAAACTGTTTACCTACAGACTCCAGACAAACTCTTCAGCTCATCACACTGTTGACATTCTGTGATCTGTATTACGCAAAAAAGTTCAATGGACCTTCAGGCCTAAGATTCATTAATTTATGCATTTCCCTTAAAAAGCAACGCAATGGCAGCAGCAGCTACAGCTTCCCCACAAACTGTTTCAGGTCTCATATTCTTCACTCATCATAAGTAACTCCCTCTACCGCAAAAAGGTCCAAGTTTGACCTGGTAACTTGGCGAATTCTAGCGGTCAAAAGCAATCTTCCTCCAAAACAGAAGAGAGAGCTCTGACACACTTCACTAGGTTTTTTTAATACACAGCATGAGAATGGTGGAGAATCCTCCTCTCCTTCTCTTGATGTCTTTATTGAACGACCGTCACTTTGTTTCATTTCTTGGATAGCTTTTTATATTAGACACAAGCATTTTCTTATGAAATCTCCTCTATGCCTGTTATCTGCTGAGATATTCTGCTCTTACCATTAATTTAGTACCACTTTCCCTAACCTTTACAAATCCAAAAAATCCTCCCAATGGTGTGAAGAGGAGTAGATGGGGATGACAGGAAGGATTGGTGTTCAATACCATACACAAATGATCAGGCAACTAATAAATCACAACATTATTACAAATGTTTGCAGGAGAAATATCCCTGTTTAGGGTGATGAATATGAAGAAACACCAATGACTGGCAGAAAGTGACCAAAACTTGACAGATTGACAGGCCTATTCTAGCAGCTGCACCTCAAGCAATATTACCCCTGTAAAGCTGATAACATATGCATGAATAAGGTAAAAAAAAAAGTTAAACCCTGAGGAAGAGATCAGGTGCAACATCTAGTGATGAGAGTGACAGCCATGCTATTACAGGATCAATTCTTAACATTATCATTAACTCAAAAAGATTCAGAATAACGTAATTTCTAAAAGAGATAATTTGGACAAATTTGCAGCCATCCATTTCAGTCAGAGTTGGTCAAGTCTGATAGAAAACAAGTGAAGATTAAGAGATAGCTCACCATTAGACTTGGAAAATTTAAAACTGAAAACAAAATGTTCAGTCAGTTCTAAAGAACTGGACACAAAGTTTGGGATAGAGTCCACTAACAGTGACACAGACAGCTCAGCTTGCTTAACAAAGATGACGTGCCAGCTGCTTATTCTGTTTGGGATGTAGGAGTGTAGAACAAGCCAGATGTAACTGGCAAGATCTCATGAAAAGTTTATGATTTTCAAGTCCCCTATTTTTCCAGACCTACTGAAGAAAGGCTTTCATTCGGCAAATAAAGCTCAGTTTCATTTTTTGGTCTAACTTTGCCAATTTATTTTTAATAAGAATTTGAGAGGTCAATGTTAGCTTAGTTTTGCGAGAGCTTTTTTACTACTCGGGAATCATTGATTCACAGGTTTCTAAGGGAAGGGATGATCAGAACTCTTAGTCTGAAATCAGTGCAGTAATGACTATGCAATACCACTTACTATTCTCAAGTTCAACCAGTATTTGCATACAGTATATTTTATATTATAGAATAAGGCACTAGTTTCAAGCCAGGAACCTCAAGAGGTGGAAGTCACAACCCATTAAAATTTGCATGCAGTATAAAGTTTAAATTGTCTGGCTTAGTGTTTCCCTAATATCTTCTGTTACTATACTCACAAATCACAGTCAAGTCATATCTTGATGTTTCTTTTGATAAACTAATGAGATTGCACTACTTAAACTGTTTTAAAAATAAAATCCCCCAAATATGCAGCTTTTAGCAGCAAAACAGTCACCTAATTTGTGACAGTCTGGACTTTTTATTATGCTGCAAAAGATTCTAGCTCTGCATGAACTTATGAGCTGCAAGGTGAACCACAGGTAACAGAAATCTACCATCTAATTCCCAAGTCCATTGAATACTAATGGAGGTTACTAGTGATTTTTACTCATTTGAGAGGATTACTGGTACAGTTTAAAAAAAATTTGCCGACATTCAGTCTAGGAGCCCCTCTTATCCTACTTTCCGAGCCAGATAAAACAAAGATATGCAAATATTTCCCTAATGCCAAAGAGAAAAGGAACCGAGCTTAGAGAAGAAGGAAATATTGGGGTATTGCCTCTTATTGAATTGCTGACATTAAATGCTGATAGGCTTTTAGTACACTGGTATTACTTAAAAGCTTGAGAAGCCATCACCAGGATGAAAAACGGCAGCTGAGAGAGAGACTATGAATGAGGGTGGACACTTAGAGATGCTGATAACACCACACAGAAAACCACTTGAAAAATACAACAGAAAGATTTATTGTTAACGTGCTAGGACTGAAGAACTGCTGCATCCTCAACCTCATGCTTAACTGGTGTCGAGCATTCAAAGCATACACGCAGTACGTTGCTAGCACCTTTCCTCCTCTCCGCAGCTCCTACAGCCCAAGAGCAGCAGCTGTTACGCACCCACCGCCCAGTTGCCTAATCCAAATGATTTGGCTACACTCAGGTTCTGAACTCTTCTGCAATTCCCATCTGCCTTCTCCCATACCCCTCTGCGATCTTCCCTTACCAAATGCCCAACAGAAAATCCATCTACCATCAAGTACAAAAAAATCTCCATCCAGCTGTAGTATTTTCCATTCTTCTAATCCAGCTGTAAAGATGGTCAACGTTCAACACTATTTGCCTTGAACCTAGCTGAAAATCTAAGGGTTAACAGCCTGTCATCATGCACCCAGATCCCAAAAATGACATAGTATCCAGATTCCTGCATATATTTTGCAGATGTGATGTCATACAAGTGGTGATACTCTCATGCCCATAAGGAATTGTAGCTCCTTTGATTTATCTCCAACACACTCCTTTTAATTGAAGCTGTACCTTAGGCCAGTAGCAAAGACTTGTTAAGAGAGAAGAAATAAAATACCTGCCAATATGTCTGACAGAAGAAAACTTTAAGCCAAGCCATAAGCACAACACTGCACTCCGGCATTGTTGTTGAGTACATGCCACACAAAAGGATCATTTAAGATATGCCGGTCTCAGAAAGTGCCTTTTTTACTTACTTATTCATTTTTTAAAACAAACGAGACGTAGAAGTCTCAGTAAAAAATTCTTCAGGTTGAACAGATTTTATCTTCCCACCAGTAACACTGCTCATGTAAGGCAAAGTCACGATAAAGCATTAATTGGTTTTTATCCAGTCTGCAGAAAAGTTTCCTTAATGTTCTTCGGAAGAGTCTGACGAAGCTACATTTAGTTAATTTTTATGTTTAACTACTACATATCAATTACTGAAAACTGAATTCTGCATCTTTATTAAAAAGTATGAAAGACAAAAAGAAACACTATATTAAGGATAACTTTATAAAATTCTCAAAATACTATGCATACATATTTCTCAATGCTACTGCCAATTAAAAATAAATTTTATTTCTTCTGTAGTAATGAGCCACCGAGCTCCTCCTTATCTACAATTTAATTTATACAATAAAACTTCTGGAAGATCTTCTATTATTTATCCTGAGAACATGGACAGCAAGAATGGATAGAGATGTCATATAGCCTCTAAAATAACCATGCGTAAACACACACAGCCAGATGAGAGAGCAGCACATACTTTTATCAGAAATCCATCATGCGTACAGAATACAACGGGGACTCAAGTGTCAAATCTCACAGTGGTGGACTTCATCAAAGAAAGAATTACAGCTTTGTGTCTTCTTTGACTAGTAGGCCAGGATTTTCTTCAAAGCTTTCCGTGAAATCCACTTCTAACAACCCCGTAAGTCACCTTTAATCTTTAAAGTCACAACCAAAAAGGTGCATGTTGTGGTTTAACCCGGCAGGCAGCTAAACACCACACAGCTGTTTGCTCATTCCCCCAGTGGGATGGGGGAGAGAATTAAAAAAATGAAACCCCAAAACAGAACAAAAAAACCCACCACAAAACAAAAAAACCCCAAAACCACACCACAAAAAAACCCCCACCACCAGAAAAACAAAAAACCCAGCCAACTCGTGGGTTGAGATGAAGACAATTTAATAGGACAGAAAAGAAAGGGAAAATAATAATAACGATAAAAGAATATCCAAAACAAGTGATGCACAATGCAATTGCTCACCACCCACTGACCGATGCCCAGCCAGTTCCTGAGCAGCAGACCCCGGCCAGCTTTTCCCCCAGCTTTATATGCTGAGCACGACGCCATATGGTATGGAATATCCCCTTGGTCGGTTGGGGTCAGCTGTCCCAGCCGTGTCCCCTCCCGGCTTCTTGTGCCCCCCCAGCCTCCTCGCTGGTGGGGTGGGGTGAGGAGCAGAAAAGGCCTTGACTCCGTGTAAGCACTGCTCAGCAACAACTAAAACATCAGTGTGGTACCAGCATTATTCTCATCCTACATCCAAAACACAGCACTATACCAGCTACTACAAATTACAAAATTAACTACAAAATTTACTCTATCCCAGCCGAAACCAGGACAGTGCAATTTGAGAGCTGTTACAGATACAAGAGTGAATTCTTTAAGCAATTGACCATTTTCACTAACACAACTGGATTTTAACAGAACTTCCTCTAAATCTAAGCAATAGTGAGATCTAAGAATTCAAGCTTTCTCATTAAGAGGAGGGGATCTCAAGGCTTCGCCTTGAAAACAGCACACTGAATGACATCTTCTACTGCAAGCACGTTTGTTCTCCAGAAGAAAACAAAATCTGATGTCACTGTAATGTGATTGATAATGCCTTGTTACCACAGAAGAAAACCTGTGATAAGATAAAGGAATTTCCCTGTAGCGTAGGATAAATCTGTCTGAACAAGGAAAGATCTTTCCTGCTTATCCTGAAGTACACATATTTAGTGAAATCTGCATTATAAATATAACTGCAAAATTTCGTTGAAGACAACAGAAGACATTCTCTTTTGGAGATTTTCACAACTATTTACTGTTCCTCCACTCCAAACACAATCTGGGATCTCAAAGTCAAGCTGAATTGCTCAGACGTTTGTCACCACCAGAAATACAGCTTCATGTATTAGATTATGATTCTATTTATTCAAACACATAGTACTCAACCCTGACTTTACTAATATGTCAAACCAACTGCTTTTGATGGATTTTTATAGGTACAACTGCTTTCTGGTCAGTAAATAATCTGACTGATATATAAACAGAAACATCAATGAGTTTTCATGAAGATAGTGAAATTTAGTATGATACAGTATAAGAGTGATGTTATAAATAGGGCCGTTCAGCCTGGAGAAGAGAAGGCTCGGGGGGAATCTTATCAATGTATATAAATACCTGAAGGGAGGGTGCAAAGAGGATGGAGCCAGGCTCTTTTCAGTGGTGCCCAGTGACCAGACCAGAAGCAGTGGGCACAAACTGAAACACAGGAGGTTCCCTCTGAACATCAGAAAACACTTTCTTACTGTGAGGGTGACCAAGCACTGGCACAGGCTGCCCAGAGATCTTGTGGAGTCTCCCTCTTTAGAGATATTAAGAAATTGTCTGGACGCAGTCCTGGGCAACCGGCCCTAGGTGGCCCTGCGTGAACAGGGGCGTTGGACCAGCTGTGACCTCTGAAGGTCCTGCCCAACTTCAACCACTCTGTGATCACTACCAAGAGTAGCTATAACCCTGAACTAGTGCTGGGCATGAAACTTTTCATTACACACCTGACTACCCAAGATCTTCCCAAAGTTAAAGCCTCATCAAGGCAGACCACCCAATATACAGAGGTTAGGGCACTCCTCTGCTGTATGGGAAGTAAACATTCATATCTCAGTTCTACGTGCAGGAAAAAACTCAGATCGCAGTCTCTCAGATTACATACATTCCAATTTTTTTTTTTTTTACACATGCTTTATCGTGAGATGTGAAATATATTTCTGTTAAAGGCTATTGCCATAGCATGGCCCGAACAACATAATTCCAGATTTCCTTATCCAGTGAACAGGAGCTCTTAATTCTGAGATTAAACAGAATTTTGCGTAATGATGAAAAGCCCTATCTTTAAAAGCAAAGTTTATTCTGTAATTTAGAAAAACTAAAGAGACTTGCAGATGGTCACAAACTCTCAAATGAACAGTGTCAGCAAAGAATCGAAGTGCGTCATATGTTCAGAAAAAAACCACAGGCCAATTTCAGTGAAAGACCCAATGTTAATTACAGAAAAAATATTTCCCACTACTGCTCTCACCTTCCCTGAGCAAAGAAAGTTTATATTTGCCAAAAGACTCGACGTATTTATCCTAGACTACTTCCAGTACCTTGAAATGTCACCACTGGAGGATTCTGCAGTCGAGGCTCAGCTACGTACTACAGATCAGTTCAAAATCAGAAACTCAGTGAAGCAGCACCCATCTGCCTCCTGCTTGCCTTTGAGTCGCTTCTGAACAGCCCCGGTTGTACTAGCAATTCTGTCTCAGCTTACAATGCATACAGTACTAGCTAAGCTAGTCACAAATTGAATTTTGAGGTAAGTAGAAGACAATAAAGGTGAGAAATTCATTCCAGGTTTAAAAATTAAGTCTGTGTTGGATTAGAAGAAAACACCTTATATTTTGGATCTATGCTAATATTTAAGTAGAGGAATAGTGAATAATACTGAAATTAGTGAGGTTTTCCTATTGCAATGCTGCTTTTTTTTTTTTGTAATTGACTGCATTAAGCTGTTTTACAAATATGCTGAAACTACTGCTTTTAATGGCTTTAACAACGTAGGAGCTATCGATTTTTGCACCCAATTCCAAGAGCTGATGAATGTCCTTTTTCCACTTAAAGAGAAGAGAGATGACAGCTCTTCCATCTGTTGGGACTAAGAACCTTTGTGACTGAAAACCAGCTAGGTCTTTTTTCCTCCTGAGAAAGGAAAACAAGAATAAATTGGCTATGTAGATGCTCTTTAATAGGCAGTGCTTAAATTGAGAGTCTATAGCAACATGAACTGCTTTCTATAGCTGGTTTGTTTGTGTCTCAGGCACAGGAGCCAAGGGAGACGGCTGCATTATTCACTGGATGTTGCTGTTACTGCAAGATAAATACAGCATCCTTCTTTTTATCTCTGAAGTGCCTTTCAGATAAACATTCTGACCTGAAGTGAAGCCCTTTGCCGTTTAAAAACAAAACCAGAAGAGATCTATTTTCCCAACAAAAGCAGGACCAAGCAGAGAGGTGGCTTTGGACCTGACATTTAACAACAGCATTTGATATGATCCCAACCAGGGTTACACAAGCCGGGGAGCGGGGAGAGCAGCTCAGTGGCTGCTAAAGAAGTTATGAGACATAGAAACAAGACGATAACAAGGCTGGAATTTGTAGGACCTTTGCTGTCAGGTTCTGCAAAATCAAAGTCAATAACAAGCACTGGCCAAGAAGCATTGGGCCCAGCGGTGCCATTAGGACAGGGTTAGGACAAAACTACAGCTCTCCAGTGCTCTGAGCTGCCAAGTGCTGAACCAGCATTTTAGGACGAAAAAAAAATCTGTAAGAAAAGCAGTTCAGATTTGTTCTCTGTTTCACCTTTGAAAGACTAACAGGTAGAAATGCTTTTGCGCAGAAGAATGAGAGCGCAAGGGAATAAGTTATGCTCCTCTTCTCCGGTTCAACGCATATTTAACTGCATTACATCCTAGTATTTTCACACATCAGTATCGTACAACAAACATACAATTACAAACACGTTGTTTCCAAGACTCAAACCCAAAGCTAATAGATGTTACTCCACGCATCAGATTTGTATGCATCTATTACCCTAGGTCAAAGAGCACCCTGTGCTCCTGCTATATTCCCCCAACACCAAGTACAGATACTTGTTCTTGAAACCTCAAATAATGGAAACCTCACATTCTCTCTAGGCTACCTGTTTCAAAGCTTCACCATCCTTATTGTTGGAAGCTTTTTTTCTGATGTATAACCTAAATCTTCCTTGCTGCAATTCAAGTCTGTTTCTCACTGATCTCCCTGTGAAAGACCATGAATGTATTCTCTACCTCTTTGTAACAGCCTTTTATATATTTGAAAGCTGTTATCATGACACCTAAGTCTTACCTTCTCTGTATTCAAAAAAATCCAGTTCCTTCAACCTTTTCTTATTAGTCTTTTTTTTTTTTTAAACAGACTTCTGAGTACTCTCATTATTTTTCTCTGAACTCTCCTAAATTGGTCCATATCCTTTTTGACCTTAGGAGGTTCAAGGAGGGCTAAAGAATTTCTTCTGCTGTTTAACACAATGTTCCTGTCACACATTCCAGATGGTGCCTGACATCATTGACAAGACATTGTTTACCTAAGTTCAAGTTGAGATTGACTATTAACCCTCATTTTTTCTTCTATTGCTGATGCCTAAGGAGTCATTACCCATCCTGTGCTTGTACAGTTAATTATTCCTATCTAAATATAGAAGTTTAAATCTGTCCTTTCTACATAGCAACCCAGCTAAGCTTGTTTTATTTTTCCCATAGTGTTTCAGGAACAGAATGACTAGAATTATTTTACATTCACAGAATTCAAACCTTGCCTCTGAAATATCCTTGTACATTTTCCATGTTGTTGTTACCTGAAGACTGAATAAGCAGTCTCTATCCTTCATCCAAAGTATTTAATGAAAAGGCAGAAAAATAATTGGGCTGAACTCAGGCTCCTGAAAAGTCCCATTTGATGTATCTGTCCATTCTGACAGATTTTCTAATGTGTATGTATACAGACATCTACAGCTTCTCTTCTACTTACCAGAACTGTTAAGCTGTCAGAATAGAGAATTAAATTAATGACTTTTTTTCTTGATTAATCTTGATTTCTTGATTACAGTTATTAAGCACTGTTGTAGTCTTCTAGTTGCTTACAAAGAATTTATTTATTTGTTCCAATGCTTTTTTAAAAGAAAAAAAAAAAGGAGTTAAACTGACAACCTTGTAATGCCAAGATTCCTCCTTCCCTTGTTTTACAGATGGTATTATGTTTGCCCTTTCCACCCAGGTTTTGCTGAATATTGTGGTAATGAAGAACAGCCAGTTTAAAAACAAAACCCCTAGATTATTTCTGGTCTATATGCCTTTGAAGCCTCAGTCTGGTAGGTGTTCTCAAAGTACAAGTAACATTTACCACCAGCCTAAAAACCTGCACAAAATGCAGCTGTGACAGAGCAGAAGATTGAAGTCTGATGTCTTCCTCTACCTGAAGGGATTCAAATCCAGGTCTCCTATCAAACTGGCTGCAGCTATGGGATTACTTATGAGGAAGACTGAGGAGGGAGGAACAGGGAGTATGAAGCCTTGTGTCCCTGTTTAGAAGACTACTCGTATATTTTATAGCAAACAGTCTTTGCTGCTTAATACAGAAGCCAAATCAGAAGGATTCCTATCATTCCTGTGTCTTCTTTCCTCCTCCCTTCCTCTCTTCTGCAATGGCAGTTTCACGAGGAGTGGAGAGTCACAGCACCGTCGTGCTGACGACAGCACTGAATCCGTCTCATCTCCTAAGCAAATATTCTACTAACAAAGACATGAGTATCTTCAGAAGGTTCCTCCAAACTAGAGTTAGAAGACCACTGTTTGATTTAGAACTTCTTATCCTCACTGTTTTCCTATTAGGCTGCACAAAGGAACTGACAACTGAACGTGTACTTCAACAGCTCCTCCTGCCCAACATGCTCGATACTTCGTTTGGGACACTCAGCTCTTCCTATTTTGCTAGTCTTCCTATGGTGCACCTAGCAGTATGGCTTCTATGCCAAAGACAAGGAGATTGAACGCGAGGTGCTAAAGCTCAGCTCTCATCCTCAACCTTCCTGCACCTGGCCCCGTTTCCGTTGAGCAGGCTGCTGCAGCAACTACTGCCGTGTTACTTTCAGGCTGGGCAAGAAATCCAGGCATGTGGTTAGCGTGGTTGGTTATTTACTGGCCAAATTCAGTGAGTGCAAATACTGCAATGTATGGTAACCTGCTTAAGTGCTCTCTTAGCAATCCTGGTATTGGTTCTTGCCATGATTCACCACAGTTCCTTCATTTACAGTTATGGAGACCATATACTTAAAGGATCCTGAAAGTTGAAGTTCTTGCTATAGTGTGGTTACCTAATAAGATTTCGTGTGTTATGTGGTCTGTCTGAATTATTATAATTGACAGTATTTAAAAATACCAATTATTATACATATATATTCTTAAAGTTAATGCTAATATTTAGCAATTCCCTTTAGAACAGTATTTTCTATTTCACCTCAGTATATTAGATTAATTTATGTCAGAACTGAAATCACTTTGCTAGAAAAACACCGAGTGAGGCCATACACTTTAAAGACTTACTGTGTGCCTAAAACCATCACTGCAAGAATGCTTACTCATTCCTTAGATAAATCACAAGAACACAGACTATATTAATGTCTGAATACATAAAAATACCTAGCTCAATGCACCCATACACACAAAGCAATGACTGCATTCAACAAACATAGCCTGAAAAGTACTTAAATGACCAAAAAACCCCTATCCCAACAAAAACACCTTTTAATGGTATCTGCCTATGGTGCTTTAAATTTGCTTCATAACAGTGACAAAAAACCCTGCATAACAGAGCAATTTTCTGAACACCATAGTCATCCTCCATGCTGGATTGCTTTAAATCTTAAGAAAAAACAACCAAAACCAGAAGATTGCACCTATTTAAATAAAACTATGTGGAAACTATTCAAGATTCCTTACTTCAAGATGGACAGAATTCGTACAGGCAGAGCAAGGAAAGCAGGTAACACTGTCGTGGTTTAACCCCAGCCAGCAACTGAGCCCCATGCAGCCGCTCGCTCACTCGCCCCACAGTGGGATGGAGGAGAGAATCAAAAGGGTGAAAGTGAGAAAACTCGTGGGTTGAGATAAAGACAGTTTAACAGGGAAAGCAAAAGCCATGCACACAAACAAAGCAAAACAAGGAATTCATTCACTGCTTCCCGTGGGCAGGCAGGTGTTCAGCCATCTCCAGGAAAGCAGGGCTCCATCACACGTAACAGTGACTTGGGAAGACAAACACCATCACTCCAAATGTCCCCCCCCTTCCTTCTTCCCCCAGCTTTATATGCTGAGCATGACGCCATATGGTATGGAATAGCCCTTTGGGCAGTTGGGGTCAGCTGTCCCAGCTGTGTCCCCTCCCAGCTTCTTGTGCACCTGGCAGAGCAGGGGAAGCTGAAAAGTCCTTGATTTAGTATAAGCACTACTTAGCAACAACTAAAACATCCCTGTATTATCAACACTGTTTTCAGCATAAATCCAAAACACAGCCCCATACTTGCTACTATAAAGAAAAGTAACTCTATCCCAGCCAAAACCAGCACATTCTCCACCCCTTTTTCCATACCATTCATGTCATGCTCAGGTCTATCACTATCCAATACATTCTCATTACCCACCACCACCCTTCCCATCCTTTGATATAATACACAGATATGATTCCCTTAGTCTATGGACCACCACTGTGAAATGTCTCCAAAATGTCCACAAATGTCCACTAAGTTCATTTAGTCCATGACTTTAGGCTCCATCTCATATGGTGGTCACTCAGGACAGGAGAGGTGGTGTGTTGTGTGGAGTTACTGGGCACCAAAGCCAGCTCAGGTCGGGTCACTGCTGCACTTGCACTGCTTCTTGTAAGGCTGGTCCTCCATTGGTTCAGGTGGTTTCTGCTATAGTAATTCCCATAACATACAACTCAAATCATGGTTTACAACAATTTAAAGGTATTTCCATTACAATCTCCACCCCTGGTCACTTTGGACCAGGTTATAGGGTTTAACATTGCAATGAACTCCTCCCCTTGCCCCTGCTCTGGCTTGTATTTATCCACAGACTGCAGTCCCTTAGGGGTGTACCTGCTCTAAGTGGAGCCTTATCTAAGCCACAGTCTCTCCAGAGATATACCTGCTGCAGCATAGACTTATCCACAGCCACAGTCTCTTGGAGGTGCACCTGTTCCAGCATGGCCTTCTCCATGGACCACAATGCCTTCAGAGATATACCTGCTCCCTTGTGGCCTTACCTACAGCCACAGTCCCTTGAAAAGTGAACCTGCTCCAACATGGCCTTACCTATGGCTGCAATCTCTCCAGGGCTGTACCTGCTCTGTCATGGGCTTATCCATGGCCACACACTTGGAGGTGCTCCAGCATGACCTCATGCACAGCCGCTGACGCTTCAAGGTGTACCTGCTGCAGCATGGACTTATCCACAGCTACAGATGCTTTGAGGTGTACCTTCTCCAGCGTGGACTTATCCTTGGGCCACAATCCCTTCAGAGGTATACCTGCTGCGGCACAGACGCTTCAAGAGGTACCTGCTCTGGCATGGGCTCCTCCGTGGCCACAGACGCTTTGGGGTGTCCTGCTCCCACGTAGGACTCATCCATAGGTCACAGTCCCTTTGCCTCGAGTTCACACTGGACTTCCAGCCTGTCCAGTACAGCAGCACAGAAAAAGCAGCAATGCCCTGGCCATCTGCCAGCCCAGGCACATCGCCATTCCTGTTACCAAAGTGCTCCCAGGCACAGCAGAGTAAGGTGATCAGCAATACAGCAAGCAGTGAAAGCAAAAAGCAGCCACTAACAAGCATTAGACTCTAATGTAAGGCAAGCAAGGCAAGTAAGGCAAGCAAGCCCCATGGCAAGCACAGGAGCCTGCCGATTAATAGCTAAACAGAAATAACAGCTATAAAGTCGATCTAGCACACTCCAATCAAACCTGTTGTTATGTTGAATGCTTCGAGTCCCATGTTGGGCACCAAAAAGGACTGCTGTGGTTTAACCCCGGTGGGCAACTAAGCCCCATTCGCTCACCCCCGCCCCGGTGTGATGGGGGGAGAGAATCGGGGGGGGGGGGGGGGGGGGGGGTAAAACCCATGGGTTCAGATAAAGACAGTTTCATAGGACAGCAGAGGAAGATAAAATAAATAATAATAAGTGATAAAAGAATGTACAAAGCAAGTGATGCACGATGCAATTGCTCACCACCTGCTGACCGATGCCCAGCCAGTCCCGAAGCAGCAATTGCTGCTCCCTGGCCAACCCCCCCCAGTTTCTATACTGAGCACGACGCCATATGGTATGGAATAGCCCTTTGGGCAGTTCCATGGCTGTGCCCCCTCCCAGCTTCTTGTGCACCCAGCAGAGCATAGGAAGCTGCAAAGTCCTTGACTTAGTGTGAACACTACTTAGCAACAACTAAAACATCCCTGTAATATCAACACTGTTTTCAGCACAAATCCAAAACGTAGCCCCATAGTAGCTATTATGAAGAAAATTAACTCTATCCCAGCCAAAACCATCACACATAAGTATTGAAATGTACTGTAACTAAGTTAGAAAATAATAAAAATGGCTATATTATAAGGTACAATGCATCAGTAATTGCTTAGAAAAGATGCTTGCAAAAGACATGATCCTTATGGTCATAGAACCATATTACACAGGAATGCCTGTGAACGTTCCCCTTATACCTCTGTTATTTTGCAGCAATGAAAATGAATACAAATAAAGGAATAAGAATCCTTTCCAGACTTTGGTTTAGCCCTGCATGGCCGCCTCTGTCACTCGACCTGATCAATTGGCTGTTGGTGTTAGTAAAAGGTTATCTTGGATTGCATTTGCATGTTTCCAGGCTTATTCAAACTGTACCACAGCAGAAACTGTCAGCACCTTTGAAGCAAGAAGCTGACAAGCTTTTTGGAAGTAACCACGAGATATATATAGCTACATAGTTTATAAATCCAGGCCAATTATAAGTTCTTCAGGCTGTTTTATCCATTCCTCTTTGAAGTCTGTTCTAAAAACCTTTAGCTCCAATTTAACAAAAATAAATGTAAGTTACCTCTTCAATTAACAGCTCAGACTGAGAGCAGCTTCAACACCCAATGGACCAGGAACACACGTCTTGTCTTTGAATTCCACACACAGAGCAACACTTCCGAGTGCAGCAAGAAAGGACCAAACCTAAGCACAACATTGTCTCCATATTGCAATGGAAGAAGAAACAACCACATCTGTTTTGCAGAAAACAGAAATGCCTATATTGCAATATAGACACGTTATTTCCTCTGCTTTGCTGTAGTTCCTTTAAAAAGCTGAAGTTATGTCGAGTTCACCACCATTTCATTAATAACAGACAGTAATTTGTGGGGAGACCTTGGGAGCAGTAAAGCTGGTAAATCCCAGTTTATGTACGGCCTGATCCTGCGCAGCACACTCAGTGCTCCAACTGGAAGGCTGGCAGCAACCCCGTTTAACTCAAGGGAACTGGTAGCACAGCTGGAGTTGAGCTGATGAGTAGGTGTTACGCTGGAGCGAGACCTTAGTCCCCCCCCCAAATGTCACTAAAATCAATTAGGTATAAGTAGAACCAAGGGTAGCTCTTCCCTCAGGGTAGATCCCAACCAAGTGGTTACGTACCCACTTGTCTCCTTCCAGTCTATAATACAACAGAGTCTAAAATTCAAAGCAAACTGATTTTTCTGTAAGTTTTAAGCAAGCACCTACAAGACTTGCATCAACTTGATATTGAAACAGAACTCCAGCTGCACAAAATGATCCAAGAGAAGCCTTCCACTCAAGGACTCTATGTTCTCTGCTCACAGAAATACCGTCCACGAAAACAACAGGCTACGCGCAAAAGGTTACACAGCTCCAACTGCAACTTTCACTAAACGGCAAAAGTCACTGACTTCAGTTTAATACAATAACCCACTGGAGGTCAACAAAGAGTCTCTGGTATAAATGTTGAGTACCTGTGAGCAGGTAAGAGCCGCTGTCAGATTTCCTAAATTTACACAGAGCAATTAGCATAGAAGTTCCTTTCTTTTAAAAGGATAGTTTACATTTCTACACTCTTGATCTCTTTCTCCTTGGAGAGAACAATTCAGCCTTTTCCACTGCATCCCACAAGTACCAAACTACCTTCTCTTGAATGGTATAACTGATATCAATGTAAATAAACCTTGACAAACTGTTCTCTTTGAAGTTTGCTACTTCTCTTTTGAACTGAACAGCCTGAAAGCTTGCCCACCTTTCCCAACTCTATGGTCAGTGCAACCAAGTAACCCAGATATGCTCTTTTCACTGAGCACCCACCCCCCATGAGAGCTCAAACGTACCGCTTTTTCGTGGAGTTTGCATGTAAATTCAGGGCATGTTTAATATATCATTTGAAGAGTGATCGCTGACAATATTAAATCAACCACCAATATATTCATGCTACCTCTTTTGTAAGTCTTGGACAGAACAGGCAGAAGGCCAGGTCTGTAGTTTACCAAGGAAGGTTTTCAAGTTCTAAGTAGAATTCCTGCTTCCAGACTTGGACCATGTCAGTTCCGCAGCTCAGATCTTTGAAGCATCAATACAAAAACTATCACAGTAGCTCATCAACCAGCTGAAGAGTGAATCAGTGCTTGAGTACAACACAGACATTCTGACAGGTAGATAAACAGATACAACTTGCAATTTTGCTAATTTCTGCTAGGAAATTAGAACACACGGTACAATAACCCAGGCTTCACCACAGCTCAAAGAATCAGCTTCTTTAGCAAAACAAATTTTACACTGTCTCATAAATGCATCAAAGGGGAAAAAAAATCATCTACAGTCTGACTAACCAGAATTTTTCCTTTCTTCTTATTATGAATAATGTTGATAATGCTACAATAAATTCAAATGCCAGGATCTATCAAAACCTCCTTGCTGGAGAAGGCTTGATTTTTAAGGGAAAGAAATCCATAGAGATTTGACTTATTAATGGTTTATTAAAAATTAATTCATGCCAAGAGCACATTAAATGTTCATCTTATTAAAGAAAATATAATTATTTCAGTGAAAATAAAACAATCTTACTAAGATGGTAAAACATATTAATGGGATTAATATTAAAAATGTATTGTCTAGAAACACAGCAAATGAAATGTTAACATGGTAACTAAACAGCAGTTTTATATTAAAAAATATATTCTCCACAGTTATTTTGAAGTTAAACAAATTTTGGAAGCATTTATTTTGCTGAGACTTGATCACTTAAGCCCAATAATTTCGACACGATGGAACAAACTGTTCAGCAATCCTTTACTTAACCCCACAGTGCTCTGACACTTAATAGAATTTCTTTAATGAGGTTAACACAACATTATTAAGGGAATTGGGATTTGAGTTCCAGTCTTTCTATATTTCTTTTGTGAGAGTAAGTAAATAATTTTCTTAAAATATTGGTAGCTTCCTAAAGGAGGCTTTAAGGATAGACTTTTGCAAAATGTAAGGCTCTCAGGTATAATTAACATGCATATAGAGATACATGTATAGACAGTATATTAGAGAGGATATACAGATATTAGAGGGATATACAGATATTAATATACTTCTATAAGAAGCAATATATGATGTAAAGACAAAGTAACAAAGTGGATAGCATCCTTTTAACACCAATATTCAAATATGATGCTAAACTACTTTTATCAAGAATATTTGCCTTCTCATTGCTACAGAGAGACGAAAATTGCCTCATTACAGAACTTCTATTCTGTTATTTTCAAGTGATCAAAGAAATTGTATTTTGCCCACTTAAATGATAAAACATGAGTTAACATAAGAAAAGCTTATGGCTGGGTAGAGTAGAGGTATCAGCTGCAATCCTGAAATTTAAGTTTTTGGCAGCTGTGATATAAAATAGCTTTAAAGTTTTATATAAAAGATTTGCACTTTTCTCAAACAGATATTATGTCCCTTTTCATTTGCATGGACTCTTTCACCCAAATCATTAGATACAAATATCACACCTTAAGTGCCAACATTAATACTGAAAATCAAATCTTTTTCAATTGTAATCATCAAGAAAAATAGCAAAATGTAATGATCTGCCATGCTTTTTATTCAACCACAATTTATTTTAAACTTTAGCAAAACTGAGGCATTCCTACTTACTGCAACATCATTACATTTTCCAGGTACCTCTCCCTATGTAATCACAATATAACTTTTTTTCCTGATCTTCTGCTTCACTGTTTTCCAAGTACTTACAGTACTTCTCAGGTTGGTGTCATCTGCGGATTTAATAAGCACATTCTTGACACACGCTTCTTTTTGACAGTGAAATATTAATAACACTCCCTATTATAGCTTTTTCAACGTTTTCTATCCACCTACAATAATTTCTTCTGCTGAAGTCAAAATATATGACATCTACTGCCTGTCCTTTACCCACAAGACCTGTTATTCTGAGAGATGAAAATTAAATTGGTTTGACACGTTTTGTTCTTGGCAAATGTATGTTTACCATCCCTCATCTCCTTTATTTTTCTAGGTGCTTATAGGTACTTTTAGTGACTTCTTCCAGTATTTTTGCAGGAATTGAAGTCAAGTATGTAATAAATCTCACTGAATTGCCAAAGTCCTGTGTAGAATGCATATATCGGGTATTAATTTAAAATTAAGAACGTTTTTAGATGCTTAGTTGATTCAATTTTCATACAACCTAAAATAACTAGGCTTCTTTAATCCAAACTATTTTCTTCTTAGAAATACAGTTATGACATTTGAAGAGTTGGGCAAAATGACCTTATTCAAATATTTCACTTGTTCAAGCATAATAAAAACATAACACTCACAAACCTACCCAATTTTCAGTGACACAGGTTTCAGCATGCTGCAGCCAATTATTTGTTGAACTTTTTAATTGATTTATTTTATTGAGTTCTAAATTATTATGTTTTTTACTAAACTCAAGACAGGCTTTGAAAGTGCTAGTACTAAAGACACTCAAGATCGTATGCATATTTTCTGCCCTACAGCAGACCAAACAGCTGTTATCACGCCATGGCTTTGAGCAGAGGGGTAATTAGCACAAGCAGCAGCTCAGGTGATGTGTTTTGCATCAGCTGTGACCCCTTATCTTTCACGAGGGAGACAACTCTCACCTTGCTTTATTTACAAGAGCTGTAAAAGAGCTGTACTAAAAAGATGTCAGCGGAACTGTGTTACTACAAAATACAGTGAGGCAGATCACTTCTTCCCCGTTATTTAAAAACAAAACACCAAACCCCCCCAAAATACCCAGTTTCTTAGAAGTTTAAGATACTAAAGTAGGGACATCACAAGAAGGAACAGAAAGTTTTTCATTTTCTACTTTAGACCTCCTTCCTCAGCAAGCCACCTAACTGCATGCTTGACAGAGAATGTTTAACACGTGTTCTACTTCAATTTACAGCAACGCACTTCAAGTATGAAGTGGCCAAAATGCTACTGTAACATCTTCTAATATGATTATATCATCACTTCTTCAGGTGAAGAAAAAAATAATTCTGGAGAACCTGTACTATTAGATTGTTCACAAATCCAGCAAGTTTTAACAATATTTGTTGTGGTTTAACTCCAGCCAGCAACTAAGCCCCACACAGCCACTCGCTCACTTCCCCACTCCCCCCATGGTGGGATGGGAGAGAGAATCAGAAGAGCAAAAGTGAGAAAACTCATAGGTTGAGATAAAGACAGTTTAATAGGAAAAGCAAAAGCCGCACACGCAAGCAAAGCAAAACAAGGAATCCATTCACTGCTTCCCATGGGCAGGCAGGTGTTCAGCCATCTCCAGGAAAGCAGGGCTCCATCACACGTAACCGTTACTTGGGAAGACAAACGCCATCACTCCCAGTGTCCCCCCCTTCCTTCTTCTTCCCCAGCTTTATATACTGAGCATGATGCTATATGGTATGGAATAGCCCTTTGGTCAGTTTGGATCAACTGTCCTGGCTGTGTCCCCTCCCAGCTTCTTCTGCAACTGGCAGAGCAGGGGAAGCTGAAAAGTCCTTGACCAGTGCAGCAACAACTAAAACATCTCTGTGTTATCAACACTGTTTTCAGCACAAATCCAAAACATAGCCCCATACCAGCCACTATAAAGAAAGTTAACTCTATCCCAGCCAAAACCAGCACAATATTAAATGGCATAACTGCATATCAACAATTGGCATTTCACTTACTTGAGTAATATTTTCATGTATGTGAAGATCTGGCTTATTTGCAGTTGACCATGACTTATGTATTGCATTGATATGTAGCATGCTTAAGTCACACAGTTTACTACAGACTTACAACTGCAAATAAAAGCAGCTAGGTGACTGTCTTCGGTGCAAAATCAGGGAAAGGAGATTATATTTCTAGCAGAAATATCCTTGTTCGCAACCAAATTGTGTCTTCCAGGCTAAAAGCTTTAAGAAGATGCATTTCCTTTTCACAGCACCAGGATTTGTCGCTGTGACGGGTATATTAATACCAAGCTGCCAGAAGTGATGAGTAATCTTCTGTGGGTGCAATCAGCCCTGCTCGCACTCACTTCATCTAGAATGGGGAGAAGGAGTGAAAAGAGTATTACTCCTTATCCTGCGGAGCAGGAGAGAGAACAGCTTTAGCAGAGGAGCTGAAGACCTGAAGGGGTCTGGGATGTTTCGGAAACCTGCCTAGTCTAGCTAAGTCTGTGACTGTTGCTGCTATGTAAGCCAGTTCAGAGAGAGGCAGTAACATACATGTGTTCTTGTTTTGCTGTTAACCAAGGACTCTGTATCCCCTTAAAAAAAAAAAAAGTAAATAAAAAAAAATTCACCAGCAGCAAAAGCTTCCAAAGAATGACATAGAAAGCCCCAAAGTTTGCAAGGAGAAACCTATAGCTAGACAACAGGGTTGTCTCCAAATTCCTGGCATGCTCTGAAGCAAAGGCACCTGAGTAAGGGTTTAGTGGCTCCCTCCACTTGAGATCCAGGTGCCACACCTGCAGGTAGGACTTGTACCTATAAGCCACATATAAGCGGGTGACAATCATCACTTACACAGTGCCCTGTAGGTTAGCATATATAACCAGGAATGGAAGAGGTGGGATCTGGGTCTTCCCTTGGGTAGAAGAAACTCAAACCCACCTGTCACACATCTCAGAGAGGCAAGTCTTCCTCCATCTAATTCTAGGTGCTTTCCTAAACTTGGAGAGAATTTGTTGTGGATCTCTCTGGGTTGAGCGGGCGTATGTGTGTGCGTATGTGCGTCTACATCCCATGGGCAATTTACCTGTAAATGTGTTTGATGGAGAACTGCTTCGCTCTTTCCATTCATCACTGAGGTAAGAGCCTGAACTCCTTTTAACATTTCAATTAAGTATCTAGAATTTAGTGGGAGGAATACAAGTCAGAGTGCCTGTCCACCAGCCTACAGGAGAGGCTGGTGAAGATGCATTTCATGGCTGCACATTAGAGGGGTGAAGGTATTTGCAGGCAGAGGGAGCTGTTTCTATGGCCTCATACTCAAGATACTCTGTGGGAAGCGGGAGAAACTACTCCCTGCTTAGTTTATGCATTGTACATTACACAGCCACCATATGAAAAACAGAAATAATCCCAGGAGCAGGGCTCTGAAGTCAGGTCTGAGTCCCTGGACGTTTGACTATGGAGCAGCTTGCAAAGGTGACACAAGTCGCACTGCATTTCCATTAAATATTTGTGACCGAGGTGCATGAAGCAGAACGGAGTGAAAGAATTACATTGCATCCCTCACCTTTTATTAAAGGATAACAAAACAAAAGAGTCTTACACTTTTTGTTTGCAGTCTGCCAAACATTTCATTTTTGGAATACCATTTGTCCAAGAAAAAAAAACAGAAATCCATTAAATAAATGTACTCATTTCATGGCTACGAATGCTAAATGCATATTTTTCTGGGAATTGTTCCATTAAGTGCCACAGATCATCCTCATCTGTTTCCAGCTGTGGTCTAATGCTTTAGAGGAATGCATAAAACCTCACGCACCTGGAGATTAGGAGATTTCTCTTACTCCAGTTGATCAGCTTGCAAACCCAAAGCTGATGATTTCACAGAATGATGATTTCACATTCACTAAATTTTACTATACTCATTTTCACATTAAAAACAATTCTTCATGTTACTTTCAGATTACTAGTTACAAATTATATCTTTCGAAGCGGTGGAGAGGGTGAGAGGAATCCTGCAAAACAAGCCTGGTATTGTTGCTATCACAGAAGCGTTCCCCCGCCTCCTTGAGTCTATTTAATAAGTTAAGTCTCCCTACTGAGACTAGAGAGTACCATAACAATATTAAAAGTCATTAAGAGAGTTCTGAAAGATCCAAATGGCTTGCAAATAAAAAAATAGAGAGGAGGGGAAAAAAAGGAAAAACATAAAAGCTATTTTTACTGATGTACTCACACTTACACACTTACTTTATCCTCATTTTTAAAGCACACTTGGTGAAACATTGCCTTATGGAAGCTGATGACAAAACTCTTTTGATGAGAAATATGTTGGAGGGAAGGTAAAACGGGGAAAAACAAAAGGGGAAAAAAAGCTGAATTTCTTTAAACCCAGTGCCTGCTACTGGAATGTTGTGGTGGAATGAGGTTATGCAGAAATAAACTGGGATGTGCTAGAGTTAAATGCAGTGCTCAGAAAACACAAAAGAAACTGGAATGTTAATGAACCAGAGAGCACAGTTAGAATGCAGAATTAATTTGTAGTCAAGTGAAGCCTGAAATTTGCTATTGAATTCTGCTACTTGTTGACTCTGGTTTGTGTTAGGTTCTGAGGATTGCTTGCTTTTTTCCTCACTCTACTGGGATTTAGCTTTAAAGAATAAACAAAAACCTTAAGTGTATGAGTTACACAAGTGACCAAGGAGCAGAAGGCTTTAAAATTGCTGTTTCTTGGCCAACTGAGGTTGATTATACTCTCAATCCTTTGGTAATAAATAGATAAACAGAAAGAGAAGACAGAAAGTCCTTGAAATCAAAAAAGCACAGGGTGGACGCAATGAATGACAAGAAGCTCCATATAGTTCCAGGCACACCAACACACTTGTACTTGTCAGCAGTTCCTCACAAACCTGTCATTTTTGTCACGTTTTCCAAGTTTAGCATAGGTAGCAATACCAGACATACCAGTGCATATGTTATGCTTCTGCATATGACACTACTTCCCCAAGCACAGCATTCAGAAGTCTGAGGCTCATACCTGTCTCATTTCTGCAGTGGCATTACAGGACTACTTGCTCATGCTAATTTATTCACCCTTTCTTAGCAGTACCAGTATCTCATCTATTATCAGCACCAATTCCCTGTTTCACCACCCTGGGCTCACTCATAGATGCTCATTACACAAACAAAAGGTACTAGAGATTCTGAATTAAAAAATAAACACCGGCTGCTGCAGGGCTATATGGCCCTTGGAAGCATCAATAAGTATTTTACACCACTGCCTCTTTGTTCTGCCGCTAGATAGGTGTAGCACCCCTCTAGCACACTGAATGCATGGGGGTAGGTCCTCTCCTCATGAAAGTAATTTGCAATTCTTGAACATGATGAAATGCTGCCCTCAAGCCTCGCTATTGCACATGTCCTGAAGGTTATTCTCTGCTCTCCATGGTGAGCTGCATGATACATGTCTGCAGCTCGCTTACAAGATTGGCAGTTGATATGTAAAACACACACTGGTTGCTGCTTGGCGTTTAGGTGACCAAAGCTTTCGTTGCAGCCCTACCACCACTGCCAGGTTCTGTTGGATATGCAGATCTGTTTCTTTTATTTTGTGACTATGAGGTCTCCATGAAGAGAGTTTTCACCTTGTGTCTTACCCATTGCTGGACATGATGTGATGCCCTTGCTGAACTTGTGCAGTCAGACTGTCTGAAGTTTCATAACCTGCTAAACTTAGCTTTTCATCTCAATTCTCAATTATTTCAATTCACGGTGTAAATGTTTGCTGTCAAATATGGTTCACATTTAAATTCATGGAATCCCCAAAAGAAAAATATAGCCATTAATTTTTATGGGTTGTTCATGTTGAACGGTACTTGATCATACAACTCGTTCCCACTACTCACTCACAGTGATTGGCAACGACAGGAAGACAAATCAACTAAAAAATTTGGGAACTGACCACAGTGTGGAGAACTGAGCTGGCATTCAGACTAGTGAAAGTGATCTGGCAATGAAAGAAAACCCATCACAGATTACTGAGGACTATAGGTACTCTTAATTTCACTAATAGGTGCTGTTTTGTATTCTTAGCAGAGAACCATATAACAATTACTAGGTGCAGAAGAAAAGCTAAGAATGGGAACAGGATAATTTAAGATAAAATATGGAAGAACTCATGAAAAATTAACATATTTTTCCAAAAATAAGTATCAGAAAAGTGTTGGCAACAACTTAAAATATTTAGCTGAAAGAAGTAATGCATATTACTTTTGGAACAGAAAAGAAATAATGGGAAACTTAAGTTCCATGCTGGGCCTCCTTTATTTGTAAACTTTTATTGAACCTTCATGTTTGCAAACAATAAATAATAATAATAAACCTGAGCATTTTTATAGTCGTTTTCATCCATAAACTCCAAGGTACTCTTTAGTACACTTGTCTAACTATAGCCAATAATTTTACCCTCTTGACTGGTGTGGAATGCTAAATGCAAGTGTAGTCCATTAAAAAGGAAATGAGGAGAAAGATTGTCTTGTGGTTAGTGCCTATGACTGGGAGTAATAATTCTTTGGTTTTATTTCCAGCTCTGCCATTGACTCACAGAATGACCCCGGGGCAAGTCACTAAGGCCAAGAGGAGAAAAGAGACCAGAGTTAAGTTCCTACATTTGGTTTAGCCACTCAATAAGAAGTTTGATTTTCATAACTGCCAACTATCTGGAATTTCTCCTCGTGGAAAAACTCTGCCCTAATCTCTTGTTCCGGTAGTTGACCGATCTGTAATTCAGTCTTCATGAGAAATTGAACTGGTTTAACTTGAACCAATTTTAAACTTCTCTCATTAATTTGTTATAAATCTCAACTGTATACGTGCTTAAGCCAGCTAAACTCTCTCTTAAGTAACAGTTAGGCTTACTTGGTAAAATACATGTTTTATTAAAAAACCCTCAAAGTTCAGCAATATGAGAGCTTCTGAATTACAAGATGGCACTGTTTTATCCTGGTTCAGGCCCAGCTATCCACTCAGATACGTTTTTATCATGCATCTACATTTTGCAGGCACTGTGTGTCAAATCTAAGATATTACTTTCCTTTCATATTATTCAGTCTTGTTCAATATATTACATTGTCAAACTATTACTACAGATTCCTTTTTCCTGGGCTTTGCAAATGCAGCCTTCTCCCACTGATACTCATCCAAACAACTTTCTTATCCTCCTCCTCGCTCCCCTCTCTGGCTTCTTTTTTCCTATCCCTGTGAACTACAGCATTCCTGGCTTCGCTTTCAAGACTTTTAACTAACTTTAGCTCAACTTTGACCATTCAATGACTGCTGAGACATCTGCTCCCAATTCCAACCAGCTGATCTTCCCTGTTTTTTGTGGATGGTTAAATGTTGGGAGGGAGGAGGGGAAAAAAAAAAAAATCAAACCTGGAAAAGATTCTAACTGGTAACATTGGTCTGACAGGACTTCTCTTGATTAAGTTACTGTCAGTCATAAGAATATTACAAGCTATCAGCAATTTAAGGTTTTTAGATTTTAGATCAAAATCTGAACTGTTTCCTCAATAAATGGAAAAACAAAGCAAAACAACGTGCTAATACAAGTGACATTGCTGCCAACCTTTTCTATTGATTACTAGTAAAACCCAACAGAATATCAATAGCTCCTTATTGAAGTGATCTCTACCCACTCTGAGATAGAGTGCCTCGTGTGTGTTTAACACATTTTAAAGGAAATTACCATTAGTGAGTGTATACATTTTAGCATCAAATTATCCACAAATGGAACCTTCCTGATTTTCACAGTTTAACCAAAATTAAGTCACGTTTATTAACATTTCGACGCAGCGAAATATTGTCTGCAGCAGAATGACTTCCTCTCCTTCCTTGCAATGTACTGCACTTGGGAGAAGTTGTTCATGCACCGAATGCAGTGGATATTACTACAGACCCTGACTTGAGAAAGAGGTTACCAACAACTGGAATTTTTCTAGATGCCTTTCAGATCTTCTCACTGTCCTCAAATCATACATATAACGAAGTAATTTGTTTGTTAATTGACACGGCATTATCCCCAGTAAAATCAATGGTCTTTACTTCATTAATTCTGAGGTCAGCAGAGCCTTCAAAGTCATTTAATTTCTTCATTGTCAATTCTTAAGAGTCAATTTGTCAAACTGCAGAACAGAAAATAAATAATACAGAGATACACAAATCATTTAGCATTTTGACTCTAATGGAAGGATTTCATGCTGGACATTTGTGCAAACAGGGTAAAGAAATTTTGCTTTCTGCAAAGCAAAGAAACACTGTTTCTAAAGAGAGTATGCAGGGCTGGATATGACCCAACTACTCAGCAGATGGGTCAAGAGGGAGTATCTGCCTATATGTTAAGCAGAGAACAGGAATTTTACTTCTACCTCCCTCCATTGTAGTTGGTGTAAATTTTCCTGTAAATTCATGACTCCAAATAGAATGTGAAAACTCTGAGTAGGTTGTGGAAGGCTGGCATGTTTTTACAGAAATGGAAATTCCATAGACAGAAAAGAGGACGAGTAGAGGAGGATGGAAGCTGATGGTCAGAAAGGTATGGGCATCACACAAGAGAAGAAGCAGCGGTAAGGATAGATGGAAAAAGGAGAGGCAGGCTTGAGGTAGAAGAACTGAAATGTTGAACAGAATTCTGTTCCACAAACCCAACAGCCTTCTTAAGCTTTAATTTGCTCATTGAGCAGTTTTACAAGGGGCTGCAAAGTACCATATAAATTATTGAACACCTTTGTGAATAAAAAGATTGAAAATACACCCATCTGTTAGGCTTTCTACAGAAAAACACATGTGCTTACAACATTGCTACAGCATGCTGACATTAGAACTTCACCAGGAAGAAAAGCATTGCTTTGTAGTATTTAACATTCATAAGATCATGGAGTAATTTGGCCTTTCCAATATGTACATATAGCAGTTTCAAAAATCATAACTATATATTTTATACCATTATCTAAAACAAGTGAACTCATTTCACCAAATTTGAGTCCTCTCCATCAAGATGGTTTGATCTCGAACATCGCAGCATTTACCTGCTCTGTAAGAGAGAGGAGGAAAGATGAAAGTAAACATCTGAAACATTACTAGTATGTTACTGGGCAAAAATAGAAAAGAACCAAAATGAAGTTCAGTGCCACTCTTCTAGGTAGGTTAACAGCAGAACAGGCACAGAAGCTACCAATGTTTTTTAATGACAAATGGTACCATAAGAATTTAAAACTCTAATACAAGTGAGCATGTGGAGAGAACTGAGTCTTGGCTCCTCCCCTAGCACTCATTCCTTTCTGCGCATTTCCAGTGGTCTGCATGCAGCTATGGACTGTAAATGAGAATAACTTAAAAAAAAAAAAAAATCCCCCAAATTATACATTTATTGGAGGCTTTAGCTTTTAGCTCCTGTAGTCAGATTCATGAAGACATTGAAAGCACTCAAATATAAATATGTGCTTAGAAAGATCTACAGCAGTGCCCACAATGGTTTAGCTAAACTTTGGTTTTCATCACCAAATTGTTTAAGCATTTATGCAAATTCTGCAAAAAAGTCTGTCTGCTTCCTATGGTCCCTTAATGTCTTTATAAACTCCAGTTCTATTCACATGGTGTTAAAGCTTCATGAAGTCCTAAAGAGATCAACAGATCGATGCAGAAGGGAGCCAGATCTAATTCCAGAATCTCTATTGAACTATTTATTTGATTCTCCCTGTATGGCATGATATTAAAAAAAAAAAAAAAAAAAAAAAAGCCGGTGGTTTGTCCCTACAACATTATCTGACTTTGTCCAAGGCTGACAAGACACCTCATTATACAAAAGAGCATGTGTATAAACTGCATATGGACACAGAGATGACATTTACAAGCTCTGCATGAAGTTTTCAGTGGAAAGCCCAAGGGGCAAGCCCATGTTATTTGCTATGGTTTGGAACGAATTTAGTTCATTTTTAAGCAAGTATTGGGTCACGTTGCATGGTAGATTACCTTTTCCCTTCTAATCTAGGTAGCATCTGGTTAATGAACAATTCAAATACACCGGGGATATGCTAAATCACTGAGAAAGAAGCATGGAGACAGGAGTGCTCTAATTTCTTTAGAAGTTCTATTAAGGTGAGAAAATGGTAATTACCCTTACAGCACAGGATCATCAGCATCTATGCTTGAGTAGCTGTAAAAAATTCAGTCTAAAAAGTGGTTGGACTTAAACAGCCAAGACAATACCGACTGCACAGCTCTCTTTGGGGTTCAGACCTAAGCGGGAAAAGTGAAAGCAAACAAACAAACATAAGAGTACAGCACTCCAGTTGCATGAGTGCTGTACTCTTATGTCACATGTCACATTTAACTACTTCCAAACAGCCTTTTCCCCAGCCCCTTCCCTACACAGCATTAATTCCAAAGCCAGGCTGATTTTAAAAGATTCCCAATATGCCACTTGACTTATACCTGCTATGAGATACTATCACCACTTCATACTACTTCACTTCCCCGCCGCCCCCCTTTTTTTGCCTCCTTTTTTTCTTTTTTTAAACAAGCTGCAATTTGGTACTTAGATTGGAATTAATCTGACTTCACCTTAGCAATCTAAAAAGGCAAACACGTACTTTCTCTCCAATGTCAAGGCAGAGAGGCAGGCACCTTGAAAGGGCAACTCCTACTAGTCATGTTAGACATCTGTTTTAGGACAGAACAAATCATCCTCTGTAGATGCCTCTGTCCATTCACTAGACAGAAACACTAGAAAATCAGCTCTAGCCAGATGCATAACATCTATACTGCTAAGTCTAAGTCAGATACGTTCCAATCTTTAATATTTGATGTTCAGAATTCTGATGTTTACGGACTATTAGTTCTTGTAACAGATGTTAAAGTCCTAACTGATATTAAACTCAAGCTTGCCTTTTTTTAAAAAAAAAAAAAAAAAACCAACCTGAAGAGTTAAAGCTCTTCCACCATTTTTGTAGATATCCAGATGGCTGGAAATATTCTCAAAGGCCGTCCAATTAATTGCAGTATATGGTTCATAATGGAGAGCAGATAGTAATTTTAAGCATGTACGGCTTAATTTTGAATGCCTTGAAACACCATCATATTCTCATTTAATGACACTCTCTCCTAGTGTTGCCAGCTTGTGGTGTCTCCCTTTGGAAAGTGATGAAAAAAGAATCATCTCCCTTGCAGGCAAAGACAAAGGTGATAAAGGAAAGCTTTGGTCACCATTTCAAAGAGAGTAAACAATAATTTTGAAGTTTTCATTAGTGCCACCATGAACATACCTATGACTATTTCTGCTGATCTTCAAGACTTAGCCATTACAGAAAGCAAATCTTTTATGACATTTCCATTCCCAAGCCCAAACCTTTTTTAATTTTTTTTTTTTTTTTTAAAGGAAATTAATACAAGTTTCAGGCTACAGTCACTGGTACTCCATTGGTGACAACAATGACATAGGAATAGGTTTCATTTTACTTTAAACTCACTTTAAACCAGACTTCCATTCAGTTTGCATCATTGGAGCATACCAGGCACTAAGAAGATACAGATTCTGCTTTCTCACAAATTTACATCAATATCATTTACATTTTAAAATAGCGTCAAAAAAAAATTAAATCCGGTTATCTGGAAATCAACCTCCATTCGGCACCAGCCATACGTTTTTATTGCTCCCACTTTCACTTCTGCAGGCACACTGACATTTTTTCCTGTTTTTCTCCACGTTGGCTGTGATCCCTTTGTGTGCTCTGCAAATCCGATCATATTTGAACTGGCACCAAAAGCATACTTAAAACACAATCATGAAGCAGGCATACAGATAGCATCAAAAAGCTTCAATATTAAGTGGTCCAAAAAACCCTCTGAAAAACTATGCCAGGGTTCAATTCAACAGCAATTAGCAACAAGCATCATTCAAAAAAAGACAGACAGATGCTTCGCTGGCTCAACAGACCAAGTGGACATGCTCTGTGGCCTGCCAGTCACTATGACACACAGAGGAGCACTAACAATTGAAGATAACCATGCTACTCATCATCTCCTAATACTTAACACTTGCCACGACACGCTTCTCTCTCAGCCTACCTGCGGCAAAGCACAGGTTATTACACAGGGTTGTTCTTTTATCTTGCTCTAACTCAACTCTCTTTTTTAAATACATGTTTCCTAAGTCTTCATTCTGAAGCATTTCTTCTGCTACAGATGTAAAGCTTTTATTTTTATATATATATCTATATACACATACTGATTATAGACAGCTTCTGACTGCCTATTAGGCAGAATAGATTTACTATGATTAATATATGCATATACTAAAGTATATGCATGGAAAAACTTTGCCAAGTATCCTCATTAGCTTCAGAGTTTGGGTTTTGTGCAGAGTTATAATCCTACAAACTCTCTCCCCCTCTATCTAAACACATTTTCTCCTCAAGAACTATAATACAAAGAGCTGCAATGAATCTAGCTGTCTGTATTCGGTGCTTGCAGAATTCAAACCAAGTTCAATTTAAATATGCATCCACTCTTTTTTCATTTGGCAGCTACCAAGTAAATATAACGTCTTACATAGTGATTATGTTTAAATCTCCATCACTTAGGATCTGAACGCACGAATATTTACAATTTTTGCATTTTGTTTACTTACACTATTATCACTCTTTACTTAATAATGGAGCATAATAGACAAACATACATAAAATGTATTTTGCTGTGAGAATGAAATAGTTGAGTGAAAATGATTATTATTGCTTTAGAAATGATGCATCTGGCAGCAAGAAGGTTAAGAAACTTCAAGCAGAGGCTCCCACTAAGTCTAACATATTTGCATTAAGGCCTGGAAACATAAGGATTGATTTTAGGGGAGATAACCAGCATTGCATCCCATGGAATCCCTAAGAAACAAGACCTCTTCAGGACCCTTGCAAATCCAGGCATTATTTGCTGCGCACCCACCCCCCAAAAGGATTTAAGAGATTTAACATAAGGCCCCAAGACAGGTTCGCAATGCACAAAGATAAAGAGCAACTGTGCTAGATTGTTTTGCCCTGACAGGAGTCATTATACCTAGATCAACAGTATGAAGACATACGAGAAAGAAAGATAGCCAGAAAGGCTGGAGAGAGCCTATAAAAGCAGCTGGAAGGGGCTGTGACAAGTTGGAAATCAGAATCACTCAGGCAAATTCTGTACTACTACAACTTTTGCTGTTCTGCTTCTGTTTTAAATTTAAGATTAAGAGAGAATGCCAAGAAATACATATGGACTCTGGTCCACAGTGCTGTGGAGAAGGGCACTAACTTTTGCCCAGCCACACGGAAATGCTTTTTGGGTTGGTTTAAGAGAACATAATTATATCGCTTATTCCAATGCCATAACAAAAAAGAAAGCTAAGAAAAATTAACATACTTCATCAGTGAATATCTGATCATTTGCAAGCTCTTTGTTTTAAATCTGTTTTATGAAAAGAGAAGTAAATGGAAAGATCACCACTGAAATTGGGGAAAAAAAAAAAAAATCATTTCAGCAAATGGTCCCCAAGATGTTTAGGGCACAGCTTTCTGCAGTATGCACATACAGTATCCAGCACAGTCTTTACAGGTGCTCTCCAGTTTTTACTGGAAGTCTGTGAAAAATAATAATCCTCTCAGTAACATCCTTTTTCCCAGGGTTTAACAAACTAAATCTAAAGGACAAGTAGCCTTCCTTTTTCAAACCGGCCTCAAAATTACAGGGATTCACTAGTACACTACAGCAGTCTCTCTGAAAGTAACAGAAAGCAACCGTAAACCTAGTTTAATCTCCTGGTTTGATGATGTTTTCATACCCTTCACATCAAAACAGAGCAGCTGGTATGCACTAATGAACACAGCCCATCGCTCCCAGTTTTAAACCCCTTCTTGCTCATTCCAAGTCACATTCTAAACCAATTCGACACTCACAGCAGCAGCAGCTTCATGGAAATTTTTGGTTAGTAACAACGTTAAGCATTGGACCACCACAAACTACTCTGAGAAAGGGGAGAGAAGTGCACACAGACAAATGTCATCCCAGATTAGGAATCAAAAAACCCCATGCTTTAGTTCCAAGCATCTCCTTTTCTGTTGCCTCCCACCACCTCTAATCAGTGTGCTACCTCATAAATATTTGTCATACCCTTCTGGAAGTGGGCTCTCCGTACTTTCTCCCCATGGACCACAAAATAACTGCAGGAAGCTGCTGTGTTGCCTTCTCATGCCACCCCTGTACAGCCCCAGCCCAGCTTGAGCTGGGAATCAGGGAATTTCACAGCAAAATGCAATGCCACCAAGAGGAGGGGACAACGAGACAAGGACAGAAGTTCCAGATCTCCTTGGCCAAAAAAGGCACAGAGGCACTTAAGAGAGGGTTCAAGGAGCACCTTGATGGCAGATCCTGGCTAAAACCGTCTTTAGGCTATCAGAAAACTTAATTGTTCTTAACTCAGGGAAACAGGACTTCATATAATCCTTGTGGAATAGGCCAAAGCAGACATGGAAATGGACTGCATTGCTGTGTTTCATCCCACAACTGGAGCAATCAACAAGAGATCACATTTTTTGCTAGCTACCCAAGTAAAACAAACACCAATATTTGCAACAGATATTTAATGACCTTCAAACAGAACAAAATCTAAAGCACTACATTGACCACTGGACACAAGATGGAAATGAGTGAAATGGATTTGATAAATCTAGACTTCAGGAAGAAAAAAAAAAAAGTACATCGCCCTTTAATTCACTTCCTCTTCCTTCGGTTATTCATACAAAGAATAATGAATTCTCATTCTCTTCCTTAGAGGCTCTATCAATAACATTGCAGACAAACCCAATTAGCATTTAAAGGCTGCAACCTGCTTGAATTGCTTTGAGATTCCTTTGAGCTCATCTCCCAGCCAGACAATGTACTGAAACTGATTTAGCCCACTCTTTTTGAAATATTGCTGCTATTTTGCCCTTAATATATCACAAACACAAATATGCCTTCATTCTGATAGAGGGCCACAACAGATTTTGCATAAAGTTGAATAAATGAGAGCAGATGATAACCAAGCAATATTCCAATCTGATGGTTTCAAACAGTACATTTACTTTGCATAAACAAATTAACTATTGAAAAAAATTCCTCAAAACCATTTACTTTCTACTTGGTTCAGAAGTGTTGAAATCTGAAATTATCCCAAAGTCACACTGTTCTGGGAGCACTGAAATTGCTTTGAAAGCACTCAAAGCTCCTCTCTTGTTTTTGAGGGGAGATATTGCATATTATCATCACTGTAGATGTTTTGCTTGTTCCCATATATATATTTCCAGTCCCTTTTTCCAAGGCTGGTAAAAGACTCAATGCCATCTTAGGGAAATGTCTGCCATGGGTTAATTATGCAATGTGTGAATAAAGTCTTTTCTTTCATCAGTTTTCAATTTTCCCCTTCCAGTTTCAATCAGTGCTTCCTTGTTCTTCTATTCATGCTTTAAAAATAAAATACAAATTCCCATCCTGCTTTTCTTTACTGTAATCATTACATTGGCTAGTTTTACTGTTTCCTTCTTATTCATCTCTCCCTAAATAGTCTAAGTCTTTTCAATCTCTTTTCACATGAGAACATTCTCTCCATAGCCCTGTCATTCTCATCTCCTCTCTCAACCACTCTGTTTCTCCAATGTGTCTTCCTGATGCAGCAATCGGAACCAAACATGATACCCCAGGTGAGGGCACAGCACTGACTTCATTTTTTTAAAATAAAATCATAGCAATACTGTTTTCAGCATTCTTCTCTCCACTGTTTGTTTAACTTTTGAATATTTGTTTATTCTTTGGCAGCTGTTGCACAGTACATAGAAGCCTGAATTCAGCTGTCTACACTGATGCCAAGGTCTATTTTTGACTGGATGCTGTCAAGTTAGAGCATAAAATTAATTTCTAAATTTAGACATCTACATACATACCTAGACCTGAGTAAGTTATCCAAGTTTCTCTAGGCAACGAAGAAAAATAGGCACTTTTAAGGTACAAATTCAAGCATCCATTCTATGAACTGAAATGCACTCTAAAAGTGCAGTTCCTTCCACCAATTATAACTGAGATGTTGACATCTACACCTTACACCTGAGGAATCCTACCCAAAAAGTTAACCATCCTTAGTGTTTACAATTCTATCCATTCATATTTCTAAAAACATAAAAAAATTGAAATAACTAAAAAGCACGTGAAAGACAAAATTCACAATAATAATTTTAAGGGACTTTCCTCCCAGACTTGAAGCCAGAGGTTTGCAAAGTGGTCAGTACCAAATCAAAGAAAAAGAGGATTAGCAGAATGGGTCAACACTGTTTATTTTGATGACAACATTTACTAATGTTATTTCATTCACAAATTATCACAGCTTTGTCACATTTTTCTGATGACTTGTTCAAACAATTTTTTTCTTTCCTAAGAAAAAAAGCTGCCATTTCAGTTTGACAATTTCCAGCTTGAATTACAGAGTTGAATCCTCTGCTACTTTGTTGAGTCAGTAACGCTATCTGAGTGCAGGAGGGCACACAGATAAGACACTCAAAGTGCAAACCACAGAGAGATCAGGAGTTTCTCTGAGACAATGTCATTTAAGAATACTTCTCTGTTTCCTTGCAATTCAGTTGCCATTTACACCACTGTAAAGAAGCAGAGTTGGGGATGGCAGCAGAGGAAGAAAAGGGGAAAAGCAGCAAGAACATAGACCTGAATGGGAAGGGGGGAAAAAAAAAAAAAGAAAAAGAGAGAGAAAAAGAGTAAAACCATTCCATGTAGAAATTACTGTATTGGTACAGCACATATGAGAATATGTGATTTATATTCCACAAGAATAGTATGCTATGCTTTCTGTAAAGAAAAAAAAAAAATTAGAAAGGTCCTAAAGAGAAGTCAAATTTAATGTAAAACTCCAATGCCATTGCTGCCTTTTTGTGCAAATGCTGAAAGTTGAAGGAAGATTTCTTTTCCCAGTGGCAATGCAGGCAGCTGTGCTCAGGAGCTTTCTTAGGTTTTCATTTTGCTTGTTTGTGTTCCAATAAAGTACTATTGATTCACAGTCAGGTGGGACAAAAGGGCTGTATAAAATAGTCTTTGTGAAAATAACCACAATGTCTTTACTTGCCTCTCACCCTCTCCTTCCACTTGACTTAAACAAAGGAAACTTAATGATTCTCCTGCTTGATGCTTTGGACAATCAGAAACCGCACTTAAAACAGCAACTGTCGTTGGCTTACCAAGTCTTTTATCTTAAATACAGGTCCTTTAGGAATCTATTGAGTCGATTTTAAAAACTACAGAAAAATTTTAGAACCTCGTTCTGTATAATCAGACATTAAAGTTTGATGTGGAATATGGTTTTGCAATAAAATTTTGTCCTCTCTCATTTGCATTTCAAATAAACCATTAATATCTTACAAAAGGACTGAGAACCAAGATAAAAAGTACTTTTCACTTTGATATGTCAGCTGTTGTTCACCCCTGTGGCTTCAACTTTTTTCTGCTACTAGAGTTACTACAACTTCACAGCACTTTTTTTTTTTTTTTTAATTTAACCTTATGCCATCACCACTATCTGAAGCTGAAAAAGCTGCCCTGACATGGGTTTCTAAACACCACAAAATCCTATGATAGAGATGGATTATTGCTTTAAAAGCTTTAAAATGGACTTGCAGCTTATTCTTCTCTTTATCCCTGTTTAGTGTGCTCAAACTCCCTTCCAGCCCCCTTTTGTAGCAGGCAGCATCTGCTGCTAGACTCCGCGTCCACCTCCCGCCACAGCCTTCTGTAATTCAAAAACAAATTTAAGATAAAAAACAAACAACACCCACCCCCCCCACACCCCCCCCCAAATGACAAATCATTAGCTTGAGTTGTTTCAACCAATGTTGCCAAGTCTGCTGCTCTATGTAATTTAGGAATGCCACCAGGAAGGAAAGGAGAGGTCAGGTCATCACGGTGCTGCTGGTTCCCACCGTCACCGCACGCTGTATGAAATACAAGCGAGTTCGTATCAGCAGTCCCGTATCAGCAGTCCCAAAGCTGCAGCTGTAAGTTCACATCACTAACTTATACCCAGTTACGCACACCGCATCAAGGAGGGTAGGCCAGGAAAGACAACACATAACGATCCAGAAAAGATCTGTTTCCTGCCTACCTGACTTGTTTCAAAAAAGCACATTTTTAGGGTATAAAGACTGTGATTATTCTGGAGATAGCCGGCCTTTGATTCAGTGAAAGGTCATTTCTGTTTTGTGTGCAGCATGGATAGAGTCCTGTGGGAGAGATGCACATCTTAGAAACGCTAATAGAAAGATGCTTGCAATGCATTAGGAAAACAAACAAAAAAAAAGGACAAATACAGTCACACCTCATCCATGTTTCCCAGGTGAACGACCTCTGTTCTCCCCACTCAACCACAACCTCACTCTCACTACTGTAAATAGAGATCGTTACCATCACCAACGCAACTTCTGCCAGAATATTTCTATCCAAAGCGTGTATCATCAGATATGTATCAGCCATAATGAGGATGCGGACTGCAGAGAGCCTTGGCGTGCCAGGCATTAGGTTAAAACAAGACTTCCCACAGCAAAACCCACCAGAGTTATCCACAGAGCATCATCTGGGGATGGATGTTAAAGGTCAAGTTGAAATAGCATTCTTCACTTCTGACTGGGTCTTTCCCGTCATGTATACCTCCTCAAAAAGCATACGTCTGGGATGATCTTTCTCCTGCCTGGTCTCGATTCCAAAAGAAAATACTTTGGAAAGGTTAACACAAGATCATTTTGCCAGTTTTCAGTTATTTAAGCACAAGGGAGAAAGGAGTTGTGTCTTTTTAAAAAAAAAAAAAAAAAAGTTATTCTGTACTTTTCTGCACACTGATAAATCTAAGCCTGATATTTTATCTGTAGTTACTACTCATTGTTTGTTGTATTGGGTTTGCATGGCAAGGTTTTGGTAGCAGGGGGCTACAGGGGTGGCTTCTGTGAGAAGCTGCTAGAAGCTTCCCCTGTGTCAGTAGATCCAACGCCAGCTGGCTCCAAGACGGACCCAGCGCTGGCCAAGGCCGAGCCCATCAGCAATGGTGGTAGCACCTCTGGGATAACATATTTAAGAAAGGGGGGAGAGGCGTGGGGGAACAACAACCTGTGCAACTGCAGCCAGACAGAGGATTTAAATATGTGAGAGGAACAGCCCTGCAGACACCAAGGGCAGTGGAGAAGGGAGCAGAGATTCCCCTGCAGCCCCTGGTGAAGGCCATGGTGAGGCAGGCTGTGCCCCTGCAGCCCATGGAGGCCCACGGTGGAGCAGATATCCACTGCAGCCCGTGGAGGACCTCACACCGGAGCAGGTGGGTGCACCCGAAGGAGACTGTGACCCCATGGGAAGCCCACGCTGGAGCAGGCTCCTGGCAGGACCTGTGGCCCTGTGGAGAGAGGAGCCCACGCTGGAGCAGGTTTGCTGGCAGGACTTGTGACCCCGTGGGGGACCCACACTGGAGCAGTTCATGAAGAACTGCAGCCCCTGGGAAGGACTCACGCTGGAGAAGTTCGTGGAGGACTGTCTCCTGTGGGAGGGACCCCAGGCTGGAGCAGGGGAAGAGTGTGAGGAGTCCTCCCCTGAGGAGGAAGGAGCGGCAGAGACAACATGTGATGAGCTGACCACAACCCCCATTCCCCGTCCCCTGCGCTGGTCAGGGGGAGGAGGCAGAGAATTCGGGAGTGAAGCTGAGCCCGGGAAGAAGGGAGGGGTGGGGGGAAGGTGTTTTAAGATTTGATTTTATTTCTCATTACCCTACTCTCATTTGATTGGTAATAAATTAAATTAATTTCCCTGAGTCGACTCTGTTTTGCCCATGACGGTAATTGCTGAGTGATCTCCCTGTCCTGATCTCGACCCAGGAGCCTCCCGTTGCATTTTCCCTCCCCTGTCCAGCTGAGGAGGGCAGTGACAGGCCGGCTTTGGTGGGCACCTGGCGTCCAGCCAGGGTCAACCCACCACACTTGTTTAGAGTGCTGACAATATGCTCTGCACTGTCATGGATGAGAAGTAATCCCTGCCCCCAGAAGGAGGGTGATGTGCAGTCTTAAACTCACAGGTAGTCCCCACTGAATTAAAAAAAGATTACTCTTGTGTAAAGTTACTATTTATATTAAGGGGAACAGATATTCAGAGCTTAAAGGCTGACAACAAAAAACCTAAACCAAACCACCAAAAAAAGCCACAAACCACCAGTGGAAAGGGCAGAGGATGGAGCAGAAGGGGGAAAATGAGAAAGAACTTCCTACCCCTAAGGAACGCCCCTGAAAACATGAGCCTGTGCCACTGCTCAGTTATTCTGTAGCATAATTAGCCACAAACCTTGACGCTAATAGGACTGTTCACACGGATATGGTTTCTCCAGCTGAGCGCTGGTATTTTCAGCGAAACATACAGAAAAAATTATGGTTGGGAAGTATGTTTTATTTAAAATAAATATAAAAATTGTTCTTTAAGTGAGCACTTCCATATTGTTGGCATTGCACATAATCTAACTCCTGATGTATGTATATGGGGAAAGAATGAATTGGAAATTATTATCCTTGCCTATACAGATAGTCCCACTTGAGACACACCTCACGAGTCAAGTACAGGATTAGGCCTTAATACGTTGTGTTTGGAAACCACCTATTTCTCTGCATTAGCAAGGTGTTATATCACCTTCTCACATGGAACTCCCAGTAGTGTTACCAGGACTAAGGTGCATTAAACTTCATTTCTCAGGATGTTATAATACAGGACAGCTATATGGTTTTCTGCGCACCAAAAAAATTCAAAATATTACATCTTGTGCATACATAATAAACAAATTATTCTGAGATCACAAAGGCCATCTTGCAATCAAGATTACTCTCCTATCAGTTAAGCATGTTGGCTAAAAGGTTTGCATTTGCTTTTGAGAATTGCCTCTTTACCAACTCAAATACATACTGTATCTACACAAAAATTCAGAGTGCCTCTCTGTCATCATATTTCCAGATGAAATATGATAATGTGTCTGCTCTCCAGTTCCAATGTGTTTTGTATCTACATGATGCTATTAATTCCTAATTCCTGATCATGAATTTCTAAATCTCTAATTTAGAGAGATTTAGAAATTGCTACCAAAAAAAAAAAAAATGGTTCTAAGACACATTTCCTTAATTGTAAAGTAAAAAAGGGATTAAAAACTAGTGCATAATATAATCACCTACCTTAATGCATTTTTTTTATTCCAGTTAGGACAACTTAAAAATGAAACTCAATTTTAAAAAAAATAAACCAGTACCTCACAATATTATAACCCCTTTTTTCAACCTCTTTAAGTAATAATGATATTAATTCAACACAAATTTAAAAGTAGTTTTATTAAGCAGAGTTCTGCATTTTTCACTGGCTACAACTATTAGAGACAACATAACGCCTCCCAACTCTACTAAACAGTCATAAAAGACCTTTCAGAGGGGCTGACGTGATTTAAGCATTGTACAGGGAGACTGTTTGAACTATAGTTCCATCTGAACCTGAACAGAGGGTTTTAATAGCCAGCACTGTCAGCCTGAAGAGATGTTGCTAAATTCAAGTAACGGGAAAAAATGAAAATCAATATTATTATAAATTATATGTTTTCTTGGAATTTGCAGTCATTGAGAGACTTTTCTAGGGAGCCAGATATCCATTTGTTTGTAGCACAGGCCCTTGCGCAACAAGGGTGATACTAATAAAACACGCACATGTGTCAATACTTGAATGAGTAGTTACTAAAAAGGTTACAAGTGCAACAATTCTAATCCAATTATAAAAGCAAAAAAACTCCATAAAATCTATATCAAGAACTGAGGTATTAGTCTAAAACTTCTTTTCATTCCGCGGTGACAGATGAATGTGATATTGTCCTTAGCAGTATCTACTGAGTGATGCATTTTTTGCTATCATTTAATAGCCTAGTTACATAAAATCAATACTCCCACACATGCTGTCATTCTTCTCCTTCTGTCCCATTCAGGACTGTGGAAGCAAAGAAACCCCATATGTAACTACAAATCCATTTAAAACAAAATATTGAACCATGTCTTCAAATCTTCTTCATGCTATATGGCATTTTCAATGTAATTACTTCTAAAACTTCCACAGTTTAAGTTACTTTCCTTATGGAAAAGGCTTAGGCATACTTTAGAAATGCAGAAGAGGATGAAAACGTGTTGAATTCCAGTATAGGTATCAACATGGTCCTTCAGTCATGTCCGCAAGGGGAGTCAAGATACCTACTTGCCAAAGCAGAATTAACAACCCCGTTTTTTTAGAAGCATAAAATTGTCTAACCAAGTGTCCTCACAGGGATTCCTGAGCCAGCCCTGTAAGCAGAAGCATAATGAAAGACACTTGAGTTGACACTCTTACTCATCATGCAAACAGACATATTGATTCAGGGGGTGGGGAAGTAAACACTTATTTTATCTTGTCATTTGGGTTTTCCTTGGGTCTGTGTTAATTTTGGATTTTTTTTTTTAAAACACTCTGAGGCATTTAGAGTGGAATTCAACTACTGTTAATACACTGAAAAGAGCAGAGGATCAAGGGTGCACCTAAAGTAAGTGAGATAAAATGGTGAAAAATACCACCTCTTTCTAGAGATTGTACACTGAGCAAGAGCCTCCAGTTTGACACTGACAGAAGACTGGGATGATCAGCTTTCCCCCAAATTAAACGTTTCACTTTGCATAGACAGAAGTAACATACACTTTTCTTTTTAAGTCAGAGGAAGGGGTGTAATAATTGTTATTTACTATACGGTAAGCTACTCACAAGGTTAAAAGGCATGCCACCCATCAGCTTTCAGCCAAACCGGACAAGGGCACGCGTTAATGCTTGGCCACTGTGTCAGCAAGAAGAGGAGATTTAGGGAGGCAAGAAATGGGGAGTAGCAGGATCCTGTCTCTAGCTCCCCTCTTTGGGGAATCATCTGGGAAGGCAAAGCCCTGGATTTGGCCCTCGGATTAGAAGTACATTTTATATTCACTGATCACTTAGTATAAAACATAAACTCTCCTAGGAGAACGGAAATCTAGGGGACACCTCTGAGAAGTGCAAGCTCTGGCTTGAATTCCCTCTAGCTAAAGCAGTCCTAAGATCCTGGTTTTCCATTCCCTGGACAGATGCCCTTATCCCTTACCTACAGGTACACAGGTATAACCACCACTCGTAGCAATTACAGCAGCCATAGCTTTGCAGCACCTTCAGTATAGGTTAGACATGTGCTGAATACACCTACTAGATTATTTGCTTGGGGGATTAAGCAGTGAGATGCCGGGTGTGTGAATCACACACTGCCTCAGGCACCAGGTAGGTGCCAAGACATTCAGCTCAGCTGAGACTGAGGCACCTCTGGGCTTGCGTGGCAGTAAAAGCCAAGGTACTTTAATAATTCCACTAGTGAAAAAAGCTGGGCTTGCAGGAATTGTAACTCACTCAGTGACAGTCTCAGGATTATTCTCCCGCACTTTGATTCCATCAAAATTGTATTTAGATGCTAAATTTTGAGCTAGGCTTAAGAGAAAGATGATGAGTGTGCTCTAAGAAGCAACAAAGAAATGAATAACTGGGGACATGTGTGTTCTATTCTCATAGAAGACCGTATCCATATCTAGCTGCTGAAAGAAATGAGAAGATTTAGAAAGCTATGAGAAAGTTTAGCACCCAATATCACATTCATCCAGTGAATCCATCACTTAACAAAGACAATATATAGAAAACATCACATGATAAAGCTATAAGAGAATTCCATTCAGAATGTTGAGGAAGAGTATGTTGAATCATTTCAGGTGCATTCTGGTACATCTCCTTCTGAACAGAATCATGAACTGTGCGATACATCTTTCATACTACTGGAACGGTTGTAAATTAAGTAAGTATTTGCAGTTATAGGAGACTAAACATTCAATAGTAATCTATTCAGATAATAACTATAATATTTAACTTATATTAGCTGCATTTATCATTTCACATTAAAAAAAAAATGTATAGCCACAGGGAGCACTGGCCAGCGGAAGATGCAGATGCTACACAGGGGCTTTTGCAGTTTTATACTCTTTAAGATTCACCACACTGGTGTTGACAGAGGGTCCACATCAATGTCTTTTCTCCAGGACTGGAGAGGAATATACTTCTGAGGAAAACTATTATAGGAAAGTAAATCTTTGCCCTATGCTTTTTGCCCTACAGTTTTTCTACGCTGCCATCTTCCCACAACTCATGGTTCAATAGTTTCCAAGATGAGAGTGGCAGCTAGATGTACTTTTTTTTCCATTAGTTTCTTGATCCCTTTTTAAAGCAATGCAAGTTTTTAGCATCTACAGACTCCTGTGCTAATACTGAAACACACAAAGCAGTGGTGGAAGCAGGAAAGTAGGACCATTAGAAAATCCAAGTAGACTATCAACTGGATCTCTCTTGTTCAAATCAAATATTGGTTCATTTTAAAAAAAGAAACAAAAAACCACCAACAACAAAAAAACCCAACAAAAACCCACCACACCACAAACTAGCAGCTAACATTTTTGAGCCATTCAGATTCATATAGAAACCCTCAGATTTTTTTTTTTTTCTTCTTTAAAAGTGTTTCTAATGATTAGTTGTGGGTATTGGGCTTACTGGATAGTTCCACAGATCACACATCCTCCCTTTCCTTTTTTCCTCCAATTTTGAGGTATATTTGACACGTTCTAGTCTTCTGGTGGCAGATCATCAGCAGGTTACAAGGCAGAGCTATTGCATTGCTAAGTTTCTTTCACCTCCTGAGTGAATACTATCAGCTACTGGCAATTTATTTTAGTATCTCCTCTACTGGCACTTCAGTTTCACCCTCCCAGATGTCCCCTGTGAACAAGGGTGCTGGTAGGAGGACCTCTTGACTCACTTCAAGGAATACAAGTTTCTTCTATTCTCTTAATTATTTCAAAGTTTACTCCTGGCACAGTAGACACAATCAAACCAATTTATTATCTTCATTGTACGCCTGTGAAATGGGGAACAACATGATGCTTACCTTCCCATTGATGGTTATAATTTAACATCAGAGTAAACGCTAGTAAGTGTTCTCACTCCAAGATGCTATTCTACTGCAAAAAGGACATGTATTACAGTACAGCAGAAAACAAGTAATTACCCTGAACAGCAATTAAGTTCTTTCACAAGTTAAAAAAAAAAATCTATTTCATCCATGCTAAGTTAAAAGTGTTAAGGAAATTGGTCCAATCTGAATGGGAAGGGAGAGATCAGTTTTCTTATTCCTTGCTGCTGAGGAGTATAGGGGACACTACAACACCCACAGACACGTTGTAGCACCTTTCTCTCCTGAACAACTTCTTGCTCTGGACATTTGGATAAAGCAATCACACTAACTGTGCTCTCACTCTGGTTCCATATATTCAAAATGATTGAAGAAAGATATTAAACCAGTCACTCTGATGTAAACTGGAGATAGTCCTGAATGAAGTAGCTTAGTTTGGACACATCAGTAGCTTTGAGAGCTTAAATACAAAGATTCATATCAACCAAGGAGTATTATTAAAAAACATCAAACAACTGGATTCAACCTTTGTAAAGGTATTTCCATTAAGAATCGTATTTAAGCCAATATTTCATGTTACATTTAGGGAAAAAAATTTGAAAAACCAGAAGGTATTTGGTTGTTTGTTGTTTTTAATCACACAATTTAACCTTTCTTCTGTTAGAATATTTCTGGACTTTCAGGATTTTGCCCCAGAAATCCAATGGCCTATGGAATCCTTTAGTTTCTTCAGCAGATTTAACTATATAAATTTCTCTAACGATATTACTGTAAAGCCATGTTATTTTATGGAGGGGAGTTTGTTTGCTTTATGTTTTTGTAAAGCCAAACACTTTCCTTGGCAAGACTGCAGCTGCCCATATAAAATGTTTATTCCCTTTAAAATACACTTTATCACATTAGTAAACTTAAATTGGAGCTGTCAGATTTCTTCAAAGCATCCTGAGGAATCTGTCAGCAGTGTGACCAAGTGCATAAATTCTGGCATTTCTTTTCACAGTAGATCAAAAACTAGATGGATGAATGATCTGAAACTGTTATATGAGTGCTGCTGTCTGAAAGAGTTGAGCTGTTTGGTTTAATGCTAGACAAATGTTCTTCCAGCTGCACTTAAATGACATAATCGTGATGTACAGTCAATGGTCAGATTTACAGCCTGCGATATAACACCTTTAGATATGTGAAAGCACCAGGCAGCACGCTGCCCATTCAAGTTTCTAGTTCTAAAAGGCAGCCTTCAGCCAAATACTTCTCACAACAGACACCGCTCTTTTCTAACTCAAAGGTCTGCACCAGCTATCAGCAAGGAGATGGTTAGAAGACTCGGTTTGAACACGGAGAGGTTGGTCCTGCCATTAGCCCTTGCTGTCAAATGGTGATTTCAGGGAACCATGCCTGTATTTACTTCTAGAGAACAAATAGCAAAACATGCTCAGTAAAATGCACTCAAATACACCAACCATCTACTGCAATCACAAATAGCTTGTTGACCGAGTTGAGCAGCAGGAGTGCCTTCAAGTGCATCAGCTTGACCATCAGAAGTATATGGCAACGCAACCAAAAAGGAATTGAAAAAAGAATAGAAAGGGGAAAGGCAAGTTGCTAAATATTATCAATTTTAAGTATATTAAGATTTAAGGATATTTGCTATTCTTACAGAGAATTTTGACAAAGACATCAATACTTCATATAAATGGGAGATACATGAGTAGAATAACACACAACAGCAACCTGTTGTGGGGTTAGCAAGTATTGTCCTCTTTAAACCCTGGGTTTAGGCTTTTGCTACTCAAATTGTACTAACTGTGATCTGGCCTCTGCTAAGAGAAACTGATTCAGTCGCTTTAAAATTGTCCAGCCATGGAGGAAAGTGCTCCAAGCGGAATTAACTGCTGTTGCCTTTAAAAGAAAAAGAAGAAAGAAGTTCTCTATTTTCTCCCTGTATGAGAATTCCAAAAATTATTACCAAAGTTTCAAATCTTGTAGCTGCTGGTTAACAGTGGAGAAGTCTTAGAAAAGAAGAAAGAAAAAAAAAGATAAAAAAATATAACTGACAATTACATTCTTAGATATCCTTACTACTGTCATACTGAAGTATATCAAATGCATTATACTTCATTATAGAATAAAAACCTATTCTAAAGTATCCTACTACCAATGTTACTTAATTTCTCAAGTATTTCCATGCAGCTTCAGTATCTTTTAAATCATTAAGTAACTCAGTAATTGCTAGAAGAACTGTTCAAAATCTCAGAGTATCTTGGGAAAAATGTGAAGTTGCAATGATTTCTCCATTACTAAAAGGAGATACTACCCATGAGAAGCACTAGCGTTATCCTTGGGATCTTTATAGCAATTAACGCTCACATCTTTAGGTGGCAGAAATGGAACACTGATCCTTCAATTTAAATGGTAGCCAGACATCAGCTATACCATCCTAAGTCCTGGGCCCAAATATGTGAACCAATATGGAAGCAGACTGCCACGGTTTCTTTCCCAAACAAAGGACAGCTGCACAATGATTATGGATTAATTTAACTCTACAGTTGTGTGTACTGAATAAAATAGGTGTTTCACCTAATATAATATCAATGAGAAAGGAACTGCAAGATTTAGTAAAGGAATATTTGCTAAATTTAAGTTAATTAGGGAATATGCAAAATTGGCATTTATTCAGCCTTTAAATATAAAAATAGAAGACACTGTTTTTGCATTTTCCCACCAAATTAACTTCCACTGTGTTTTTATTTTCACTGACAGAAGAGAAAATCTTCTAGTTATCCTTCAACAATTATTTTCTTGCAGCAAAATAATACTAAGAAATATAACCATGATGAAAAGTCTACAAAAATGCATATTAAAAGTTGAATTATATTTATAGAACACAAGTTTGAACATGGTCTAATTTGGACCCATTTTACCTAAAATTCCCTGACCTAATACAAAATTCAAGCAACCTCTACTGTTATTCTACAGCAGCAACAGCAATCCATTCCAGTGGAAACGTATACTCAAAGACACAGTTAGTAAAGATTAAGTCCTTCTTCGCTCTCTTCTTTACTATGTAAAGACCCCTCAAAGAAGGTACGTGCAGTCCCTGCTGCACGCAGCCGCGCTCTGGCAGCACAGGCACTAGTTATGAAAGATACTCATTCCCCTTGTAGCATCTTCTGACTCCTTGACAAACAATAAAAAGCAGTATATAGGCAGATGTACCAACAACTTTTGACTTGCCCCTGGGCTGGCCATGAGTTGCCTCTTTCTGACCTATCTTTTTGTAACAGTTACCAGGCTTTGACTAAGACTTCCTTACATGGAATTTGACAAGTCAGAAGCAATTTTTTAAATGAACGCTGATATATGGAAACAACTGCTCCTATCAAACTTGCTTTTTCAATTTTTATATAAAATGTGTTTCATCAAGTAGTCAGACAGATCAGTTCTATCTCCCAAATTGAAAGCCAAGTTTTGAGATGTACTTAAATCTAATAATTTTCCAGGATGCAGTAATTGTTAGGCCACAATTCTGCAAGGACTCAGCAAGTTTATGTTTAATTTTATACCCCATAATTAATTCTAATGATAAATCTAATGATCTTATTTGTATTGTAAAACAAATCATCTATCGCTATGCAAGAGATGTATTAAGCCGTAAAACCTAATTTAAAATGACTCTAATGCCTTGGTCCTTTCAGAGTATCATTGTGCCTGTGCAACAGCAAACTAAACAAATCTTGTAATTTGAAGAACATCCTGACATGCATTCCAGTGCTCTCGAATGCTCTTTCATCTGCAACAAAAAAATTGAGTGCCAGTGCTCAAGTAAAAAAAAAAAAAAAAAAAAGAATTATCTAAAAGACCACCATTGGCATAAGAGACTCCTAATTGAAATATTAAAGTTTTGAGATGTGAAAAAAGTCCGAGGTTTTTACAGAGGAGCCACTGTGCTGTTCAAATTCCTGATATGTACGCCCTCATCCACCCTCAAGGTCACACAGCGCTCACTGCTCCTTACATAGAAGACTTGGGCTCTAACTCCAGTGCTCTGATTCATAACTACCTGACAGGTCCTCCATATACCAAAAAAGTAGCCTAAGGCAAACATTACTAGGGGTATTCATACCATCTCAGAGTATGTTGCAATCATTAGGCAACATAAATTTTTTAAAAATTAAAGTGTTTAAGTATGAAAAAAGATGTCTAGACAACATGGATGAGGATGACTTCACCAGTATTAATTAAGAAAAAGATGAAGACAGATAAAAAGGGATGCTATACTTGGAAGAAGCAACTGAGACAGCAAAAAAAAAGTAGTCCAAATGTTGTCCTTATTTATTCTCATAAATATGTAGATTATCTTTGTTCCTCCAGTGACTGTGCTGCCTGGTTTATGCTTCCCTTTGTTATCCGATTCTAACACACTGCTACGGAACTGGACAGTCCAGCATTTCCATTGAAAAGCCTGAACACACAAATTGCAGATTTTATAGGAAATATGTTGCTCTTTCCCTATCCTCCAAAACATAACAAGACAAGATTTTCTCATACTAACTCCAGCTATCTTCAGTCTAAAGGTAGCACCAGCAGGTCAGTGAACAGATAGGGCATTATTTTCTGACTCTACCTTTTTCCACGATGCTTTGTTATAACAGTAATGTTACATTTATCAAAGGGTTTGTGTCTGGAATGTACTTTTAAGATTAGCCATATTTTTAGGAATTCTTTGTAAACAGAGCTTCTTCCTTTGAAGTAGGATTTGAAAACATTGATAGTGTTTATCCCAGAAGGGAAATAAACAAGAAGATGCATAACTAATGTATCAAAAATAATGAGTTATATTGAGAGGGAGCTTTAGTTCTCTGTCTCATGACAGAAGAACAAGGGTCATTCAACAAAACTGACTAGCAGTATATTAAAAAAAAAAAAAAGATAGGAAACAAACTCTTTCCCCTTCACTCCTTGTTGAGAGATATGGATGTTTTTCCCAAACAAATTTCCCTTGGAGACAGGATATTAAACTAAACAGATCACATCTACCTACCTTAGATCACATCTATTAATGTAATTCTTGGTTTCTTAGTACACAGACACTCTAATAAAGAAGTTCAATAACAACAATACTCTTCATGCACACATTCATCTAGGGATAGATTCCCAATCCAGTTATTACAGTTTATTCAGCTACCAAATATCAGCTGACCCATGGCGACCATCAGTGCATAGGCTTAGACCATAATAAATGCAAATTAATGCACTACAACTTAATACACAGTGAGAAGTGGTTAAAGATAACTTGCATGACTTTGTCAGAGGCAATTTGTTAGCACAATAACTTGATTGTGTATTTGAGCTGTTAACACCAAATTCATCCCACCTAATTGTAGACAACCAAGGGTAATACTTAATCTGCGTGTATGAAATGGCACGTGGTCCTTCTACAGTGAGTGACAAGGCCAAGCACAGGACTAGTCACATCCTAGATGGAAGGAAATGCACCCTCAAGATGCCAGACCTTCTCTACAGGGGAAGACTATGATTTACCTTCCTCACCTGCCATCTAAGATAGCTATGCAGTTTTTGGAATGAATCTGGACCCCGATGTACAAATCTCACCCTCCCCAAATTTCTTCTCCAAGATTAAAATAAACCAAGAAAAACTGAAGGCTGGCATTTCCAGTGGGTATGGGTTTCTACAAGGTGTGAGCCTTTCCCTTGAATAAGCTGTCTGCTAACTCTTCGGCTGGAGACCACCCCTCCTACTGTTGACTGAGGAGCTGATTGTACAAACGTTCCCCCTCTTCTTCAGCACAGACTCAGAGGGCTTGACTTGGATAACTAGTGTGACCTGATTAAACAACGATAGTTGATTTTCCACAAAAGCTGCTGAACAGCACTTGGACGATTTGTCCTGCAACCTCCACTGTCTTCCAGCCCAGTCTCTGACCCAAAGGAGGAACAATTCAGGGACAATAACACCTCAAAACACTACAGCTGTTTCTCAAAGGTCATTTGACCACAGCTGAAATCCCACTGATTTTACAGAACAAAGTCCTATTCCTCCAAGGAGCACAAGACCCGACCGTGGATTACAGACACACTGTAAACTGGCAGCATCTCTGTTAAAAACTGTTAATAATTCATTATCACCATTTTATACCAGTCAGCCCCTGGAGAAGAACAAATTAAAAATGCTGCTTGAAATATCACCCTTATCGGCAATACTGGGAAAAAAATTGCAACTCCTATTCCCTACTCGTTGCATGCAAACACACAAACAAAATGGCCGCCTTTAAAAGAAAGCAGTTGCTGACATTTTACATTTCTGTTTTTACTTTATTTGCAGAAGACTCTGTCTACTGGGAAATGACATTTTCCTTCGGCTAAGAAAATGAAAATATATAGGAAAAAATGGTACAGCTGGCTTTTACAGGAAATGCAGCTAGAAAATTACAGGGGACAAATAACCACCTATGTTTTCTATAATTACACAATAATATGAATTAGACTCCGTATTATTGTGGTATATTTATGATTTTATTTATGACCTCCAGAAGGCAAGAATGGAATCCTTTTCGTAATCTACCTTTTCTAGCAGCAGTCAACACGGTCTACGACAAAGAATGTTTCTTGAAATTACAGTCTTAAGAGTGTAATTATAAATTTTTGTAATATGGTGACAGAAATATCATATTGCATAATGATGAATACACATAAGTATAGATTTAACATTTGATCAAAATTACAAATGAATTATTCTCTCTCATCCAGGAATTACCATAGATTTTTATTGTAAGATAATGTCTAAATGATCACATGAATTTATTTATAGCCTTGAAGATACAGGCAGAAAGATGAAATACTAAACTCAAAACAGAATTATTCAATCAAATCTATTCTATTCCACCCAGAAATAGGATATCATGCTAACAGCATACTGGGGTTAGGCAGCACAATTTGACTAAAAATGCATATTTTTATTCATGACTTCTACAAACTGTCAGCAGCTGTAGGAATACAGACTTTATGTTGCCAATGATAGCTGACAGCACAAGTGAAGCAACCAGCTTTCCCTCCTCTACATGCTTGAAGAATTGTAATATCATTTATCCACTGCAAAGGTTTACAAAGGCCTGGCAGAGTGAGATTAATATGCTTCTTTATGAAGGAGGCAGCTATGTTTACATCCTTCCTTCTCCCCAAGTAGCGTCTGACTGCAAACCCTTCACGTAATCAGGCTTGATGTGTGTTACTGGAGGCTCAAAGTAAAATAAATGCCAAAACCACACTTTAAAACAAGTGGAAGAATATTCTCGTTGTGAAAGAACTACAGAATTCAAGCAGGATCAGCTATGTTTCTGGCTTGGGATTTACCTTACACCATATGGCCAGCTTTTCCAGCAGAACAGCAGCAGAGCATTGCAGACATCCCCATGCCTTTGCACTGCCAGGCCAACGATGCCCACCCTGAAAAGCCAAAAGACTGTATTCCCAAGTCCTTCAACTCAAATGCACATTAGAAAAACTTTTCTGCACACTTGCCACATAGACGCTGAAAACTGAAAGCAACCAACAGGTGACACTCTCAGTCTCCTAGGAGGAAAAAAAAAAAATTAGATGCCTTTTACCCATAGGAACTTGGCCACCTCATTCCCAAGTGACATTTTCGTCAGCCTCCTACAATGCTGCAGCCAGGGGTGCAGCAAGGGGCAGATGCACTACTGGGAGTCACAAGTCAGCAGCAACTTGGGTGCTGAACCTTGTTAATCCACCCACGAGTAAAGCCAGCAGTAGGACACCACAGGTTACATTCTGCTCTCACATAAACACACTACGAAGTTAGCACGGATTTGGTAAATTCACTGGAGCCGATTGGGACCGACGTTGGTGCAAGTGCCGAGCACAACATGGTCCTGTGACTATTGCTCTACTTAAAGAAGCACCTCAGATTCCTTCTGAAAATCCAGCTTTTTCTGCAGTTCTGCTGACAACAATTCACTTGCTTGTAGCAACAGTCTCACTATTTTTATAAACTGTAATAAAAGATTTTCAACAACTTAACTAACAATAGTCTTAAAGAATTACAGTACTTTGGGTATTACCTATACAAAAAAAGTAACAAGGATGCTGAAGATGAGAGTAATCCAGATTCTTGAATAAACATTTCTAATTCATCCCAAGCAAAAATTGACTAAGTTTCTGTGTATACATCCAGAGCACACAGGCACATGCTTACATGCACATATTCTCTTTCCAGAGCATCCAACACTTATTTCTCAGCCCTGGAGGCCCAGAAATGACAGGCCTACAACTGTGTCTTTGGTGAGGCACAAAAGAGCTCCTCTGAGTTATTTTTAGGTTCAACACCCCCCCCAGTCATCTTCAGAGTCCTACAGAATCAAATTCCCAGTGGGCGGCTTAGCTTTAAAAAACAGAAACCAGACACAGCCATTTGCTAGAAAATTATTTTTGGTTGTAATTGTAGGGTGGGCTTTTCTAAAGCTCTCATTGCCTGCTTAACTTTGCTCCCACTGGCTAGGAAGAGAAGTTTACTATGGTCTCCAGCAGGAGCGGAACTAGGCCAGCAACGAAGTCTTTGAAAAGCCAACCTCACAATTACAATTACATGTTTTGTAAGGCACTCAAGAAATAGTCCGCTGCCCCAGTTGTAGCATATATAGTTAAGCAGTATTCAGGGTTCTTTATCTCCCAGTAACTAGTCACCATCACTGATCATATAGATTCCTATACAGATTTTTTGCTGGTATTGTTTGTAGGTGACAAAAAAACCAATACAGAGTATTAGGTAGGTAGGGCAGGGTATAATTAGCAAATACATTTGCTCAAATGTGATAATGCCACAGAACTGCAAGGAAAAAAAAAAAAGCCACAGAAATGCTCTAAGGGCTGAAAAGTCAGCTTTACCATGTGAGGCCTCCAGAGCTCAATCTATTCAGCAAGAGCAAACTGTTGGTACTTAGGGAAAAGATGTAATGGAAGAGAAACGCTCAGTTTTGATGATGTATATATGTTAGGATATGAGAGCTGAGAGCAGAAATAAAAAGACATGATGTTGTGGGAGTGAAAATAAACCATTTTTTAAGTTCATGGTTTCGTCTCCTCCACGTTCACATGAGATTTAGGATTGGGAAGGAATCTTACCCCAGACCATGCTGACAGAGAACTGTTCAGCCAAGGTGTGCAGCGCAGACCTGGAGCAAGTACCACCTTCTGCCACTGCTGAAGCTTCAGGCACTGGCCATGCCCGAGCCTCCCCTGTTTGCTTGTAGCGTGCAGTGCTTTGGGGCAGAACTGGTTTGAGCAAATCTCTGGAGCTGAGTACAGTGCTACTCAACACAATTTAATAGCCAGTCTGAACTTTGCATGATTTTATTCTCCCCTTTCTGGTCTCGGACACTGTGAAATAACGATGAGTCTACAGTCAGTCCCCGTGCAATACGCAGCCCTGTGCTTCCTGTGCTAATAGCATCAGTGCTCTGGTTCTTCTTCTTACACATCTATCCTTGCTTTTTTCCACCTCCTTTCAATTGCAATTTTACTCATTTCTAAATACAGAGATGAACTTTTTGCCTATGGCTTCCTGCCAAGCGCTCTTTCTTTCATGTTCTTGAGCCCTGCTGTTATTAGCCTTGTCTATCAGTATGCCCAGAAGATGCTCTCACCAACGCACCTGACAGCCTGTTCCTAACATTTCCTAAAGTACCATTAGCAATGAATTGTCTTGCTTCTTACTCTGAAAGAATTTTAAGTTTCTCTTCTCTCCTTTAGCCTGTCAGTGTGAAGCATTCCCTCCCTGGCATTAGGCATTCTGCTGATTGATCCAGTGCAATAAGAAGAATTACAAATGTTTGGAAACTGAGTTACTTAAAAGTTCAGTAATTGAAGTAATTCAAAGTTCAGAATATGAAAATTCACCTACAGTAATTCTTTAAAATTTTCTCTAAAGGTGTTAATGCCATCTGCAGCTGCTGCTTTTATTAAGATTATATTTAATACATTTGTATTTTGGTGCAGATTTGTATAGTGCTCCAGATGCAATCAGGGTTCCCCTCTGCCAGGCATTCTGTCAAATTTTGACATTCCGGACCACCGAATCCAACATGGTCATGCACTAATATGCAATATCACTGCTTTCCAATAGATTTGCCTTCCCAACTTGTGCTCCTGAGGCTCTAAGAAGGACTTTCTGAAGGGTGACGCTGAGTTACTTACTTGAGAAGTGAGACTTTCTGGCCACTTACAGGTGGTCTAGGAAAGGGATATAGGGGGTTACCTGCCCCAGACCATGGATTACAGCAAAGGTAGTACACTGCCCAGTTTGCTTTGCTGTGCCCCAATTTGCTCTTGTTGCCTCAGCAAGAGGATTCCCCCCCTCCCCCCCCCATGGAAACTTCAGTAGGTTGGCTTGTATTCTGCCTACAATTTTTAATCCAAGAGGACATGTCCACCAAATACCCTACCATGCAACCCTCTCCATACCTTCTGAAGTGAGACAGGCCTTTTACTGAAATCTCTGACACCAATAAATCCTAGTGCTCTTATTTACGTTAGGCTTTTTCCTTGCTTCCTAATTCTTCATTTCTGCACATTGGCTTTTATCCAACATGACAAGAATTTCTATAACCATTCAGATAAACACTCACAATTCTCTTAAGATGTACTCTCCCTCTACATTGGATATGCCATCATGTAGCAGATCTGAGGCCAGTTTAACCCAGCCTTTTTTTTTTTTTTTTTTTTTTTGGTCCTTTATCAGGTACCTGAATACATCCGGAAAAAGAAGCTTAAGATAAAAGACATTATAATATTGGTATACACCTGTCTTCTCTTCCTGTACTATGAGCCGGTGTGCATCCATGCATACAGTAAAGACTCTGCTCTGGTCCCTCTCTCTAGTTTTTATCAAGTCTTTAGATTTAGGTCCCTTCCAATTTCTTTCATAACCAGTCAGTACCAATTTGTGGTATCTGTCTTCTCCTTAAAACCTTTACTCCTTCCCCCCTCCAGGAGCTCAGGCGGTTCAACACGTGCATCATGGGACGGACACTTGGCAGATCCACGGGGTGCTGCTCCCACAGATTCAGAGGGGCATTGGCAATGGGCTCGGCCACCTCCCAGAAAACAGCACCAAAAGGATTAGCCTTTCGGCTCTCAGGAGGAATAACAGATCTGTATTTTTATCATCAGCACTACCAGTAGTCAAGCTTTACCACAGAAACTGCTGATCCAATTACCAAACTGGATTACCTGAATCTCAGTCACGTGCACATTTGTTGAAGAGAGAAAAAATTAATGTCTTTCAACCTACAAAGTTCATTCTTTCATATCACTGTTGTGGTAGAAATTCATATCTTTGCCTGATTTATTACTGAGTAACCTCTTGAATGTCCAAGGATATCACTCGCTCACCTCCTACTATAAGCCTTGAAGCCTTCTGAAATCCCTATTGATCCAGCGTTAACTCCCCTGAATTTGTAAGTCAACAGCAGCAGCAGCAACTATAGCTTGCAGGCCTTACTGCAGAAACCCATCTGTCAAAAGCCTGCTAGCACGCACAACTGTTTTCTCAAAGAATTGTTAATTTCCCTCCTGCCATCTGTGACACTTTAAAGACTCAAAAGCCAGCGTTGCTCAGCTCAATACCCAAATCTCTATCACTGCTGCTCCTCACAAAGGTTCACCGCATAGATCTGCACATTCTGCAGATCCGAATTTCCCTGGATAACGTGTCTTTTGGTATTTACATTTTTATTAGCAATACTTTAACGCAGCAGTTCTGCTCACCCCAAAGGACTTCAAAGTCACATACAGCGCCAACGAAAAGCTCCAGCTTCTGCAGAGTGACATCTGACAGCTAAAGAATGTGCCTAACAATTACAGACTTCAGCAGATTACAATCTTAATGACAGAAAAAAAATCCACCTTCACTAAAAGACCCATGGAATCTAAATATCAAGCAGGTAGCACTCTGATATTTCACCCTCAGCATAAAATACCTATGTGTTAAACTGAATGACTGACAATAAACTTGCTTCAGGAAGGAGATGACAGTCACACCTGCCGCCAAATCTGATGTGTACAACACCGTAGAAGCCCACTGGTTATGTATTTCAGAAAGCATGTATTGGTATGCAACTGAGGAAGACACTCAAGTTCTACAAATATATCACAGTATTTTTCAGTACATCTTAAGTGTTAATACTATTAACATATAACATTTATGAAGAATCTCCTTTCTTCATTAATCACACTGAGACTTTCATTAAAGGTCAATTCTAAAAGAAGTTAATTACTTCAATCATACCTTATTGACCATAGTTTCTTATTAGAACTGCCACCTTTCTTAGGCAACGTACCACTACGCTCTATTAAAACAACGCTGACTGCAAATTCTTACCTAGCTCAAAATGACCAGCAAGCGGTCTGGATCTACAAATACAGAGCTACCTTTATCGAGAGACCACCTAAGTATTCATTTTTAACATCTCTATTTGATTAACATTAGACACAAACCTGTTATTCTCCTCTATTTGCCATGTCTGCAGGAAAGCCTGCTTAATATTAATATCACCATGGTCTTGAAAAAGTGACAGATTGTACTTCAATAGAGCCCTTCTGAGGGGAACATGTAGTAAACACTTTTATGCCCTTGTAATCAATAGGAAATAGCCATGAACAATGAAGACTATTTAAAATGTGGTCACATCATCTTGCTGTGATTAAGTTTTCCAAATTCCAATTAAGTTTTCCAAAAAATAATTTCCAATTAAGTTTTCCAAAAAAACACCAACCAAATCACTGTTAGTAGGAGTGAAATGTCACTTCAGTAGAGATGGAGCTCAAGTCTAATCTGCCATGTGTGTACATAATTGATTTTTTTTTTCCAGGTAATTTCTTCCTGAAGAAATTGAGAAAGAACCGTCAAGAAAGAACATAGCTCTTCCAAAGACAAAAGACCTGGATTGTAGGGAGATCAGCTATTAAACTAAAAGTTAGAATAGATATCCCCAGTTCACTTTGTTCATATCAGGCATGCTATGATCTTGCCAAATAAAGGGACCCTTCTAGTTTTACTATCTTTTCTGTACTGCCACACCCTCATTACACCAGTTTGCAATCTGTATCACAGTTCCCCAGGTTCAGAAGTCATATTTTACTGCTTTGAGAGGTGTTCAACATGCCTCTTGGTGCAAGGAGAAGTACCAACAGCAACAGACACCCAAATACTCTTAAGGATATGTTAGGTGGGTAACAATAACGGCAATTTATGCCAGAAGGCATGAACAACTGAGCAACCAACAGCATCAATCTATCCTTTCAAACCAGTTTATGATGCACAGTAGAAATGCATATGGAAATTAAGAATTCCTCATTAATAGTTTTCATTTGTCAGACATGGAATAAACTCTACAAGCAAAATTCTCCTTTGGTAGTATTGATTTAGAAATGCAAACTTAACACAGGATTAGATGCTTAAGGTTTTAACAGCGAACACACACAAAGAAGTAGTCAATAATGACAATGAAAGGCCAATTTCTAAATCTTCTTACTGGTTATTTCTAAAAACCTGCCTCTCAGTGAAGATATCCCCAGTCTCTAGACAAAGCTGGCCACCCCCACACTTCAATGATATATCATTGAATATGGAGATGACCAATATATTTCAACTATCTCTCACTCCAATTCTATGATGTGACATGTTGAGATGCCATTTGCTTTTCATTAATTTTGACAACTAAAATGCACTAAACACCTAACTTTTTGGATTGCTACAGTTGAAGGAAGCAAGTCCCTCATTAATACCAACATTCGTATCACTTCTGGATCTGGCCTACTGTGTAAACGATTACAGAACTACAGTAGCAATAATTTTATTTTTTCCATTTTACAAGTCACCGAGTCAAAGAATTATGGGGAAAATGCCATTCTTTAAAAAAAAAAAAAAACCAACCAAACATATACAGTTGAAGAATTTCTCCTTTTCCTAAATCATGAGGAACTAGAGACCTAGTTTAACAAGCAACTTTTCCTTCTTCCTATTCGCATTTTCTTTAATATTTTGCAAGCTACTTCTCTGTACAACACACTATATCAGACAGGGCCACCAAGTCCTTGCAGAGATTACAAATAAAGGACAGAGGAGTACCAATAACAGTGTTTAAAAACTGCAAAGCTAAATGAGCCAGAAACACTGGACTGTTATATACCAGCCCTCGAGTTCAACTTGAGGATAACACAGCACACAGATTTTAATACAATAAATGGTCTAGCAGGAAACAAGATGAGCAACACTTGTTGCTGTGAATATAAAACCAAATACAGGAGCAAGCTGGAAACACTGGACACACACCGCTGGTGCGGACAGCACAGCCCAATGGACAAGACATCAAACCAGTGCCAGGAGACCCATGTTGTAATTTCTGTCTCCACAACCCAGCTCCTATCTGACTTCAGGGAGATCGCTTCAGTCTCAGCTTCAAAAGTAAACACCGTAACATTTAGAGAAGGGAGCAAAAAAACATGTCTAAAATTGTTTGATAACTTTTTAATAGAAAGGTTTGGATTTTTGTTTTAAATGAAGGGACAGCTGAACCTGTGAGTCAATGTCTGAAGTCGGTGAGTGCATAGGAAGGTGACAAACCTGAGCCACCGAGTAGTGCGTGCCTTGCACTTAATGCAGGGAAGGTAAGAGCCACCAAGGTCAGGTCTGCTTTCCCCTGATTGCCATGAAGGTGGAAGCTGTCAGAATTAGATTTTCACTGGTTGTACATATGCATTTAAGTGACTTTACAGTGATACTGGCTGAAACATCAGTCCCGGTTCCTGTCCATTTAAGTAGCTGTTTGCTAACTGAAAGCTTAAAAATCCAATGACCTTTTATAGTTGCAACAATGGATGTGTTATCCTGCCAATATCTAGTCTCTCATGAACACCACGCTCATTAGTTGACATCAAGCGTTGATTGCCATAAAGGTGATGTAGCTGAGCTTTAAATGGTACCTGCATTGTCCTATGGATACTTATTCCACAGCTACTCTGTAATTAAAGGCTTTATCAAGCCCTCTGAGAAATTCACTTACAAATAGAGTTAAAGAAATGTGAGTTGTTCTAAATTACTGTATTTTCACCCAGCAATTCAGCTGACTGCCAGAAAACGCAGCCAAAAATCTCAAACACTTTTTAGACCAGGAAATGAGATTAGCAACAATCAGATCACACTACTACTATGTTATTTTGAGAGACCATTCAAGGTACTGACCTAAACATCAATTACTATTCTGCCTCACATGCATACAAATAAGTGTCTCGAATCCCACAATGTGGAAAACACAGCTGGTGATTCCGATGGTTGAACAATACGTTATGTTCAGGAAAAACATTCCGAATTCACTTCCTTGCAGCAAAACAGAATGAAGTCTACATTTCCCGCTCAACCAAAATGTTGCCACACCGAGAGCTAAGAGACAGAGCTAAGCTCAGTCAATAACTCTTTGATATGTTATCTGGGTAACAGTTAAGCTCACTTCCTACCCTTTCATAGCTAATTCTTGCCATTTTAAGTGCAGCTAAAATAAATCCACAGCAATCAACCCAATATAAACATGAGATATCACGTAAAGACAAATCACCTGAAGTCTACAAAGCTCTCATCCAACAAATCAACTTATTGTCCCAGCCCTTGATTTTAAAAGTAGTGAGAGGTTAAACGTGAGTGCTGAAGGATGCAGACACATAACACATTATATGTCCATTTTAACCTTTCTTAAAGGTAGTCTTAGGAAGGGCAGTAAACTCAGTTATTTCAATGAAGTATGCTATACAGATGTAAAAGATTTATTTCTTTTTATATCCATTGACATTCATTTTTAGTGTAATTAAACAGCTCTCATGGATCGATGAGCACAGATAACAACTGCAAGTAGAGCAAGAGCATCCACCAGCAATCTTTTTCATTAAGTACATAACCAAATATTATTTGTTGGGCTGAAACACAGAATGCATCTAAAGGATCTCATTTTGTTTGAAACCTGAGGGACAGCCAGAGCATGTGACCTTCTGAGAGGTGAGGACGTACAACTGAAGCATCCAGGAGCAAACAAGTCAGTCCTTACTACTGCTATGAGGTTTAAATCTAATTTCTACAGCTGAGGCTATAATGAAAATATAAACCCAATAAAAATGGTAGCTCTTCGAATTAGGCCCTTAGCAATAATATAATCACAAAATAACAAAAAATCTAAATATTCTGGATGTGTATAAGCAAATCCAATTTCCAAGTTTTGTCATATTGACAGTTGTTTAAAATCATCATATAATCAGGGAATTAAATAGGAAGTATCATTTAGGAAGCAGAGGAAGAGTAATCGGAGAGAGTAAAGAGAAAGTAATGTTTATTTTTTTAATCCAGGCCCTTGACATGTTATTTTTTGCCTGTGTGTTGCTTAGAATATTATCAGCACTGTTTGCAATACAAAAATCTGCTTCTATAACACTACCCCCACCCCCAAAACAACAACAAAAAATTGCTTCTAAATACATAGGACACAAATTTTTCTCAGAGAAACAACATCTAAGGATGTCTAAGTTAGTCCACCTACCAAATTTTTCAGGTTTTGGAGAACCTGAATTTGGACTTTGGTGTTATCTTCTGACTCTGTCCCAATATTAAACGAATTCTTGCACAGAGCTATCTTATAAAGGTCTATGTATTAAAAAAACCCCAAACCCTTCACACTGTGTACAGATCCTGCGTGAACAGCCTTTATACCTGGGACAGCGACAGCGGAATCAGCAGAGAAAGCACAAAGCATCACAGCTACACAATACATAGACCAGTGACTGATGATGTCCATTTACTAAAGCTTTTAATTGCTCTTTTTTTCCCCCATAAAAACCAAAAGCCATTTCAGTAAATTCTAGAACACCAATATTTCAGTTTTCAGACAATCCTGGCCAAAAAGATACATATTTCAGATCAGTTTGCATATTTTTACATTTGAGTACTAGCAGAATTTATAAGCATTACCATCATTGGTATTAGTAGACTTTGCATGCTTAAATCCCACAAAGAGAAGTGAGAGTATTTCCCTTAGCTTCCATTATTCAATGCTTTAACTGCTAAAAACTTCCCTGTTCCACTGCATCTGCAAGAATAGCTGTACTAGGCAAGAGCCTATTTGAGTTTTAGAAATCTCAAGAGGCAGCATCCTATTCAGTTGCATCATCTGAAGATATTCACACTTTACCTGTGAATGACATGGAGGCCAAGACAAGGTTAGGACAATGATCTACCATTAATGGCCCTGCACCACATCTGCAAGCCTGCTCTCAACACACAGTGGCAGAAATGGTTATTCAATTTTTCAGGATGACTGGAAGCTTCATATTCCAGGTGTAAAAAGAGACTCTCAGTCCTCAGCATATCTTACATTTCTAATTATGATAAAAATATTCTTCTGCATTTCTGAAAAGGAGAACTACAGTTGACAGGGTAATCCCAGTGGGCAATACAATTACTTGTGTTGGTCCTCTCTTCCTTAACAGTTGCTCATTAGGAGCCCTGATGCTAGTGAAAATTGTGTCAACATTTTCCCTTAATACAAAGCAGTAGCTTTCCAGTCGCTGACTATTTTGACATTTCTAGCTGAAAGAAAAAACATTTCAAAGTCTGTACTGTCTGTAAGGGATACAGGAAGTGGACGATCTGTTTATTCTTGCACATTTGCTTTCAAGGTTTATCACTTGGTCCATGTATGAAGGGGGGGAAAAAGCAAAACATGCAAGGAAATCACAAAGAGAAAATAAAGAGGAGCTTATCTGCTTGTGTACACTGTGAGCAAACTGTACAATTGGAGCAAAGCGGGAAGCAGAGAATATGGGGCATTGACCCCATTGCCTTCCTCGCGTCCAAAGCAGGAGCCGATCCGGACAGAAAACTGCCACTGCTAGGTGGGCTGAAGATCTGGCTCTGCTCCCTTTGTTTATTGTATCTAGATTACAGACGGTATCTCTCACAGGGTAAGATGCATCAGCAGTCTCCACAACACCCCTGCAAAGGTAACTTACAGGTCCCATTTTGTGACTCCACGCTGACCAATCTTCTGCAATCAAAGAATACGTGCAACCTGAACGCAAAGATGCTGTGGTTCCCACCACAAGGCTGCCACGCTGAGCTACGCAGGGGAAGGCAGAAGAAAGCCTCACACAGGCTGGGCTCTGCATCTGCCTCGCATCCCTGGGTAGCCCCAGAGAAGTCTCTTAACTGGTCTGGGTTAGAGTTTCACCCTACAGTGCTTGGAAAGTGTAAGAAAACTGTACTGAAACGCTTGGATGGAAAGTGCCACAGACGAGCTGATAGCGGCAGTCAGCAACAACTACACGTGCGCTGGGTTTCCTGCCACAGGACTTCACATGCTAGCTTACCCCTTAAATGTGGGGATTTATGGAGAAGGCAACAAAAGGCTATCCCAAGCTTAGTTTCTTTGCACTAATGTATTTTCCTTTTTTATCATCATTTCTGTCTCCCACGATTTCCCTGGCCTGTTCCTTTGTGCTGCCCTTGACGCTTTCACAGACTTAGCCAAGGAAATATTACTCAAATATATAAAGCTGTTTTCTGCCACTATTACTGGTACTAAACAATACCATATAACATACAATTCTTCTTCTATGGCCTTATTCAGTATGAACAAAGGAAATAAAACCCAATCCACAGAATTTAGTAGAGTATTTTCTTTCAAAATAGTTTTCAAGCTTATCTATACAATTTTATATAAGGAATAGAATTTATCTAATACAGTACAATTACTCCACAGAGAGACACCAAAGGGTAAGGAAAAGCAAGAAAGTAAACAAAAATAACCCAGGCAGGATACATTTAGATCTCACCCTGCAACTCTTCCCACACATAAAGAACATAGCCACAGAAGTCAATATCTACTATACAATATTTATCACCAGCTTATTGATACAAATATGAAATTATTCATTTTTTAAAAATGTAAGTTTTGCTTTTATGACCAGTTAACATCTAACTGAACTTAATTTTAATACAAAAATCAATGATTTCTAGAGGGTTACCGTCTTGCAGTGACTGTTGTGTTTATTATTAGATTTCCTAATCTTACTTTCCTAATCACGGCATTTCTCACAGATCAGTCAGTGGTGGATGTCGGCTGCTCCGCACCTTTGAGCTCACCAAAGTCTCAGTAAGGCAGCTGACCCACTCGAGAAAAATTCTCACATGTGGCGAGTCACCCCAGCTCCACTGGCTCCATCAATCCCACCAAAAAGGGGTCTGGTTTTCCAGATGTACACAGATGTATTTGACAGAACTCTGGTACAACGGTGGCCTTACCAAGCTCTCCAGCATGCTTCCCCATCCACACCTGCTCTTCTCAGATGCCGCTCTCATTGCCACCACTCTTCTCTTAACCTTCTCAAGTCACCAAATCAGCTCCGAGACAGCCCTATTTTACTTTGCTGCACAGTAGAGCAGACATGGGTGCCATCTGTACAGCATCTGCCGACAGCTCAGAGATGCACCACTCTCCTTCTAATTAACTTGGGCTAAACACTGGGCCGCTTCTGAAAAAAGATTGTGTGTTCATTCAAAATGACTGCTAACATGTAACAAGGAACTGAATATCTGTACCCATATTCTTAAAATTTGTCTCGCTTTTAACAATCAGTTTCTACTTGAAATGTTAAGGATCTGTTCTTAAAGACGAAAAGCAGCAGCTCCAACTGCGACAATGCAGCTATTGTGCCTATTCACCAGTTAACGTGCTGCAAAGACCTACACACAGATATTTTATCTTCTTTAGCAAAACAACTAGCTGCTCCATCTATTCATTCAATCTCCAGTTTAGCATCATTGCTTCTCTAACATTTCTAGCAGTGAATTAACCGGCCTCTTCAGTCCTTACAAATGCATTAACAAAGCTTCCCATCAAAGTATCACCCAAAGTACTATTATTAGCTTAGCTTTAATATAGCACAGAAATTAAGAATGGCTGCAGCTAGAAAAAGCCTATGTAGATGTTACTCGTCTGACAGCTTCAGGCTTATTCTCAACACGTTAAATAACTCAAAAATTACTCAGCCAGCTATTCACTGACATCAAGCCCTGCACAGCTGAGTAAGTAATGGTAAGGGCCTGTAAATGGAAGGAAATCCTATTATGAATGCCAGGAGGGGCATCAGTCTTTTCTTCCAAGCCACTGCTCCCTATGAATGAGGGGAACAGCGCTAAGAACCAAACACAAAGCCTGATCTCCAGCAGCTACAGTAAAGCCACACATTCTTCCAAGGTGGGGACACCCGGGGGAAAAGCTCCAAAAGCCTCGAGAGCTGCGGAAATACAGAAGTTTTCAGACGCAAATCTTAAACATTAGAACTTCTACAGCAATAGAAACTTCACAGAAACTATGCCGTGTAAACAACACCCGGCCGTTCAAGCTTCCTGCAGTTTTTAGCTTTTTAATTTGCTTTTGCCATTTTCTTCCTTCAGGTCCCAATAACCCCAATGCCATTGGCCAGCCCGCAGCCAGGCAGGCAGGGAGAAGCTGGGCTCTACAGCCCTTGGTCTGCAGCTGAACCACATCTGCACTGGAAGTTATCTTTTATGAAGAAAAGTAAATTGTATTCCTGGGATTCCTCCATCTGCTACGCCGCCTTCTGCTGGATAGAACACATCCAGAAACCCAGCAGATGCCTTACATATCTCCAAATAGACCAAAAAAGGGAGTAAATGGATACAAAAAGAGAAACTTTTAGTCACCACAAAATGTCCTGCCAAAGAACATTTAGCAAATACTGTTATTGAGGTGCATATAAGCGTAAGCAGATCCTTTCTGTCATTCCAGTGACTGAGGAGAGGGAGGAAAAAGGGGACAAAGGAGGTATTACAGAAGGGAATATCCTTGCAGAAATGGCAGCTAGTCTGGGCTAATCAGAAAATGCTAGCTCAACCTCAACACCAAAGTCTAACTCACCATTCAAAGCAAGGGAATCGTATTCCATTCTGGCTTTACCTTGGCACAGATCCTTCGGTTCTAACTTTGAATTACACCATTTTCTGTGATTAGGACTCAGGGCCATTATTTCTGTCCCTTAAAAAAAGGGCTGAACTAAGCTGAGAGTAACTACATTTGTTGTATTAATACAAGTTGGGCAACGGGTAAGTTTTAACTCAGATATATTTCTCTAAAAAAAGAAAATTAAAGCGATGTAAAAACATCTGACAATACACAAATTAGTAAGAGTAAATGTCTCACTTCTCACGCTAATTGCTTCTGAAGTTAACGAAGGACCTTTTCACCTCTCAACTGCCCTGAAAGGTTTGCATTCTTCTCCCTTCTTTGAATCCCTCTAAGGTATTGCTATAATGACCATTTGTCCTGGAGACTGCTGGACAGATTCAGCATGTTTTGGCTGTCATTTCCATGTGACAACAACTAAATTTCATCAGGAGAGCTCACATGAGCACCACTGCAACTTGCTGCACTTGCTGAACTGGACCACAGTTCAGTGATGTGTTAAAAACGGGAATGTTGCAGCTCATCCCCTCTGTGGCTTCTGCCATCCCCGGAGATCAGCCCTGCAACACAGCACTTACCTGCAGGCCACCAAACTGGCCTTTACATTATTTTCCTCATTAACTAAAGAAAGAGAAAGATGCCCATATAGCCCAGGGAGAGCCATATCTCTATAGATTCACTTGGAAAATAAAAGAAAAAGTCTCTTCAGAGAATTACATGTTTTATAATGATATCTATTTCTCTGTCACAAAAAGCCTGACAGAGGCTTTTCCTCTTTACAGAAATTATAAATTACTGACTGCACATTCTCTTAAAATAACTCTACCCTTACAAGCATTTCATTCTTCCAGTGCTCACACACAGCATGAACTTTATTTACACCAGTAAAAATGAAGAGTATTTAATTTCAAGATTATCTGAATCATACTGGAAACAATTCACATAACTGAAACTAAATCACAGCCATCGTCTCACTCATAACTTCAAATTTTGGTGTAACTTACATGAAGTAACATCAGAAGGCATCACCTCTGAGCAAGAGATACTCAGACTCTCAGATTACTCCCCATTTACCACTAGAGGCCAGCAGTTCACCTGCTGCTGCTATACCACGGAGTACCTGGCCACCTGAAGGTAATTCTGCTCCCTCTTCCACCTGCTAAGCCATATTAAAATAGGCTAGAAATACATACACTCCTATCTCACACACAAGGAATAGCTCCCCTTGGTCATAAGGGATGCTATATATTGGGAAAGAGAAGTAATTTAGGCAATCATAGATTTAAAGGAGGTACACACACACACACAAAATCTTTAAACAAAAATATAAAAGTATTGCAATGGGGGGTGGGGTGGGTGGGTGTGTGGAAATCTTGGTGTTTGGTTTTGGTCGTTGTTCCCCACCCTGAAAGCTATCAGTCCAAGGAAGGGCACTAATTTTTTCTGAATTTTAGTGCTGTCTCTGAAACTAGTATCTATGGCCTTAAACACGTGATGCAACATTTGGCTGCTCTTCCCTCTAGCTGTAATAGGCTGTCTAAGAAGCGAAGACAAAATGGATTTGATATGTCATTCCAGCACATCCCCTTGGAGACAATCCCCACTTCAGAAAATGGCAAGCAGTAATCACCTGAAAAAAAGTCTCAGTTTAAACATCCAAAAAAGTAAAGATGTTCAAAACACCTTTAGCATATATTTATTATTTCTTTTCAAGGCTTTTACTTCTACATATAGGAGTAAGCAAGGGCTACTAAATAGCACCTATATCATAGAGCTACTGCTTCACAGTGCTAAAATAACAAGGGAAAACCTCAACTCATCACAGACATTGCACTATTGTACAGATACCGAAAAATGCAGTGTTGGACAAAAGCAGCTTAGCATTTTTTCAGGTCCCTGTGGACTTAGATAGCACCCATCTCCTAGGAATTTTATAATTTAAGAGCACTACAGGAAAGCTACTTAAAGAGATTAAGCTATTCATTAAAAACAACTAACAAACTGATTTCTAGATGAGACAAATCTGTGTAAAGGAGAAAGCTTTAGTTATAGTTTTCCCAAGCAGCAGGCAACCTGGAAAAGATGAGCCCACCAATTTCTTCCCCTTATTTCCACCTACCTGCCAGCCAGTGGCTACGACCACAATGCAGATACTGCTCACATGTAAATATCTTCAACATGTGAGAATACAGTGTCTCCTTGAAAAGAGGACCTCCCTTTAAGCATTTACACTATGAAGCGAAATAACATATTGCATGTGTTTATGCCTACCTCAGGGAGGTTCCACATCTGTGACCAGCTGGTGCACTTCCAGCCAGACAAACAGTTGGCACGCTGCACTCTTCAAGAGCTGGGAAGCATCATAGGTGGCAAAAGCTCAAATTCAGGAGACTCTTCAAAATCCAAGAGAGGAATCTCTAAGACTAAACCCAGATATTTGCACCATCTCACAATAAGCAAAACAGCACAGCACATGGGGAAAACAGCAGCCTCAGAAAAGCCCCAAATACCAGATCCTCAGATTCACATAACGAGCAGAGCTCCCCTGAACACAATGTAATTGCATCAATTCATACCAGCTGTGAATCTAGCACATCCTTTTTTTCTAACTTTCTATTAACAGCTGGTATAATTCTGTGCCTTAGCACAGTTCAGCTGCAGGTCAGTCTGTTTCAAAGAAAGCAAAGATTATAATTTTGGTGAAATGGTTGCCTGAAAGGCAATAAAATACTCATTAGGAAACTCAGGCTGTTTCTACCCTTGAGAACATTTATTAACCCTGGTATTAGGATCCGCAAATCCTTTCTGTTTGCTGTGTAAAATCAGTCCCGTTTCTCTGCTGCCTCCATTTTGTGCTGTCACAGAGTTGATGGAGTACTTGTGAGCTTGAAGCTTCTCCTCACAGTTTCAGAAGTCACTAAACAGGTTTCAGGGCAGTGGAGAACCAAGCCCCAAGAGTATCAAAATCATGTAGAAAAAAAGACATAATCCTAAAAGAGGGCAATTCCAGCCGTTCAGTGTCATTGAATCCTTCCCTGCTTTTTCTATGGATTTTTCCAGGGATATCAGGTTTGCACACCCAGCGAGAGGGAGGGTAAAGCCATTACATTTACCAAAACAAATTATGCAAGCTGATGAGAAGAGTTTCTTGCAGCAGTAACAACCGAAGTGCAGGAGAGGGCATAGCAAAGACAGGGCTCAAAATGGAATGTTGTTATCAACGAAGCTTTGTCTATCCATCTCAACAGAGAATCTGTGCTCCAGAAGAAAGGAAACTAGGAGGGAATGGCTGTAATTCCTTAGTAGGCAGTCAAATTAAAGGAGGACATACCTCTAACAGAGCTACTTACGAAGTACTTCAGTAAGTACATCTTAGTCCAGTAATTGCAGCATTCTTACAGCAGTAAATAGATTACTAAAAAGCAACAGCAATTCTGGGGAAAATGTGATTACGGGAATGGAAGTTCTCATCTAACTGTTTGGTGTTATTTAGCACGTATTTTCCAAGTCATACATGATCTGCATTTTCAAAGAGGAGACGTACCTGCTTTACCAAACCCAGGGACAAAAAGGCAGTTTGAGAGGCTGCCCATTAACATGTAGCACAGTAGTTTGCAGACACCAGATAGGCTTGATTAAATGAATTAATTACCCTCAGCTCCAAGACTTTAACTATCAGTTTTTCTTGACTGGCACTTAGTTTGCACAAGAGGCCCAACACTTATACTAAGCCCAGAGTTTGTATGTGTACTGGAGACTCAAGGCTCCCCAAACTTAAGACTGAGGTGTCTGTCAACGTACAAGAAAAGAGCAGGGATGCAGTTGTAGAGGTAACAATACATAATGCATCTCCCAGTTCCTAGCATAGCCTTGGAAACAACAAAAGGTATATTTGCATTCAGAAATGAAATTAAAATCAGTGACAGTGTAGGTCAGTTGGACATACTATAATACCTTCATTTGTTATTATTAATTTGTAGGATTAGTATGCTCTACTGAGACAGTCTATCTCTTTTTTAAGGTAGCACACTCAGCTGTCACAATCTACCCTTTTAAAATCTTAAAACATTTGTTTCACGTTATGGTCACTGAAGACTGCAGTGACAGGCTCAGATCGTAAAAAGCATGTTTCTCCTTTTCTGCTGAAGAAAGTCCACCAGCTCAGAGCAGTGTGGGAGAAGAAAGAGATCTGAAGCGATCTGAATCCTGTCTTGCGACACATGCAAACTGACAGGTGTGGTTGGATATAGCTGCTAGAAAATATAGTACGCCGAGCAATTACGAACTCACTGTTTGTCTCGGGAAAAGAGAATTGTGTAATCAGTAAATCTAACTGAGTTTTATCGATCGAGCCAGCAATGTTGCCTCTTCAGAAACCTGATGAAAATGCCAACACAAAGTCCATCAATAGGTGCTCTACTGTTTACGGGGAGGGCTGAAAGGGGTCACCAAATGTGCTGTACAGAACGTACTTTGCCTATAGGTACACTGCAGATTCTCACAGCTTGCCTGCTTTAAAAAGACTTCAGAAAAAAAAAGAAAAAAGGTCCTGTACAAGTCTACCTTCAATACCCTGTGTGAACAGCCAGGGACTCGGCAGTTCATGCCCTAACAGTGAGGATAAACGCCTAAGAAACTAAAGGTTGAGAACATGGTCTATTAATTGGCATGCGGTCAGCACTCTGCAAGCAATCCCTGATGCTGTCACGCATGGGGTGTGACCCGCCTCAACTGACTCTACCTTTCTCTCTTTTTCCATGAAAAATTGTATTCCAGCACCTCACTCCCAGTTTTGCCAAGGGTTAGATACAAATCTCTAGTATGCTTCGACATTTTTGTATGAAGTGAAAAGTATAAACTGGTTTACCCAGATAGCCATATTCTAAACAAAATTAGGCGGAAGAGGTGAAGAAAATCCATCAATAAACAGCAAAGAATGTAATGTACAGAAACAGAAAAAAAAAAGTACAGAAGAGTGCACCGCTCTGGAAAGGGGTGAACACTCCATGTGCACGCTACGGCTTTCTGTTTTGCCAGTGAACTTGGTACAAAGGCACTTGCAAACCTTTTGCTTAAAGGGAAACCATAACTAATGGCATCTGCCACAGGAACTGAGCAGCATTCACTGAATTGCAAACCACAGCTCCAGACACCCTTAACTTCTGCACAATAGATCACCAGTGCCTCTCGGGTTCAACTGGTCTCCAACATACCACTTCGACTTCAAAACAGGGAGGTTGTTAAGTGACAAGTCAGCCAAGCGACAAAAGAACCAATATCAATATACATAATGCAACAAAACCAAATGAACTTGGGTCATCTTGCTTACAACAGCAAGGCTTTCCATCCCTGGAGAATTCAGGATGCTCTCAGCCTAACAAGGCACCGATTCTTGTCTCACTCGGGCTCCGGGGGGCATGGCAGGAGCAATCTTTTGTCCTATCAGGGGAAGGTGAGGCAGGAAATCTTGAAAAGACTAGTTCAGATACATACAAAGAGGAAAGGATATCAAGGAAACGAGAAATAAATGTTTAAAATGGGGTCTGTAGCCAACTGGAGGATTGAACCAACACATTTTTGCACTGTGAGCTGTGAGAAATTGGTGACTTCAAGACTCAGAGGATCTATTTTAAGGATTTATACTGCATGCTTCATAGCATTTTACTTTCTCATGGTGTCTTTAACTCTACAATATATAACCAGAATGTATACATAAATGGCACAATTCATACTGTTCATCTTATCCGAAAAAGAGTCTTCAGCAGTTTTGAATTTAAGTTGAACAACTGGACATGTAAAATAAAAACACATTAAGTAAATCATAACCTCTGACTGAAAGAACCATGAAACTGAATTCTGAACGTGTGTGGCACTCAGTAACCACAGCAGCCCAGCAGACCTCAGGAGGTCTCCACTCCAGCCTCCTGCTCAAGCAGACCAGCCTGGGGGCTGACTGATGGGATTAGCAGAACAGCTAACTCAGGTTGAAAATATTTGTGAAAATTTTGGGGTGGGAGGGAGGAAGAGGCTCCCAGATGCCCTGCGGGGAGGCCACAGCCAGGGCTGACCCCCTTGACCGCGACTTCACCACCATGGATGTGCCTGGCAATCTGCGTCCCTGCCCCACCGGCCACAGGATTCCCCTTGGCTCCCAGCTCCGTATCCCACAGGGAGCAGCCACCCGCGCTGCGCCCTGACACTAAGCATTGAAGCTAGAATAAATTTCTAAGGCTTCCTTAAGCCAAGGCTGTCACTTTGTATGGTGGAAATAAGAACTAAGTAGCACTCTGTAGAATTTAAGTATTAACACGAGGGTTAAAAAGATGACAGTATAACTACAGTAAGCAATGAAGTGGCTTCCCCAAACCTGCGTGCAAAGGCAATAGCAAGTTCTATTGTTTAAGATCTAAGGAAAGTTTCAAAGTGAAAGAATTGCTTTTTAAAAAATAATTTTAAAAATATATTGTAAAACAAGTTAGTAGTTCATAGAAGGTATTTTAAATAATGCAAAGAACTTAAAGCAACTTGAGTCTGGTTAATCAGCATTAGACAATACATGCTGCGGGGCAGAAGCACATCTCTACTTACTGATTCACATTGGTAATTTACCCAAAGATTAATAAAATAAACCTTTATTTTGCAGGTTGGTTACATTACCAGACCAGTAGAAGCAGGTAGATGTGTTCCAGGCTTTCTGGGGCAAGGTACCTAGTTTACTTATAAATGGCATTTATGAACTACATAACCAAAAAAGAAAACTGAAAGTATATTTCTTTTTAAGAAACAGATTTCAATAATTGAACAAATATCACGTTCATAGAAAAACAGTTGGACTTCTATAACAGGCAGCTTTAATGAGTCTATTTCCATAAAAATGCTTGATTTTCAACTTCAAACCACTCCAGTGCCCTCCCTCAACTCCCTTGTTAGGCATCTTATTAAAAAAAAGTACTCTGAAAAATATTCACTATTTTAGTCATTGAGTCTTGTTCCAGGGCTCTTCCCTGATATTAGCCTTACCTGTTTCCCAGGAAATACTCTAGGGCATCCATTGCTGATTACCAGACACGTACACCCCCGCCTCCGCCCCCATTTCAAAGAACATGGATTGATTTATGGATTGCGAAATGGTCTAAAATTGCTTACAAAATCTCCTACCTTCTATTGCAATGAAAGTAAACAAAGAGTCGCCTTCACAACAGAGACTATTATTTGCCACTTCCACAAGAGATGGAGGTTCCATTTCTCTACTCCCTGACTTTCAACTGAGTCATTCACAGCTACGCAAAGCTAAACACACACCACCCTACCCTCTCACCAAAAGCTGCTGCCTCCCTACTGAGCTCCTACAGCCCGAGCAGAGCAGCCAGCCTCATCTGCACCATCCCAGGCGACAGGCACCACCGCCCCTCGTGCAGGAAGGCTGCTGCATCAGGCTTTATTTTAAAGCCAAACTGAAGAAACACCAGGACTCACCCCATTTAATGTCCCTTGGGTCTGCAGCTTTGCCCTTCAGTCATTTGGGGGATACATCTTCCTCTTTGTGAGAAGAGCTCCTTCGAGCCCAACCTGCTGCTCCCCCTTTTTAGGGGGGAGGCAGAGGGGGAAGATCCTTTTCTGGAGCTCTGTGCTGGCCTAAAACCATATTTAAACCCACCGACTGGGAAATGAGGCCCTGGGAAGGCTCCCCAGCATATATATGTCCTTTCATTACAGAGCAGCCATGGCACCTCTGCATGGTCCAAACCCAGTCATCTTCCCTATTTCGGTGGTGCTTCTCATAACAGTAGCTTAAAGCCAGCCCTTACTATTGGCAGCATTTCAACCCCCTTCACATTAGATTTGCCTGCGTTTAAACAGCACTGAGCCATGCAGTGAAGATACAGCCCAAAATTCAAGCTCTTCCGGAAGAGCCCCCAAGGAACAGCTGACCCGGAATGGAACAACATTACGATATTCCTTAAATTCCTCAAGAGAAAATGAGACAAGGCTTTTTCTCAATCATTACTATGGTCATAACCTATACTACTATATTTTAGGAATTAACACTGCCCTGATTCACAAGCAATACAGGAGGCACAGAAAAAAGCAGGAGTTCTGCCAGGTCTGCTCTGGTCTGGTTTGGGTTCTTTTCTGGAGTGTACAGTTGCTTTCAGAGCAATGAATTGCCCATCGCTGCTGAAGATGTTGCTTCAGGAAAATCCACAGTGGTTTTAGTCCTTTTATCTCAGCAGAGGTCACCCTGAAAGCTGCACTGAAGAAACAAAACAAAAGCACATCTGATGCAATAAGCCTGGCTACTGAGAAGGAAAAGCCCCACAAGCTTGAAACAAAGCTTCCAGCAAAAGATTTTTGTGTGCCCTGTGGCACACACAGCCATCAGCAATTTATGACTTTAAAAAAAGAGCTAAAGGAAGGCTTCAGATAAACTGCATTTTGCTAGAAAACAGTGATTTCATTTGCTTGGAAAAAAGCTACTCATCTCATTTACAAATTAAGATATGGAGAGGTTACTGTCCCACTCCTCTGGTGAAGATTAATTTTTGTGCATTCCATTTTATTCCCCAGTTCCCAAATGCAATTGTGCAAATGCTTAACCTTATGCACTGAACTGAAGTCAATGGCATCATCCATGCACCTAATGCCAAACATGAACAGTTTAAACTTCTGCTGAAGCAGAACTCAGAAACCAACTTGAAATTCAGGTCTCCATTCTTCAGTTTTGATGAAACTCTGACTGATGCTGGATGCTGCAGGATGAGGGGACTGTTAAGGAAACCGTCCTTAATACCCGTCTTGGAGACACAAAACAACACAGCAGCAGAACAGAGAACGGAGCCCAGGATCTGTAGCTCCTCTTCATTTCAGACTGAGTCTTTAATTTCTCAGACCTATATCCTAATGGCGTAGTTTGTTAAGCTGTTTGAGTACTGACCCAGACATGTGAATGCATATCTTACTCCAGACCTTTGCTGAAGCTGCTTGAATTAAGCTCAGTGTAAGTGGCATGAGAAGCAGAGAGTAACAAAAATGAATCATGGGTTCCTTAAGCCAAATTCTTACTGATTTTACAGGACACTCTTGAAAAGCTGAAAACCTAATTAAGAAAAGACATACATGGATGCTATATAAGCAGAAACAGTGTGTCTTTAGTAACTGAACTCTTTTAAAACAATTGTATTATCCCAATTTTACAATTTAAATCTATGAAAATATATCATGCAGTCTATGTGTATGTGCTGTATAAAGCTATCTGACACACAAATATGACTTTCTAAGGCAATGAACAGCAATCATTTCCAGAGGAACGGATGGGAAGAGATGCTGCCCAGCACCTGTGTCAGATGAGGCTCATGATCTACAGGATCATCTCCCTGGAGCTCCCAGAGCCTCCCACCCCTTCTTCCAGGGCTTTCTAACTCAAGCCTAGAGTAAGGAGATGTCTTTTTGAAATAGTGAAGCCTCGTCTGAGAAGGCAATGGGTAAGGGGTGCTAAGCAGGACCCTTCATTAGCAGTGGTTATAAGACAGAACACTGTTACACAACGCAATGATCTATCACAGCAACAGTGTACAAGCAGGCTTGAAATATCCAAATATAAAGCAAGTCTACACTATAGATGAGCTTAATATTCCTAAGCAAGCAAAGATTTTGAAAATTAAATTTATAGCCATTTCAAAATACTGTTTTCCAATACACAGGCCCAAACTTGCAACCTTAGCACAAGCAAAAAGATTACTGCACTTTAGTACAAATACTTGTTCATAACTAACCGAATACCAGCAGCTCTTCTCCCCTTCTTTTACTGAAAAATCTATTGTTTGATGAGGAAAAAACATGTGCAAGGAAAACATTTGAATCCCTATTAAGAAAAGTGCAGAACATTTCACTTTCATAGAAAAATGTGGACAAATTGGGCTATTCCTTGTAAAGGTTTATAAATCAGCTAGAGATTGTTGTCACACCAGGCCTAAAACATTTTTACCGCACTTAGAGGCTCAGGAATGCTTTTGTTTGAGCACAGAACTTTTCTAAACACACTGCAGCTCTGCTAACAGCCACCAGCCCTCAAGTGGAAGCCCTTGGAGAGGTATTACCCTGAAAGCCATTTATCTTTTACTTCAATTTGCAAGCAAACACCAACACAGAGAGCCATTAGAGAACAAGTGCTCTCTGGATGCTGAAAATCAATGGAGGAAAATTAAAAATCAACAAAGCTCTCACATACAGCCTCCTAAATGAAATGGCCTGTGATCCAGTCAATCCTTGTTAAGAGGAGAGTAAAATAAATTCTTAATCAAGGATGAGCTCTAGTGACACTTCTTATCATACTTATATTGCATATCATATATCTCTAGCTATATCCTGTGTCATAAGGATATAATCTGATAATAAGGATACTCATAGTGCATAGAACAATTAAGAAACTATTTTCAACACTCAGGTTCTAGTGGCAGACAAAAGGTTTAGGTTCCGAGAAGGGCGATGATGTGTGAATGAAGTGACACAAGTAAACATAGCAGAAGTTTTGTACAATATTTTGATAAATGCCCCCTCGCTTACATCCTGAAGAGTAAATCCACCTAATTTACATCTTTTTTCTTTTTTTTTTTTTTTACAGTATTAAGCTAGTTACCAGTCTTTTTAGGTCAGCTCATAAAGCAGCACTGGGAACAACACACTGCCTGTGATGCTCTTCCATGTTGCTCACAGACATGGAAAAATTAAAAAAGAAAAAAGTAAAAATATTTAAAAGATTTGTCTGTGCCATTTGTCTGTTTGTGATTACCTACTAATCACTGTCACTCATGAACCACTCAGTCAAACCACCACCCCTGAGAACGTGACCAAGTATTGATATAAAGATGTCAACAGAATGCAATGTCACATGTACAAACCACTCATTTACCTTGATAATTGCAATAAACATGCAACAGCATGAGGTATGCTAACGAAATAGGATATCATTCACTGAGGCAATTATTAGCCTTCCTAATGTAACAATTTCCCCATGATGTAATAGCCATGGCACAACTAAGCAGTTTGAGCCAACATATATTGAAATAATACGTATTGATTAATTTAATTTTCCATATTTTTCCTGAATGAAGAAGAGGTCAGTCTTTCCACTTTTGCTGGTAATTTCTCAACATGGCAAGAAGACAAAAGATGAAAAGGGTCCTTAAATCCTTCATAATTTCCATTATAAACATGACTTCTGTGAGGAAAAAGGAATTCTGAGGTGAAAAATCTTCAGAAATGAGACGCCTCACATCTAAGGCTCACACCCATTTGCCTACACCCTGTTCAGCAAGCACTAGTACTGATAAATTAACGCAAAGGATAAGGTAGGAAACTAAGCACAGCAGGTTTGACTGAGATCAAGTGAAATGTAAACAGGGTCAGGTTTCTAAGTTATCTACCTTTTTACGTGATGCTGCAATTGCTTCTAAATGGGTGTGCAAGAGTACTGCATGGCACCATGATAAGAGTTGACGGGTTCACAATAGCACCAGGTGGATATGTTCAAATGATGAAGCTGTTAATTACTCCAGAAGACCAGCACAGTCTGAGCCTTTGATATCAACATGGTTACGGATTTCTCCATTAATGAACATGTCATAGTCCCAGCTGAGGCTCTTCCAGTGAACCATCCAGTTAGGTGTTGTGGAACCAACCTCTGCTTCCAACCACTGCCAACCAAATCCGGGCAGAACAAGGTTTGTCTTCTCCCGCGCTTCCAGAGAAGAATCGGCGGTTCAGGCTCTGCTGTGAAACTCCTTTACCACACACCTTTTAGTCAGACAGCATAATGGAATTACAGATCCAACCAAAGCATGTAAGCCCTCTGCATACTTGACTGTTACCTCTTTTGACCAGGCTGTTTTTATCACCAGCAAATGAAGTCCCTCATCCTTGCCTAGCGCTGGTGATGAAATTGCTCAACTTTCTAGAAAACATACGGTCTTTGAAAAACATTTCAAACACCCTTCACCTTTATCTTGTACAAGGACTATTTTGCACAGTGTTTGCAAGCTGCTGGGCATAAAAAGTCTCTAATGATTACCGTCTTTTCTTCTTTACCAGAGTGAGGGTGCTAAAACTGTGGGCATCGCTGATATCTTCTACCACAAAATACAAACTCTAAACTACCCAAAGGGTTACATGTAATAAGCTTCTTACAACCATGAAGACAGATGGCGTGGCATATCTGAACACAAACATGATAAATTTAGGACTACGTGCATCTGCAGAATTGACTCTTCAGGATATTTGTTTGGCAGTCAAAGTGTTCTTCAAAATGATACAAATAAAAATTGACAATTTATTTTTTCCAGAACAGAGACAGGTTCCACAGGTCTCCCCTCTGGTGACTAACTCAGTAATTTTTAATAGGTAAGAGAACAGAAGCAAAAATACAAACTGTATTTTAACTTTTTATTTTATATTCACTTCTAAGGTTAACATTTCAAGATGGTTGGGTGTGAGAGAGAGAATAGCTCAGGGCATCTTTCTTTATTGTAAAGCTCAAGAAAACTTGTGAGAAATCGCAGCGGATTTTCTCTGATTAAAAAAGGCAGAAGTAAAATGGCAGTTGCCAAAATTTTGAATATGTTGCTTGCTCTTCCCTAGCAAGGCTCACTTGATTGCAACTTGACTCATCAGATGCTGTTTTAACACCTCTTGAGATGCACGAAGTTGATGTCTGTGCTCTCCTGAAGACAAGAACACATTTTTCAAGGCTCTAAGCTGCCAGCCACACTGCAGTGAAACATATGCTGTCCTGTTACTTCAGATAACAAAGAGCTTCTCTTTTGTTCAGCAATTCAGCCACACAAATAACTTATTTTGTCTCCTGAGACTTTTGAAATGAGTGAGGTCTCTTCAAATAGGCATCAACTGCATTGTGTTTACTGGGTAATATACTTGTAACACAGGGCTAGATTATTCCAACCCAGGTGTGGTAACTGAGCTGGCTTTTATAAGTAGCAGCTGAGGCAATTGGTTGTGACTCCGCTATTCCCAACGGTAATCCTTATGGAAAGACTATAAATATTGCATACCCACCATTACATGTGATGAACAAATATTGACAATATACTGTATTCTGAAATAGTCGGTAAGTAACCTCATTCACATGAGAGAACCCTACTTACAGAGAGTCTTTTAGATCAAGTAAATATATTCAGGGTTACAAAGACATCTGGTGACATAGCTTTAGAAACCTGGAGTACCAACATCGGTCACCAACTCAACCCTGTAGGCACCACTACTCCCCATATTGTCGCTCCTTTGGCATGGAGAGCATTTAGTCTGGATCATAGGTTCTTCACATAGAACTAGGCTCATATAAAGAGGATCATGAGGGGATTAAGAACACCACAGCAACTGTTATCATACTTCTTGTCTTTGGTATTTGGAAGCCACCCATCACCATGGTACCCCACCGTGAATGGGATTCATACCTTAGAGTTTAGAAAGGGAAGAAATGAATTTACATAGAGATTTGAACAAGATAATACCAGCACATTTCTTTGTCCAAAGGAAAGAAACAATACATTATGAAAGCAGAGCACCATTTTGAGGTGATTCTTGACCAAAATTGCATCTGATACACGATTTTGCATCTGACATTCTACCCCTCAGCTTCTGATGCTGCAGCTATTAGCAGTGCCTGGGCAAGGCTGCCCAGCAATACAGGCTGAGCTGAAGGCTGCTGCTCCTGGGGTGAGAGTGCCAGGAAAAGCCCCCTCCAGGCTGATCTGCAGCTGGAAGGGTCGGAGGAGAAAAAGAGAAGTGGAATGGAAATAAGCTGGAACGGAAAGCTGGAGGGAGAGCCAGTTACCCCAGGGAAACTCTTTTTCAGGGCTTTCACACAAGCAAAGTGGGGAGAGACATGCTGTTTCCAGCAGCCCACCGCTCCCGGGAACTGACTGCTTTGCCTAGAGCCATAAGGAGTAAAAGCAAACCAGGTCACAGTGATGCCAGACCTCCCCAGGTTATTACTGCAGTTCTCCTTATCTGGAAAATCAATACTCAAAACACACGAAAGCCCAGATTACAGCACTGTAGCCTGTTAAACAACAGCCCTAGATGAAAGGTCATCAAGCTGGAGTACCCCTGATTACCATGTAATATACTACAACAGAGCTGGGCAAGCCTAAATTGGAGGTTTCCTCCTGATTTCTGTGGTTCCTTAAGAAATCAAACTAAGCTGGAAACCCAAATCCTTCAGGGAAAAAGCACAATAACATCTTACTGTGCAGCCATCAACATATATTTACTGGATTAAAAAGTGGACTAAAAATTTATTGTGCGTTCTTATGTTATTCTTCACCTTTCTAAGATCTACTAAAAATGGCTACAGCCTTGAGAATAGAACTTTTTTTGAGATTTCTGGTAAAAGCCTGTAGCCCCTACCACAGTAGATGTCATTGCCAGTTTACAGCCGCAGTGTTCTCTGGGGATAATTTTGTTGGCTGAAGCTTATAAACGGACCTGCAGAGAAGGCAGAAAGGGGGACTCCTGGGTTCTGCCACCACATCACTTGGTGATTTTTAAACAAACTTGTTTGCTAGCATGAATGCTTAGAGATTTAGCCTCTCTCTGGATTTTAACTGGGTGATATTTAGCTTACGCCTGTGAACATGGCTTAAATGCAGTGGCAGGTGACCCAGCAGTATTAAGGAACAGCAAAGTGTCCAACCTCAGCCACTGACAAGCTGCACTAGTTGCTCCAGTCAAAGAGGGCAGACAAGAGAGGAGGTAAAAAACCACCACAAACAAAACCCAGTGTGCTATCAAAATGTGCAAAAAAGACAAATAACTGGCAATTACCTAAATCATGGACAACTGAACACAGGAAAAAAGAAAAACGTAGCAGTGTCACCTGCAGACTGTGAGCATCAGCCTAATGAATTTGCCTCTTAACATCTTAGTTTAAAAAAAGGGGGAAGGAGATAATCCCCTTATTAACGAGTCAAAGAATCCCATGGAGAAAAAAATATATAATTACAGCAGAATACATTATAGCTTTGAGATAAACTCAGAGTCATATAAATATTATGTAAGTCAAAAATTTATCAGCTATCAGAGAAAAAAAAAGTATACAACTCTGTGACTTTACTGGCTATTAAAATGCCAGGGCACTTTCAGAAAAAATAAATTTTGGTCAGAAAATGCTGAAGTGGCAAAGTCAATGTTTGCCAATACACATTTTAATTTTCACAAGTTTCCCAATTCAAATTTAATTTCAATTTGGCATATTTATTATTTTTATAAGTAAACCTTGACATACTTTTAAAACACATTTAAGAGGGTCACAATTTAAACAAAATATTTCAGTTAATCTCATCTATTTTTCCTTATCTTGGCTCCATCAACTCTTTTCCAAGTTTTTCATTTTCATCTGTAAGTTGGGATATAATTTTTTTCAGAAATTTTCAGAGTATTGATACACATTTCTGACTTTATCCTAACCTAGCCATGTTTTACATGGTAACTGGTTTATAGTAGAAAAGTGTTAATAAAAAGTGAATTCTATGAATTGTGCAGAAACACAGGGCCAATGTTTTCCAAGAGAGTATCCAAAATGAAGGTCCTAGATGTAAATTTAGCTCCCTTCTTTCTTCCCGAGTATAACTTTTTAAAGATGCAGTTCAAATTGCCTCTAACACTTTAGAAAAGCTTTAAAACTTTTTTCGTTATCATCACACATTAGCTTTCTATAAAATTACTATGAAATTTGGCTCAGAAGTCACATCTTCAAATTCTGTGTATTTATCTATTCAGTCTTCCAAAACAATAACACAAAAAAGTGTAAAAATCTACTTGGTCCTTGCTTAAAGCTAATTATGGTCTTACCATTGAAAATATTTCCCATATTTCAGTCCTTCATTCTGGAAATATTAACCATTCTGATATTTTTCAAAACTAGGCTTTCATATATGACTGCTGATAATAGTTATGGCATCGATAGACCTTCCACAAGCCCATACTCTCCCTTGAACTGGTACAAATGCATTTGATTTAATTAATCCATTATTTTGTTGAGGGGCCAAAGGGTAGCTCTGTGCTTGAAGCTGAGAGGCTGGCTTAGACACATGGCATATTATTACATTTCTCTCGTTTCTTTCCCAGACAAGTCATTTACATCTTTCTGTTTCCACATCTGTGAAAGGGGAATCCTCTAACCTCTTCAGAATTCCCAAAGCTATTAACAGGAGACACCAAATCATCTATGCGCATATAAAATTTTGAGATCTTATGGCACAGTACAACTCACAAGTGGTTTTAATATGGTCTTACAATAGACCAAGCAACATTAGAATGGAACATTACTACCTCCTGAATGGCATTTTATTCTAGAAAGGACAGCTTTATAGACTTTGTCTGCTTAAGTCAAGTGAAAAGTTATGGCTGGACCTTGCAGTAATATACAGTGTGGGAGAGTTTCAGAGGAGCCTTTGGGCTTCGCCATCCCAAAGCCCAGCAGAAACCCTGTATCCCTGAGCTCTACCTAGCAAAGATGTAAAAAATGGAGGCCCAGATCTCCTGCTCCTGTGTTAGAGCACCTTGCAGAGCAGAAAAGCATTTCTCGACCCTTCAGATGCAGTAAGTAAGAAAACCATTGCCCTTGCTGGAGCCCACCGAAAGAACGAAGTGTGAGACACTATTATTCCCCCAGACAGACTTGAACTTTTAGCCAAACCCACGCTAATTTATGCCTGCCTGCGCCGCATCACAAACAAACTGGAAAAGCACTTAAACACAGAAAATCCTATAAAGTGACGCAATGTGGAAAAAAACTAGTTCACAGGTATGGCTGAATGAAACAAACAGGGCATATATTAGCACTAAAGAAGAATGACTCCAGTGCATTTAATACCTTAAATTGACAGATGTTTGCTTATTCCCAGTGATCCCGGTCTGATTCCTGTAGTCATAGATACACTGAAAGCACAGCTTTTTATGCAACTAGCAGTCGTCCGCTTTTGGCACCGAGCTTTACAAGATAAACACTCCACAATCCCTCAGCGCTACCTGAGGCACTTCCCTTGCCAGACCTTTCCACCAGATCTCCTTGCGTAGACTTACTGTCTTCTAGAAAAGAACAAAAGCATTTTAAAGTCAAATCTGAATGCCATTTCAATGTCCAGACTGGTAATATTGTTTCGAGGACTGAGAATAGGATTGTAAACCCATAAATTGTAGATCCAGCAACTGTAGCAGGAATTAATCCTTTCCATTTGGGGCAAGTAGCTTAATTTCCTCAATCATGTAAGAATAGAAGTAATAACATCATATTCAAATTATTACCTATGTCCTGAACCAGCCATGCCTGATAAATGCTAAACAATCTTGGAAAACGTAGGAACATATTTATAACAATTATTTTCAGCATGCTGCAAATCTTAAAATGCTGTTCAGTACTGCAGGGATGTGACACAAAAAATACTTTATAAATATGCATTCCTCTCGAAATGGGACCGTAAAAATACTCAGCATTTATTTAGGGATCATAGGTGCTCTGCAGACTTCAGTATTACTGTCTTAAGTTTATAAATAAGGAAACGAAACCAGACTAATTCTGTACTTTATTGCAAAACCTTGTAATCTGACCTCAAGGTAGACTGTCAAATCATGTCATGTCACAGTGTTTTTGCAGAAGGCAAATGATATTACAAGGTGCGAGGCAATGGGAAGCCAGGTTTCAGGGAGGCTCAGGCTTGCTCAAGGTCATAGAAACTGAAGCCAGGTCTCCTGACTAACAGCTCCCTGATCAAATCATCCTACTAGCGCTGTTGAAGAGATTAATTTTATGAGTTATAGTTAGGGATGTGTCAGCAGTTTTGTTATTATCCTCATAAAGAAAATCATGATTTTTTAATAGAAACGTAGACCATTAGCTACATTCTTCTAAACAATATTTTTCTTTAGCAATTGTAACTGTGAAATAGCGAGGTTTAATTCGGTCCAGAAATTACTTGCGAGGTGTAAAAAGGACTAATGCTCAGAAATGGAAGAAAGAAAAGCAGGAGAACAAGAAAGCACTGGAAAAAGATTAAGAGATGGAAGGACAGAAAGAAGTGATGAAAGGCCGCAAAAACATCATTATGAAGAAAATGGGGAGAGAGAAATACCGGTTAGACACAAAACAAAACAGGCTTGCCGAAGATCCCACCTCAAAACCAAATCAGGAATTATGAAGAATCCACCATTCATCTGATAGCAATTTTCTGATATGAAGGGACGACAGCAACCTAGTGCATTACTTACTCCCACAGATGGAAAAAATCTGTCTCTAGCACAAGCCTGAAAGAGGCCACCGTCAAGAAGGCTTCAGAGGTAGCTTAGTTAAACACAAGAGATTTCAATTTCCAGGAGTAAGAATCTTTCTCTACCTGACAGAAACACATAGCGTGAAATGAAAAAAAAAAAAAATCCTGTTTCATGTTTGCATGAATTTTTGAAGACTATATTCAAATAAATGTGTACAGGCTGCATGAGAAGGACATGATTAAAACGTATTTGTCACACAGGTCCTGCCTGTTCAGTAGAAGTTTGCTGCTGCAGAGCACTGGGGCCACTGGGAATCAGGGCTAATTTCAGAATTAGAAACAGGTAAGCAAACAGTTACACTCATCCCTTCTAGTGAATGCCACAAAGAGGGTGGAATAAACAAAATCACTGGCATACTTAACTGTGGGATTCACAGTAGTTTAGGAGCCCTGTACAAATATTTGTGCCGTAACAGCAAGACTGCAGCTGAGGGGTTTAAGCAGCAGTTTCACTCCTAGCAGGGTAGGGGGTAGCAGCCACGGGGATTCTCAGTGGGGCGAGCACGCTGCCAGCCCTGCAAAATGGTTGTGGCAGCAGTTTAAACCCTGCTCATTTCCACTGTGCTTCCATGCCAACCCCAGGGAAAAAAATCCTGCTGCATCTCTGCTCCTGAGAGAGCAAGAGGAGTTTGTGTGGTCAGCATGAGCGGAGGGAAGTCGAACAGCTGCAGTGAAGAGAAGCAGAATTTGACACATCAGTAGATTGGAAAACGCTAGCAGAGCATGAAGCGTGGAAGTTGGGACTCGTGCTGCCGCTCCATCACTGGGGAAATGAGGAGGAAACGCACAGGTCTCCAGGAGACGCAGAAGATCCATCAGCAAGCATGATGAATATGTTTCAAACACATTACACCATTATTTTTGGGCCGTCTCAGGAATATGCCTGCTGTACGTTGACCTTGCAGACCTCCTGAACAGTATTACTTTCTTCAAATACTGTTTAGAAGTTTTCATATAACCTCCTTAACATTGTCCTAGTGGTTAGTTATTGCTGCAGTTAGACTTTGAGTTAAGATGAAGGAGTTCCCAATTTCCTCCCTTCAGTAGCACGGGAACCTTGATACATGCCTTTAGGCATGTTGTGATGCTCAGTAAATAATTAGACAAAAGTAATCTCAGCACACAGGATAATTGCAATAGATATAAATAAACTAAATTAATCACAGAAAAACCTCATCTTGTGCATGCCAGTTTTAGCAGAAACTTGACTGTTCTATAGACTTAACTGTACCCATTTCATCCTAGCACACTGGGCAACCAATTAAACACTTATAAAGTACCGTAAGATGCTTGTTACTAATCCTTTACCATTTCTTCTTTACAATTAGTTTCTCTATCTTTTTCCCTCTTTCCTTTTGCAAAGACTCAGCACGGCTGATATAATCACCTCTTCCTTTCTGGTTTTATCCGCCACACGTTTCACGCAACCCTGAATCGGTAACTCTCTATTCACTCTTCATATGGACACTTTCTCCTTTGGACACTATCCCATATATTATAATTTGACTCTTTGTTACATTTAATTCTGCAAGCTCCATATTGCATCAGCATCATATTCTCATGGGAACACATAGCCTTCAAAACAGATGTGCACGATCCTCACAGCTATTGATTAGAAGACAGTTGTAGCTCTAGCTAGGACACAAGAAAGTCTCTGCCATGCTGGACAAAAGCCTAGGTCTCGCTCAGGTCTAGAGACCTACCACAGACAATTTTGGTTGGTTAGTTGATTTTGGTTTTCCCCCCAGTACTTACCTCAAGCAGAGGAGGAACTAAGAAGTCATTTCAGGCCAATGAGCCCATGGGCAGGCTGGATGAGGGAAACACACAACCTGGCTAGTATCCTGCACAGCAAATCTACCACCACCACCCCCCTAAATTCTTCTCTGGTGTATGGCTCAGATTTAGATTTGGGCCTAAGTATAAGAATCTACATTTTAAAATAAAGAAATCTGAAATGACAGCCTGGTCTAAGTTTTGCAAAATTGCCTTTATTTTTAGACATACCAAATCAAAATCCTAGATCTTAAAAACCGCTCTGGTGTGGAACATCATGCTTTCCAGTTTACAGCTCCTCTCTGACCAGCCACCCACTCAGTAGCACACGTGACCGCAGGTGCTGAGGGTAGCTTCAGACCTGCTTTCTACTATATGCTCTTGATTGACTCTTCCTATTTCTCCAAGCAATGACCCCTGCTCATCATAATAGGAAATAAAACCTTGCTGCAAATATGAGGCTCGGATTCCTTCTCTTCCCAGAATTACCGGGAGGAAAATGGATGTCTCTCAAGTGCAGAATCGTATGCACAATGGTCTCTTAACACTTGCTCACAGGTCTTTTCCATTTTCACATAAATCTTTTTAATGTTGTACTCCCACCAACTAGTCTTTTTATTTTTGACTTCACTACAGTAAACTTAATTTAACATTACAGCTTTTTGGTAGTTGTTGGTCTGCTTTTATGATTAATGAGTTTTAGACAGGAAGTTCATAAAAACAGAACAAAAGAATCTATAATAAGCATGCAGTAAAGACAGGACTATTTTTCCTTAGAATAATTGTATGCCTGAGCACAAAAGAATGTGAAAGTCGCACATTAGGCTACAAAATCACAGCGGAAGGTCAATCTCGAAAACTTCAATTGAGATCTCTACATTAAGCATCAAATAAATTATAGGATAGAATAATAACACAGAATGCCTGTTCAAGTGTGCACCCATTTAGCCCACACACCCTCTACCTTGATGAGTAATTATCCTACATACTATGGCAAACCAACACACTAGTCATGGCAGTCTCCTGTTCACTTCTATTGTTAGCCAGGTTTGTTGGCTTGGGGCTTTTTGTGGGTCATTTTTTTTTTCTTTTTTTAAATGAGGTGCAGCCTTTGACCACAGTCTAGTTCAGGTGCTGGACTATAAAACATTTATAGTTCAAAGGGAGCAGAACTGAAACAAAAAAGTTTAGAGGCAGCTTCAGACTGCATGGTTCAATGTTTTGGTAGACATGCATGCAGAAAAGTATTCAAAGACAACAATGCATCTAATGAACAAGAGCTGGGGATTCCTTTCTAGCTCTGTACGTAGAAGACCAGGATGGAGAAATGCACAGAAAGTGTCTTTAAAATTTTTATGGAAACCAAACCAAACCTTTCTCCGCCACACTATATAGAAAAATGCATTCATAGTCTACTGTTTAAGAGAGAGGGTATATTTAAATAAAACAGTAACACTGCCACTACCTTTGACTTATTGGAGGTGTTACAAGGAGTTAGAATATGAAAATCATGTAAGAGTCATACATTTCTGATGAAGCCCTGTTTACATACAAAGTGTGAAAAAGCCCTGGTTTCTCAAACATAGCAAGAATCAGTCAGACAGGGCAAGCTGCAGTTCCTAGCCTCCATTTAGCCAGCCTGTACTTAGCTCAAATACTTTTCTAATAGCCAGATTCCTAGTGATTGTTCCATGTATGTTTTTAATTTTCAACTGCTCCACTCTTTGCTTCTCAAAGCATTATCATACTTTTTCCATATATACGTACTCACACCCTGTCAAATAGCATCCATCAAATCTCCCTGTATGGCTCGGTTTCAGTGGTGCTGCGTGAACCTCTGACTCCTAGCTAACAGCTCAAGGAAAGCTCTGACTGTTTTAACCTATTTAGTTCCGCTTGCATTTAAAGCTTCCTAGACTGACCATCAATTAGGCAACTGCTCATCAACTGCATGTGAATAAAATCTGGGATTTCTTCATAGGACTGCATCTCACAGCAATCCACTTACCAGCAAACTATGGGTGGAAAAAATTTTTGATTACTGGGCATACTTCTGGAAGCATCTGGAAAATCTGAAGATGAACTGAACAGTCCTGGCCAGAAGTCTTAAGCAAAATGATGCAGTCAGGTTACATCAGCGCTCTGATGGTGCATCACTAGAATAAAACTGAATGGTGACACTGCTTATAAGGAAAGAATGCACCATGGTAGAGAGATGATGCATACAGACTCATATTCTGCAATTTCACAGAGAAACCTTCCTGAAGTAACTACTCGGGTTATTGAAAGGAATATCCCATAGTTGACAACTTCTGCTAATAAAAGTGTAAGATAATTTTGCTCTGTATGTTTGCAGATGCTCTGGAATGGTCTCTAAGGAAATTGATACTTGAGTAGAATTATTCCTTACAAGTAAATACAGTTGTACTGCATTTTGACAACTTCCACTACCAATTGTTTTGCTCTGAAAGACAAATTTCAAAATGCTGTAGGATTGCATTTACTTGTAAGTGCTTACAAACATTGCTCAAGCCAGTTGCATCTCGGGAAATGCTTTTATAGCTGTGGCAAATGGCAAATACCCTTTTGCGATCATGTGTAATTTATACTATGTTAAAGTATCAGGAGTTAAAATACTGTACAGGATAGCCTATATCCTTATTACTATCTTAAGTGTTCTGCATGGTTTGTCAAGCAAGAATACACGTTTGTCATCTTGCCTTTTAGTCTGGAAAAACATGCAGCCATTGGTTATTGTGACAGCTGGGAAATGTAAGTGTTCAACCCATTTAACTAATAAGTCAGTGTATGCACAATCAACATTTATTTTCTCTTAATATGAAAAGCCTGAATATACACTGCTTAGCTGCCTCTTTTCCAGAAGCGTATAAACAGAAGGATGGATGCATCAGTTGCATTAGCACCAATGAAAATTAAAATACGCGCTGAAAGTGGGAAAAAATCAGTGTGAAAAAATTCATTCAACTCCTCCCCAGCAACATTATAAACCAGAATTAAAGCAAACATGTAATTTCTACATTCAACAGCATATATGCCCTATAAAAATGTTAAATATTTTGTGGATAATTTAGCTTAGTGAAGCTGAATTCTGCTAACTTTTGTCTTCTGTAGAAAGAATTTACTTTGTTCAGCTGACTCCAGATTGACACTATGGAACACATAATCCCATACTCCATGAATCATGTGCATCACTTCCAAACCACAATTATTAATGCTGTTTTGGAAAACAGAGGTTCCAAATCAAATTATTTCCCCCACATGGTACAGTACGGGATGCCTGCACTATTTGATGCTATTGGCATAGAGTAATTACTGAAAAGGAGATAATTACATAAGTTCTGTTGTTTAAAGTGCACTGATCCCTTATCAGTGCACAGCACTTCAAGGCCTGCATAGAGTAAGGCTATTTTATGTCACAGATAATGAAAAAGTGCTTCAAATGACAAAGTTGGCATCAGAGAGCTTACATAGGAGAACTCCCCTTCATTACTCTACAACTTTCCAAAACCATGTCAGAATAACAGTTTCAGTATCTTTGGTTGCAGGTTTATACTACACTGAAAACAGCCAGAACGCAAAGCAAATATTACTGCATCCTTAGGAAGCGTGAACTCTTAATTACAGTGTTACCTCACCTATTACTCTATTGTTTCACAGCACTTAGGGTAAGCCTACGTGGTCTTTTGCAGGTAGGTGCAAATGTCTTCTCCTCCTGCTGCTGGCTGACTGCAATTCAGCTCTGAATCACAACCAATACAGCCACAGTTCACGCCTCCATCCCAGGATTTCATCAGAAAGGCCCACTCAGAGTGATACAGACAGCCCTCTAAGGCTCTGCCCTCAGAGGTTTGTCATCATTTCTTGTCAAAACTGAGTTTCATAGCTTGAGTCCTGTGGTAACCGCAGCAACACAATTTCTGCATCAGAGTTCTGCTGCGTTCAGCCAGAAAAAGACCCAGACTGAGTGAATTTACCTCAATCATCAAAAGATTATGTAGACATGACTTTGACACAATTCCTTCCCGATTCGTCTCTTAGACCTGTGAACAGTACTCATCGCAACTTGTTCATAGAAGGGTAAGAGATAAAAGGAATGTGCCGCTTCTTTGCATGGATTTAGTAGGGTTTATAAATTCCTTCCACCGGCTAGTTCAAAGTCCTCAGCATTCCTGCAGTTTACCTTGTAATTTTGTTCTTTTTTTTATAAAATCTCTTTTCCATGGAGCACTATGTGAAAAGGATGCTGTTCTACCCTCTGCATGTGCTAATGCACTTCTTCACAAACGGCACTGTAATTCTGTGGAATTTTAACTTCTTAAACAACGGGGTAGGGATGATAAGATGTATAAACTTTTTTTCCTTTTCAATGCATCTTAAGAAAATGTACAGTAGAGCAATTCATAGGGACTGAAAATTTCCAGTGCAATTTCACATTTGCTGTATAAAGCTCACTTGTAAGTCCATTGGTCTGAATGGTATAATTGCAGCTCACAGAGTGGAGGCATGTTGAGAGAAACTCTAAGTCACTCCAGGAGCTGGTGTACCGGCAGAGATAAACTGAAGAAATAATGTCAGTCCAAGAGCTAGACTGGAGCATTCTAGCAAATATTTTCTCTAATTGCATTCCAAAACAAAAATGGTCTTCCATCTGTTTGTATGTCTTTGTAGGAAGCTGCAGTGACACTCTGTTTGGACCCACAATAGTCACAAAGTCATTTATAGGAACCTCCACAAGATCATTCAGTCTTACACAGTTACAAAGAACTATGACTTTAACAGGATGAACTGCCTGGAGGACCCATGTTTCTCCATTGACTGCAGAGGGACAGGGCTTGACTAGACACCTAAATTGCACAGAGCTAAAACCAGGTGAGGTTAATGCTCTGATGACATTGAGGTGGAAATGATAAGCATTAAATTTGCAGTATCAGTTCTTCCGCAGATTAGGTCTACAATGGGTAAATGGAATGAAAGCACAGAATAACGCTTAATATGCAAAGTATTCAAAAAATCCCTATCAATGTCTTTTATCTCTGCTTTCATGCATATTCCCAGTCTCTAAATGCTAAGTGGTAGCATGGGACTACTTATTCTTTAAATCTAAAGTGCATGCTCAGTTCCAGTATGTACAGTCAGCACTCCAGCAGAGTTTCCATTTTCAGCACATTTCAAAAGAAGTGAACTGGTTGACGAAAACCTGTACCATAATGATCTGAAGTGTAGTAGCATCAGGAATGATTGAAACCCTGAGACTTTTCTCAGCTCAGAAAAGGGAGTCAGAGCTCTAAATGTTCTATCCCACCTTACTGCAATTGGACTGAAATGGATGGATAGGGACACATTTTCTTCCATCCTAAATAACTTCTGTGAAATCAGCTAGTAGTCTTAGTTAGTGTCCTAATCAAATGTCCAACATCAGAGAAGTTACTATTATGACTGAAAAGCTCTTATGACATGGAGACTTCTTCCTTACCTGCCACGTGTGACTGCAACACCTCCAAGACGAGTTTGATGCTGTTGGCTACAGAATTTAACTCCAATGCTTTCACCGTTTTTCTACCATGTATGTGTATATGTATGTATATTTGCATGTATAATTATGCCTCCCTCTGGCATCATTTACAGGCCCTAGAAATCCTTTCTGCTCTGCTGGTTTTTTTTGTTTGTATGCTATTGAACAACATCTTCGCAGAAACAAATCTCAGCATAAAAACAGAGTACTTAATGACTACTCAAAGAGACTTTCTGTAACAAATGGATTCCAATATGATAATAGTTTACTAAGCAGGCTTTGTATCTCTAAGAACTTCAAACTGTCTTGAGCAGAATATAGATTTTTCTAAGACAGGGTTAACATGAGATTTTTTGTGAACATTGGTGTGTCCTTCAGGCTTGAAATTCAGCAGTGATCTTACCACTGTTTATTTTGCCAGACAACTGGCACAACCACATTGTCACTGACCTCCCTGTGCTTATGCAGGCTTTTATATTGTAGCTGGGTGAGCTGGGAAAAATCCTCCACGGAGCTCTCATCTGCCTCTTAGCTTTTATTCCCAAAACTGAAATGGGTAAAGATTTTTTTTAATTCTTTTGGACTTGAAATCACCAGTAGATCTTCTCTCTGAGACGCAGAGTCTATTAAAACTTTGTGCTTGGTCGTAGTTCCACTTCAAGAAACAAAAAAATGATTTCTGACTTTGCAGCGGATTAAAAATATATCACCGAGCTCAGGCACAGCATAGCTCGGGTGCAAAAACTCCAGTGACAATTGCAAGAGAAATAAAATATGTACTTAATCATCCAGGCAGCCTCGCTGAGTTCCACTGATTTTTGATTAAGCAGAACAGACAGATAAACACAACTAACATTGTCCTTCCAATCAGTGGCCTCTGCATGAAATCAATGCTTCTGTATTACACTGGAGTTAAAAGGCCCTTATCAAGAGAAAATTCTTATTTCATGAAAGACCTACTGTGCTTGTGTTATTCACAATGTATTGCACAATTCTTGCCATTTAAATCACAGGCATTTTGCAGACATAGAAGGGTTGTTATTGTTTTTTTTTCCTCATAATCGCTCTTCCTGTTGCTTCTAATTTAACATCTATTGTAAATACACTCAATGGGTCGATTTCGCTCTCACTTACGAAGTCCACTTAATCTTCCCAGGATCCATGAAAAGCTTTTTGGTTCGGTAATGATGCAGGAACATTTTTAAGAGAATTTCAAGGAGAGGGTTTTTTTATTTTTTAATTAAGGTTTTAGACAGGATAAACATCATTCTCAATGACAGCCTGCCCAATCCCAATGCTTTATATTAAGGAACGTGCAAAGGACTTTGTGCATAAAGGATGAAGGATATTAAGGAATGTGCAAAGAAATTGTGCATAAAGGATGAAGAGGTTGAATGCTAGTCCCAGAATTTAGGTTGGATGTGTGAAAACCTACAGGAGTGGCTTTTCCATTTCTGTAGAAAGCTCCATGGAAACTCCATTTCCAGAAGTCAATGGCCTCAAAAGTTTTCATATTCCAACAAGGCATTTCTTTATTTCTGTATTGTTCAGCAAGAATAAATATCCCACTTCCATATGTCACAAATTCACCTAAAGGTGACGTGCAACTTTGTGAAAACCACTTCCCTATATTTTGAAAACCTGTAAAACATACTTCACATAGTTGCAGAGTCTCAGCTGCACTATGAAAAGTCATTTTTTTGCCACATACCTTTTTTTTGTTGGTGGGACAAATGTAGAAATTGTCAATAACAGTGGCAATCCCAGGCTGTAGATTCAACTTTGTGTATAACGTCCCAAAATCTGAGGACCTGAAAGAAATCAAACATCTGTAAGTGCTCTCTTCTAAAGGCTTCCGCATTGAAACTCTGCAAAAAAACCCCACTTTGTAGCAGTAACTATCACTTTTCAATGCTTCTCTGCCATCCTTTTGCTCTTTTCAGTGCTCATTAGCTAAAAGAAATTAAAAGAAACCTGCCACTATTAAGAATATTTTCCTAGGTTTGAAAAAACATGGCTAGTTCTGTCTGTATTTTGCAGTTCTGTGCGGTGCTAGTTTTCATCCTGACACCGCACTGCGCAGTGGCAGAAGCACAACACGTATACCTTTCCATCACCACCCACAAGGTGGGAAAAGAGAGCTAAGCAGAGCAACGGCTCGTCTGCAAGTACTAACAGCACCTCCTCGGCTATGCAGAAAAAGAAGAGCTGATTTCAGAGCCCGGTGTTGCGTAAGAGAGCAATTTGGCCTGAGATCTGGAAGACTTGCAATGGACCGCTACCAGCTTTTGTACTTGATAAAGGTATCCATCCACTCCTCCAGCTCTTTTTCAGAGGATCACATAATTTTGAATGAATAAAAACAAAGTCAGTACTTGGCCATCAGTATGTCATACACACAAATCTATGAATATTTCAAATGTGGGCACTCTGCAGAAATTGTTTCATATTCCTGAAAAACCTGCAGTGAAAAATGGCATCTGTGCTATGCACCCGTGTCTGCAATGTCTAGTATAAAAAGATTGCACAAGTAAAATGTTAGCATAGGAAAACATTCATTAGTGAAACTCCATGCAAGTCACATCCAAAATTAAATCCCTTTGGATGAAGCCTCATTTGTTCTATATAGGATCAAATTGCACCATATGGTCTCTCCATATTTACAGTTTTTCCTTTCTTGTTTGGAAGAGGACTCAAACACATCTAAGGTACCTGTCCCTTCATCAGCAAGAAGCCAGCCCTAGGACAGACGGTTGGTGGGAGGACTTCCAGTCTATATGTCCTTTTCTTCACTGGAACAACAATCTCCTTTAAGAAACGGGGCTGAAGGTGCCCTGCCCGGTACCTCTGAGTTATTCAAACAAGCGGGAACAAGCAACACCTCTCATGTCCAAGAAAGCCAGGATGAGACCTGTGTCCCTGCCAGTGTGACACTGAGGACTGCTTATGCAGCAATTTCTGCCCTACAGCCCCATTCTACCATGTTCATTGCTCCCTGGGTGGGCTCTGTTGCCTCATACTCCTCGCCCAGGGCAGTCCCTGCTGAAATTGGTAGGAACATGGCCGAGTACAGTGAGAGTGAAAAGTGAGAAACCAAATCCCTGGCTGAGCATATACACCTTGACAGGTGGCTCAGAGCCTGAGGTCTCCTCCAAGCCACCTGAGGCAGAATGGTCCCCAAGGGGCTGGTGCCCAGAGGAGGCTGCAATGAGCACTGTGTGCCCACCCTCCACCCGCCCGTGTCCCAGTCCTGCCGGGGATGTTGCTTAAGTCAGAGGGCATGTGGTATGCAGCCAGAGGTGGCTACTTGGCAATCACACATCCAGCTTTCCACGTGATACAAGAACTTTCAGCTGTGGTCATGGAGCAGCTTTCTATGCCTTTGGCATCACCAAGCATATTGGGCACAGAACTGTATGCCTGGATCAGGCCCTAAGGGACACCAAGTAAAGAAGGGTTCATATTTACCTTGCTTTCCTTCCCTCCCTACCAGACAAAAAATGGCTGGGCATAAGCCTATGACACACAGACCACACTCACAGCCTAAAGTTGAGAGTTTATCTATTTTATAGTGACATCTGAATGGATTTGATCTGTTTTTTTTCCTCCATAATGTTGCTTCGCCTGACGATATACAGCAATACATTACAAAAGTTAATGGAATCACAGCAATTGAGTTTTGACAAATAATTATGTAGAAATCAAATACACACAATTGCACTGCACTGGGTGTTCAGCACCGAGCTAATTAAAATTCTAAGGGGAATAGGATGGACAGTGCTAAACCTAATTTGCTGGAGGTGTTTGACACAAAAGAAATTAAAGCAAAGACTAAAATACTGACTTCAGCCAGATGTACTGAAATCATGCAGAACAAGTATGTATGATGGAAACAGAACCTAGTCTATTCTCTTTGAGGAAAGAATATCAGGTCAGTGGCTTGCCCAGTAATAACACCCTGATATAATTCTCTGAACCTTAAAGATGATCCAATTTACTTTGAAGAGGCAGTTCCAGGATTAATACTATGGGACCACTGGAGAGTGACACTGCAGGAGGGACGGTGGCGGCAACTGTATCAAGGTATGAAAAGAGTACAGGCAGGAAGCCCAAAGAGGATAAGCCATTTCAAAGATAAAAAGTTCCAGTCTAAATCTTCCTCTTCTAATTCTCATGACTTATATAAAGTACTACAAGAAAAGAATAAAGTTGTAACAAAAAGAGTACGCTAAGGTAACGAAGGTATTTTCAGACAAAGGTAGAAAAACTATATAGTCAAAAATCTTTTATTTTCTCGTACAAATTAGCTATCTCAAGGGGAAAAAAAAATCCAATTCCAATCTGAGACAACAGGCTAATGCATATCCATAAAGGTACACCATGCCTAAGCAGGAAGAGCTGGATTGGCAGAAGATCTGTGGATCTGTGGAAAAATTTATTCAGACTCCCGAATCTTTTTTACTATAATCCAACCTTGAGGGAGCCCAGGAATGTCAGCCCAAATGTACTCTTTGAGACATTTACATACAAGAGGGCATAGTTCAAGGACATCATTCAGGGAAAGCACTGTCCAAAATAATTGGTTTTCTAAATCTGCTATAATCCAGAGAAAACAGGTCACTATGACTTTTTTACTTGAGATACAAATTTCAAGTTCCTGACTCTGCATATATAAAGAATTAACATTTTGTAGCACACAGCTAGAACAGAATTCCCTGTAATTTCACTACTGGTTACAGACAGGGCTGGGAAGAATGAATTCTGGGATCTCAGAGCATGCCTATTTCAAGAATATATTAAGAAGAAGCACAAATTGTGTTTTGTACCAAATTCAGGAGAGGAGGAGCCCTTTATGCCCTTCCAGTCACAAAGAGATTTTTTTTGTGTGTTAAAAACCAAACTTGTGCTGTGTCAAAAGCGTTAAGGAGAGGGAAAAAACCCACCAATGAACCATCTGTGTTTATCAGGATAAATACATTCTCTTTCCTCCCTAAAAATTAATTTAAAGATATTTCAAGGTATAATGCAAAGAGGATACACAAGTACCTGACAAGAAGAGTAAAACATCCTTCTATAGCATGGTTTATTTGCAGTGGTAGCTCAACAGCACAACTCCATAAACCAGAGCAAGAAATTTAAACCAGAGCAGATTTCGTAAAGATGGGCCTGACCTGTGGTTCTGAGTGATCTGGATGCAGTTAGTGCCCATTTCGGCTTTCTCTGAGACATTCCAGGGGATACAGCAAGCTGTCCACGGGCTGCTTCTGGCTGCTGCTTATCCACCTGTGCACTACAGGCTACAGATTGTATGGATGTTTCTAAGCATGGCAAAACTCAGCGAAGGACTCACAGGAAACACACCTTTCAGTATTCAGGTGACGGGCCATTCAAGACAGGTAGGACCATCGGGTGCTGGAATGCCAGGATTACTCATGTACTGATGCAGGCACCACACAACCTGTTTCTGACAGGGCCTGTAGCTGGGTAATAGCTTCTTTGAAAGTGTGTACATCTGCTGCAATATGTGCCATTCTTTTTTTTTTCTTTAAGGAAAAATCACTTGTCACTGTAACAGCGGCGTGTTGAAATAACAATTATCAAAATCAAACAATGACATTACAGCACAGACAGAAGCATGTCTTTTTAGCTTGTTTTAATACTGTGAGCTCAAATGATAGTTGGGAAAACTTCCAAGTGGTACAGAAATGTACCCTGATGAAACAAAACTTCCAAAGCCCCTAAACCTGAGGGAATTTGGGTCTCGTCCTTAAAAATGTAACTTTTTTATATTTGAGCTAAAATAAGTCTATGTCTAACATAATTTGGAACTGTACCTGAACGCTGAGTCTGGACATCTTCCAACAGAAATATTGAGAATGAAGAAGAAATTTAACAGATACCAAAAAAGACATGAACCAAATGTTTGCCTGTCTAAACTTTGCTATCATTATACAGCTCTCCACTGATGACTCACACCTATGATTCAGTATTGCTCATTATTAGTTGTTTTTCCAGATAATATTTACAAGCATATATTAAAATATATATATAAGAAACATTAAAATGTATATAGTAAGATGTTAATGAAACTTTTGAGAGAGATCAAAATTGCATTCCCCAGTCAAATTCCATACTCAAAGAAAATGTCAACTGCAAATGCTTCCTTCCCTGTTTTCTTTTATTTTTAATGAATTGAAGAGATGCACTGGAAAGAGAATGTTTGCAACACTTAATACACATGTTGATCAGATTTCCTCTACCTTTTCTCCTTGAAAATTAACTCAAGCTCCTTTCTAGCCAAATGAGCCATAGTGTACAAGCTCTACGAACTGAAAATCCTGGAAGGCAACAATGAAGATATTTCAAATGACTCATGGATTATTTAACTAGTAAAACAAAAATAAAACATTTGGAAAAAAAACCCATAGGAAAGATCTGCTGTTTAGATTATTGTAAGTTGTTGAAACAAAAAGATTCAATTGAGGTGCACATGACAGTATCAAGGAAGAGTGGATCTGTGCATAACACTCGCTGGACTACTTCCCACTAAATTTTCTCCAGACTGTACTTACATTCTTTACATACTGTAAAACAATCCAGTATTTACATCATGAACTTTAAAGTGCAAGAGAAATTAATTCAGGTTCTTGCTCTATCACATACTTCTGTCTAACACCAGGATTGCCTTTGTGTTCTAGTCCTTCATCTGAAAAATAGAGACAACACTATCTCCTATATCTCAAATGTCTGTAAGGAAAATAGATATCTATAGGATAGAGTAATAAGGGACTGGCTGACGGAGTATCTAAAACAGATACATCAGAAGTTCCAACAACAAATGCCAGGACAAACCTACTGAAAAGAAAGTAACCAGAGGAATATCATTAAAGAAGTGGTACACTAATGTATCGTCATTACTTAAACAGCACAGCAGGGCTCTTATATGTACAACGTGGAAATTGCACAGACAATGGTTAGCCTCATACAATCTTTTTGAACAACAAAAAAAACCCCAAACCCCAAAGCCTTTCTTCAGAGTAGAAACACATTGTAATGTTGGGTTCCAATATCTGACTCACGTATCGAGGAATTCATGCAGATGAAAGTTTCTCCAAAGGCTGTAGAAGAGTATGACTCCTAGCAATCCAATTAACAGCTTACTCATCAGCTATCAGCTCTGCTGGAGTACTTTCTGAAAATACCTCTCTCTCTGCTTTCCAGAGAAGTTGAGCCTTTTTGAAGTTACATATTTTTCCTCTCAAAACCAGATATATAGAAAAGTTTCTTCCTTAATCCAGTTTTACACTAAAGAATCAATGGCATAGGCAAGAGCTAACAGATAAACAGTTTACCAACTTCAAATTTAGGCAATACAGAGTTTACCCTTTTTTCCAAAAGCACTACAAAGATGAATGTATCCTGTTTTTACTTACCAGTCCATTACTGGTAACATATATTGATCACATATGCTGATACCACAAATATTTTTAAGAAATGTGAATTATTACAACAGCCTTTTTGGCTGAAGTGATCTGCTCTGTAATGCTCTCATGAGTACAGAACATGGTGCAACTCTGCATTTATACAGTTATAGAAATTCCTTCCCATTTTTACAGGTATTATGTGCACATGAAGAGCCCTATAGTCTCAGCCACTACATGGGAGCACAATAAGGGACAGACGGCCATTCATAGTAGCTTTTTAGTGACCTGTAAATATATATTTGATTGTGAAATACTGACTTAAAAAATCCACAGAAAAAAACCCAAATGAAACGAGAACACTGAACAGCTGTATTCATATCGAGTGAGAACTCACGGAGGATCAAAATGTCACAAATTCTAGAACTGGACTTTTATTCAATGCATTAAACATACCCAATTCAACTGGCTTCACCAAGACAGAAAAACAGTCCTCTGTAGCTGATAATAAAAGCAAAGATTACCCTGCTAGGTGACTTTAGGGAGTCAGATCCTTTCTCGGGAACTATGGTTACCAACTTCACAGTGAGGAATAGGACACGGCCTTATTTTGCAATGTAGTTGAAAATCACAGAAGACAAATGCTAAACAATGCTACTCATTGGCTTCTCCTCTGAGAACCTGGCTACACAGTACCTGGGCTGACTGTGCCCCATACGGGCATGCCAGGCTACAACTTTCTATCTTGATGTTGCTATTACCTTTGCAGAAAGTGTTTCGAAGGCCTCCTTTTCCAGGAGTTACCCTGTCTCAGAGCTGTCTGGACACAAACCTTCGCACGGTAAGGAACCATTCATGGTTTTTCATGAGTGAATGTGGAAGGTGATAAACAGAGCTCTATGTACGGATGGGGGTGTTACTTGGTGCAGAAATTCAAGCTATATAATATGTACTTATGTACTGTAACATGTTTTCCCTTACTGGTATCTTCTGCCATGCCTTTATTGAGTACTGTTTTTGGTTAATTACTTAATCTGTACAATACACACACACACTTAAACTCTAATAGTTAGCGCTGTGATTTTAGCATATACTACATATCTTTCAGCACTGTATTTAAACATTCCTACTCTGCATAGTCTCACTGTACACCACCACAGTTACCTTTTGCAGCCCTTCATTAGTCCTTCAATATACCACAACCATCCTGCTCATTACCCTATAATTGCACTGCTCATCAGTTACATTTTCAAGCTCCTCATTACTTTGCTCCAATAATTAGACTTTGTATTTTACAGGCCTGTAAAACATCGCATTAGCTTCTATTAGCTGCAGCCACCACCTTTTCTCCCAGAAACTGTTAGTTTAGGTAGGACACCTATTTTGAAACTCCTGCCTTGGTGCATTAATTCCATCACGAACACACAGCACTCGCTGACGGCACGTCTTGGAAGGTACAGCCTGTAGCCACGCTTGCAGTACACAGATATTTGTGATGAATCCGTTCAACCATGAAACAAGCAGTGTCACAGTGACAAAGCAGACAAGATGCAGCCAAGAAGACAGGGTTATGTCTTACTTTTGTAAAAAGTAAAAGCTCTGCGTTATTTCTTCCTTTGTAGCTTTGCAAACCAGGTGGGGCTGGGGCAGGGACAGGGGCTGGGGCTGGGGCTGGGGCAGGGACAGGGGCAGGGGCAGGGGCAGGGGCAGGGGCAGGGGCTGGGGCAGGCAGGGGAGCGTGCAGCCCTCGGGGTGCAGTTGCCAGACACAGCCGGGCCTGGGGGCACCTTAAAAATTCCCCACCATCGTTCTACCCCAGCCATTTGCTCCTGTTAAAAACAAAACAACTGAAAGGACCCACGTTCAAATGAATGGTTTTGAAGACTTATTTTTAACTGGGATCATTTCAGTAATCCTGTTTACAACTCACTCCCACAAACAGTTGTAGAGGCCTAAATAAGTGAGTAGAAAATGAGAATGAAACGGTGGAAAATTGGAAAAGATAAATTCCTTACCACGTTTTCTTCACTGAATTCAATGTATCATGTAACTAACCCTTAGTGTGCAAGCACTTATCCTATGAAACAGTCCTGTGTAGATTTAGTTTCAGTAGCTGCAAATGCTGCGTTGCATTAGTAGGTCTCAGCAAGGAATGGAGTATATCATGGAGTGTTTGAGGGGTTTGCTACTGAGAGACAGCTCTGGCATATTAGAAACATAAATAAAATACCAGAACTGATAACTCACACAGTGCTATAAAAATGATTAATATTAATTTGGGGTTTTTTTTATCATAAAAATGCTAGCTGGATTGGAGTACAGGAAGAATTTTACTGTTAGGTGTATATTTTTTAATAAAAAGGCTTTCCTTCACAACCTCAATTTATTATTTCTGAAAGTGCTGTGTTGGGGAAAAAAACAGTGGCTTCACTTAACTATTTAATTACTATCTACAAAAAAAATGAATACTTCGCTTCCTATATAATGTTAACTTCCTTCCACCAATCTGAACAAACAACAACCTTTGAAAAACAGGTGTGTTTGTTGAAAAATTAGGGAAAATAGACAAGAAAGAAAAGCCTTTGGTGCTAAAATGCAATACTCCAAAATTATGCTTACCAACCAGATTGCCAAAAGTGGAAACATCCTTATATCACTTCCAGTACCATTCCTCTTTTGTGAGTGCTGTGATTGGAAATGAATAATTACAAAGGAAAATTTCTCATCTCACATACTTGTGTTCTTTAGAGAAACAGGATGGTTTAAGAACATTTTCTTGAGGTTTCCAAGGAGCATTAAAATTCTCCACCATGGAAAAACGCTAGGTATTTTCCACAGCCCAGGCTTTTTATTTAAACCACTACACACAGCTGAAATATTTCTGAAACAACTTTATTCTCAGTCAGGCAGCTCCTTGGAAGGCAAGAATGATGTTAGGATGTATGAGAAGAGAGAATTTGGCCTTGTGCTTTCTGACCAGAACAGCAAGTTCTCTTGTAATTGCTGGATAGATCCAGCTACAACAAGAACATTTAGGAAATTAAAAAAGAACTGATAATTTAATAAATTGTATGTGCACATTCACATGTGATTATGCATTCCTCTACTAATGGGCTCTGCCAACTATAATAGTCAGCTACTTACTCTTCAATAAGTGGAACTCTTCTTTAACTCCATTTGTAGAAGTTTTTGCTTTTGCTGAAGTGCTGACCTCAACTTTATGATTGCTCCGGGGGAGGTGGGAGGGGGACTGAATTATACGGCTAGGTTGTAGCACTTTATAAAAAGGTAAATGAAGTCAATGTTTTCTCAGTAATTTGACTGTACTACACTGCACCTGAAGCCAAATGCTTGGCAGAACTAAGGGAGTAACTGGACATTTCTATAAAGAATGAAAATATCCTAAACAGTAAGAAAATACAGATAAATAGACTCTGGAAGGTATCAAGCCTTGTGCTGAGTGTATTAGAGACCCATCAACTGCCCCACGGTTGTCTGTTGTGGGTTTTCTGGCATGCTTCTCCGAAACTGCTAGTACACATCCGAGACGGAGGCTGGGCAGTGCCCAGATGCAGCACAAGTTCATCCACGATATAAGTTCCCATGTCCCCAGTGTCAAAGGAGTGATTATTCTAAGTTATTACAATTGCATCAGGAACAAAACGTTTACAAGGAACTTTAAGGCATCATTTTGAATTCCTCTCCTGCAATAGAAGTTCACCGTCTGTATCGAAAACACCACCTGCCTCACCCATGCCTGTCCATGAACGAGGTTGCCGTGATGTGTCTGAAGTCATGAAAACACTCGGGCAGTTAAACAAGATCAGGTTTTCCTAACAGCCTTTAAAATCACCGTGTGTCTGTGCCACCTGAACTGGCAGTCTGCAGAAGGCAGTGGGAAGGCCTGCAGTTAGCGGCGGGAGGAGGCACACCTGAGGGGGCTTCCACTGGGGGATTCAGATGCTCACAACCACCTCAGCAGGATTTGTTTCTGTTACTTGCTAATAACCCCAGTCATAATCTCCTAAGAGCCTTCTACAATTGCCGAAGCTTTTTTTTTTTTTAATTTATTTTGTTTAGAGCTTTCAGCAGCCAAATTTCCCTTGCAGCCGTTCTCCTGTAACTGCAGTGACACCTGGGGAGGGCCAAGCCCATCAGCTGTAGTTTGGCCTGCTGTTGAACTTGGCAAGCCAGCAGCACATAAAGCCCCAGCAGATGTTTCTGCTTTTATAGCAGCTCTTCCAAACCCTTGGCCAGACATAAATCCAAAATAGATCCAGAAAAGAGACAAACAGTGCCACCATCATGGCTCTTAAAATTAGAAGGCAGAACCAGCCTTTTCAGCAGGATCCCGAGAGACCATTAGCAGCAGAAGGTGCCGTGAAGTGTTCCCATAAATTATGCAGACAGATTACGAGGGCCAGCCACAGCAAATGCAGCACATTTTGCACTGCCTCGCAGTTTGCTAGGAAACGGAATCCTAAGACAAATACACGCATTTACATAGGAGTTTCCAAACTGAGAAGATCACACTTCATAGCAACAAGTACAGGAAGCAGGCGGTTTTAGGGCCATTAACGCTTTCACATGGATCTATGGTGCTTCCATGCCATGGTAATGAATGTTCTAAAAATAAAACAGCAAGGAGATGATCCTTGGCAGAATAAGTCTTCTGAATACATGCCATGCTGGATCTATTTTGTAAAAAGAAAGCCGTGCTAAGAGTGTGTTCACAGCTGACATTGTGCTTTACAAGAGAGAGGGTTGATATATGCCAGGGTGACATGCTAATACATTCGTTCACTTGATGATGACTAACTGCTCTTAACAGAAGCTCGGTCCACTATAAATTGTTGCCATGTAATTTCAAATGCAAGTGAAAGCAACCCCCACAGAATAAGATTAGCTCTCTACATTCAAAATAACACAAAGTACTCAAGGAGCTGAAAACGTCAATCACATTCTTTTCTGGCATTAAGGGAGACTAGGAGAAAAAAGTGACCCAGCGTCTAAAAAGGAGGAGTTCTTTTCATAGGGGTGAAGGTTATTACATGTTCTCCTGCTTCCTCTAGCTTCTACCATTCAAGCTCAGATGGAGTTGCCAGCAGAGGATGCAGCTCCGCAGGTCTAGGGCTGCAGGGATGTCTGGGGTCTCTTGCTGAGGATGGGACAGCCGGAGATGGGCTCCTTCCTTGCAGGAGCTCTGTGGTGAGAGAGGATCTGAGTCAACAAGCGAAGAGCTGCAAATGGAGGTCAGCAGACTTCACAGCATCCGAGATGACAGGAAAGAGATCCATGGGATCCTCTCTGAGACACTGCAGCTGTAACAGCCTGAATCGTCCCATGATGGTGAAGGCTGGAAGCTGTTAAGTCCTGGCACCAGGAGGAAAGCTCCTGCTCCATCTACAGATCTGCAACTACAGAATACCTTCAGTGCCCTGGAAGCACATGCGGGGCTGGGAGCAGTGTCCAGCAAAGCACTGAGCTGGCTGAGCCTGAGCTGCGCAGCAGTGCCAGGAGGAAGTGTCCGGTGATAATAGTTGAAGACTCCCCACTACAGTGGACAGAGGCCCCCATCTGCTGAGCTGCTCCGCTGTCTACGGAGGTTTGCTGCTTGTCAGGGGCTTGGATCCAGGATGTGGAAGACAGAGTGCCAAGTTTTTTCTATCCCTTAGATTATTAACCCGTGCTGCTCTTCTTCACGGACACCTACATGGGTGAGACCCAGGGGAGACCTGGACTGTACCAACCATGACTGTATGGCTCTGGGGGCAAAGGCCAAGGAGGGCCCAGGCTGTTTTCTCCTTGATCCTGGTAGTGTGGGGAAAGGGCTTGAGGAGGTGTAGAAGGATCCTGTAGGTTGATGCCTGGTTGTGCCCCTGGTGTTGACCATAGGATCCTCCTTGGTGATCAAGGACTGCTAGGGAGAGATGAGAGCCACCTGACAAAATGGGGCAAAAGCATCTTCGCCAACAGGCTGGGCAGTGCAGTAAGAAGAGCTTTTAACTACAAATGACAAGGGACGGAGATTAGTATCCACAGTCAAGTGAGGAAGTGGTGGACCAGTGTGTGCACACAGATAAGGAAGTGCCCACCGGACAGCATGATGGGGGAAGCTCCTCACCCTTTTCCTGGGAAATCAGCATGACTAGGTGCCCATCTGAAGTGTCTGTACACTAATGTGTGCAGCTTGGGGAATGAAAAGGAGGAATTTGAGGTCTGCACACAGTTGCAGGGTTATGATTTCATTTGGGATTACAACCCCAGAATTCAGGAGAGCAGACTTCAGGCTATTCAGGGATCCGCTTAAAAAAATCCCATGGGCTATGGGACCAAAAGATGGGTGCAGGACAGCTCTTTGATTTTCATGGATAACCTCTTCCAAGCTCAAGAATGGTCCAGTCCAATTAGCAGGAAGTCAAACAAGAGTGGCAGGAGGCCTGCATGGATGAACAAGATGCTCCTGAAAAAATTCAGACATAAAAAGGAAGCATACAAGAGGAAGACTAGAGAAAATGTGGGCCAGCTACTGAATGGAGCAGAAAACCATGACAAAGGACATGGCAAAGGTCAAGGTACTCAATACCTTCTTCGTCTCAGTCTTTACTGATAAGACTTGCCTTCAGCAAGCCCAGGTCCCTGAGACCAGTGGGAAAGGCTAGAGCAAGAAAACCTTATCTTCCTTGGAAGAGCATCAGGTTAGGCAACGTTTAAACAAATGGGGCAAACAACATGTCTATGGGCCCTGATGGCATGCACCCATCAGTGCTGATGGAGCCGACTCATGTCACTGCAAGGCCACTCTTGATTATCCTTGAAAGGTCACAATGATTGGGTGAGGTTCCTGAGCGCAAATCTCGCTCTTATCTTCAAGAAGGAAGATCCAGAGAACTAAAGTCTGGTGAGCCTCACCCTCATCGGTGGGAAGGTGATGGAGCAAATACTTCCGGAAGCTATTTCAACATATATGAACAGAAAGATGATTGGGAGCAGACAACAGGGATTTATGAATCTAATTATGTACCCCAGGGATTAATACTAGCACTAATACTGTTGACCTCAATGGTGGCAGCAAGTTTTAAGATGATACAAAACTGTGTGAAGTGGCCGATACATCAATAATACATCTTGTGGAGATATGGGAAAACAGGAATCTCATTAAGCTCAACAACGGGAGGTGCACAGTCCTGCTCCGGGAGAGGAATAACCCCATGCACCAGTACATGCTGGAGGCCAACAGGCTGGAAAGCAGCTTTGCAGAAAAGGACGTGGGGGTGCTGGTGAAAATCAAGTTGAATGTAAGCTAGCAATGTGCCCTTGCAGCAAAGAAGGCCAATAGTCTCCTGGGCTGCATCAGGACGAGCATTGCCAGCAGGCCAAGGGAGATCCTTCCTATCCAGCAGGTGAGACACGTCTGCAGCACTGTGGCTCCTCAGTACAAGAAAGATGTGGATATACTGGAGTGAGCCCAGCAAAGGGACACAAAGATGATTAGGAGGCTGGAACATCTGCCACATAGGGCAAGGCTGAGCGAGCTGGGACTATTCAGCCGGGAGAAGAGAAGGCTCAGGGGGAACCTTATCACTGTGTAAAAATACCGGATGGGAGGGAGTAAAGATGGAGCCAGACTCTTCTTGTCAGTGCCCACTGAAATGAAAAGAGGCAATGGGCACAAATGGAAATACATTAAATTCCATTTAAACCCAAGAAAAAATCTTTTTTACTGTTAGGGTGGCTGAACACTGGAACAAGATGCTGAGAGAGGTTGTGGAATCTCCATCCTTGGAGATACTTGAAACGCAACTGGACAAGGTCTAGAGCACCATGCTTTGAGCAGGGGGGATGGAATTGATGATGTCAAGAGTTCCCTTCCAACCTCAATGAATTTGTGATTCTGCACTTACTCAAAATTATGTAACATGATTTGTCTTTGCTGAAGATTCTGTGTAACAAAAACAACTTTCTGTAGACAACCAACACAATTACATATCACCAAGTCACAAAAGGAACTTATCTGAGTATTTGCTAGGAAATCCACAACTTCACATGAAGTCTTGACCATACTAAAAACAAAAGCTTTGTCATTTTGTTTTGTCTTTAAGTTCAGTGGAATCAGAACTCTGCCTGGAGTCTGCTTGTGCCAAAGAAGTGCCCAACTGTGCAGCAGTGTTGGTTAAGCCAACAAAAGATACCCTCACATTTACTGATAAGCAAAGTTCCTACAACATAGGGCCTGCACAATCTTTGGATATGAAGTCTGAAATTATAGTCCTATCCCAATCTTTACATTTGCAGTTTGAAAGGTGGCACAGCAGCATTTTATCTACTTCTCTTCTTGCATGCATATAACTAAGTCCTATTCAACTGCCCAAAGCAGTCAAGCTTACATGCAAAAAAAAAAAAGTGGGTTTGCCCAATGAAAGCTTTTTTTTCTCTCTCTTCTGCTGTTGTTGATTCTACTCAAAACGAACACTTTGGGGAATTTAACTTATGAAAGCTTTGGCAAACCTTTTTGTATATGTGGTGAAGCCTCAGGTTCATAGTGAAAGTTCCGCACAACACCACTACTCTACAAATAAATTTACAGATTCCAAATGCTAGCCACTAGTCCCACCAGGCATATTTTATTAAGTACCTTTTATACATGACTCAGAAACCAGCTTGATCTTAGATCAATAAAATGAAAACCAACGTGCTAGTGTTTGGGGAGAGACTACGATAGATTTGCTGTTCTTACTTCCAAATCACATCCACTCCAAGGCAGTCTTTTTCAAAGAAATTAAGACTCCAGCTATCATTGGAGAAAGCAAAAGGAGGGTGGTTAGGAGGAGTCACTCAATGCCATGCCTATTGCCCCACATTTGTGGGTAATCCCATGGAACACAACAGACTGCAATCTGCCCTCCTTCACTCAGCTTCATACAGTAAATTTACATGTAAATGTATCGTGTGTTCAGACTGGATCAGACTGGATCTCCAAATATGAACTGACTTTTGTTTTCTTTTTATGGAGACAAATTCTCATTTTCAACATGAGACAATGACCAAGTGAAAAAGCCTCACAATATATCTTAAAGACACATGTAATATCTTGACTGTTGAATGCAACTGAAGTCCTTTCACATGTAGGCATTTTGTATTTTGTCTATTTTTTAATATCCTGTGCTAATAAAAATGAGAGATCTGAGTAATAATTTTGTTGTTCCTATACATTTAGTTAGTAGATAAAGGGAATTCCTTCTTCTAGAGCCATCTGTCTAAATTTAGACTGTGTCCTACTATTAAACTGGTAGACTGGCTGCATTTAACATTACCACTGATTAATCTGTCTGTAACATCTAACCCTGTAGATTAAACGCCACAGACGACTTAAGGAAATGAAACACAGTGGCACCACAGGACAGGCTAAAAAGTTCCAAAAACTTTCAGCAGAAAGTTAGAGGAAAATGACCTAGCTTCTGAACTGTGTATTTGCCAAATGCATTGACAGTGAAGCTTGCACAGTCATACCATAGAGTATTTAATAACTCAAACAAAATTGGTTTTAATGGCTGTAAATGACTATCCAAGAGGTATCACTACTAAAGCCTGATAATTGTTAAATGAAATTTAACCATCTTGCTTATTTTAGTTACTTTAAAACATCTTCTTCAGAAAGTTTTGGCATAATAGATTTTTTCAATTTCTGAATTTCAGAAGTTTTAAACTGCAGAAGAGACTCTCCTATAGGAGACTACCATATTTCCAGACCATATATAACAGTTGTTCTTCATTAACTACTAATCCAAGGATACCAAAATAGACGTCATGCACATGTATTTTCCAAGATACAATTTTGTCATGTTCTGATCTCTTTTCTTTATTAAGAAGTTGCTAGTAAAACTGATTGATGGGTAGTCTTATTGTACCAGGAGGACTTGTCATTCAACTCTTTGACCTTGTCTTCACAGTAACAGTCGAGTGTCTTTGAAATCTGTTTACTTCAGAATTTACAAGAGTATTAATGACAGGATGTCAGCACTTCTCAGGTTTGAAAAGATCTAATAATAGTAAATGAGTTTGGACAGTAGGGTCATCTGTAATGTACTTTAAGCAAGAGAGACAAACTTTATTATTCCGCCTTATGATTAAAGACAAGTACAACAATTCTTAAGCCAGTTTTTATTCTTTGGTGGTTTTTTTTTTTTATTGAAGAATGTTCTCTGTTTTTCGAGGCCAACATAGACCACATTACGTGAGAACAAGAAAAAAGCTATACTGTCAAATAAAGGACTTAACTTGACAGATGCAACACCCTTTCCAGAAACAGCTACAGAACGTAAAAAGCTTAGTCACCTCTTACTGAGCAAGCTTTGGGCAAGTTTGAGAAGCAGCCTACATGACTCAAAGCTGTTTCACTCTTTCATCATTATATACAATGTATAAAAAGGGGCTATTTGTCCCTCTGTCACTAGCATGGGGCCTGCATTCCTGCACTTCAGATTCATGAAAATGAGGCATCTAGATTTAAGGAGGGGGATGGAGGAAAGAAATCTTTTCCAGCGGTAATACTTTCCTTCCTTCATGAGCAGTATTACATAAAAAATTACATATGGCAATAATTTTCTCTTGTGTTTGCTAAAGACCCTTTGCTTTGCTGCATAACTATCTCAGGAGGAAAAATGATCTTTTGTTCCAACTCCTTCCAATATAGTTGCATGCTCCTTATTTACCTTCTCACAATTTAATCTATTCTACAGCATGACATTAGTAAGAATAATACAAAATATGATAATCAGATGACCCATCAAATCCCAGAGAAATTGTCCTCCAACATCAGTGCTGTGTCTTCAGGAACTGCCTAATCTAGCAGAACAACAAACAGTCACGTCACACCTGTATTTGCATTGGCCGCGTATGGCCTCTTAGGCAGCTATGTGTGGACAGCATTTTGATTAGCACTTAAAGCTTCTTTTTTTTTTTTTTTTTTTTGTTACAGCTTTCGGATCTATCTCAGAGTCCTCTAACATTTCACATATATTACATAGATAAATAAATATGCATTCAACACAACTGAGCTTCAGATTCCTCAAATTTCCTCAAAAATCACAAGAGGTCAGAGAAACTTCTGGTTTTGCCTCAATAAAGCATAAAAATAGAACAAAGTTGATACCTGTTGCCTCTAAGACACTGAAGGATGTAAAAGAGAAGGATAGTACCATATGATCAAAGGAAGCTGTAAATGGTTATAAAAAGAAGTAAAATAAGAAGTAGCTTTGAGTCATTTATTCTGTTATGAATGCAAATTATAAGTAAGGGATATTAGCTGATGGATTGATAAGAAATTTCAAGTGATTCCAAACCATTAAGTCATTCACACTGATATTCAAAATGTAATTACTTTCAAACCACACGATAGAGTTGGATTAATGGAACAAATACTTTATGAGCAACCCATGAGTCATGCCTACTTATTATTATGAGGTTTTGGGTACTTATCATTTCAGCTCTGTGGCTTTACTAAATAACAACAACAACAATAATAATAAATAACACCACATTCAGACTCTGACATCTTTACAGACATACTGTCAAGTGTAAGAGGAAAGAAAAGAAGAACATTTATGTCATATTTTCAATTGAGTGTCTTAAAGAAAATACAGCTTGGGTTGTGCATACTGTAGGTAGATTTTCAGGCTTCAATTTTATGCTTTGCAGTTGCCTCTTCAAATCTTTAGATATAGATTTTGGGGAAAAAAATAAGTTGTCTTTGTTAGTAAATGTGTCAAATGGCATAGAAGAACGTGGGAGGGAATTACTTCTGCTGTTCCCCCATCCCTCGAGCAGCAGATACACAAAGGCAGGGGTATGATGAAACAGGAATGGAGCAGGGTCATCCATGCCTTGAAGCTGTAGTGAATAAGCAATACTGTCAGGTACATGATAACTAAAGATGTATGTGATTTCGTCATTAGAAGATCTAAGGTCCTGAGGAGGAAAAGATTATCTGCTATCCTCTGCTGCCCACCTCATCCCTACTTGTTACTTCCTGTAAGCCTCCTGCTTTCTGTCCCCCCACTCTCCCCCCCAGCATGCAAATCGATGAGAGCAGAGCAAAATTTGCCTTTGGAAATGGCTGACCTTTAGTAATTGCATTTCAAATTAGTATCACAGCACCAATTGCACATACAATCTTTCTTTTATACCTATCTTTTCTTTGCTTTCCCCATCAGAACAGCATTGTTTTTTGCTACTTTTTCTTCCCATTTCATTCTTATCTTTTGGCAGTGATTACACAAGACTCTGTGTGCAAGGAGAGAGAAATGCATTATTCCTTATTTTGAAAGCTGGACATGCCAGGCACAGATTTCATCTAAACTGCAGGTAGAGCATCACTAACAGTACTGATAGCAACGCCAGGCATCCTTGGCACGCAGACGAGAAGGCCTATTTGTATTTGCTTTGGAATTTTCTATTATGTTCTCTTTTAGCATATCAGTGCTCAGTGTCCATTTACTGTCCCATCTCAGAGAAGAGAAAACAAATGCCTTACATATCAGGTATACTGTCTGCAGGCAACTGGTTCCAAAAATTTTGGATAAGTGGACCTCTGTCAGAGAATTTCAAATATCACTATACTTTACGCTTCCAATTGAAAACAACATACCTGCATGTTGTTCCACAGCTCAGCTGTGAAGCACTGGCCCACGAACTTGCAGACCACCAGTGGTCCATACCCAATAGGCAGCTTACAGATATCTATAACAGCTATTGCTAACTACTCAACAGTTTTGATTCCCTGCCATCAATTCTGGAGAGAAAAACAGGACAGATGGCTGGAGAATTGTTCATCAAAGCCTCCAGTAGTCTGCTTATTTAACTGCATCATCTCCATGTACTTACTCTGGATTTAGCCTATCCTTTCTGAATTCACTTGCCACCCTTACCACCCTAGTTTCCATTACAATAGAGAAAAGGTGAAGCTCTGAGAATGGCAAGACAAATTGCATTTCCTGAAAATGGTAAATATTCTGCAAAGATGTATGCAGGGAAGGAAGAGATGCTGAGAGGTAGAGACAATCCATCCTCTAAGTCCCCAATAAAAAGGCACCTAAGTGAATCACTTGGAATCAAGCCCTGTGCTTTCTATCTATACGAGCAATAAATTCATCTCAATACAGAAGAACATCATAGAACGTTGCATTACATTATTTATTCAGACAAATTACTCTTCTGTTTGTCAATTATCTGAAAAATCAACAATAGTTGTCTCAGATTATTTGTAAAGTAATTCTCGGCTTGTAGCTTGTTAGCTATAAAATACCTTGAGCTCTGACAGGGCATAAGGTAACATGTTAAGTTCATTTTTGCCTGACCAACTTGCGACTTGTAGAATCAGACTTCTGTCCTAAGCACTTGTGATTATAAATTCCAATTGCCATCCCTGAGTATTCTGTAATATACAGTTAAAATGTATTGATTTGGCAAATCTAGCCATTTGCTGAAGTCTATTTGTAGAAAATGAACACAGGACGGGTCTAGACAGGATTGAAATAAATTAATTCTCAAATATGAGCTAATACTCACAGAAAACTTGCAATATTCTGTTGCTTGACTCAAGGAGAACAAGAGATTCAATTACTCGTGGAGCCTCTTTTGTGTGTTCTGTGTCCCAGCAAAGTCTCAGCTCCCCAGCCCACTGCCATATGCTTCCTGTCTGAAACCAAACGCAGTCGTCGCAACCTCAAAAACACTCAAATATAGGGAAGACTTCCAAGGGAAAATTAATGGCCACAGCCACTTCTCTGGGTTTCACCCTCACTGGTTCCACAATGGTATCGTTTGGCTTGTCAATTAATCCTCGATGTGAGAGGAATGCTACCATCATTGCTGTTGGTTTTGCTAACAGGCTCTGCATTGCAGGGAATATTGTCCATCAAATCACACCATCCACAGAACAAAATGATGCTAGCTCCTAACCTCAGAATAAGCAGCTGCAGACAAAAGCAGAGTACCACCACTTGGTCCGGTCTGCTCCTAGAAAACACTCAGAGTTAAGAAAAACAGTGATATAAAAAACAGAATTGGCACTACATGCCATAAAGTACGTGGTAACTACTAGCAGGGCTGATTCTGTTAAATGCCACACTGAATCCTAAGTACACATAGGAGCTTGGAAGAACTTGCAGGAGACAAGATCTACTCACAGCAGCTCTTGTCAGTCGCAGAGGTTTATCGTGGGAGCCAGAGCTCCTAGCCGCTTTGTGCTCCAGAGGAAAGCCACTTGCTCCTCCAGAGCCAAATAAATATTCCAGCATTATCCTTTCCTTTCTCTACCAGCTACCACTATCCCTGCTGATATGGAACAGCACTACTTTTTAATTTTACAATTCATTCTCTAAAGAGTGCTTCAAAATGTAAATGTTATTTTCTTATTGTCATTCAATATATATAGAGACATCTATAAATATATGATTTCATCCTGACATCTGCTTATCCAAGTAGTTAAGAATCATTTCAATTGAGAACATATTTCCATTCAAAGCAAAAGTTATTTCCGTAATCACAGAGCATTGTTCTCCCCAACAACTTGAGCCCAGCTCAGGAGTGCAGGGGGAGCAGTTCAAAAGGTTTCTTAGTTCACCTGATGAACCACTTGCAACAGAGCTTTCTGCCCTTTAATGAGGCCTCTCAATTAATCCTCGCGCACTGCATATGCACTAAATAATGCATGCCCTTTTGCCTAAGTACTCCCCAAACACACTGCTCCCCTGTCTGAAACTAACAGTGACTGAACAGAAATATAAGAGATAATATGACTGAACAGAACTGTAAGACACAGGAGCGATGTGTGCTGCATTTACTGGAGATGCAAAACTGTCACCATACCTGTTCCCAACAAACCTAACCACAGAATGGGTGCTTCTTCATCTGGTTTACTTTTGAGCCTCTTTGGCAATGTTTTGCCACTTGGAAACATCCCGAATTCAATCTTAACCTTGGAATTACTTGTTCTAATGTATTTTGGAACACTTCGGCTTTCATAAAAAATTGATTTCACTACAGAAAATTACAAATGTCATCAGTCAGTACCACAAACACTTCTTGGCTCCTCTTTTTCACATACATTTGGAGAGCGTTCATATTTGTCTGAAAATGTTTGCAAGTGGTAATGGTTGTAAAACATAGCAGTCATGTAAACCAAGCTCCAACTCTGATCCTGCAAGCATTGCTATACACAATGCTCACAACCTCCAGTAATGGCAGTGGGCTACTGTTCATACTAAAGCCATTGATAGCTTTCCTTTTTTTAAAATGATAGTGAGCATTATGTTCAGCAATAACGGGGTCTGATTTCAGTGTTGTACCTTTATAATGGAGCTGACATCTGTGTACAAGATCAAATTCATTAACAACTTTGAATAGGGACCAAGCTAGCGAACAGAGCTAACTAAGTGTTTACTATATCTGATGGGATAAAACCATGAGGTAATGCTGCAACTCGGCACAAACGAGCCTGGTGGAAATTGTCTATTCTTCCAAATCTAAAAGATGTGGGATATTTAAGGTAACAAAAGGAATTGAAAATGCATTAGGGCAGAAATGTGAACGTATGCAAAGCATGAAAAATCTAAAAGAAGCTTCTTGATTTGAGCATAAATCACAATTAGCAGTCAGGATTCCAATTTCCTGTCACAGTGCCTATAAATATTTATCTCTTATATACAACTACTATAAAAATAACTTTCTTCTCAGTGAAAGTGTTTCAGTCCTTGATCCTTCCATTACTGAACTGGAGCTAAACACAGGTTTCCAGCATACCTGTAATCCACAATGAAGGAAGCACTAACAGGGTCAAAAACCTGCTTGCTCTCTGAAAAATGAAAGGTCCTGGGGCAGGCAGAATGGCTGCTGATCCGTGGGATTACCGGCGAACTGCTCACCTCTACAGAGGATTAGTGCGGTGTCCCACCTCAATCAATGCAGGGTGCCCTGCCTGCTCTGCCGTGCCCATCTCCATCGTGGGTAAGGGACAAACGAAACTGAATCCTTTGCCTCTCCCAAACTCCCATCAGATCCTGCTGTAGGTTATTCCTCTCTGTGATAAAGATGTCACATTACTTTCCAATGTGAGTTTGTACTACTTTACACAGAAGTATCATGCCACATAGAACAGCACATCAGTATGAATGAGACCAGAGGCACAGAGGCAAATTCTGCTTTATTGTACAAACTTCTGCTGAAGTTAGAAATAAACTCTAATGCCACGTAGGCTACTGTGCCTATGGAGCCTATTAACATTCTTACCCTGTTTTCCAAATTACCACTTTCAGCGGGCCACAGTAGTAATCAGAACAAATCTGACAATTAAAAAAGAGCCATAATACTAACAATATATTTCACTTACCATCAAGATGTCAGAGCAGATAAAAGTGTTTATTTTAGGCATGGTCATAAAAGGAAGTTCTCCAGAAGGAAGCTACAATTTACCACATACTGAAAGGATAATATCATCTGAGTTTAGCCTACTGCAGATATATTAAATAATTATCAATCAGCATACCAGTATTGATCTGCCTAATTTAAGAAACCCTCTTATCACTTAAATATAAGCGATATTACCTGTAGGTGTGAAATTTTTCAGGCTTTAAGAACATAAAGCAGTAAGTAGCCCTAAACCCCAAAGTTTACTTTCTGATATCAATTTCTCATTAGAATCACAACAAACAAACAAAACCACTCTGAAATCCAGACAACAGGGCTGCAAGTTTCTTAAAAAGAAGCCTACTTCATTTCCACCACTGCGAAGGCTGCTGAATTATACCTTTGTCATCCCTAACAGATGTTTGTTTATATATTCATTAACCTCCAGTAATGAAGATCTTATAACCTCCTCAAGCAAATAATCCAAATGGCAAAACATTTTATAAAGTTTTCTGTAATTTCTAACTTGTGTTTTCTTTGCTAACATGTAAGCCTGTTTTTCATCATCTAGCACTATGCATTTGGAGACTGCATCCTCTTTGATGACATTTTTTAATATATTTGAAGACTGTTAACACATTGCCCATTGACTGCTCTTCTCTAAAACAAATAGCCCACATTCTTCGGATCTCTGTCATAAGTCATGTGTTAGACCCTCCTTCATCCCTGATGCTCTTCTCTAGGCTTGCTTCCATCTGATGCCCTACAAGGCTGAACTGACCAGAAGGACTGCTTTGCATCTTTGCCTGTAAACTCAGATATACATATATTCCAGTGTAAGGTTTGGCTTTTCTGCATCACTAAGACAGGACTGAAGTCCAGTTTGTGGTCCTTTTAATACTCAGATTTTATTTCTGTAGAATTTCCACTTAATCAGTATCTGTGAAGCTGGCAATTCCTGTTGAAGTGCAATAGTTTGCACTTATACCTATTAATCCTGTCTCCTTTTCCTATCGTTTCCTCAGTTTGCCAGGATCATTTTGAATTCCAGTTTTGTCTTCCAACATGCTTACAACCCCATCAGACTCCATGACATCTACAAATGTAATACATATACTGCCTACGCCGTCAACCAGATCACTAATAAAAATTGACTGACCCTGAACACAAACAGATCTCTAGAGACTCCCATTCATTTCCATTTTCCCAGTGAAGCAGTAATGACTTTCTGAGAAATTCTCCCGATCAACTATCCATCTCCTCTGTAGTAGCTTCATTTGATTATCATCCCCTAGATGTTGTTTTTTTCAGGAGGCCCCCAAAATCTTTGGACAAAAATAAAGAACTGGATACTCCAAAATTACTTCTTGGAAAATGACTGAGTAAAGCAATAAAACGTACATGCCTTTTACTCAACTTGTACTGATAATCCCATCATCATACATGCCAAGTTTCCATTGACTTCAGTGCTCAGCATTGGAATATTAACAACTCACATTATAATTCTGGCACTGTACTTACAAGAGAGATGTGGTACACAACAGCAAAGGAGATGATTTACTGTAGTCCTTTGCACACTAACCACAGAAAGGGAAATTAAAAACTGTAGCAACTGTGGAGAAAATATGTTTTCTACACACTCAAGCACACTTCATGACTAGAACTATTTTTGGTGGAGAAATCTGATAGCAGATTATAGAGTTATCACTTGTAACAAGTATAATCCCTTGTAGTGCGAGCTCAGGAGATTTCAGATTTGGGACTGCAAAGCAATCCAGCTCCATACGCATGGAAGCCTTGTGCCCATGGCCAGAAGAATTGTAGTCTTGGATATTCAGAAGCCAATTCTAAATACGAACAGGCTGCATTAGAGTATCTACATGAGCTAAACTTTCACAGTTCACATTTCAAATGCATCACTTTATTCAAAAGAATTATTCACATTAATTTGTCTATATCAATGCTTGTAGGATGCATAACAGAAGAAACAGCAAGGCATTTAGAAAAAAAGAAATAGAGAGCAGATGTAGTTCATCCTAAAACCAAACAGAACAACCTAATATGAAGGTAGGCCTCAAGAGCTGAATCCATATAGCTTGGGAAACAATGAGTTGCAGAGGATTTTGACAGAGCAAATACAATGCCAGCCAGTATAGCACGCCAACTATTTAACAAAAGCAAACAGCCTCCAGTGTTGACATATTTAGGCTTCATTAAATCCAAAATACCAAAGCTTCTCCATATTTAGAGCAGAGGCGGTTTATTCAGCACTGAAAAGGCATCTTGTCTCACTTCATCTTTACTGGGAGAGAGTTTTCCAGGTTTCCACAGTGCCACCAGCATATGCTCAAACTAGAAAGCTTAAACAATTCTAAACACTTCCTCAGCCTACGTCTTTCTGTACATCTGGGCAGGGGGTGGGGTATTTGTCTCAACGCTAAAGGGAAAGGAAGGACTTTTTAGTATGACATGGGAAATTTAAAAGTGATTTCTAAGAAGGTGCTTCATGATGCAAGTTCAGGAAAAGGCAATGTTCTTTTTCCTTCCTGTCTGTGACGATGCAAACCTAAAACTTGTCTGAACAACACAATTGCATTATACTTGATAATGTTCCACCATATCCAGAATCCAAACTAAAAGAAAGGATTAACAGAAACGAAATTTAGTAAGTGAGAGAACACTGCAAGGAAACATTTCTGCAGCGCATCTCGTGCTTACCTTCTCATAGGACAGAACACTGCACAGTACAAAACTTTTTTGGCAAATAAAATATCATATATACATATATATAAGTGTATGTACTTATGTCATCTCTGGCCATGACCTGAGAGGAAACAGTTAGAAACAGATAACAACTACCTAGAACATATGAACAAATGACGGAAAAAATGACAACTGCATTTCTGAAATAATACAAACCCAGATCTATCACATGGCAATAGATGAACAGTTTTAAATTCTTGATCACCCCTGTAATTAAACTTCCCCGCTATACCTATACACCAGAGGATGCACTCTGCATCTACAATGTGCAAGACAAGTCTTAGATACACATCTTTAGTCTGGCTCCCTAAGGAAACAAGACTTCCATGATCGTTTGTTTCCTCTTCCAGTTCCTTTCCCCATCCAAAATGGCTTTTGGACCCAGATTCAGAGGAAGAGAGACTTCAAAAATCCTGAGCTCCTACAAGTTTTATGAATAGCAATAGCTGGATAAAGGATACAGACCCAATTAGCATCTCCACTGAGGGAAAGGCAAATGGAAGAGGCCATCGGGGGTCTGGCAGGCAGCAGCCGGCTGGCCTGCTAGCAGTCACAGCGGCTCGTCATCGGCCACAGCAAGTACTGCCTCTTGCCCTTCCAAGAAGCACGTGCAGACGACCACAGGGTATTGCAGGAGTCAAAGAGAAAGGTCAGGGGAATATAGCAAGGAAGTTTGTTATTACAGTGGATAGAAGAAAAACCCATAAGCAAAGTGTTCTCTGATTCTACTACCAGAGCTACTTCCATGTGAATATGGTGTAAATGACTATACAGTGCAGAGGTTTACTAGAATAAAAAGTAAAATGCCTTAAGATATGGGGAGAAACTTCCATGGCCTTTCTGTCCAGTGAGTGGGGTTATCTGATGTCCCACTCGTACGCAGCAGTCTATAACCACAAACAGTAGAAGCTAAGCATTCTCTTATTTGTTTATGATCTCCCCCTTAATAAGTAGTTGCAAAAATAGCTATAGCAAAACCCAGAAATAAGCAGTTCACCTGTTTTTAGTCATCTCTTTCAAAAAGTAATTTCACCTAATATTAAAAATACCCTTTTAAAATAAAACTTCCATACACTATTTTGCTGATTAAGTACCACCTGCAAACCCACAAGAAAAAAAACCAAACAACCAAAGAAACAAAAACTTACTTATGAACAATTTCTAAACGATGAATTTTTTTTTCTTTTTTTCTTTTTCAATCCAGTCCAGAGTACCACAGTATGATGGGTCTTCTGTACATGTTACTTAGTGTAGCACATTGAATACACTAAGCTCCTTTAGGCTAATTCAATGTTACATCACATATCTATCTAAGTGGTTCTGCTTGATCAGATCTCACAGCAAGGTGGTCTGTGTTTTTATTATTAATTTTGAAATTGTGTCAACCTACCCATACACGCTTAAATTCCTGAGATCGTATCATTTCCTTCACCAACATTTCATAATCTTTCTCACCTTATAATAATGCCTCTCACAGCTAGGCAGGAAACCATTTTCTTGTCATATGAAAGTTTTGAGACTCCATAAATTGCCACGGTTTGAATTAGGATGAAAATAAGGATGAAATAAGGTTTGCCAAAGGTTTTGAGAAAACCTTTGCCAAGGTTTTCTCAAAAAAACCCCAAAACAACAAAAACCAGGGAAGGAGCAACATCCCAGAAGAGAAAAAAGCCTTATGGTGAAGATACCCACTAGTCCTGTGGAAACCTCTGGTTCAACTTCGTGATCCTACGCTGCCTACAGGACCACCTTGCTTTTTCTGAGACAGGTGTTTGCCTATACGTGGCTCCCTCTCCTTTCAGGGTGGAATCTCCAGTCATAAAATAGAAACACTTGTAAAAGTATTCTTGGTGAAACCAGTACATTCCTGTAAAAAGCTTTCATTTCAGTAAATGTAAATGTACATTCTAAAAAAGAGACTGTCGGCCACTTTCAGACTGACCCTCATGTTATGTTCTTACTGAAAGCTGGTGAAAGCATAAAACCAAGATGAGAGTACACACACATTTTCTCAGTAACTGTTGGCTTAGTACTAGTAAATTAAAATGGGAAAAACATCTCTGTTTAAGTCTGTAACTCATTATTTTGCTTTAAACCTATTCACAGCAACTGACTGATAATAAGGAAAGAAACACAGTTTTAGTTCAATTACTAAAATATTTGAGTTTTCACATAGTGCTTTTTAACCCATTTATTTATTGTTAGCTTCCAAACCTGTAAAATCTTTATTTGTGAGCTTTTTTATTTTAATCACTCTAGCCATCTGCAGCACATCTGTTACTTGCTAGTATACAGTAATTAACTTAAATGTGGACTGGGTACTATTCTGCATTAACAGATATCAAAGCACCTGCTTTGATAAGAGACGAACACCTCTTTATCAGCTCTAATAGTTGGTCATGTTAGAGTCAGATTTACTATCCATCCCCTGAACTTATGCGATATATCTCTATGTAGTAATTGAAAGCAAATCTGTTTTTTTTTAATGTTCTCCATTCCAGTGGCAAAATGCTTTTTCTCGAGAAAGAGATCTCACATTAAAAGACAGATACTCTGATACTAGTATTTATTTGGTTTTAAACACAAAAAGTGAATGTTTCACATTCACTCAATTAGAAATCTTGTGTCACTGCAGTTTTTCTGCTGAGTGTGGAGAAAGGGATACATCTCTCTTTGTGATCTCTGCTGGAGAGAGAACATTTAATGAATCCATTATGAAAGTTCTCAGAATTGTAACCAATTCATTAGGTTTTGAAAAACTCCTCATGATTATGCTGAATCCACATAACTACCACCACTTGGGAACTTTGTAGTCAGCCTTGAACTGGCCACACGACTGCAGCCATTAGACTTCCAGGCCAACTGGACCCGTCTTTAATTGCATACTTAGTACAAGTCAGTTTTGACAATCCTGTTACAGTTTAAACAAGACATAACTGAATCCATCATGAATCCCTGGATAATTGCATTTTGTTACCTTAGAGGTCTGAGGCTCCTATAATTAATTGCATTCTTTTTAAAGTCAGCCCAGAAAAGAATGGCTTTCTGCCAACAAAGTTTTTCTAATGTTCAAAGACTCATTCTGAGGAACAGCAGGTGCTCTTTGTTTTTATTTCTCAGTGTGCTAATGCCAGAGAAGCAGGGCATTCAATTGCCATGTGTCCACAACCTAATGCTCTCTCCATCTCCATAAAAGAGAGAAATTATTGTACCATTCAGAGCAATACCCCAATAAACACAGTAAGGATTGGACTATTAGGTAGGCTGTTTCGGGAAGTTGTTCTCCTGGGGAAACATGGTTCATAGGTGCATGTGAAGAAAGTCTGCTACAGTATTTGTGCATCAAACCTTTCGTCGCATGTGTTATATCCTTAGTGAGGGTGCTCAGCCTGTTAGTTCTCAGAACACAAAGCATTTCAGGCTGCCTTCCCTGGGCAGCAGGGAGCTCATTAGTATCACCAGCTCACCATCTGTCTCTGAAGGAGGAAGAGACGGAATTAATATATGATAGAGGGGAAAAATAAAAAAAGGCAAACAAAAAAATGGTTGGGAAGCAGCAGGATGTCATCCAGAAAGGCACAGAATGTTTCCATTGAAATCATCTCGCCTTGTCTGCACAAAACATGGAGAACGGCTTCAGCATGGCTATGAAATGTTCACAAAAGCATTTGTAAAGACTGAATTATGATCATTTTAACTACAGGATCTTCCAAAATCCACAGAAGAGCATCATTAAACACAGCTGTCCACAGAGCAGTCCTGTGAAACCTTCCTGGTTCTGTACTGCCCGAACCACAGGAGCAGACAGCGGCTGAAATGCTGCCTTTCTGGCTTCAAGGCATAACGAGAGAAAAGTAACAAATGAGAGCAGCTCCCGGTAGGGACCGAGCAGCCGTCCTGCAGCACAGACCACCTGTGGGGTGGGTGACAGAGGGGAAAAACGATCTACAACTAGGAAGCGTCACGCCTGGTCTGCATAGTCAAAATGAAAGCTGTAATCACCCAAATGCGGAACAGTCTCCTTCCCAACTCAAGCCTTTACAAATGATTGGGAAAGCAAGAAGAGACCACAGGAGAAAGCCAGGGCAGGACAGAGGCACTGAGGACAATGACAGGAAGGAAAGGACTGTAGAGGAAGAGGACTCCACGGGGCAAATGCAAGGCAGAGCACAAAGCTTTGAGATAAAGGACCAACCTTCTGAATATTGAATTAATCTCAACATTCCTAAAACATCTCTTTCATTAGATGTTAGCCATTTTAATACTACAATTATCTTTATAAGAATATTTTATATATACATATAATACAATATAAAACAATGCAGCCTCTGGAATACCCAGCTAATAGGACACCATCTCTCTAAGTACCTGAGAATTTAAAAAATTGTATTTAAAAAAACTAACCTCAATTTATTTGGAGAAGTTTTTCAAGTACTAGCAATTATGTTTGTAACTATGCTCACTACTCACTGCTCTACTTTGTGTCTTGAAACTCTAAAGAACAATGTAGACTTCAAATCTGAAACATACTTAAACTAACCTACTTTGTTAATATGGTCACAAACAGTCACAGCTAAAATACAATTGAAATCACAAATTGTAAAGTCTAGGGCAGCCTTAAAGTCAGTCACTAAGTGAATCCTCGACCATCTGGTCCTTCAGAAATCTCAATATAAATATTCAGAAAGAGAATCCATCTTACTGAAAATCAGGAGTGATTGCACAAAGCATTTAGGACTTTTTAAAAACTGTGACATAAATATCAATCGGCCTTTCAACTGATCCCACAGACCTTTGGGTCAATGCAGCAACTTCGCAGACAAAGATGAACAGCTCAGATATTAAATGTCCAAAATCTGAGACTCCTTCACTTTTTTGGTGGTTTCTACTTAGACACTCAGATGCGAGTCTGTTTTCTTTGGTTGTTAACTTCTGTGTCAGGGAAAAGACCCTCCAAGCCATAAAGAAATTATGGAAAAAAAAATACAAATAATATAGACGTCAGACAGTGGCATTTACACTCATGTACCTAAGCAGATGCCTTGATTTTCAGGATGGCTGAGCAATTGCCGATAGGTATTGTCAAGCACCACCATTTTTTGGAAAATCAAGTCATTGACCTTCAAGGTACTACAACTGGCTTTATGTTTTTTTTAAAATTTATTTATTTCAAAGCCGTGTTCTGTTAAAAGGGGGAAAAATGTGTCTAGCTATGAATGCCAAAAACGTTAATGGTATGACCTCAGTTTTCTGATCATGAACTATGTGGAACTTGTCCAATAAACATAATAGAGTGGGAAGATGAGTAACAGTTCTTGAAAAAACAAAGTGAGTATGTCATCAGCACACAGAGTAAATGCACTTCTGTGCTACTTTCTGGGCCACAGACACTCTCACAGCCCACAATATCCTCCTCTTGCCTATCTCATACACCTCTGTGGGTCGGACCTACCTTGACAGTACATCATTGTCATATATGCAACTTCAAAGAAACCAAAGCAGCACACTAGAGTAGCACATCAGTGAAATCAAAGCTTACATCTGAAGAAAAACATGTTAATGAGTCAAATTCAGCTCTGTTTTACAAAGCTGTATAGCTGGTGTAGCTCCCTGAATTTCACTGGAACTGCCCCAGAAATGCAACCACAGAACCCTTTTTAACATTGGTGTAACAAAGAGGTGAGGGCAGTTCACTGCCCAAGTGCTCTTACATTTCCTTGAGAAAAGGGTATCCAGGTTAGTTATGGAAAAAAATTATTTTCATTTCTGAAGTTCTACTGTCAGTGATGAGCAGATTATTTGCTTGCATTACATTATTTTCTGCTTGTCATGGCAGAATGTATAGAAATGGGATAGAGGAACAGCAACTATTGGATGCAAATTCCCTGCTGTAGAAGAAAATACAGATATACCAATCCCGAGACAGTAAGACAAGACACAACTGTTCATACTGGTTTTGTATCAAGGAATGGAGTGGCTACAGCACTGTAAGGCATATGTTCACAGGGTGAGGTATAGAAAAATGGAACTCATGGAAATGATAAATATTTGTAAATATGGAGACACAGGACAGGTCAGGACAGGAAATATGACTGTGCTTGTTACAAACAGGTATTTACTTCTTCTGAAGACATTAACATGAGGTTTATTCATATCGCCACTGTACACTCCACTTTCATTGTTTCAGTGTTCATAAAAAAATAAGTAAATGAATACTGGCCTTCATGATATATTTAACAAGTGTCTCAAGATCTGAAATCCATAATCTTAGGACTAACCAACTAAATCACCACACTGCCTGCCTCTAACACAGAACAGTTAAGATTCTCTAAATACCGTCGTTGACCATGACAGCTGATTAGCACCCAAATCTCTCGTATCTGTTGGCACGCAAAAAGCAGTGCCATAGTAATTTATGACAACTGATGTCCTCAGCATTAGTATTTTGGTTCTGCTCAGTAAGTAGTCTGTTAGGTAACAAATACAACATGGAATACGATGTCTGAAGATGAACCTTCCCCTTTTGGTTAATGGTGATGGATGGTAAGTTTGAAGAAGGTGGTTGCATTTTTTGAGTTGAGAGTTTGACTAGATAGATGACCTCCAAAGATCCCTGTAAGGGCCTGGAAAGTATCTGTCCTCCTGAAAAAGAAGAGGAGCATGTGCCAACCCAAAACCAACTTCCTAGAGTAATCACTGCTGTTGCAGAATTTTATCTGCTAAGTAGCATACACAGGTGCCCCAAAGATGGAAATACAATCAGACACACAAGAAATAGGACAGAACTACTGCCAGTCCTGAAGGTAGAAGATGTTCACAAGGAGATTCATATACAAGTTCATAACATGTTTTGTTTTGATGAACCTCTAGCAAGCAAAAAACTACATACACATTTGTAGACCATTAATGTATTGCTAACATACCCGGCATAATTTTTCAAGGGGGAAGGTACTCTCCCCTTTACTGGCATAGTCTCAAAGTAGAGTGCCTTCTTTTTGTTTGCTGAGCTCTTGCCTTGAAGCATTTTTCAAGGTTTTTTATTTATCTATAATCACACTAGGCCTCCTAAAGGTTTGGAATCTTGTTTGTTCTAACAAATTACACTCATAATGAATGTGCTAAACCTGCTGTCAACCTAACTGATGAGGAAAATTTGACTGGGTCTTAGCAAGGAAGGATTTTTCTCTGTTGTGCCTTTTTAAAAAAAAAAAATCTACTTCTGGTTGAGGACAGAGGTATTGAAATGAGAGAAATCACGTAGAAACATTTTAAAACCCCAAAGAAGTTGAAAAAGGATAGGATTTTAATTTTAAAGTCAAACTTAAGGCAGAATTTAAGTCATGACTGGAATCAAATTATGCCCTTAGAGAGCATTAAAATAGCAAGTTGAAAACAAGAGATGATTGTCCTACTTTATGTACACCGCTCCAAGAAACAAACTTCTGCCTGATCTGGTCTGCTGATTGCCCACCATATTATTGTTAGTATTTCTTTCTCATGGACATCTATTACTGCTTTTCCCCGAACTACCTAATGCCCACCTATGAGCGTCATGGAGAAGGGAGAGTATTATCTCCATTTGGTTACCCAGTGCCCAGAACTTTGCTCATGGGGCAAATGAAAGGCTGACAGACCTGACTGATATTGCAAAGGCACTAACTAACATAACGGAATCAAAAAGTGATGGTGTGTTTTGTAACCTTGTGCTTGACTTGCCTGTTTGACAAGGGAAGCCTACCTTCAGTACAGCTCCCTGTATATAATCTCATTTTATATACTGCACCGATTGCTGCACAAAGGAAGCTGATTTAAAGCTAATGCATAACCCCAGTGAAGACTCTCAGACTTCATCAAAAGGAACCCACCAAGAGCTACACCTCTTAATATATTTGCGCTCTGTAAAACCAACGTTAAATTAGGAACACCCATAGGTGCTAGCAGGCTAACACACAGTTGTGCAGAAGTGCCTTGCAAAGGAAAACTTCCTAGTGGAAACTCTATGTAAATGAGTTTTTCAGTGTTAGGGAAGTGAATTGTGAAGTCCTCAAAGAAAAAATGACAACATAATATGAGTGGTTTCACTGTTAATGATTTTAGCAGAACCATGCCAGCCCAACCATTTGTCAGTTCAAAATGCAATGCAAAGCTTGAGAGGGAAGTAACACCAAGCACTTTGGGGGTAAGGAGACATATCATACAAATTTTATACACTCAGAATAACAATTACCCTCATTTCTAGGGTGAAGAATAAGGAAAAATAAATGGGAAAAGGAAATGTAACAGAAAATGTAACACTCCGTATCAGGTGTCAAAAATCCCATGTGCTAAAAGCCCAGCAACACCATTCTTGGCTGTTAAACCTGTTAGGATTTTCACCAAACACAGTGCAATAATTAGTCATCAACAGATAACCATGCTGAACACTTAGGATTCTAAAATACAAGGACACCATACATGTGGTAAATACTAACTTATGCATTATTAATATATTATTTAATTAATAAATAACTTACTACATTAATTAGGTGGACTTTAGACCAGGGTTCCAGTGGTAATTGTATTTGTCAGGACAAACAAGAGCGCCATACTCTACAATTTCAGCATAATATTCTTGAGAAGAATGGGTATTGATTCAATCTAACTGGTTATCTAGTTGTGGCTATAGGAATTACGGTGCCATCTTCAGTATAGAGATTGACTGTAAGTAAATGAAGAATATGCCTGTCATACAAAAATAAAAACAATAATGCTATTAGGTTACACGCGATGCTTTAGAAGCTTGCCTAGAGAATTCCCTCAAGTGAAGCTGGGGATAATATTAAAACCAGTGAATCATAACAGCTACCACAGGGGAATTATCTGGTACCGTATCCTGTTCCTGTAACCTTGTACCCCATGGACAGCTAGGTACATGAAAACACCCTCTAGGGAAAAATACTCTTTATTTTTCTTATGTGCTATTTTGTAAAAGCCTGAGGTGACAATTTACTATTTGCTGTTCCACCTTTTTTCCCCCCTTCATAACCACTAAGCCTCTCTGATTTCACTTTCCATTGACAATGCTTAGCTCAGGGCCATAGAAATTAAATTCTTGAAGGACTTCCTTCACCTGGAATTTCCGTAATTAAAGCTATGCCTTTGCTAGGAAAGTCAGTGCAAGTTTCTGACTTCCTAGTCATGCTACTATGCACATATTATTTGCGTCTCCTCAAGCTCCATCGCAATACCTTGAGTTAAAATAAACTATTGGGTCTGACAGCAATGCTTAGATATCAATATAAGTATTGCCGGACTCCACATGGAAGGTATAGGATCCCCCAGTTCCAAAGCATCTGTGTTTCTAAACAGAAACGTGGCTGAGTAATGCAGTATCTTCAAATGCCCCAGAATACGTATCTTAAAACAGTGTTAAGCAGAAAAGTTACACTGTATTTCTACTGGTGTTATTCAGTATAGTCTATCCCTGCTAAGAATAACTCTCTGCTCCAGTAACCCAGAAAGTGGAGCAACATACTTGGCTTTAGCCCTACAGCTAGTTATCCTATACGGCATTTACACAGGCTTGTGTTTAATCTCTTTGCTTGTATACTATACTCACAAATGAAACGGGGTAGTGCAAACAGGACAGATGTGACAGGAGATAAAGAAAAACAGAAAAATATAGCATTTTTGCTATAAAAGCAAGAAGCATATATAGCAACTATATTTAAGAAAGGAACAAAATTTTAAGAAAGAATTACTCCACTGTACAGAAGTTGTAATTGTTGCTGCAAGCTGGTGAGAATCCACTTTGAAATTCCGTCTTTTATTAACTTTATCAGCAGCTTTAAATATTTTTCCAGTATAATTTTATGGCTAATAAATTATCATTATTTTGAATTGCCTGAAAATCATGAATCAATTTAGTCACAAAGCAGATCCATTCGATTTAATGTTCTTGTTACCTGCTGCCTCAGTGTTGCAATTTTCCCCCTTTGCTTCCTTTACTTCTCTGCCTCTCCTCACATCACCCTGTTGTAATGCCTTTAATATAAAAGATGGCCTTCATTCTCATGTACTATTTAAATTCATCATGTCTGACCTCTTCAAATGCAATGAATGCATAATTAATTTTCATTATAAATTTAGAATACTTCCTCTCTTCTTGCCACTTCAAGCTTCCTTTAGCTTTCAACAGCTATCGTGTTTTATTTTATATTCCTTTAAAAATTCTTCCTTGCTGTCTTCTTTTCAAATTTCACTTCACATACAATTTGACTCTTTGGTACACACACACAGCAGGAACCTGCCTGGAACCTGATGCAAGAATCATCAGTAAAAGAATGGGTGTTTGGTCCATCACTAAAAACACAGACTGTACTCATACGGCTGGAAAAACAGCTGGCATAGCAGCCTCTGTGTGCATCATCTTCCCAGTAAAGAAAGGTTTTAGGATTAATGTGCAGAGTCCTTACTGTTAATACCAAGGATTTAAGAAACAGATACAGCACAGAGCTAAAAGTATACATTTATTTCTCTCTTTAAATTATGTCGTTACTTCAGCATTTTTTGTTTTTCACAGTCATTACGAATGCTCTTACTTGATACTCGCACACGTTTCCAAAATGCTGGCACGCAGGCTTTATTTGGATATTGGTTCTCTTGTTAAAATAAGTTAACAATTCTCTTTCTCTAAAATGCTGCCAATTGCATCTTCAGCGTGACAATGGGTGAGTAACACGAATTCACGGAGACGGGATTATCAGCCAGAGACTAGAGGAAAGGAAAGCAGCTTGCTCAGTTTTGATTTCAGCACCTTCCATGTCACGGGCACTGCTGCTTAGGGGAACTTCCTTGCAACCTAATGGCACTCCAAATTAAGAACTTTGCTGAGCAACATCAGGCTTATCACTGACTAGAACTGAAATGGACTTCAAGCTGAACAAATAGACTTGTGGAATTGCAACACTCAAAATGTTTTCCTGTGAAGGACACAGAGGTGGAAGACTTGGTTGGTATACATTTATTTCTGCTCAGTATTCCCAGTTTGTAGGATAAGCGTAACAGTACACTCCAAGAAGTTTTATGATTTGACTAAACCAACGTATTTCTTCTATGACAACTGCATTAACTTTAGTTCCTGGATTTCTTTTTTCCTGCAAAATAGTCTTCAAAAAAGTTTTTTAGAATATCTAAAACTATTGCCAAAGGAAAAATCAAAAAACCTTAAAAACTGGTGACTGGTCATCACTAAAAGATCAGGAGATCTCCAGAAACACTGGTCAATTTAGCTGCATTCCACTCTGTAAAACGCACCATCTTAAGACTGATGCTTTAGTGGTTGCATCAGATCCACTGTAACTTCACAGGAAAGCTTTCTATATGCACATTAAACTACAGGAAAACTGCAGTTTAGTTGTACTGCTTTTTCAGGACACCCCTCCATCACACCCCTCTGTCTCTATCAGCACATTGACTCGAAGAGAGCCCTGTTTCAGAGCAGTAAAGCGTGAATTGTCCTTGAAGTCTTTCCAGGCTTGTTTTGTTAAACCACTTTTTGTGGAAAATATGTAATTTTGCTGGCATTTCCATCCTGCTGTCCAAACATATCCCATTTTAACGAATAGGTAAATTCTTGCCAAATGAGGTCTCAACGACATGACACCAAGGCGGAAAGGTCACACACTGAGAATGCAATAGCGGCTGCATTGTAATTGTTGTTTTGATGGATTGTCTTAGGAGTGGTTTTGTTAAGGCATGAAGTGTTGAAATTCCTGTTTATCCATCAAAATAAGAAAGCGAGGAGAGTGCACAAATACTGTGCACTTTACCTTTTGAGTATAATTCAGATAAACTGATCATTTCCTAATGGAAAGCCATCTGCTACACGCACTATTATCACTGTTCTTATCTACTTTGCTTGGATTTTAAAAAGCTGTAATATGGAACTGAATGATGTTAAAAGCAAGCAAATGGTACAAAGTCCAGAGATTTAACTTATGCAATGGAGATTACTGGAAAATTGAAAAGATTGTTATTTCATATGCAGTATCTGATATAATGAACAGATATAATCCCCCTCAAAAAAAACCCAAAACGTAAGAGTCCTTAAATAAAGTTATCCCAGTCTCTTAAACATGGTTTAACAAAGTGCTAACACACTACGTAGACTACAGTCCTGAAGGCTGTGACTACATGCAGGAAGTTAGGTCCATTTTCCTGGTCCTATGGAGAGATGGTGAAGTGCTTCATAAGGAAAATGGCATTCCTGTATGGTTAGATATTGAGACAACTACCCTGGAAAATATCCTGGGGAGAAGGAGGAGAAAAAAGGGAAATCCCTGAGTGGCAAGAAGATTTATTGGATAATTTAATAGGATTTTCTCATCACTAAATTCTATTTTTCTTCTGCCCCTAATCACCTTTCTTCTACCTCATTAAATCCAATTTCACTTCATCATATCTTTCTTTCCTCTCTAATTTCATAGATCATCATGTGATCTCTCTCTCGCCAAACAGCATACCTTCTTTTTGCATCATTCTTTCCACATCTACTCTTGTCCACCTTATCGTTATGCTGCCTCATTCCCTGCTCATTACCTCCCTTACCATAAACCGGTCACTCCTATAATGCTGTCCACCCTGTCTTTCTGCAGTATTGTGAAAACACTGTGCAACTCTACTTTGCTCAATTTCTTCCTTTCTTTTAGCCAATTTGTTGACTGAGCCATTTTGAATTTCTTCATTTTTCTTATTTCTAGAAACATATACCTATAGAAATTATAAAATCAAGCTATACAATCATTAAATTGCATTATAGGGAGTTACATCCATGCTTCTACACACTTTGTTAACTACATTGTGGGTTCACTGCACAAGAGTAAAAATAAATTTAGTACTTCCACATAGTTTGGACTGATCTGCATTTTATTCACGCCCCTGAATTATGCTTTATGTTTCAGCAATGAACATTTCAGTAATTCTGCACATTTTCTGATTTTACATAAAGAATGAGACTAGTTGAACATTATGTCATCTGGGGAAGATTCAACGACATACTTGAAGCACTATTCAATCTTGTCTGCATTGGAAAGACTGAATCCTGTCAACTAATGCCTCAATACCACATTTTGTAATATGTCCCCCATATATTCTTAACAAAAGTGACAATGTCTCTGTACATACACACACACAAAAAAAATCCTTCTTAGATCCTGTTCCACATCTCTCAAGGTTGTAAAGGAAAATATGAGAAAAGAGAATGACTACCAGCACCAATAACTGTTTGAAAGAGTCCCTAGTCTATCATTTTACTAGATCCTCTAAATGATCCAATTATCATCTAAGGCAAGGAAAGGGGCTGGCACATTCCCAAGAAGGGCAAAACCCCAGATAATCAGACACTCTAGGAGGTTTGACTTGTTCCTGTAATAAATACACCTGCCTGTAGGAAGCCAGCTTGGCTTGGGTGTTTGCATTGCATTACCATAGGCACAGTATCTTGAAAGCGAGCACATGAAAATCCTCCTAGAAATGGGAGCATGGGAACGCACTCAGGGTCACCCTAGCAGGACCTGGATAAGTATCAGCTTCATGACATTTGGCTCATATAAACTGCAAGATGAAGCCCTACCAAAGGCCCCCAGACCTGGAGACCAGGGGTGTAGGGCAGAGGCAAGGGCTCCAGCTGGTCAGTGTGGTCAGGATTGAGGTGGAGTTCACAACCCATCTTTGATCCAAGCTGGTGATAGCATACACAGAGTTTGAAGCCAGGTGTCGTGTCCTCCCTCCCAAGAAAAGTATAGATGCATTTGTGCAATGTGCTCCTGAAGTCCTAAACTTTGATCGCTCTGAGCTGTCCCTGCACAAAGCTAGTTGCCAGGAGACAACACCAATCACCAACCAGTGTGCCAGCTCTTCAGAAATCTGTATATTCAATCAGTCGCCCCCAGTGGTATGGGCAACCTGGGAAAGAGAGTATGTACTGACCTCTTCCCTAATTATATTTAACGAAAGAGGGAAAAGATGTTTGGGGGACAACATTACCAGCAATTATTAATTAGTGATGACAAATGAATAAATGACAGTGAGTCTCTTCTGATTTAAAACCAAAAAAGGGCCTAGGGATGTCCAACCATCAGATAATCAACAGGATATTTTCAATAGGACAAGCAGAACTGGACCTATTCGCAGTTGTCTTTGGCGAAAGCCTAAAATGTAAAATATTAATAGCCTGGTATCTTCAATGTGTTTGCATGCTCACAAAGGACAATTTAAACTGTAGCTCTCCAACAGAAATTGGCATTAAATGTTTAAACATACCAATTTCAAAATAAACACTGTACACCTTTTGCAAGAAGAAATCCTAATTCCTCTTAGATCCTTCGGATGAATCTGCTTTGTATACAGAGGACTGACTGGACACGGCTACAGAAGAATGCAAGTCCGAAAGCATCTGCAGAGCTGTAAAATGGTTTCAAGAACATAATAAGAGGTGAAGGTAACATAAATTTTAGTCAAATTCATAGGTTCAAAAATGCAGCACATGAATAAATGGGGTTCTGGGGCAGTCATGTCATTCCCACTATTCTTTCTTCCTGCTGAAAGTGTCCATCTGCTTGTGTTACTACTTCTTGACTGTCAGACAAAATTTTACTACTATTACCACCCTTGTTATCATACCATCTCCTTAAAACCAATGCTCAAAAATGCCTGTTTCTCGGGGACAGTGTTACAACCTTGATGCAAAGACACTAATGACCATTAGAAGGGCCTGCTGCACAGTACATACAGTTAATTAACTTTACCATTCTTTTTCCCTTGAGTTTTCTGCAAGGACATTTTAAAAAATGACAGTCCAGTATCACTCATTACTTTTATGTTCCTAGTTGTTTCTGAATAGGATACATTCAACCAGTAACAAATCTGATCCAATGACACTGCAGAAAGGCAAGCTAGCCAGCTGTCCAGCAAAGGCTGTACCTGCATGAAGCTGATCCAGAGGTAAACATTTTATTTAAGTGAGAAATAACAAAGTCAATGCTCAACATATTGTTGATATTTATTAAAATCAATGATGACATGTGAAATGGTACACTGTGATACTGCACTGTGAATTCCAAATATATAAAAATCACAAGTCAGGTTTCTCAAAAGTACAATTTTATACAACTGCTTTTAATAATGACTTTGGGGTCTACTTTTTAAAAATTCTTTAGTTTATTTTTGTTGCATTTAAAGTTTCATCTTTTCAAGGTTTCACCACCACCACCACAATGCCTATCAGATCATAAAGACTGATGACTATGATAACAACACTATGATAATGAGCCTATGATCATAATACAGTGTAAAAGCAGAGTATTGGGATATGTTTGACAGTATTGGGATATGTTTCACAGAAAACAAACTCCAAAAACAAGACCACAAAGTAAGGACCACTGATGAACCAAAAGAAGGCAGGATCATGGAAGCAGGACAGGGTGCAAGATATCAATGCAGTAAAAAAAAAAACTTTAAAAAACCTCTTATTTACTACTGGTGTCTGCCTGCTGGCTAAGTGATGTGGTTGTAGCAGGCTTAGTATGACCACCAGCTAATGAGTGATTTATCTCATAGTTGTATTTGCACTTAAAAGAAAAACCGAGGCAAAATTAATTTTTTTGGTGGTATCTATGTAAGATTTCAAGTTAACTCACCTAAAATCATGCTGATCATATGTAAAATGTGGGTGCAGAAAAAAAAAACAAACAACAAATCAATTCCAGTTTGTTCTGTACCGTATTTTCCAGTCAAGGGTCTAATGTTGTGTTTTACCGTATTTAACAATGTACAACTCTATTGGAATCAACTTAACTAATGAGATTTCAAAAATATACTTTGTTGCATTTATCTAACTTAGTGAGAAATTCAAGATTCCTTTAATGACAACCCAATATATTTTCATTTTGCTGTCAAAGAGTCTTTGAGGTTCTACTATAAGTGAACACATCTGTTGCATTAAAATTCTTCTGTAAAGCTACATTCATCATTTGCTTTAGAAAAAAACCTTTCAAGCATAAAACTGCTTCATCTGGACATAAAAATGTAGAATACCAAGGGCAGAAATAGGAAGAAGAAATCATTTAGATATAAAGATACAATAGTAAAACCTGATGCACTGCTACATTAAAACATATTGGTGCTCAACTTTATTTTTGAGTTCGCCATACCAGTAGCTAGTGATTAAAAAGCAAAAAATAAAGATTCATTACACTTGAATACTATACACGAAGAAAAGCAATATAATTCCACATATCTCTGCTCCTGATTTTATCTATATAATAAAGAAAACTTTCATATTTTAGGGCATAAGCGCATTGAGCATGTGAAAATCAACATACAGATGGCATCAGTCAATTCAGAGCCAGCACATTGACAGCTTCTCTGAAGAATGGATTTTGTCTGGAGACAGATACTAGATTCAACAGTCTAAGAGAAATTCTTATACAGGACCAAGAAGATGGAAACCCACCCTATGGGACTTTGAATTGAAGAGGAAATGAAAAAATCAGTTAAATGAATGCAACACCTGTGCTTCAACCTTGGAAAATATTTTGGATTTAAGGCCTGATAGTAATAGTACATATTCAAACATCATATGAAAGCCCTTTAGCCTACTGGGCATGGGAACGGACAGTCAATATTGTAGCAACTACTAAATGGAATGAGTGAAAACACAGAAGCAAATGGGCTCTCATTTGTCACAAGCATAAGAAGATGCCAGAATTTAAACAATATCATTTTAATATTTTACCATGCAATTTAGATTTCGACAAGAATGCAAAAACTTTGAAGTCTAATATAGAGAAAATGTTAATTGGTGTAAAGCATTAACTTGTCATTGCTGTTTTCTAAAAGCATGTGAGCAAAATATCAGTGGGGAGAAGGGGGGGACGCAATTTTTCAATTCGTACGTTGTACATTAAATCTGCTCTGCTTTCAGGTCATCTACTGTGTTCTTTTAAAGCGTCATTCATAGTTCTCTATATTCTGCTTTCCTTTCAAAGCCTTTTTTTCAGCCACAACTTTATATGCCTCTGGTGCATCAACATTTTAGTAACAGCATAGGGCTGGCATTTGCCATTTTCATTCATTCTGTGCAATATCTTATTATTCAAACATGGTCATGAATCCCACTGGCCCTGCTCACAGTCTTAACTGAGAGTAGGACTGTAAGTATTTAAATCTCTGAAACTGTCAATTTATTTGGAGAAAACTGATGATAAAACATGCAATTTATGCCATTTGAGGCACCTTGTTTTCCATAAAGAATTTACATGAGCACTGAAACAACAAGCCAATCTTCCCTAAACGAAGGGTAATTAAAAACATAAAATCCATAAGGAGTACCAATCTTATATTAAAGACAAGTTTAGATTAATCAAGACAAGACTAGATTAATCAAGTCATTGAAGAGATGGGAGGCAAGATGACAACACTGAGGACGATGTTGTTTCCTAAAAGTTGAAGTATTTTATGATATGAATCTTAATAGCCCTGTAGCATGCCTCATGGACAAGACTAGTCCAAGGCTTGTCATTCTGCAAGTGGAGACCTGGAGGAGTGGCAGCAATAACACTCCTGCCATGGAGGGAAGTTCTGGGCTCAGAGGGTCCTAGTTCTGTCACCAGAGATTAGTTCTGTGGCCTCAAATCGTTTAATTTCTCTGTTCTTCAGCTTTGCACCTGCAAATGGGGGTAAAATTTTGGGTTTTCCCAATCACAGCTCCTCTTGCCTGATGAGAATACAAAGTCAGAGTTGCACACAGACACACACACACACATATATATATATACTTGCACACACCTACACACTCTGGCATAGAGGACTCCCTCTCACACAGAGAAGCACTTCATGTCAATGTATATTAAGAAATATTAACTAACGTGCATCAACTTTGTAGCGCAGCATGTGGGAATTAACATTGTTTTCACAGCTAACACCACTATTTTTCTCAGAGTATAGCTCTACTCTACTATGAAAACAAAAGAATACTAAGTGAATTAATTGCATATGGCCGTATTTCTTCCTCTTGAGATGAGTGTCTAGTTTGGTGATCTTCTCTGCCTTCCCACCAATACTGCTTTTCTCCATCTGTGAAAATATGCTATTTTGGATGACTACAGTGCAATGACGGCCAGACTGATCTGCCTTGGAAAGGAGAGAAGCTGTATTTGAAAAGAACACTGCCAGAATACTTAAGAGGATATTACAGAAAAGAAGGACCATGTAGAGACTTTATCACTGAGGAGGTCTCCCCTTTGGTACTATTACCATTCTCTAGAAACAGGAATTCATAAAACTGACAGCTATTGAAGGTTCAGTTCTACCATTTCTTCCTGTTACATACCCTACTTTCACCTACCCTTACACACTAATTTCCTTTTCAATCTTCCTTCTTTTTCCCTGTTTCACCTCTACAGTTGAAAGAACATCACCTCTTGGAATACAGTGTTTTAAACTATGCTTTGTACGGAGTACTGCTGTCTGCCTCTGTAACTGCAGTCTTTACCTGTACAGAAAATGGTGTGTTTGCTTTTAAATGGACAATATTTTGTTCTACCACAATAGTTAACAATAGTTAAATATAATAAAAATATTACATATTGTATACAAAAAGACAATGAAATGTTAAAATTAAAAAGGCCAACATGCTTTTTGTATATTCATATTGCAGATGTAATTTTTTCAGAACTATTCTAATCAGTGGATTTCAAAGAGAGTGGCATTTCTGCTTATTCTTGTGTCAATTTTATGCCCTTTTCCTTTCTTCACAACCAATTAGTTTATGTAACAAAGTTCTTTGCCCCTGCAGAGATTAAGATTTCAGAGCAAAGTCTTACGGAATGGAGAACTGCACAAATATTCAGATGACAAGTATTATTTAAAGTTGTAACATTAAGAATCATGCTAACATTTTCAAGAGACCAGACTTCATAATTCTTCAGCAATAATTGGAATATATTTTCAGCTTCCTAGGCAAATGCTATCTTTATCAACATTTAACTTTTTTTAATGTCACAAGTTGTATTACCCCATTAATCAAATTGATAGTGGTGGCTTGAATTTCATACTGAAATCAAAAGCAATAACTATACAACTGTGAAGAAATTCTAGATTGCATGTCAGTCATTCTCTGAAGCAAACACAGCATATCATTCACTGCATTTCATTTAGAAATCATTCAAAATGTCTCTTCTAAAATCTTCTAAATCAAGATTCAGTAGTCGTGCCAACAGTACATTTTATCTAAAATGCTTCTGCTGACAAAATACCTTGTTTGTTTCCATTGGGCTGAGAATAAAAGTAGCTGTAAGATAATTTTTAAACAGTTAAAAAACCTTTCACACGGGTTCAAATTAAGAGAACAGAGAAGAGAAACGCCTCATCTATTAGTCAATAACAACATGACTTGTTTAGTGACAGTAACATGCTCAGAGCTGCATACAAAAGAAACGAAGACAGGAACCCTGCCTGCCCCAAGGCAGCTATAATCACATACAAGACAGACACATAAGATGTTACAGAGACGAAGATGACTTTATCTCAAACTGTGAATCATTTTAAGAATACCTAAAATCATTTGCATGGCTTATCAGTATCAATCATACACAGGAGACGAATTCTCAGAAAGGGTATGAATGAAGACAGCTTATTTCCCCACTGAATGGGGGAAACCTTCCAGGTGTAAATAAGAGATCAAAGTTCAGAGGGGAGAAATAAAACAGAGAGAAATGATTTAATATGAAGACCATGCTGTGGAAATAGAAAGTGAGAAAATCAGAAATATAATCAGCAGCAGAGAGCAGAGTATAAATGGATGACATTAGTTTTGCTAGCAAAGAGATCCAGGGAAAAAGAAAGTGAGCAGTGGTGAGGGCAGGAGGAGGCACAAAGAACGGAGGGAGGCCAAGGGCACGTCAACAGAAATGAAGATAAGGAAAGAAGTTCTAGTTTTGGGGAGAGAAACACAATTCCATGCCAGAAATTACAGCCCAAAAAATGCAAAAAATCCCAGAGGCTGAAGGAAGAGAACTTAAAAAGAAACTCCTCTTGTATATAGGACCTTTCCCTCAGTATTTATTGCCACAACAGGAGACTCATCTGTAGATATTGATCCATAGGTATGCTGGGTAATTGAAACTTTAATTTACAATTATTGTTCCTTTTGCTAGAAAGGTCACTTAATCTATGCCAGCTTCTGCTTTCTCCAACATTATTTATGCTTGTTTTCACCAGCTGGAGAATATTTTCTGTATGTAGCAGAGTAGATTAAAATTTATTGTACATGGGCCTAATAAGTTAAAAACTTTCTACTATGAACAGAGGAGTGTGTAGGTGCTATATTTGCATTTTTATCAAAATCTTATCTTTCATACAGCAATTTATATGAGTCTAGAGAGAAAATTAGTAAGTACCTATTATGCTTTAGCATAAAACAGAGCTAATGACTGTGTAAGGCTGCTAAAACCATTTAAAAGACTATTTCATATAGGAGAGTGCTATTTGCTATAGGAGAATTATATTGTTTGGATCAATGGCTAGAATAAATTAAACAAATTAATGTATTTTAAAGCTTCTTTTCAATGCCTCATTTTTTCTATTCCTCCATGAGGTACTGATCTTTCCTGGAGAAAGGAAGCTGGGCTGGCAGGACCCCTGCCCTGACCAGAGCAGCAGTTCTTATGTTCTTTCCTGAGCAAAATTAGGACATCCTGAGCAAAAGGAGATGACACATTCTGGAGAGAAAGGCTGCTTAGAGGCTGTTAAACTTCAGAATTACTAGAAGGGGAAGGAGGAACTGGCCAATGCCCTTGCTAGGGATCTTGCCGTTTTAGTGAAATGGGTCAGGATATTTATAAATCTTAAAAAAGTAGAGGCATTCCAAAGAAAAGCAAACCTGAGACCGACAGAAACAGATACCAAGTCCTAGCCCGGTTTACTGCTAACGAGTGCAAACAAATTCTCCAGCTATAAAAGGGAGCTCGAGAAAACAAACAGCGTATGCCACAGAATCATCCGAGCTAGAAATGGAAAAAAAAATCAAATTAAGAAGTCATTCATATTTCCAATACAGTTTTCTAAAACAAGTTTTCTGATATTTCAGTGCTATATCAAATTCAGACTAGTAAAATGCCCTATCCAGGTCTACCCCTTCCCTTGGGATCACTGGTAAGTGATCCCAGAAACTACTGGAGTGAAACTACTAGAGAAACTACTGGAGTGACTAACAGAAGAGATGAGCAGGGGTGCTTTAAACATTTTTCCCCTTCCCAAAGGAAAGGGATTACAAAAGCTATGGATTGGTTTTGACAGTCACCTGGGGGGCTGCATGTAAATCCCAGCCCAAGGCCCCATTTTCCTAATTACAGCCAAGAGATATCCTGTGTCTTTTGGAATGAATGGTATCCTAAAGCCTATAATGAAAATTCAGCCTTCTGATTAAAATCCTAAGGGTAGAAAAAGATATTGAACAGCCAACTTAGATTAGAAAAAGTCAACCTGCCCAAAACAAAAACCTGTCTGGAGTTCATTAATAAAGGTGGAAAGAATTTCATGTATCCGACAGGATGGTGGTTTCACCTGAATTTTAAAAGAGGGGATGAAAATTTACTGCTGGTTGACTTCACATGCCTCAGGTTAGGACTTTATCAGTTTTAAGAAAAAGTAAGATGGAGTCTAGGTATAGAATATAGCAACTGATATTACATGACTAAGTGACTGTAGTAAAGCAAGGAAAACCTATCAGTAATTTATTTTATAAAGGTCAGCCAGAACCTCCTCTGTATCTGGGTTTTACCCACAACATCGTTCTTCACTTCAGAAATTCCAGCTGCAGTTGAATTCCATGCAGTTGAATCCCATTTCTGTTATAGAATTATAGAATCATTTAGGTTGGAAAAGACCTTTAAGATCATTAAGTCCAACCGTTAGCCTAGCACTGCCAAGTCCACCACTAAACCATGCCCCTAAGCACCACATCTACATGTCTGTTATATACCTTCGAGGATGGTGACTCAACCACTTCCCTGGGCAGCCTGTTCCAATGCTGGACAACCCTTTCGGTGAAGAAATTTGGTGGGTGAGAATGATGCCCACCTCACTACAACCTCCTTTCAGGTAGTTGTAGAGAGCAATAAGGTCTCCCCTCAGCCTCCTTTTCTCCAGGCTAAACAACCCCAGTTCCCTCAGCCGCTCCTCATAAGACTTCTGCTTTAGACCCTTCATCAGCTTCTTTGTCCTTCTCTGGACACGCTCCAGCACCTCAATGTCTTTCGTCGTGAGGGGCCCAAAAGTGAACACAGTATTCGATGTGCGGCCTCACCAGTGCCGAGTACAGGGGGACAATCACTTCCCTAGTCCTGCTGGCCACGCTATTTTTGACACAAGCCAGGATGCCATTGGCTTTCTTGGCCACCTGAATACACTGCTGGCTCATATTCAGCTGGCTGTTGACCAACGCTCCCAGGTCCTTTTCCACTGGGCAGCTTTCCAGCCACTCTTCCCCAAGTTTGTAGCATTGCAGGGGTTGTTGTGACCCAATGGGTATGAATGGGTATGACCAGCATTTCCAAAAGGAGACTCTAACCGTTCAAGTCTTCCTGTTACTTAGACTTTTGACAACTTTCCTTGATTTGCTGCATGTAATTCTCTTTGTGGATATCACAGAATCACAGAATCACAGGATATGGGTCTAAGAAGCTTTTACTCGTGTGGCACTGTGGTCAGCGGCTCTCACATCGTAGTCGCTTTGATGACTTCTTGCACAGATGTGATTCCCCAATGGTTTAGAGCCTTAACAACTGAACTCAAAGTTACTCTTCTGTAAAGCATGTTATGAGATGCAGCCCATTTCAACACAAGCACAATGTGTCACTACAATAAATTACCTTGCAATTTATATTCTATGTGGCCTTTATATAGCCTTCTCAGCTGAGAAGGGAGCTTGCATATTAAAATCAGCAATCAAGTAAAGTTTGGGGGTTTCTGACTTTGCCATGCCAACAGTGGGACTCATCTTGCCAGCATTATACCTCTATGATGTAAATGACAACATATGAGACAGTCATCCGGGCTCCCTTTATCACTAATGAGGAGAAACAGGCATACGAGGGCTCTTCATACAAACACATAAAACAGAAATCAAGACAGCAAACATGGACATCTACATCACTGACATTTAAATTAGGTCACCAACGATCTGATGGCAATCCCCTTACACCAAAAAGGAGGTTTTGGCAAATATTGCCAACTTATTACTGCTTATTTAAATTACTTAGTTGGGGTAAAAATACCAAAACGTGGGCTTGAATAATTTTGACCATTTTATGTTTAGAAACTTCCTGTGCCTGCAATGCTTTCCTACACCACTACAACCCATGAGATATTGTTCCATGCTGAAAATTCATGGAAGCTGTTGCCTGCATGTTGTCAGTGAGCCCTAGAAATGCGGTATGCATTCACAAAATTTCCAGAGTCAATCCACAGGCGCTTTTTTCTCAGAAGCACTTGCAAAGATGATCCACTCTGAAGGACTGGATAATTTTACAATTACAATTCTCAGCCATTTGTGAGCTGCCTGCTATGGTTACACTGAGAGCATTTTGCTTATTAAAGCAACTGTATGAAGTGCAGTGTAAGAAGCTTAACTCTCATTTCATTTCCATCACACTGTATTGTGAGAACTCTACGGATCTTGCAGTGAATCATGCTCAGATCCTCAAAGGGATGCAGTTAAAAAATCTGGACCTTAGATGTTTTAGTAAAAGGCAGACTACTTAAAATGCTGTTAATGAACCCAGAATATGGAATAAACTTAAATAAGTATGCTTCACAACTAAAATTATGTATCAAAAAGATAGGAGAAATATTCCAATATTTGTAAGGACATTTCAGTAAGTGAAAAGACTAAGAGAAGGCTGCCAAATAACCAAGGTACTGAATATGTTTGATCTCTAAAATAGGTTAAAAAGTAAATCTATGCCTTAAAAGACCCTACAAGGAAGGCACTGAAAATGAAATAAAGTTAGTCTTGAAAACGTGTACTACGCTGAGATGTGTAATTAGAATTTTTAATGCTAAGAAGACTTACATCACCAGATGGCTTAAAACCTTAATCCTTTTATCATTTCATGGCATCTATTACAGACATCTGGAAGAACCAATGGAGGTGGGAAAACAGAGAGACAGAGAGTTCACTGAAGAATTAAAGCCATTTTCCAGCATAGTAAGACACAACAGAAGGAAGGTGTTAAATTATTACTACTGTACATACGCATATTTAACTGAATTATAACTGAAGGTTTGTCCAGAAGAAGGTAATACTTCTCTGAGCAGCAATACCGTGACTGCAAAATTATTTTCTAAGACCTTTTCCCATCTGGGATTATAAACATTTATCCCCTAAAATCGTGATCCCTGTATAAATTAGAGCTCTCGTCTGTTGCACAGACTTTGGACCACCCACATTTCACAGACTTTTCCCTTCTCTCCAAGACAGAACGAATGTAATTTATACTTTCCTTGTTTAAAAGATAGATATGATTTTAGTTCAATTTATGGATTCACATGAAACTTGAGTGTTGTGACTCTAAGCCCATGTGTAGATTAGATTAGGACAAGCAGACTCCTGTAGAGCACAACTGTTTTTTCATTCAGAAACTATAAAGACAGAAGTCAGTAATCTGTTTACAGATTTTTAAAAGGCACCAAAATTCTAGATGCCCACCCTGACACTCCCCTAACACTCTCTATCTGCGTTCCCAGTTCTTTGCTTTCTATCTTGTAATTTTAGGAGGCCCATGGTTATCTTTCCTTTCTTGACAAGAAATAAAAATTAAATAGAACGAACAATATTAACTTCAACTGTTGATCGTGACAAAGTTGAAGTGTCTTCATAGGTGACAAATGAGTATCCTCAGACAGAAAGAAATTCTTCTTACTAAGAGCTGAAAAGCAGAACTCTTGTCTCCCAACCACACAATGCTTAGAGCTTGTCTCTCCAAATAATGTGGGGTTTTAATGAGAAAGAAGTTTGGAAAAAAATGCACAACCCACAATATGTGCTGGTAAAAAGAAAGTAGAAATGAGTCTTAAAGGCAAATAATTTTTGCATCAATACAATTCCTATTGAAATTAATGAGGAATCTCTCCACTGGCTTCTAAAGATGACAGACATGTTATAGACTTCAAGGAATTTTAGGAACAAATTGCATCTCACCACAGTTTTGGCAGTCAAACAAATGGAAACATCCATAAATGAGAACAACTCTAACTGGAAAAAAATTAATGAATTAACAATGTCTTAGCAATACACCAACTGATGGAAACTTACTCTCTTTTGAAATTCCAGCCAAATTAATGGGAAATATTGATGTTTCTTACTAAATTATAATAGCTGTGTCTTATAACTTTCACTCATAACGGACCATTTGGGGCTTATGAATGAGGGCCATGCACCTCTATCCATTCTGATGGATTACAGATACTAGAACTGGTTTGCAGGGAAGAAAGCCTCTCCACTGTTTTGTTTTCTTCTCAAATTTCCACTTCTCCCATCTTTTCTTAAAGCTGAAACTCGAAAATTCTATTTAATTGTCATTTAAATAAGAAGAAAAGAAAAAAAAATATTTTATGACAACTGTCTTTGTTGGCTTCAGTAAGCTTCCTCAAACATGTGAAATTTTGACCTCTCTGAAAGCAAAGGGGCTTTTGCAACTGTCATCGTCTTCTACAGCAAACTCCAAGCAGAAGAGGAAAGGAGATATATATCTTAGTCTGATATGTATGTAAAAAAATATAACTAATAACACCAAGTACAATTAAAACTGGTTGAAGGGTATATTTTATAACACGTGACATAAAAATAAGTGAAGTTATCCTTAAAAAGTACAAATGAAAGAATGTCGTCTTTTCCCATAACCACCATACTTGGAATGCAGAGTGCACAGCTGTCAGGGCTGGGTGTTGTCATTTCTTCTTTAATTTGATGCCTAGTAATGTATTTCACAAAACAAAAGAAACCTTCACAAACATTATTAGGTACTGGCATAATTATAATGTGACTTCTAACAGCAGAGACATAGAGATTAATATACTTCATCTCTACATTAGGTTACACTGTTGAGATTTACTATACCAGTATCAGCATTACTGAAAATGACTGCACTTTTAACAGGCAATAAACTACACATTTGTAGAAATGTGAAAAATAAGCAAATAAGTGTGGAGAGAAAATCACAAAAAATTCTGTCTGTCCAGATTAGTAGCACTGGAAAGTTTCTGCCTAACAGTACAATGAAAACACAAGTTCATATTTAAATCCTCTGCAATTTCAATTTCAGGACCATTTTTCAAAAAATCCTCTATAAACGCCTCACATTTTTGAAGCTTGTTAGAGTAACTATGGGTTCAAAAGCACGTTTCTAGTCCATGTTTCTGATCCTTTGATAGTGTTTCCTCATAATATCCTAATACAATGGCACTTCCTTTGAGCATTTCTCTCATATTCTCCAAGTAAAGTTATTCCTAACACCACATGTCCAGTGTCTGCATTGGGGGAATTTCATTTTCATAGTGAGGGATCTGAGAATTCAGAACTCTGAATTATGCCTGCAAATTTATATTCATCTTAACTTCTTTTTTACATCTGATTCAAGGTGCATATCTTATTAATCGTAGGACTATAGTTGAAAAAAACCAGCTGAAGGACAGGAGTGGCTCTTAGGACTTTTACATACGTAGAGGGAGGAAAGAGTGGTGCCATTACCTGACTTGAGACAGGTGTCTTCCTAATGATAGGCCTTGAGATGCTTCATAGGGAGCCTCTGTTGAAAAGCTTCATCAGGATGCCATACACGAGCTTCTACAAAGGGCATCTCTTGTTATTGTTCTAAATACTTCTAATAAAATCCCTAAAACTGCCCAATGATAATGAGACATGAGATCCTATTGTACGCTTGCTAATATTAAACAGGGAACCTCCTGGAGCTGAGAAAAAAGCATTATGTTTCACTTTATCCCACAAGACTAGGGTCTGAAATTAAAGGTCAGACCCATTATTTCACATCAGTGCTAAAGGCAGGAGAATTTATTCACTACAGAATTAAAGATTAACCAGATGCTTCACCAGGCATATGACTGTTCATAACTTAGCAGATAGTAAGAGAAAGCAGAAATCTGAGAGCACCCTATAAAAGCTGATGCTGTCTCCATCCTTTTGCCAGACTACCGAAAGGGTCTGGAGGAGCTAAAACAGCAAAGAAATTATTTGTATTTTCAAAGCCAACTTTTTTAGCATCACCCAACTCTGGCTGCAATTTGCACAGTACATCAACTATCAGGAGAAAGAGGGCACATCTGCATAGTTTGGCAAGTGGCAAAATGGCACAAACCCTAAAATTACTCGAGTTACCTTTATATGTAGTATGGTTAAACAAAATGAACTCCCCATGTTTTCCCTCCTTCTCTCATCTGGAAGACAAGTAAATAGAGCAGCAAAATATTCTGTGTTGTCTAAAAATACTGTACTTCAGGTGTTGCTTCCCTTTCTTTTGTTTGTTTTTCTTTGCCTACTAGATCCCTATGGTCTAAATAGTTTCCAATCTAACTAGTCTGCCACCTAGCTTTTGCCCAAACTTTCCGTAATGTTTCCATCCCTAGCCCCCTATAGTTTAGATACTGAACCACTGAGATCAGTGCGATCAGATTTAGGCCAAAACCCAGTAATATCATTCTCTACCAGTCACCTCAGCCTGTTTTCAGCTGGGCTGCCTTCTTCATCTTCCCACATACGCAGCCTATAAAATTCTGTCCCCTGTTAGCCTTTGCTTGGGTTAAAGGCCAGAATTTTAGAAAACTTAATTTAATGCAATTTTATAAATTTAGAAGGATGACCTCCTTCCTGTTAACATTCTTGTTCTCATGCTCTGACAAGAGCATCATTTCACACAACTGCCCTCTTCTGCATTCAAATGTATAACCTCCACAGAGGCTAGACTTTGCTTCAGTCACCTTAGTAGAAATGGCAAGTATCTCTGCTGAACCAAACAGATTGACATTAAATTTGCACTGGGTTAACTGAAAGCATAATCGAGGCATGTATGATTTTACCAAGAAAAGCCTACAACTTGTATTTTGGGAAATGTGTACAAAAGGACTCAACGCCAAGGCCTTAGCACAGGAGAGCTCTACACAGTATGTAGCTCTTAATTCCTTTCAGTTCTTGTTGCACGTGTCTTCTCTTGCTCTTGAAAAGTGATGTATTAGCTTTCTGCTGCAATGGATGAGCAGAGCTGCTCCATCCATAACCGTGTCATTACATTTCCAGCTCTTAGACGCTTCTTGGATACTCCCTCAGGCATTACATACTGTTGCAGAGCATGACCCATTTCCATAACCTGCTTTTTCCACTGCTGTCTGTCCAAATGGGACATGTTCTCCTCTTGTCTGAGAATCCGCAGTAGACCTCCCATGCATATCCAAAATGTTCTTGCTTACAAGTTTCATCACTGGCTCACTCATATGACGTACCAGCACCATTACTCTGACAAACAAAAGGACTTCTGTGACAGTAAAAGGTTTCCCTAGTGATCTAAGGCTGACTTAGCCTTAGTCCCAAATGTGTAGACTGTAAAATGATGACAAATTGATTCTGTACCAATGCATGTACATCATGCATAGCATCTTAATAGTCTGTTTTCGAAAGCAATCGCTTAGGTATTCCATTCATTTTTACAGATAAACTTTGAAATCAATTAAGAAAGCATTTTTTCCCCTTAAAAACATGTCAGAAAACATTACTGTTTCCCATTCATTCAAGAGAAGTAGGATACGTGCATCCAAATGTGATTTAACAGAGCACGCTATTGGTAACTCTTCTCATTTTAGGGCCCAATTCTGCCTTTCTCCCTTGTAATGCTACCAGAGTGTCATTATCCACGCCCTATGGCAGGTCTTGAAACCACCATGAGCAGGCAGGAGTAGACATGTGCAGAGCAATGTACCCCAACCTGTCCCACCACCAGATGCAATCACAGAACACATTTTGGTCTGGAAACCAGGAGCATGACGATTTAATATGGAAGTTTCACTCACAGCTTCTTCACTTACAGGGAACTGGACATCAGTCTTTGTGACACTAAAGGCAGGGTCTATCTGCTGTTTAATTTTTCCTCTCCATTTATCTTCCAGCTCATTAATCCGTTTCCCAGCAACCTGTCCCCACTTTCTATTCTTACATGCAATTCTTCTCTGAGCTCCTGCTGGGAGGCATCCATCTTTCAAAGCAGTCAAGCTTTAATTTCTTCTTGTCTAGCTTGAGCTACATCAATCCTCCTTCTTTTTTTCTGTCCTGCAAATTCAAGACTTGTTCTCGGATTAAGAAAACGGTGCTGGAATCGGGACAACTAGCCTGAGTAACAGACACCCTTCCTTAGAGAATAAGCTTCCAAGTAGCTAGAAAAGGAACATCCCATTTTCTAGCAGAAAAATGATAGCACCTCAATAAATAGAGCCTCATTTAGCATGGCAATTCTTCAGAGAACAGAGCAAGTCTCTTCAGTGGCAAAGCACCTTCTAGAACATAATATATAAAAACACTTTTTAAATTATCCCAGCTAAAAACCTAATATATATATACTATCAGGTTCCTACATTTGACGCTTTTTATTTATCCAGAAAACAACTAAACAATTCAGACGTTATTAGTTTCAATTGCCACCACACTGACAGCAGTGAATATAAATAAATGAAAATTTCTTTTTAGAGCATTTGCATATACTGCCAATGCACATTAGCGTCTTGACTGCTGTGCTGTGTTGTTTGCTATGCTTATGCTAACAGTGGAAAATATTTCTAACACAAAGTGCTCCAGGTCACTTCTTGTACCTGATGCAGAGAGAGATAATAAAAGGTGTTCTCATAAAGACTCCTTCACTTTCAGTCCCAGCTCAGTTAAGAAATGTGTTTTCTTCACACACAGTTTTCCTTTCTGTCCCCATATCTCATTTCACACACTTAGGGACAGCTGCCAGACTAACCAAGCCAGTCCTACTGCAATCACAGTGATTGTAAGGAAGGTAATGTGACTCCTGGTTGCTTCAGTGAAAGATACTGCTGCTGCAACATTTTACTATCTCACTCTTGTGCTACTATTTATATTGTACTGTTTAGGCAGACACGTGCCATATATTTGGAGGTAATTTTATCAGCAAAAAAGGGGTTTGCTTTTTTTTAATTTAGGGGATTTTCTTCTCTTGCTGGCAGTAACTCCAATGTAGGGCTATGCCTACAAACAAAACATGGTTTGGAGAAGAGTTAGCAGATATGATTAAGGGAAAAGATTGATTTCCCTCTCCAGTACTCCTTTTTTATTACTATTTTAGGGTTTGAGGCATGAAGTAATTCCCTTATCTGGACCGATATATTTGGCCAGAAGTAGCTCAAATAATAGAAGCGGCAAGGAAAGCTACACAAAAGAATACAGTGCAAAACTATTAGAGACAATACACCTGGGGAGACTCTACAAAGGCAGAGAGATGGTGGATGTGGAAATCCACAGGAGACATCATATCGAAAATGAAAAAACGAGAGAAGAGGAATAAGAAGCAATAGTCTAGTTTGAACCGTTTTATATTTCCTCTATACTTCAAGGCTTGGATGGCACACCGCCTCTCAACACCAATTCCTTCTTTGTTATTATTGTTTCTATTTCATCAAAGACTCTGGTCCCAATAGAGGTGCTCTGGCCATGCTTATACTTAGGCTTGCATCATCCTTCCACGTTTTCTTTGTGGACAGCCTGAACAGAAATCAGATTCTGTGGACAGCTACCAACAGAAATCTATCTACATTTTTGGCATATAAACTTGGTGGCCATTTAAGAAGTACTGCATGAACGTCTGTTGCACGTGTGCCAGAGCCACAGGAGACTGCCTGGCTGCATACAAATAAATACACTTGAGTGTGTGCTGAAACAGGAGTTCTCAGAAACACTACTGGGTTACCTCAGAGGCAACCCCGAAGGCACTGGAGAAAATGAAGTACCTAGGTGATGAATTTAGCCTCAAGTCTGGCCTCGAGGCTGCTCCTGCACAGCAAGAAGAATGCAAACTGCATGTACAAATGCTTCCTGCTGTAGAATTGATACCACATACTTCTAAAGCAAAAATTTTTGCAACCTCAGGCACTATTAATGGATGCGGTGTCTTTCAATATTGCACAGCCTAGTCAGCCTCCAATGTTGGGTGACAAATGGTGTTAACCATGACAAATATGAAGACAGGAATATGACTTAGATGGAAGACTTTTTTTTCCAAGTATCTAAGCTAAAGGATAATTCACAGAGGATGCTGGGCATTCAATGCCATGTTTACAGATATAAACTACTAAGAAGCTAACAGCATCTACGTTAGAGAATACTTTTTTCCACAGCTAACTAGCATTAGATGATTCACTGACCTCGTGTTATGAACAGTTCACTGACGGTTTCATTTGGAATGTCATTACTATGAACGAGCAGTTTCTGGGGAATTTTTGAGGAATAAATCCCTCCAATACTCCTTAAAAGTTGCAAGGTCATAATTTTAACTAAGATGGATGTCCTGGTTTGTATTCATTTATCACTACAGTCCGCTGGAGAAGACTTCTTTGCTGTGAACAACAACAAAAAAAATGAACAGACGAGCAAAAGACCTGGGAAGTATGACAGAGTACCGGATTCAGCAGCCTGAAACAGTAAAGACTGAGCAGGCACGCTGGAGAAGAACAAGTCTATTTCAGTGCTTGATGGAGTGACTCTCACAAGCTCTGTATCTTAATTTTTCCTTTTTCCTGCTTGTCTTCCTTTTACTGTTTGTCATAAACCTTTTTGTGCTCGATACTCAGTATCTCTCTTCTCCCCTCCAAAGGTATTTTTTTGTACAATGTGGAATCAACTTACCCTCATATAACCTGTAAAGGAAACCAACAAAAGCCCATGATTCAAGCCGTGAGTCTTTGAAAAAACACAGAATCAAATATTTATAACACAACTGTGTGCCCGCATCTATATATTTCATCTTATGACAGCATCATAAGTTTTTTGTAGAGCAACTATCACTCCACAGTAGCAGTTGAGATTGGCTTTCAGCTGTAAGCACCATAAAATATTTCTTATAGAAATAAAAGTTAAAGAACTCATCTACCGCTCTACTACAATGTAACACGTTGTTTGCTTTGCACACACATTATGTCCCCTGAAAATCGCAAAATATATGTGCCACCTTCGGTAGAGCTAATTACTAGATCACAAATACTTCCAATTGAAGGGTAAAATATACTGGGGGCATGAAACATTTCATTATCAATAACTCATGTAAGCCTGGAAGGACCCTATGTGGCCACTAAACCACGCATTAGTCAAATCTCTATTTGCTTACAGGCAATCAATGTACTTCTTAGCACTACCAGCTGAACTACTGCCGCTTCATTCATCAAAACCTATTTCTGGCCCATGTGAAAATCTGTGGCTCATAAATGTAAAGCACATCTTGGGACTACATCTCTTTCAAACTTTTTAATGTTTATTTAGGATCGATTCCAGACCTTACTGAAGTCTTGGAAAGATTCTTATCTAGTTTTATGGTGCTCATTTAACCCATTGGGCAGTACGCGCTGGCCCAGTCCACGGCTGCTACGGTTGAAGACCTTGGCTCAAGCTGAAGACAAAAGTGTGAAGATTTCCATTACCATCTCCCGCACGAGCCAACAGGGAGCCATCACACTTCGATCAGACTCATAAGAAACTCTCCATGCTATGTTCCAAAGTGTAACTGTGTATTTAAAAGAAAAGAGGGTGAAAGGTAAGCCTTGACAGACCATGTATTTCCTTGGCATAAAGTGTAATGTAAGAGCACGTAATAATGAAAAGCTGGCTGGATCCCTCAAAGCCCAGACATCTGTAGAGTAAGTTTATTCCATCTGATTTTTACAATTAAAAAATAAATTGGGGAGAGAAGAATCAGAGCATTATCCACCTCGAAATACAAATACGCTGAACTAGCAGAAGCCAAGAGCTAATTGTTAGTGGCTGATAATGAGCTAACCATCACCTTGGGCAGAGAGCAAGTGAGGGAGAAACTTTCTATATATTAACAAACAAAACTCTGAACTAGTTTAAAGACTATAAATGCATTTTGTCTTTGGCTCAGAGAACTGAGATATTGCTTCTTAACCTTCTCAGATCATAAAGCAAACCAAAGAACAAGAATACTGTTATCTTTACTATAATCAATCCCACCTTGAGTTTCAGAACAAGCCATGGAAAGTTATTCTCAAACTCTCATGGGCTCTCAGATTGCAGTCTCAAGCCTGCTTATGCGTCGGTCACAGAAACATGGCAAGCTTCCATAGCTGATTCAGAAAACTGTGTTAAATGGTCATTTCTAATTTAAAAAAAAGTGTTCATAAGGCAGCCCAAGTCAGATGAAAAAGAAAACACCTTGAAAACGTAAGTTCAAGCATTACATACAGCAAGATTCAAACAACATTATACTGATTTGTGTCTTACTCTCTTAAATAGCCCCAGTAAAAGCAACAGGATGACTTAATATAAGATGCAAGCAATATGGTCTTCAGGTTAATAAAAGACACGTATTCTTCTAGGTATTCTCTTATAATGATGAAGCTCAAAAAGAGATTAAGTGATTCTGAAAGGCTTTTTTCACTCTTCCAAAATTCATACTACTCTTTTCAATTTCACTTCAAGTTACACACTTCATACATTCAATTTATGAATATGAATGTGGTCTTACACTTTTACGCTATGGACCATGGCCCCTCTGGAGGGGGGGGCAAAGGGGCTGAAAGAAGATTGAGAATTGTTAAGCAGCAATCTGCAAAAACTCAGTTCTTCCAAGGTGGAGAAACGAGAGCAGGCTGTGGTAAGTGACTGCACGTGGTTTCACTAGCAGGGGAAGTGCTCACCTAATGCAATTGTTTACAACAGCTCGGATCCTACAAAATGTTTGAACAAGCCAGTAATTACAGCTCAGTCTTCACATTGTCTACTCAGGGGATCACATAAAGACAGATAAGCCAAAAAGAGGTCAGGTATTTCAGTCTGAAAACTGTAGTGTTTCCAAGTAGTCAAATCAAATATGCTGGAAGTCTACAAAAGGAATTATTGCTGGGCCATACACAATGATTCAGATTTCCACAAGCACAAGTGACAGGGGCTGAAAGTCAATGGGAGCTAGGTTGCAATTACACATTCAGTAGCAGTACTGCCTATAGCAGGTAATCATCTCCTCAGTCCCAGCCACTTATTCCTGCCCTTGCATGGCATAGGGCACTGTGCTCAAGGAGGTGTTCATGTGCCCATCTGATGACTAGAATGGGGAAACTGGTCAAGCTGTAAAACAATTCCATTAGAAAAGTAACAGTGATTATTATTACCAGGGCAGCGGCAGCACACAGAGGGAATCAAGGAGACAGCCCAGAGAAGGAACTGATTAAATTATGCTGCTACCACAAAGTTGTTCAGCAGCTACATCTGTCGAAGAAGAGTTGCTGCATCTCCCTGAAAAGCTCTACCACATTGCGTGTCAGCGTCCTGGATGCCAGATTTCCCATTCTTGTTTTAACAGGAATATAAGAACAAAGAGTAAAAACAAGTAACACACTGAAGATCCCTGCAGCTCAATATATTGGTCTTTACATATTCACCTATGAAAATCTCCATGGATTAGGCTAAGAATATATTAGTATTTAACCTGGATTAGAAAGCATGCTGTATCTTCTACTATAAATCAGCCTAAATTGGCATGATCAATGTACAGTCTCTCTTTGCAAACTGCTTAATCATTTGCTTTTCTTTCATAACAGAAACCTCTTTCAGTTTGTTTGGGTTTTTTGTGTTTGGTTGCTTGGGGTCTGGTTTTTTCTTTTTTTCAGAAACAAAATCAAACCCAACATCCCAATGGGTTTACAGAGTCACACAACAAAATAGCAGAAGAACAACAGAGGCAAAATACCCTGTAAAGAAAAAAGTTCAGCCATCCCTGGCACTGTATTTACGTAACAGATGCAATTTTGTACTTACTGCAGTTTCGATATTGGAAAATAAGTCTTTGACTATGATCTGAAACTCTTCAGCCCAGCATATTCTCTCTCACCAGATAGGTTGATCTCTTTCCATTCTCAGATTTTTGTTCCAGAAATCAACAGGACACACAGCACTTTTCCCAGCAGGAAATTAATTATCAGTATAAGGAAAAGAGTTTTTTCAGAATTCCATTTTCAGATAGGACATTCCTTTTAAATTGTTTTGCAGAAGCAGGCAACAGAGTGTGTAGTTTGTGTATTTTGTCTCCTTTCCTCCCTCACCAGGATTTATAATAGAATGAACCTAAAGCAACTATTGAAACACCAGATTGCAGTGTTTGAATTCGTGCAGAGGTAATTAATTCTGTTGTAAAATCCATGGAATTATCCTTAATTTGTCAAGGAGCAACAAGGGGTGACTGCTCCCTGAAGGACAAGGTCAGCAGGGCAAGAACCTCACCGACCAGGGCCCCATCCTACCACGCCAAGTGAAGTGAGCTGGACAGACTACAGATGGTGGCCAGGTCCAACCATGAGTCCAGGTCATAAGGCAATGTCATGGTGATGAGGCAGGTCTGAGGTCCAGCCAAGAAGTCAGCCTGCGTGTTGGGGTCCAGATCATCAAGGCCCATGGCCAGGCAGGGGCACGTGGTGGCACAGCTGGAGACAGGCACACCCATGGTGGGGCTCAGGCAGGGGCTGATGATCCCAGGCTGAGCTGAAATGGAGCTTCTGGGCCCATGGGCAGGGGATGGGAGAGACCCCAGGGGAGGTTGGTCAGGGACACCAAGGCCCATTGGTGCCTTCAGGGCACTCAATTCTAGGAGGACTGAATGGTTTTTGTTGTTGTTTTGATTTTGTTTTTAAAAACACTGAAAGCTGAGGAGATTGTGCTTAAGTTCTTCTGAGTGTTTTCCTGAACTGAGTTCTTAAAATCCATCTAATCTGGAGGATTGTATTTGCTTTGCTTATAATATAATTATAGATACAATTGCTTGACTATATTATATTTTAGAAATAACAAAAGGATATATGTGTTTTCCTACAGAAGATGCTACTATTTGTTCCTCTCAATTCATGATTACATAACATAATCAGTACAAAATTTCAAAGACTTTGTTGTGAAAATAACTCACATACCATCAGGTCTTTAAAAGATAATCATGGGGCATTAACTAAATATTATCTTTAATCACGGAAAAGTCTTGCATTATTGTCATTCTGCATTTGAAAGTCAATGTTTAACTGTTACTAAAAGATTCTCCAAATGACACTGAATCAGTAACACTCTCCAGGGACTACAAAATTGGGCCCAGTGGGCAAAAAGGGGAAAATTACTTTGCCACAAGTAAATTAGCCAATTTTCTGTCACCTACTTAGACCAGTTCAGCAAATAATATTGCTCACAAATCTATGCCTTAACAGTAAATATTTTTATCATCATCAAACACAAAGAATTCCAAAAAAGCTGATTTCTGGTGTGCTGGGAGCTGCATGCCACCACAGATATGCTTCAAGCAAATCTTTGAAGTGTTTTTTTTTTTAAATCTCAAATAACTATGAAAGGATTCAAATGTTGCTCTCTGTTTTACTTCTGCCATTTCTGAATACTTTCAAGTTCCACCTTTTTTCTCCTGCAATTTTATTTGCTTTTCTCTATTTGTCAAATTGTAATAAAGCCAAGCTACACTTCTGTACTACCATTCAGTGTGACATGCTTGGTTTTCATTACACTGACCTGAAGTTTCTCAGAAAACTATCTCAGGAACAGCTCTCAGTTATTTAATTCCTCTTGGTGCAAATATGAATACCTCTTTTTACTCCATCCCACATCTTCCTTTTGATATGGTTTCTCATCTTTATGCCATAGAACAGACTTTTGTGTACTTGCCAACACTTTTTCAAGTTTTTAAGCTATCCACACCTCTTTCAGGCACAATGATTGAGATGCAAGGTACTTCTTGGGACATTTAACCTTTGTTGACAATCGATTCCAGAGAAATGACTTGTACTCACTTTATTGCTGTCATAAAAAAAATCAAATGTGATAGACATATGGCTATTTTGAAGCAATGTGTTTTAAATGGACTCTAAAGAAGAAGTAATAAAGCTGTACACTAGCCAATCAAATATCTTGATGTAACTCCAGGTATTCTATTAATTCTGAATTATTGTCCTCCTTACTAAATCTTCTTTCAGATCTCAGGTCCTTAATATACAACAGAAGAGCACTTATGGGTATTGGAAATAGAGAGTTCATAGTTATGGCTGCAATTCATTTTTTTACTAGGAGTCAAAATCAGCCCATCAGTCAAAGAAATACCATCTCCTATAACTGTTCGTGAGGGATGGGATAGAATTTTTCTACTACTTTTGAAATGCATTATAAAATGGTCTCTTTAATTGAGAAATCCTAAAATCAGAGATAGCAACCAAGACCAGAATGATGTTTCACTTCGTGGATAGAGGAATTACAACTGATTTGCCTAGTCGATCTAACATTCAGGAGCAAAGCCTGTTGAATTTTCCCTACAGAATATAGTATCAGAGATATTTTATCTCTAAATTCAGATATATTACATGCTGCAAGACTGTTTTAAATCTATAGTTTGATGGTTTGTTTTTTTTTTACTTAGAGTGGCTGAATTAAAAAATGGAAATTATCTATAGAGCTAAACTAATACTGAATTTCAGTACTACTATGCATCTGTGTCACTACATTATCTGTATCACCAAACCGGAGGCAGACAGCAAAGCAGAGAAGAAGATGGTCTTGACACAATGTCTTACAGTCTAGGCAATTAAGCCATTGAATAAGAAGTCAAAATAACAAATTGCTTGTTAAATAATTTTAAGTGATACTTTCCTTAGACTATTCTTGTAACAGCTTGTTACAAGATTCAATGTCCCTGTCAAAATTCAATGTCTCCAGTCCCACAGACTGTGGCAAGCAGATTAATAACAGGAAATGTAAAGCACTGTTATCCTCCATTGACTCACTGACAAATGATGAGGTCCCAGCTACCTGCTTTTTTTAAATCTTGTATTTTAAAAATGATATAATCATGAATGAAACCACTCAAAATTTTACTCTTGACACTTAATCTGTGAGAGACTGTGCTTATGTTGTCAGACACTGCTTCTGCTTTAATTCTTGGAACAGGATTCAGGTTATGATTATTGGAACAGATAAAGGATTCTAGCGATAACTCCCATATTTGCCTGTTTTGGAAGGCCTGCCTTGGTTTCTTTTCACTGAATGGCACTCTATAAGCCTATTTTCTTGCACTGACAAATCTCACTCCTGCAATCCTGGCACATGGACGGGACTGGACTGCAGAATTGCACTGCATTTCTGCAAGGTGTTTGTACCTGTTCTCATTTCAGCTTAAGCCATGTATCTATTTCAATTTAGCTGAAGTTGCTTAGGAACACATTTAAGGTAAATTAAGTTTAGACATGCAACCAAGAATACAAGATGTATGTACTGAAACGTCATAAGCAGTAATAGCTGTACTGAGGCTCTTAGATTAAACCTGTTTATCTGAAAGGGAAGCAAAAATCTCATCTCACATTTGTGATGGACTAAGAGCATAGATTCAATTGATGAAAATGAGCTGATGAGCTGAAGCTGAAACATTACTAATACTCAAGAGCGTGTCAAAGTCCTGTTAAGACATAAGCCCTTTGCACCAGTTTAACTAAGGAAGACTGTGATAAGACAAGACCTTCTGTTAATAGTCATATACCACCAAAACCAAACAGCTGAACTAATCAAGATCAGATCACATCACCTGAAATTTGTTTGCACAAACAATTTGGCACACACTTATGAACAGTGGATGCTTCTGTGAAGGCAGGATCAGTTCATTAACAGAGTATAGACTGAATTATTCATAGAAAATAAATTATTTAGCACCTGTGCTTTAAAGTACTACATGCCATTTTGGGCACTTATTACAAAAAGGACATTAATAAATTAGAGAGAATCTAAAGTAGGCAAGCAAAACAATGAAAGGGTTGTAAAGATAAAGCCCAGAGGAGAGGGAATGCGAATGCTTCATTTCTACCTGGCAAGAAAGGTGAGAGTACACCTTTTAAGAATAATCCCTTCTCGTAACGGATTATTTACAATGGTAGAAGAGAGAACTAAAAGGAGTAATAGCTTGAATCTAAAAGTGGTCTATATTAAAGCTGATCAAATACTCACAAGGAGGCTAAATAGGTTAAAAAAATTATTGATAATATAAACCTACAGTTAATAGAAATGGAATCAGTAATAAATTGTTAATGACATAGAAATACAGAGACATGGGGAGATAAGTATTTCAGATATTCTACAATATTCTACAGAGAAATACAAGCTACAAAGCCTAGGTTACAATTAAAAAAAAAAAAAAAAAAGGAAGAAGAATAACCTTAGTAATCATCTGCCACAAGACACTGGGGAGAAGAATCTAAGTGACAAAAGTCTAAAAGGAACAGATCAGAGAGTCTGAATCAATGTCATACTCAATAAAAGGAGACATGTGAAAGGAGGGGGAAAGCTGGCCACAAAAGGCATTAGAGGGATCACTCTACACAAAGACTTGTCTGTACAACATATAGAACAGGCTGTCAGGCAGCTACAGGATCTCATATAAGGGTTAAAACCATAGTATCAGAAAATATGCTGGGGCATAAAACTAGTAATACAGCTTAATGAGGGAGGGGCAGGGAGCAAACCCCTAGGCTACAGATTCACTTTGTTCGTAAGAAATCTTTTGTTCTATGCACTTTCCCAATAGGTCTGGGATCTGGTGAGAGGTGACAATATCCTCTTCTCTGTTACCAACTGTACCCTGCTTTACCTGACTGTAATAATTTCTTTCATCAAAAGCTTTGGGATGCAAATAAAATTGTATTTCTAAAACAGATTTGAATTCTTCAGATGACTTCTTATTGCAAGTTCAATACCTCTATTAATGCCCTAACATTAACAGTAAAATATAACTTTCAACGGTGTTACCTTACCCCATCCTTACCATCTGACAATAAATTTTTGTTTGGGTTGGCCGGAGTGCTTTCCTTTTCCTCTTTCAGATAGAAATTGTGCTACTCTGAGTTTGTATCATTCTAATGTTAACACAGTCCAATTAAAAAGCAACAACATTCTGTTGTCTCTTCAAAGAACGGGACTTGAATCTTGTTCTTCCCACTGAACTCTGTTTACCTCAGGAGAAACTCTGCCCCACCACCACGGAGCAGTTTGCATTCTGAGTAGTATAAAGAATGAATGAGCCATTTAATCATTTAATGCACCGAAAATTTGATAGAGCAGATCAAGAAATGTAATATTACACAGCAAGTCTGTTCAGTTGGGTGTTTTGTTACAAAGTAGGTAGGGCTGAAAAATCATTAGAAACACTTAGCTAATTCTCAGTTTGGCTCAAATTTTCCAGTTGGGGAAAGGTCTTGCCCTATTAAAGAGGCCCCGGCTATGCATTAGAGCACTGGAGTTGTGAAATGAAATTCCTTGCTGCTCCTGGAGCTTCACAGCAGCAATGTACGCCAGTAATTAAGAATGGTCCTGATACATCAGCTTGGTAAAGGCTGTTCGAGCCCTTTGCCTGGCAGGATGACTTGCTGTTGCCAGAGAGAACTACAAAAGACATTTCAGAAATATTCCAAACCATTCTGTATCAGCTGATTAAGCAACAGGGGAATTTTCATAAGAGGACATAAAGAAAGGCTGGGAGTGAGCTAGAAATCACTCTTTTCCTAGAGGATGCTGGCAATGTTAACACTGAAATTCGTATTGTCGTGCTCTACATTTCTAACACCTGAGCTTGCATCCAGTGAAATCGATAACAATTATTTCACTAACACCCAAAATTTTCCAATTCTGTTGTTGCATTCTGTGGTTGGACTGTTCAACATCCTCAAGTCTGAGCCAAATGTCTGCTGTGGTATGTATCCATAGCAAGTCACCCCATTCTCGGGAAACATGAGATTACAGCAGCAGCTTGCAGAGCAAACACTCTGACACGGGCTGGGGAAGAAAAAGACTTTCTAATCATTCCAGGTCTGGACAAATCATCCCAGAGGCTGCAGTCAAGCCATGGACTGTAATTTAGACATTTTGCAAAGGCATAAACACAATTTGGTCAACTCATAAAGCCACAAACATGCCCGCTCCAAATGAGTTGCAAGTTATTTCAATACAAGAGCCACAGAAAGATTTTCTTTGGTGCAAGGTGGGAACCTCGTCAACTGCTAATTCTGTAGATTGTACTTTTGTCCCAGGGAAAGTATGCAGAGCCATATCAAAGGGAAGTGCAAAGTGACAGTGATTGTGAGAAGTCCTGTACCAACATTTTTATACCCTATCCTCTAGCACTAACTTTTCCACCTTCTCATGTGTTGTCATGCAAAGGTGAAAAGTAATTAAGGGGCCACATCCATAGTGGATGTGCAGAGGCATTGCCTCAATGACCTGAAGTTTTAGCTATCATGACTCATTTATTATTTTAAAACATTTTTTTGTTGTAAAAACATTTCAGAAAATTTACTCTCCATATCGTTAGAATGATCAATTCAGCTTTCTGCTGTACAGAAATTTCACATATGTTTCTGCTTTTTACTGCATTTGAAAAAAGTGAAATGCAAAGAAGTAGCCTTAACACTTGCAGTTGTTAACTACCTCTTAGGGTTTTTTAAAGGCTTATTGTCTTGAACACTGCAGTCTGATAAAAGAAAGAAAAAGTATTCTGAGTCTTCACTCATAAATGGGAAGAAAGGAACTCTACAGATCTTTAAACAGAGTTTTACAAAACCACAAAGTCTTATTGTTATTAAAAATATCGCATTAAACTTGCTCTACTGACAAATATCATTTGACAAGCAACAAGTTCAGCTCATTTAGAGACTATCGTTGCCTAGGGCTTGCCGTCAACCCTGACTCAAGCACCACAGTAATCCTTCCATTTGTTACAGTTTGATCATAGTCTAATTTACCTGAAGTAAAAAATCAGAAAATTACATTTCAATTTCATACATTTCCAAAGTAAGTAACAGGTAAAACCAGAACGATACATTCTCCCATTTTTAATGCTTTCAGTCAATGAGACTGCAGGTCCAAGAAGTGCTGATTGCGTAACACCCTTCTACACACATTATAATTCCCTGCAGCGATGCCTCTTGCTCCCAGTATAGCAATAGTGTAACCGATTTCATGTCAGTGTTGGAAGAATCAGTATGCATGAAGTGTTGGTTTCCTACTGAAAAATTAATTAGCGCTATTTGTATGCATCACTCAACTTTTTGTAACAGTGAACAAGAACTGCATAGCGATTTTCCTAAATTTTGCTCTAACTTTTTTGCACTGTTTTAAAATTCAGTAAGCACAAATCACTGCTGTTTTATACAGCCAAAGAACAAATTGCTTTGCTATGACTCCTACATCTATTTACTTAATGGAGACACTTATAATGGAAAGCACTTTGAATACCAATGCTTGTTTCCATAGAGCCTCTGTCCTAATTATAAAGGTTGTGAAAGAAGTATTACAAAAGAAAAATATAAATTACACTGTACCCTAAATTCCTCTACACTTTTCATATATCATGCCAGTAATTTCAGAATTCACACTTCAAGCATGGATATGGCTCACCTGAAACACCAGACACCATGTTGAGATGTTGAGACAACTGACAGAGTTTGTCCATGTCTCTAAGCATGATTTGGATCTGGGATTATCTGGCACAAAGAGAAGAATGCTGCCAACACAGACTGATGAAACTCTGTGCAAAGCAGCATTATTTTTATTTTACAGGTATTAAAAAATAATTCCTGCCTCACTTAGCATTGTTAACATTCACAGCATTATAAGTAGTGCAATAAAATACTGGATAGCTAAAATCAGCATCCTTCCCAAGTATCTCAGCAAACAGACAAAACTCAGGCAACGAGAGGCATTTCAATAATGAAATTTAAATACAGTACCTAGAAGTACTATGTATGACTGATTGTTATGTTAACACAACTGTAAGACATGAGTTATCTACTTAAGCCTTTAGTAATCCTGTATCATATCACTGATGGCCTTATCCCATTCAAGATCAATCCCAAATGCTTAAACCTTTCAGATGGGCTAATGTTGCCTCTCAGTCTTCATTACAGTGGGAATGAAGGTCAAACTATATGATTAATGGAGCATTTCATTAGTTTTTTTATCGCAAACTGTGAATAGGAGTTTCCATTTGACTGCCCAGTTTCAGCCCATTTGGAAAAAGGAGACAATATTGGCTAGATCAGTTGGGATACATGGTGAGTAGCGATTCACATGCAACGTGTTTGTGGAGAGAAAATCTCAGTGAACCAAGACGAAGGCATCAACCAGAAGAGTAACAACCACCATTTTTCTACCACCCACTACCTGAAGGTCAAAGTGGCAGAATTTCTGTGAGGAATATTAATGTATGGCCAGTCAAGGATTTCCAGTATTCAGTTTTTTTCAAATATGCCATTATAAGAAAATGCTGCTAATATATTCACACACAAAGCAGGTTTAACTCTCTAGACACAGGCTACTGCAGATTTCTAAAGCAACCTCTAGTCTGAAATATATCCACACAAGCAACACAAAAATTAAAATCCTGCCATTAGCAAGTCCTTAAATTTGTGAAATTCTGAATATAGCAGCTGAAAATTCTGTCCATGAAGGCAATTGGCAAAGCAAGTACAGTTGAAGTTAAATATTTGCTTAACTCTGCATTGGTAATATGTAAATGGTTGAGCTGATAACAATATTTTGTAACAAAACAATTCATTGCCTGATAATATCATTCCTCTTTTCTGAATCTCAAGTTCAGCAAAACTTGTGGAAGCTAAAAAATTAAGATTTAAGGCAAACCTCTGAAAAGTTAAATTCTACTCCCATTAGAGCAGAATACTAGGAATAATCTACCCGTGTTCCAGATACAGTCAATATTTAAGCAATCACCAGGTACTGCATCTTATCAAATCAAACTCCAAAATTAAAAAGGTGTTAGGATTAATCTGTGGTCCTGTATGATTGTGGTGGTATCTGTAATTCCCAAGAAATTAATATTGAGATAGATACTGGGCTAATTCAAGAGGGTTTAAGGTTTGGGTTCCCCCCGCCCCGTGCTACAAACTTCAATGTTAACATCAGGAAGAAGAGGAAAGTATGTGCTACATCGTACATGTAAAGCTCCAAGCATTATTTATCAGCAAATATTAATGAACAGCTCTTCTGGGAAGAGGTCTCAAATCTCAGCTCAGATTTAAATGGCACTTATCCCTGACAGGCAAAATGAGTATTTCAAATGCTTATTAGTTAGTGTTTGTATCTCAAGAGAGGAGACCCTGTAAGATCATCAAAGCCTCAGATGACATAGATAAACATGTGACCACATGTAAACACCCACTTCCTTTTATATATGCATTTTAAATCATGCTGTCCCTCCATAAAACACATTGCTATGCACTGCTTGCTTTCAGTACAGCCATTTGGTACTGGCCAGCACCTGTCTATAGGGTATTAGATGCTTCTCTCCAGGATCCCTTAAGTTTTACCCAAAAGGAAGGCTACTGGTATGAATTCACTTCACCTCAGGCTTGGCCACATTGTCTCCGTAAACCACTTTTGAAATTCCCAGAACAGAGGAACAAGCAAGCTGACCATGCAGCGCAGCACCATCTTGTGTCTTGCAAGGAAACCTCTCCTACTGCCCAGATTGCCTTGTGATTCCTCACTTGCCCCCTATCCAGATCCAGCTGACCACTGGAAGCTCTCACAGTTCCAACTTCTTCCTTTCATTTGCAAAACATCCCCTTACCTCCATGGGACGTTTCATCACCCCAGACTGGTGAGGCTTTCACCAGTGCTTTCAGATTTTAGGACCTGAGACCAAAAGCCAGTCTTTGTGCAATTCTGAAACGCTCCACTAAGATACGTCATGGGTTAAAGCAGGGCACTCTGCAGTGAGGTTCATTATCACAGGACCCTGCAAGTATTACATCTTCCCTTCTTCCCTCACGCCAAGTAAAGATCTGAAACACAAGAAGAAAGCAAACTGATCCTCTACTGAGTTGGCTGTGAACACAATGCCTAAACGGCATGACCACCAGTGTGCCATATCTCCCTTCATGCTGGTTACACACTTCCACCCTATTTTCCCTTCCTTCTGCTCCATACTGGCCAACTGCAAAATTGCAGATCTGTTGTTGGTCTGAGGACTTACACCCCAACCTGCTCTCTATCCACTGCCAGTCATTCCAAGTATCAGCACTAAAACCTGGGGGAACATCTGGAACAGTCTTACGGACAGAAATGCCTAATGAGTATCTCTAGCACTATAGCAACCTTCATTGGATTCATTTTCAAAGTGACTTTTATCAGCAAAGACTAGGGACTGCTAATTAAGAAATATTAATTCAGGCCTATTACTTTGTTCACAAAAAAGGGCTAAGCAAATTCAACTATATTCAGCTGAGCCATAAAGCATGTTTAAAATCTACATAGGGGACAAAACCAAAGTAATAATTTCATAGCAACTAAAACAAGGTGATGCTTGCTCCTCCTGGAATATGAACTAGCAGAGCATCATTATAAATTTGAAAAAGGCTCAGATGAAACACTGATGCCTGATCAAGAATGTATCAGCTGATGGGTACAGAGATACTTCTAAAGAGATCAAAAGAAGGCGTGTGAAACTCAAGGAAATAACTATATAACAGAGTACCTGGCAAATCCCAAATCAGAGGGGATCCTATGCCACTTTCCAGTCAAATACACCAGAGAGATGTAGGAATGAGAATATCAAAAGTGCCAAAGCAGTGTTTCACTTTTTTTCTGTCAACCAATATATTAAAATACCAGTCTAGCAAACTATGCATCAACCCTGATTAGTAGCTAAATTCATTAGCACTAATACCATCCAAAACATCCTCTCTTACCCATTCTTTCAGCTGCCTCTGAGAAACCACAATGCTAACCTACTTCTGTAAATAAAGTATTGCTTGCTGATGCCTTCAGAAGCAGACATGCAGGCTGCCCGTAGCCCTGCTTTCCTGCCACAGGCCACTGCTCCCACCTTTGTACCAAAACCCCCGGCGACAGAAGTCAGCTAGAGCAAGAAACTGCTGCAAAAAAATCTGGCTGCAAACCGCTCCCCTTCCCAAAGCCGTCGGCCAGCCCCACGCTCTGACCCGCTCACCCTGTGGCTGCACGAACACGAGCACCCACGCAGGGGACGATGTGGGTACGAGTGGCCCGTAGCTGAGGAAGGGGAGGGAAATGAGCTGCCCCTTTCTGTGCCAGAGGAATTTCTGATCATTAAAATACCTGTGCAACCCCAGCCCTAAGACACCAGCAGAAAGCATGCGGGATGTAATGAGGACTAAGAAACCAAACACAGCACCTGAAGTGTATCCCGGCTCTGCACTTGCAGTCCACTTACAAGTAGTCTGAAGCCATTCATAGTAGTGCTTTTTATCTTTTTCAGAAAACGTACAGCAACGTGAAGGCAGTGCTGCTGTGTGGAACGTGTCCACGCAGATGCTCCATTGTCTTGTAGAAGAGAAGCTGTGTAACGTATTATACTCGGAGACAACTGATTGCACATTCATCTAACCCATACCCTTTCATATGCCGCTCCCCCACATATATATGTGTGTAACAAGGCAAAATGTCCACATTCATCGCACAAGCAAGATTATATTCAAAGTCAGACTTCTTTTCAGAAAGATTAATTTTAATGAACTTACAAATAAAACCAATGAAGGCCAGACAAATTGAAGAGATTAAAGTGTAAGACCAAGATGGGCTAGAGAAATTGTGCTGTGAATAATTAATCACGAATCAAAAGTCTTCTGAAGCCAATTATTTTTCTAGACTTCTTTCCATTGTGGATACCCACTACTGAATGACCTATGCCTTTCCCATTTATGTTTCTCTGAAGCACCTTACGGGTACCACTGGCTATATCAAAGATCTCCTAATTCAGGACAAAAATCCTTGTGGTAGTGGCGGGGGGTAGAGGGGTGGTTGTCGATGATTGATAAATCTTACAATTAACTCCTTTGGAGAGATTTTCAGCCATGAAAAATCTGTGAGTTTTCAAAAACCTACAAAGCACAATAAATCTTGGGATATCCCATCAGTTCTCAATGACAGGATAGGCAGAGGCTGAATGAAATAATTTTATGCAATAGAACGATGCTGGAAGGCTCCTAATTTCAGCAGTACAGAGGGGTATTACACACTGCCATGCAAGTGCCCTGATTTCTAATGCAAACACGCACAACTGTACTCAGGTTCTCAACAGCAAATTGGGAACGCTGACCTACTCGCTGGTGGGGTGGGGTGAGGAGCAGAAAAGGCCTTGACTCTGGGTAAGCACTGCTCAGCAGTAACTAAAACATCCCTGTATTACCAACACTTTTCTCAGCACAAATTCAAAACATAGCCCCATACTAGCTACTATGGAAAAAAATTAACTCTATCCCAGCAGAAACCAGGACAAAGACACATTTTCTTTAGCAATTACTATCTGCTGTCTTCTGTGTACTAAGCGTTTGGACCAGCCTGCTTTTTTACCTCTCCAGTACATCTTCAAAAACAAGGTCTCAGCAGAATCTTCTCTCCTTTAATTGCCTAGTTCAATGCTTTAGTCTTTTCAAAGCGCTCCCTGTGTTCTTTAAATATTTAAGGAGGATAGAAACCCCTTCATCTTTTGAAAAGGCCAGACTATCATCTGAAATTCCTCGTTCCAGTTTGAAGTTCCATTGAACTTGGAGCAGAAAGTCCAGGAAACCATCCTGATCTCTCATGAAGTCGCTCCCCTGCCTCCCTCCTCCACCAACAATGCATCTTCCTTCCCCTCCTTCCCATGCCCCTTACACAAGAAGCTCTCTGAAGCAAATGATTCCTCTACAGATTTCTCATTGCTCACATCCTTCCCAAAGACCCGCTACTGCCATTTACACTATTAAAAAAATCTTTCTTTTCTAGTAGGGGCTTTTTTTGTCCGACATACTGTGCTTGTACGTGGTAACCTCTTTAATCGATTGCTTTCTCCAGTGGTGCTTTTCAGCCTGTAAGTTCTCCAAGGAAGTGTCTCTACCATATGAACAAAGCACACAGCCCCAGCGAAACAACGCAGGCTAAATACTGAAACTCAGAAAGATGAGTTTATCATTAAGTTGGGCTCTTTCTTCTATTGTTTTGTTTCATTTCTGACATTAGGGGATCTCGGAGGAGGATTGCTCCTGAAAGGCTTTACAGAGTCAGGATAAGGATGCGGGTGAGGTTATTTGATGCTGAAAGAGAACAAAGGAATTCAAATTAGAAAGGACAGGGGGGAAAGACATAGAAAAAGACACAAGGACATACAGAAAAGATATATTTGGGAAGGAAATATGAAGGCTGAGCAGGCATGGAGATGAGAATAGGAAATGCAAATAGTAATCTTAGCCAACTACTGAACGTCAGAAGAAAATGTTCATAATGTAAGAGCCTGTCCAAACACTTTGAAAGGTCAGTACAAATTGGCTCATCATGTTTTAGCCATAAGACAAAGCTCATATCCTATCTCTACAGGTTATCTGATCACTTCTTCCTGAGCTGGAAACATGCAGATGAAATCAAATGTTGTTGCAGAACGTGTGAACAAACCCAACGCACTGTGTCACTGGACCTACGTAGAAAAAATCTGCTGCTAAATGCATGATTAGGAAAGGATGTGTATGAAATAAGTTTGTTTAATGTTTAAAATATTGATATAGGATCTACTGTTGTTTTCTTTATTTTTCTGTTATTAAAGTACCTCACTTCTGAGTGATCAATAACTCAGATGCACTCTCGGTTTGTGAAGAAACTTACAGCAGCAGCGACTAAACTTTAGATAAATGCATAAAGTGGAGTTGGTTTTGCCTTACAGATATAGGGCAAGCATGGGGGAATCTGATGATTTCCCAGCATGGCAACACCTCTCTCAGCAATTCACAAAGCTACTATTATCAAATCAAAAAACTGTGGACTTCACGGGTTTCTTTGTTTGCTTTCCTGTAACTATAATTAAAACACACATTGCCTGATACGTTTTCCACACTGTGGAAAATTTTCAGTTTTACTTCTAGTATCACTTCTGAAGGCGTATTTCATTGTCCGAGCTGCTTTTTTCAAGTGTTTACTGAGGAAAAAGAAAACAATTCTCACCTTTCAGCCTCCTATAAGGTTCCTCTGTGAAAACCTTTCACAGCTGGCAAGCCCAGCTTGCACCCGCTCCTCTTAACAGCAGCTCTCAGGAGGCAGCTTGGGAGGGAAGGCAGAGGGCAGAGGCAGGAAACAAGGTAGAAAGAAAAAGGAAAACCGGGATGAAAAGAGCAGGTTCAAAAAACTGAAGACCTAGCTCCGTGCACGACCAAGTCAGCCTGTCAGCCCAGCGGGAAGCAGGTTCAGGAGGGCACTGCACCGCGTCTGCGAGCAGTCCTGGGCACTGGCTGAGTGAGGGAACGGCAGAAGCAAAAGGTGTCCCTGCTGTCCCCAGCACATCGCCCGCCCGGCATCCCTATCAATGTTAACCTCGACATGCAGCTCTTTGTTAAGTATAAATAGAATGAAGTGCGGGGGCAAAATGAAGGGTAAAGGAGGACAAAAGAATAAAAGGGAACATGCTGGATTTACTAAATGGTATTTTTAAAAGAATATATTATGTGTACAACCTGGCAGTCCTTGGCCAAAGGAATTACACACACACACACACGCAAACACTACAGACAGAGAAAGAAAAAATTCATCATGAGCTGTACACGTCTTCACAGGTGCTGGAAAGTAATTTTTTTTTGCAATGACTGGACCCAGATTTACCTCTCCCCCACCCCTTTTTCACCCCTCTCCCTCAGCATTTCTTGTGAAGCTCTGAAGTCTGGTTAGTATTGCTCATCCCTGCACACTGAGTGACATAAACTGTCCAGGAATTGAGGCATCCCATGTATCTGCTAGTGCACTGCTGACTATGAATAGGAGAACAGATTGCCAAGAGTTTCTCCTACAATTGCATCATTTAGCATTGACAGTGGTGGAGAAGCTGCTAACACTTTTAGAAGGTTTCGGACCCTATTCCCAAGCCCCGTGGTGACAGGTCTGGGGCACAGAGGCTGTCCTCTAAGGACTGACTGCTACACACTGGTTTTCAGCAACCACCTCCTCTGGAGATGTTGTTCAAGACAAAAACAATCAGAATTAATAACAGAGACAGGTAGGGAACTCCTGAGGGAGAAATCTCTTAGAGTGAAAGTTCTGCTTGAGCTAAACCCAGATGAAACAAATCAGTAAGGGATATGCTTATAGTTAGTTGTTGTTGTCATTAATATTGAAGTTAAGTACGATATCATGTTGTCTTTTGCCTCCTTAGCGTGCTCAGAAACTATAAACTGGAATAGAAACACATACAATGTCCTGCCTATCCCAGATACACAGAATTTTAAAATATGTAACAATGCTATGTGGTATTTATATGGCAGTATTGGCAAAAAGAATGAAATATTTACCAAAAAATTCCCTTTAATGAAGTGTTTTGATTAAAACAGACCTCCTCTCATGGGAAAGAAGTTATCAGGACATGAGGCCATTTTTAAAAAATGGATTAAAATGAGAAATATGAAAAGTCATCAGACATAATAAGGGAATCCATTAATCCAATCACAGAGATCCTGGCCTTCAGAGGCATTGCCAAAACAGGAGTACCCCACCCGAGGATGCACAAGAAGCCAGAAGCACAGAGTAGTGACTCAGAAGGCTGACCAAGCCCTACAAGGGGTCTTGGCAACAGCATCTTGAAGATCTCCAAACACATTTGTCAGCATTACTCTTTTTGTCACTCATTAATGGGTGACTCAACTGGAGAAAAAAAATTAGAAAGAAGAGTGCAGATGGGCAATGCTCAGTATTTGAATAATGGATCATTTCCATTAAGTTGTAAAAAGAATGTAAAATTGTATGGTGATCTATTAATCTGATTTAGTGATGGATAACTAAAATGATGAATATGGATTATATATTTTTAATGAGTGTTACATTTAACGAGCATGAACATTCATGAGTGTGAACATTAGTGAATGAATAGCAAGGCTTATAAAGTTTTGGATCTTACAAATCTAACTAGAGCTCTTTTTAGCATGCGTATTATTAGTATCTTGAGATTAAACAGTACCTATTGGAGCACGTAATTGTTGACAGATAAAGAGCTCTTACGTCACGTAAGCAGTATGTTTCCTCTTGTTTGATGAATATATTTTAGAGGTCATGTTGCACTGCATGGAAATATTTTTCCCTCAGCTAAACCATACTGATCTCTTTCCTGTCATTTACCAGGCTGGCAACTAAAAGAAGAATGAAAAATACAGGGGTTGCTCAAATGTTAGTACAGGCCAATTAACAGGTATGAAAGGAAAGCTCAGGAGAGGCAATGAAGTTGAGACTCTGAGTTTCATTAGAAGACAACCAGATGTCAGGCTGTCCACGCTCCAAGTAAACAAGTTGTGGAACAGAGACCCCCCGAACCAATCCAGCCACCCTTCCAGCTGCCAAGCTCGCCCTCAGCTGTTGATTACTGCATAACCTCCCAAGCTGCTCATATCCAAATTCAAGCATGTTATTTTTCATCTACTCATGCACAGTGCAATAAAGGTCCTTCCCAGTAGAGCTCCACTAGTTCTCTACCCACTTTTGTAGCAAACACAAAATCCACTTTTTTATCACCTACTAACTGCTTCACTTTGTGGAATCACTCTTTCTAGAAGAGCCCAGACTTGAGCCTGTTCAACACTGTCCTCTTTCCTTTTTTCTCCCTTTTGCAGTCTTATGTAGCTGCCGCAGTAGTGTCAGCAGGTGAAACACAACGTCGTCCTCCTCCTCAAAGAACCAATGATCCCTTTTGAAGCTGTATCAAATAAATAACATGTTTTCTGGACAGCTTGATAGCAATAAATTACAAAGAACTTCCTACACTTACAGTTACTATTTCACTTCAGATATTTATCCTTCACCAGTCCTTTACTTTCTGTTATTCTCACTACTTTTTGGTATCATGACGGTTGCATGCTACAAGATGGACACGAGAGCAATGATATAAAATTATACAATGGAAAATACTTCTTTAAAAGAGAGACAGGAAGAGATCTTTAGGCAAAAGGTGGAAGAATATTCCCTCTTTGCAGACAGAGCACACCAGAAACAAGGCATGACAGGTCCTGAGAGGAGCCTCTTGTGGAGCCAGAGATCGAAATTCAGATTTCTTGGCTTTCAGTAACAGGATCCCATCACTCGACCTCCTTGGGCAGTACGTTTACATTGCAGCTGACATATGCAGGGCTAATTCTCTGCTTTGCTACTACAGAGCTTTTTAGCCCATCCTTCCTCTCAACTTTCCCCGTGTATTTTGATCTTAAGTCCCTTTTTACCCCATCAGCTACCTCAGTCTGTCTAAAAGAAGTTGTTACAAAAAGCTGTAAGACTTGGCTAAATACCATGACAGCTCCAACTTTGCTTAGTTCCCCAATTTTGTTAATACAGCCACAGAGCTCACTCTGCAATGATAACTACGATGCAGTGCTTTGCTTCACGTATCAGTGAATACTCTTTTCAAGACGGTGATTTTCATTTTCTTTAGCACAACTGAGGTTTGTTTCTTTTTCGTTCTCCCACCCTAGGAAGAACAGTCTGTCCTGAACCTCACTGGTAAGCAATTAAAATCTGGAAGCTTGCCAGCCTCTGTGGTACTGTGAATTCATTTCCCAAGTAGACATGTAATTCTTGGAGCTGAAGTCGAGACAATAAAATGTGTAAAACTCGACTATAATATGACTTCTCACTAAACGACAAAGCCCCTTTCATATAAAGAAATTGGAGCAAACCAGTCGATAATGAGAAAGTGCAGGCAGTAATTATTTTATTACAAATCTGGAAATGATGCATAATTTCATTTTCGGAAATTAAATGTTCTACTGATAGTATAATCATTTTTTCAGGCCTGACGTCATTAGGACTCCAGTTGTCTTTAATATCTCTCAATAACATACTTATTCTCACCATTAAAGCTGAGCAATATTCCAAATGTCTGGACTTCAAAAGCTCGTACTCAGTTTGCAACTATCAGTTTGATACTCTCCAGATACTGCAGAAAAGGGGGAAAAAAAACAGTGGATGAGGGGAAAGGACATTGTAAAAGCAATGTTTTAAAGGTAGCGTAGCCCAGCAAATGCAATTAGTGAATCTTTGCCACATATATTGAATGAAATGCAGAAAAACAGCAATAGACTTGTTAGAGGGTTCACAGGAAGGTCACGGCCACAGATGTCGGTGCCCCAGCCCAGCCACGTTTCACTGGAAGGCGAACCGACTCCAAGCAATTTATCCCTGTGGATTGGATGTGGATTTGGGAAAGCTTCAGGTTTCGGGCTGGGAACTGAAGAAAAAAGGGGAGGGGAGTGGGGGAGAGAACGAGACGCACCAGCCAAACCGCATTACATTTCCCACTGCACTCCCACTGCATAGGCAGCTCAGGCCTTGAAAGAAGGTAATCCTAACAAATCCACATTATAAAACTTTTTTCACCTAATTCATACAATCATTTTATTGTTTGTGTATGCGTACCTGTCCCTCCCGAAGATTTAAACTGTGGTGTGCCTTACATATATTGGAAGATTAACAAAGCTGCTGCAGCATACGGCTTGTTGGAACCAAAGCGAACAGATTTGTTCCAATGTCCTAAACTGTTTTAACATAAATTGAGTTATTTCACCTGAAATCCTATATGGTGTTCTATGCTATATAGTCGTGATTATGACATTATAGTTAAAGGTCAGTCAAGGTTTCTTTTATAGCCTTTGATAAGTGGAGGACTTATTTTCTC